>NC_073230.2:97492045-98119772 GCF_029281585.2 Gorilla gorilla gorilla | reverse complement strand
TGAAGCATGATAATGTGCTTATCATACAGTTAGTCTTCCAGTAAGCATTAGAATTATTTGTTTCAAAATTTAAAACATTTTCTATTGAGATTTTGATTAGCATGGCATTGAATTTATTTAATTTATTATATTTCTTTAGAGATAGAGTCTTGTTCTGTCACCCAGGCTGGAGTGTTAGTGGCACTGTCATAGCTCACTGTAGCCTCAAACTCCTGGACTCAAGTGATCCTCCTGCCTCAGCCTCCCAACTAGATAGGACTACAAGTGCATGCCATCTTGCCCAGCCAATTAAATTTTTTTTTTTTTTTTTTTTTTTTTGTAGAGATGAGGTCTTGCTTTGTTGCCCAGTCTGCCCTTGAACTCCTGGCTTCAAGTGTGTGAGCCACAGTGCCTAGCCAGCATTGAATTTAGAAATTAGGAAGAACTGATATGTGTAAAATATTCAAGTCTTACTGTTCAAATGCAAGTTCTCTCTCCAATGATTTTCCTTCTGTTTCTTATTTACATTTTCTAGTTTTTCTCATATAGATACTGTATATTTCTTATTAATATTTATTACCTGCTGCTTCATGTTTCTTTTTGTTGATATTTTGATTGTACTTTTTATTTAACTAAATTTTTTCTTTTAGTATTGGTACGTAAGAAAGCTGTTTTATTCTACATATTGAGTTTAACAAACAGCACAGCATAGTGTGTGTTTTTGGACAAGTTACTTCCTTCAATATTTTCATCTTTTTTTTTTTTTTTTTTTTTTTTTTGAGACGGAGTCTTGCTCTGTCGCCCAGGCTGGAGTGCAGTGGCGCGATCTCAGCTCACTGTAAGCTCCGCCTCCCAGGTTCATGCCATTCTCCTGCCTCAGCCTCCCGAGCAGCTGGGACTACAGGCGCCCGCCACCACGCCCAGCTAATTTTTTATATTTTTAGTAGAGACGGGGTTTCACCGTGTTAGCCAGGATGGTCTCGATCTCCTGACCTTGTGATCCGCCCGCCTCGGCCTCCCAAAGTGCTGGGATTACAGGCTTGAGCAATATTTTCATCTTTAAGATGATATTGTAGCTACTTCATAAGAATTATTTAATGAGATGATCTTTTAAAGAGATAAATACATAGTTCTCAATTAACAAATATTAATTTTTATTATGATGATTTTTAGTTTTCTAGACGTTAGTCTACTGAATTTTCTTTTGTTTCCGTAGTTTTTTCAGTTAACTTCTTTGGTTTCCAAATATTCAGTCATTTATCTCTAAATAAATATTTAGCCTTCTTTTTCCAATTAGGTAAGATTTTACAGTGCCTCTCAAAAGGCAGTTTAATTCAGCGAGAAGAAGTCTTGGATCATTACCGTGTCAGCTGCCTTTGACTTATTGATCAAAATGTCAGCCATGTTCTAATGAGAATGAATTTGGGGAATTAACTTATGAAAAATGAATTATACAATATAGTTTTGTTTATTTCATTGAGAAGCTCCTGGAAGACATGGTCTGTGTTATTCCTGATGACCTTGTTGAAAATTGAAGGACACTATTATCTTAGTAAAAGAAAAGGACTCTGTCTTATTCCTCACTGTATCCCATTCCCTATCATGAGTACGGGCAAATGTTGTCAACTAAATGAATTAACCAGAAAGCATAATATAGAGTGCATAAGATGAAATAGGAGTATTTCTGTGATTTTCTAAAAGTAAGATTGGCGGAAAGTGGTTAAGTCCAAATTCCTACCAGTGGCCATTAATCCTGAGATAAAGATTTGTTGGGAGAATCAATGGAACTTTTTTTGTCTCTGATGAAAAGTTTTCATATGTTAAACATTCCAGTGTGCTTAAAGTGAATTTTAAGTGAGTAATGTGGTTCAATTATATTGTATGAGCAAGAGAAGATGAAAAACTGTAACCAAATAGCAAATTGTTTGTGAACTAAAGACCAGAGAGGAATAAAAGACTTAAAAACTCATTCATGTGACTGCCTCTAATGTGTGAATACATGATCTAGTTGTGATTGAATTTTTTTTTAAGCAGCAGCTGTGACTTATGCAACTTAGAAATGTTAACTTTCAAGTAGATCAAGTCATCCACATCAGAACAGAGGGGTAACTTATTCAAAAAAAGATCTCCCTATTTTCTAACCCATGATTTGAGTGGGCTGTAAAATGTAAACATGAGAAGTAGGGAGATTTGAGGGATGTGTAGGGTAGCCAAATATGTTCTTTTTTCTTAAACCTAAAAAATCATCCTCAACATGAGTCTATTATATTTATTAACCGACCAGAGTTAAGGGTCTATTTAGGGCTGGTCTAAAAGTTAGGCTAAGAAGCAGGTCTAAACTTCTGGACTTTTGGGTTGAGGAAGGCTAATTAAAACAGGAACTGTGAGAAAAAGCTTTATTTAGAAGGCTACGAAGGGTGAGTAGGGTTTTGGTTTGATAGAAGATGGAAAAGGAGGGCTTTTTGAACAAGGGAAAAAGATGGAAACAGTAGTACTGAAAGGAGAAATAATTAAGGGATATGAAGATAATAATGGATCTAGATACATATTAATGACTAAATGTGTAATGAGATGGGGAAATGGGGAAGTGATATGCTAGGTTTTCAGAGGGTCTTGAAAACAAGGCAGAAAGTTTTCATCTGTGATACTTTTGGGTAAGAGTCTCCTTCTCACCCCCCAAGAAGGATTTCAGTTATTTAAAACATAGCATTTTACCTTTAAAACCTGTTTACATATTTTGAAAGACATTTGAAAGAGAAATACATTATATTAATCTTGGGAAACAACTTGTAGTATAAAAGCAATTTCTGAGGTACCCTGATAAATAAAATTGTGGAATAGTGGCCTCTTTCTTTTGATGATGATCTAAAGCAAATAGGAACAGTTGCTGCAGCTAAAAGTGTTGATAACTGCTGAAGGACAGAGAAGACAGCCAATAAATACTTGATTTAAACCACAAGATTTGACAAGTGAGAAATGTGACTTAGAATTATGATTTCTTTTTTCCTCGGTGTCACCTAAATCAATACAAATAATATTAGAATGACAAAGTATAAAGTAAAAGGCTAAGGCTCTAAGGGAAGTATTAGGAGGGAAGTTCAAGAGATCCAGGTTGGACTGTGGTTATCATAGCAGTCAGAACACACATTCCTATGACCTGTTCCTACATCTAATAAAATGATTGTTTCAGAGATTTCTGGTGGACACTCAATATCTGGTTTTGACGCCTGAGATCAGTCATAGACCAGTGAATACGGATTTCTAATGGCAGTCAGTATTGACACCTGAGAAATTAAATAAGAAAAGGAAATATAAAAGGAAAAAGCCCGTCATCTTACGATCATATTGAAGAAACTGAACTTGATGATTTAATTTTTTTCTCTTAGGGTCATAATTAGCCTTTGCTGTATGTCAGTATTTTTAAATTGCATTATTCAAAATATCTTTAATAATTTCTCTTTTTTAAAAAATTGTTTTTTATTATTTATAGGGCAAATGGAAATGACTTAAGGATGCACGTTAAAGCACCTAGGTAATAATTAATGGGCAATGACAGTAACAGGTATTAACAAAAAACTGCTGCTAACAGATTATTACAAAAGTAAACTAGAAAAGATATTCCATGACATATTTAAAGTTTATTATGGTAATGTAATAAAAGCTGTCATACTTAGTGACCTAGTGGGAGAATGTCCCAAAACAGGATTTCTGATATAGCAGGCACTATAATCTCCACTGGTGTAGTCAGTGCTGACTTCAGAGACAGTTTGGAACAGCGTTCATATGTAGCGTTCATTTACAATATGATTATATTACTCTGCCCACCCACAAGCCATAATGAATTTTCAGAGTCCGTCCTTTCCCTTTTCTCTCTCCTTTCCTCTCTCCCACCCAGCAAAATAACTGTGCTGTATGAGACTTTGTGTTCAGCACTGGGTTGGAGTGGTTAGTAAACCAGAAAGAACAGTCCCTGGCCCTCCCACAGTGCTTGCCTTTGTGGAGCTTGAGCTCTGTCCTCCACCGCTCCTCCACTGTTGGTACCCTTAGTTTTCAGACAAGTCAGCAGGCAGTTAGAATACAGTATCAATACTGTAGTTGTAGTTATCTTGAATTCTGGTGCTCAAGAATAAGCAGATATGGCTGAATGTGGTTGAAGAGGTGGAAAGAGACTTGTGGAGCTCTTAAAGGGATTTGTGTTTACTTTCAGGAGCCATAGAAAGAAGATAATGGTGCTGGTTTTAATGATTAATTTAGCTTATTTATGATTTTCTTTTTATCTGGTACAGATTAGATACTATTAATACTTTTATTTTTATCTGTTATCACCAGCGTCCTTTGTTTTATGTATGGACTGAAGGGCTATTCAGGGAGGCTGGGTGTGGGTAGGGAACCTCTTTAGATTGAGCAAGAATGGCAGAAAATGGAGGAGAGGGATAAAAGAGGAAGGGCATGAATGAATGAAAATGAAAATGTTTAATTGAACTGTGTAGTCTGTGAGCCCTTGGTCTCCTTTGAGGAGAAAAAGACCGAAGGCATTTTTATAATTAGATCTTCTCATACTACCCCAGGGAAAACCATTAGCCCAGACTAGTTTAGCTGCTGACTAGAAATTTGTTCCTTGGGGAAGGGTAAGAAATACATGACTGTTGTGAACATACTGCTTTTATATTTAATGTTTATAAAATGAGTTTCCATAATCCTATATCTTTCCATAATTCCAGGGAATTTTGACCTCAAAATAGCATTTGAAAAATGTATGGAACTTAAATACTTTGAAGACATAAAACACATCTAGGACTTAATAATTGTTTGCCGAATAGATGAGGAATTTGAAAGTTTGTAATAAACTACAACATTCTTTGATGATATAACAGGAAGGGAAATTATTGGGCTTTGAGAAAATTTTTATAGAATTTCAGGTTTCATGATCAACGTAAGAGACTTACATTATGAAGTCTAACTACTATATTGATGCTCAAACTTATATTTTAGTTTTTGCTTACCTTTTTAAAAAGTAAATATTTTCTTCTGTGTACTTAAGAAACTGCATTAGAAAAATCTGATCATTTGTACTAGGCATAATTTTTGATAAAGTAGTATACCATCAAAAATAGAGGGTTCACATCTTTAGACTGTAAACCCTATAAAGCAGACCTCAATCTACTTTTAATGCTGAAAGGTATATTAGGTAAGTTTGCTTGATGTTTGCTGTCTTAGAAGAGGCAGGTTGTGTGACACTTAAGTGTGTGGGTTCTGGGGCCAGGCTGCCTATATTTGAATTGTAGCTTTACTAGGATTCCATTTGGTGGCTTATCTTTTTAGTGCCCCAGGTTTCACATCTGTAAAATGGGATTAAAAATAGTACCTGCCTTCCTCAAGGGATTCTTGTACAGTTTAAATATGGCAATACCTGTAAAATACTTAGAAATACCCATTATTATGGTCAGTATTTTACTATTAACTTCTTTCACTATGTCTGTGTACTTTTTGTTTATAAAGTATTACTAAATAAAATACCACAACTTAATTTATTTCATCTTAGCAGGAAGTTTCTTTAGAAGCACGAAAGATTGTGTTTATAACAGTATTCAGTATAATAGTGTGGTTTCTCTCATACTGAGCCAGATGGCGTTCTCTAGCTACAGAATGAGGAATCCTTTAGCTGTGTGTCATTTTATGAGCCACAACATACATTAATTTAAAATAAAATTATTATGAATTTAAAAATTGATATATAGCAAATGTAGAGAATTTTCCCCATGGTTGTAATAAAATAATTTTTGTATCATGATATGTAAGAGCAAAAGAATAAGAATGAAAACAATTATACTTCTAAGCATTCATTTTGACAAAGATTACTTTAGAAAGTAAGCAAATTAAAGTAAAACAGAATAAACAATGATAAATTTAATTAGAAATGTGACCACCATTCCCTTGGTGCTCAGTTCAGACTTAAGTCCTCTATTTATTTTGTATTGTGATTTTCTATTTTATTCTTACTCATAGTAATAATTACTTGAAAATATTTTATAAAAACGTTAACATATACTCCCTGTTTGGTCACACAATTTGGCGTTTTATGGAGAGAAATAATTTTATTCACAAATATTTATTGAACATCTAGTGTGTGTTTATCTCAGTTATGGACCGTGAGGGTACAACTGTGGACAAAACAGTCCTGCCCTCCCGGAACTTAGCCGTGAAGGGAGGCAGGTAATAAAGACACAGGTACAATTTATTTGTATGAGGGTGGTGAGTACTGTGGAAAAAAATAAAGGGGTGGGGGGTATAGGAAAGTTTGTCATTTTAAATAGGATGGTCAGAGAAGACTTCACAGAAAAGATGACTTGTAGGCATAGACTTGAAGGCCATGAAGAAGTGACCCATGAGGCTGCACAGGAGAATGGCGTTTCAGGCAGAGAGAATGGCAAGGAGGCTGTTGTGGATGGAGAAGAGTAAGGGGAGAGTAGTAGGAATTTTTCAGAAACACGAGCTACATTGCACAGGGCCTTGTAGGCTGCTGTAAAATTGGCCTTTATTCTGAATGAGATGGGAAACCATTGGAAGTTTTCAGGCAGAGTGAAGTGACGTTGCTTCCATTTCAAAAAGATGACTTTTTCAGCTATTCTGAGAAGAAGACAGTAGGGAGTAGCAGGAAACCAGTGAGAGGCACCTACAATAATCTGCAAGATGATGGTACATCACCACCATCCAACTACGGTGGCTGCACTGGAGACATTGAGAAATGGTTGGATTTTTAATTCATTTTGAAGGTAGAGCCAGAAGTATTCGCTAACAGATTGGATATCAAATTAGAGTTATCAAGGCATTGAGTCTGAATAATTTGGAGGATGTAATTATCATAAGTGAGGTTTGGGAGTGCTGTGAAGGAGTTGATTTCATAGTTGTTGTGGGGCAGGAGATAAGCAGTTTTATTTCAGATGAGTGAGTTTGAGAGGAAAGGTGCATTTTCTACATACATAAATTGTCCTATTCCAAGTGTGTGCTATACTTAAAGGTATAAAAAATAAAGGAAAATGAAATACGGTGTGCTCCAATCTGTGAAATACGTATGTTTTACATCTGTAATTGTTTTAAAGATACATTTGATTGCAAATATTTGACAACCAGTATTTCTAGCTTTTCTTCTTATATCGTTGGTCCATCGAATGCTGCTTTTTCTGTAAGACAAGAGCATATTTTTCGTGTGTTATATTGGTTTGGTTTTCAGACAGATATACCCAGATATTCCATTACATTTCTATATTCCAAGGACTTATTTTTCAAGTATTATCAACTTTGGATGGCTGTGTGTTTATTTCAAAATGATACCACAATTGCCCAAATATTTTTGAAATTCTGTTTTTTGTGTTAATTAAAGAATTAGCTTATAAGCCATTCCGGAAAATCAGTCTTGTAAGAGTTTTTAATTTTTATATATTGACTTCTATACAACCTTTGCTTTGACAGACTGTACACCAATATCCCTTAAGAGCCAAAAACCATTTACGTGCCACGTTCGTTTTTTCAGCTGTCAGCAGACAAATGATATGGACTAAGAAGAATGCATGAGGGCTCTGCCTGGTGGAGACTATGCTGGCGGGCCATGATGGGGTCTTCCTGTTCTCTGCTTCCTGCCCCAGGACTAGGGGAGGAATAAATTATATATATAATTTATTTCCAAAGGATACTTTTAAAGTAAATGACACATATTGTTATATTTGCTAAAATGGGCTATTGTGGTTGGGTGCGGTAGTTCATGCCTGTAATCCCAGCACTTTGGGAGGCTGGGGCAGGTGACTTCTGCTTTTCATTATATTTTGCATAGAAGTTACTGCATTGGTCTGATGAGAAAGAAAAACTGCTTTAAATTCAGGACATTTCTTCCATCAAGTAAAAAAAAAAAAAAAATTCTCCCCGGAGTAAAGCTTTTTGCCAGTAGGGTTCTGTAGCTTGTGGGATGTACTAGGAAAAGGTGCACAAAAATGTGAAGCACATGAATGAAAGAATCCGTCTTTTAGCCTGTGTGTGAAAAGCCTGGTTTCTTTTTCATACTGTTATAGGAAGTATTTCAGATTTTGTACATATTTGCTTTTTTCCATTTTGAAGTGGTTGCTCTGTGTATTCTTCCCAAAGGTATTTAAAATGAGAATACTTCTGTGGAATGTAAATATTAATATTGATGTCTAAAGGTCATTTTTAAAATTTAAAACATCTGCTCTCCTTCGTACTTAAATATTTATTGAACAGAAGTTGTATAAGCTGATGATGAGTCTTGATCTTGAATAGACCCTAGTCTGTGATACCAACACAGATTTGAATGAAGCTTGCCAAGGTTAGCACCTACTAGGTAAGTTCTACCAGCTGGGGATAGACATCATCAGAGGTTTCCTCATTTTTCCATACCTTGTGTCTTTATAATGAATAGCTTATGCAGGCATCTTTGTTTTTGCCTTTCCCTGTAATACCACACATGCACGGCTGTGTTGTTGGGAACTTCCAGGAAAAGCTTGTTCAGGTAAGTAGACCGGGAGAGCAGAAATTGAACTAATTTGTACTACCAAGTAACTGTGCTGTGTTGCTTCTTTGTCCCTAGATCCAATTCATTGGCCTCAGTGGATTCTGTGCTCCTAAGTCCCAGTGACAGAACATCTACTTAGTCATTGATATTGGGTCTTCTGCCTTTGTTGGAAATGGTTGCTCTGTGTATTTATATTCTTTGTTCATTCATCGTAATGATCCTCTTTCTAGATCCTCTCTGATTTGGTATTAATCGTAAACTTGCTGAGCAGAGAAGTTGTTTAAGATGGCTCTAATATGACACCTTGGTCCTTGATTTATTTTGCTGCTGTTTAAAATGGACTTATAGTATAAAGAGGCTAGTGTAAGAAATATCATTGAGGAGGCACAAGTATGTTGTTGGAATTAAGTCATTTGGGTGAGGAGATAAAAGAAGATTTAGGTAGGTCATGTAATTAAAGGGATGTCCATGACATGTGGATGTTCAAGAGGTGGGAAGGAAGGAAGACTGGATGACTGTGATTAGAATCTGCTTCAGGGTAGAGAGCTTACCTTTTATTATCTTTGTGCCATAGGGCTTGGCACTGTGCCTGATGTGTAGGTGTTCATTATATGATTTTGTGAAGCAGTCAAAGATGGAATAACTATCAAATAAGATGTTAAGAGTAACCTCTAAGGTTAAGAGGAAAAAGTAATGATTACATTATAAATACTAAGGAAACAGAAGCAGCAAAGAGGAATAGAAGGCAAATAAGGATTTAAAAAAAAACAGTTAAAACGTACCCATTTAACTTGAATTGAATGTCGTTTGATTACAAATTAAACGTAGTAAACTGACAATATGTATTTGATATTAAACTTCTTTATGGTAGTAAATATTAGGTATTGAAATCAAACCTATTTTTTAACCATAAAAATACAGGACTTTTAATATGCCCCTTGTCTAGACCAGCTGAACTTTATTTTACTTTAATTTGAAGTTTGTATTGGATAAAATATTTTGGTGTCTTAATAATCAGATACCAGATTTTTACTAATTAAAATAACTATAATTGAATTTTCTTTTTGAATATTTTACCATTCAATGTAGTATTAACATTTAATATAAGTTAACTGACAAACTACTTGCATAGGAATTTGTGTGCATTAATTAAGGACTGTCATGTAAGTGTTCTTAAACTGAAGAGTTAATTGATTAAAAATTGAAAATATTCAAATGAGAACATGCTGAGAAAATATTTCATGGGAAAATGGATCAGGTGAAGGTTTGTGAGCAAGAAACTATGAATGCCTTTTAGGTATGAATGATAAGGGATTAAAAATCATTTAAGACTTGTATGCTTATATGTCTTATCTGTGTGTGGATCTGGAACAGCTAAGCTGCTACTTCAACTAAGAACAGACATGATATGTGAGTTATATAATCTTATGTGATCAGAATAATTCTTCCCAAATGAAATTTTGATTGCTGTTTCCCTGCTTATGACACCCTGTTGCCTACAGGATGACACTCAACTCAGGCGGGCACACAGGACCCTTCATGATTGCCCTTTGTCTTGCTTTCAGCCTTATCTACACTTCATCTTTCACCTGTGCTCCTTCCTTGTCCCCCACTTTCCCCAGATTTCTTGTAGGGAATTTTCTGTATTTTCTGTATTCCTTTAAATATGTTGTAATATTTTCTACCTCATTTATTTGCTCAGGCTGCTCTTTCTGCCTTGAAATCCCCTGACATTATGAGGTCCTAAAAATATAACTTGAAAAATATTTAATGGTTTCTTTGGCATCATACCATGTGTATTAAAAGTAATAAACAATTGAAATGTATATTCTCTACCTTGGTAACAATGGGTAAGAGTATAGAAATGAATTACTCATATATTCATTCAACAAATGTTTACTGAACGTCTACTATTTACCAGGCACAGTTCTTGGCCCTGGAGATTTGAGATTGAGCAAGATAGACAAATCTCTGCCACCAAGGAACTTTTACACGAGTGGGGATGGCAGGCAGATAATAAACGGATATGACCAGGCTGAATTTCTGAGGAATATAAACAAAAGCAAGGAAAGGGGAAAAACGGATGGGAGGTGGGTGTTGATAAATGGTCAGGGAAGGCATTTCTGAGAAGGTGACATGTGAGTGTAGATGTGAAAGAAGGGAGGGAGCAAACCATGGGAATATCTGGAGGAAGAATGTTTCAGGAGGAGGGTGCAACAGCCTTGAGTATAGACGGCTTAGTGTTCTTAAGGAACAGGAAGGAGTTCATGGTGGCTGGAGTGGAATGAGCAAAGGGTCTGGGGGAGAAGGTCGGAGAGGTCGTACCTTGCTGGTCCTGGTTGGGATGTAGCAATTTACTCCAAGACAGAAGCTGTTTGAGCTTTTGAGCAGGACGGTGATAATTAAAAAAACCCTGCCTGTTGTGTAGAATGTAGACTGCATCGGGAAGAAGAATGTGAGAATAGCTGCAGAAAGACCAGTTAGGAGGCTGTGGTCATCACCTAGGTGAGATGTGTTGGTCGCCTGTATTAGGATGGGAGCAGTGGAGCTGCTGAGAAGTAGTGGGATTTAAGTATGTTCTGAAAGGAGAGCCAAGGGAACTAGCTTGTTGGAGTGGATATAGGGTAGCAGAGTACAATCAAGGATTCTGAAGTTTTTCACTAGAGAAATTTGAGTGATGTAAAGGTAGGCTCATATTGAGATGGGGGAATATCGGAAGGAGGAGCAAGGTTTTTGAGAGGTTATGGAATCAGGAATTTGATTTGGTTTTGTACTTCTTTTTTTTTTTTTTTTTTTTTGAGACAGAGACTGGCTCTGTTGCCCAGGCTGGATTGCAGTGTCACAACCTCAGCTCACTGCAACCTCCACCTTCCGGGTTCAAGTGATTCTTGTGCCTCAGCCTCCCGAGTAGCTGGGATTACAGGCATGCACCACCATGCCTGGTTAATTTTTGTATTTTGGCCAGGCTTCTGTCAAACTCCTGGCCTCAAGTGATCCGCCCACCTCAGCCGTTTTGTACAGCTTAGGTTTAAGATTCCTATTATGTATCCTAAAGGATTTGTCACATAAGTATTTGGATATGTGAGTCTGAGGATGAGGGAAAGGTAGGACCTGGAAATACAAAATTGGGAACCCTCAGTTTACTGACGGTACTTAAGGAAGAGGTTAGGATAAGAGTCACCTAAAGAGAGAGTATAGGCAGAGATGGCAAGAGGCCCAAGGTCCCCATCCTGGGACACATGTCTTTATAGGTTGGGAAGGGAAGAGTGTCCAGCAAAGGATTCTGAGGAGGCAGAGCCAGTGAAGTAGGAGGAAAACTACGAGAGTGTGGTATTTGGAGTCAAAGTGAAGAAAGAGTTTCAGGAAGGAGGAGGTGATCAATTGTGTCAGATGCTGCTGAGAGGTTCAGATGAGGTCTGGGAATTGCCCACTGGTATTGCCACTGAGGAGGCTTGCTGACCTTTAGTGGAGTGGAGAGGATAGAAATCTGATTAAAATGGGTTTAAGAATGAATGGACTGAGGAAGTGGAACCAGTTGGGATCGACTCCTCTTTTTGAGGAATTTTGATATGAAGAGGAACAGAGAAATGGAGTAGCAGCTGAGAGCGGTTCAGAATCAAGGTAGATTTAAAGTAGGAGACAACTTTGGAAATAATGATAGTTTTATTCCCCTTTTCTTCTTTGTTAAAAAGAAGACATGACTTACCTGAGGAAATTCTTAGCTTTAATATCTACAGTCGCTATAACATGAGAAAATTGTCATTGAACGAGATAGCACTTTTTGCATTGTGGTGCTAAAAAAAATCTTTATTTTTGTAGAGATGGGGTCTTGCTGTGTTGGCCAGCCTGGTCTTGAACTCCTGTCCTCAAGCAGTTCTCCTGCCTTGGCCTCCCAAAGTGTTGGGATTACAGGTGTGAGCTATGGTATTTGGCCTAAAAAATCGTTTTATAAAGCATCAGGTTTCAGTGCAGTTACAATGTGCTTTCTTCCTTTAGCTTTTCGCATGTTACATAGTGCCTTTGAATTATATGGAGCTGAACTGCCCCATGTGAGATTTTCTATAAACCTAGAAGTAATTTCAGAATAAAAATGTTACACAGTTATATGTCTGAAACAAAATTGGTGAAAGTTCTGTTACTCTAATTCTTGTAGAATATCTAAATAGTATTAAAAGAATCAAATAAGTTTTCCAAGTAATTCCTTCCACTTAAAAAGAAGTGTTGCGGCCGGGCACGGTGGCTCACGGCCTGTAATCCCAGCACTTTGGGAGGCTGAGGCAGGTGGATCACGAGGTCAGGAGATCCAGACCATCCTGGCTAACACGGTGAAACCCTGTGTCTACTAAAAATACAAAAAATTAGCTGGGCATGGTGGCGGGCGCCTGTAGTCCCAGCTACTTGGGAGGCTGAGGCAGGGGAATGGTGTGAACCCAGGAGGTGGAGCTTTCAGTGAGCTGAGATCATTTCACTGCACTCCAGCCTGGGTGACAGAGCAAGACTCTGTCTCAAAAAAAAAAAAAAAAAAAAAAAAAAAAAAAAAGAAAAAAGGAAAAGAAAAAAAGTGTTGCATGGGTATGTCAATTAAAAAAAGTACTTAAAGAAAATTAGCTGATTCGTGCTACTTGATGTTTTACTTGATGTTTGTTCTGATAGGTAGGATTAATTCTAGGTAAAATTACACTGTTCTGATACTACATTTTATAAGTGTTTACATGCTCATTTTAATTTCCTGCTAATTGCAATGATAGCACAATAATGAATTCTACCTATAAATTACATTATCTACTATTAAAATATAGTTTCTTGGTTGTGACACTTTCTGCTACTCCACAAAGAGGGAAAATACTTTTGTAAGTGAAAGGAAGAGCAGAATGGTGGTGGGTTTTTCTGACTGGTATTTAACATTTGGATAGATTCTTCATACATAGATAATATGCATCATGGGTGAGTCACCAAATTTTAATAAGAAAACCAATTATTTGTGTATATTTTGAAAGATGATGCCTCATAATTTTATTCCTTCTTTGATCAGATAGAACATTTTGTTTAGTAAAATTTCAGAAGACAGATTCCTGCTTCCTGATTGGCATCAATTATCTTACAACACCCCCAATTTTTTTGGAAATGTATGCCTGCCAACTCTTTATTTGGAGAGTTATTTGCTTGCTTTGGCAAAATTGACTCTTGATGAGTGTTCCCCTCTTCTAGCATTTGCTACTCACTAAATTTTCCTCGTGTGTGCTGATGGTGGTAAAATCTCTTGTCATCTTTCTAATCTGTTTGGTAAACCTTATCTTTGATATTTCATTATGTAACCATGGGTTCTCAGTTCTCTCTCGACTCTTACCCTGCAGCTTTGTAGTTACAAGGGGAAATATGACAGTGAGGAAGGAAGAAAATCCACAGAGAGAGAAGAGACTGTGCACTGAACTTTTTCATTAAAACTTTTATAAACTATAAATAGCTCCTTCCACCTTTAGTCAAAGGAAATATCAAGAAGGCCTGTAGGGTAGCTCCCTATGGCTGTTTAAAAAGTGTTTGATTTTTATGGAATAGTGCAAAAGCAAATTGCAAAGTCAACAGAAACAGGAATACTGGAGAAGAATTGACAGGAACTGATAAAATTAAGGAGTGACTGAGAAAATGAGTCTGACAGCCCATGGCTGATACAGAAGAAAGTGCCAGGCTGATCTGAACCAAGAGAACCAAGACAAGTACAAGCCCTCCTGCAGAAGTACAGGACCCGGGATGGGAGTCTGTGGTTCCTAACAGCTTAGTGCCTGATCACACTTAAACATACATTATGCTTATCACTGTATTGCAATAACGCTTGCTTTACTGAACACTATTCTAAGTAGTTTGTACATCATTTAGCCCCGCAGCAACCCTCTTAGGTATAGGAACTATTCCAAGTATTCCCGTAAGATTGGTACCTTGCCCAAGGCTTGGATCAGGAACACAGATTTGTCTGATCCTTGAGTTTACATTATTCTTAATCTAGCTGTTCTGCATCTGACTTTATGTTGAAGTTAGTGCCCCAGTGCACCTGTTTATATGGCTTCATCTGTGATATTTTCTCTTTCCTCCTTATCAAACCTGTTTTAACCCTTAGAGTTCTGAGTTAAATAACCTTGGTGGGTGTGGCAGGAAATCTCTGAAACAAGGTGGATCCATGCTGCATTGTGATTCCTTGCATTCAGGTGGTCCTGCCAGGGCTGCAATTACTAGGTGCCCTTAGAAGGAACTAGTTATGATGGGGTCAGGCAGAAAGTACCTCTGTGTTTCATGTGAGCTGAATCTTCCCTAAATGATTAAGAGAAACAGTGGTTATTGAGGGAATCATGTGCTTCAGGGGAGGATTGATAAAACTAAGTTAATCTATTAGACCTTTGTATTGTGATAAGTAAAACTTTACTTTCCCTAAATTAGAATAAATATTGGGGAGAGGAAGAGAGAGGTGTAAAGATGGTCTCCAAGTTCCTGGTGACTAGCTGTTGTAACAGTCCCCAAAGCTATATTTTTCTTAACATAGGTGGAAAAAAAGTATGGTTTTCTGTGTCCAGGGCAACTAGGAAAAAATATGTCTCTGTCGCCAGGCTGGAGTGCAGTGGTGTGATCTTGGCTCACTGCCACCTCCGACTCCCTGGTTCAAGTGATTCTCCTGCCTTAGCCTCCCGAGTAGCTGGGATTTTAGGCATGCACCACCATGCCCAGCTGATTTTTGTATTTTTAATAGAGACGGGGTTTCACCATGTTGGCCAGGATGATCTCAATCTCTTGACCTCGCGGTCCGGCCACCTCGGCTTCCCAAAGTGCTAGGATTACAGGCGTGAGCCACTGTGCCTGGCCTGATAAAACACATCTTTGAACCATATGTTCAAACCGTACTTGGAGTACTTGGCAGAGTACTTGGAGACCCTGGAGTCCATCCAGATAATCTTCTACCAGAGGGGAGAAAAGAACCTTTATTCATAAAGTTTCAAGTTACAGAAATCGTTCAAATCTTCTAGGCTGTGCTCCTATGATGTTACAAAAGTTCTTTGTTAAATTATCAAATTACATCCATATATAGATAATAACTCTGGTGCTAAGAGTGATCATTGCCAGTCTGTGGATATACATGCATCTCCAACCCCCAGCATTTTACTTATTGAATTCTCTGTGACTCTAGTACTCAGAATTTGATTACCTAAAGTGAAAATCTGCCAATTTTGCCTGATCTGTCATTCTGAGGCCTTCTCAACTTGAACTCCCATAGTATTTTTCTCTTACCTTTTCTATGACAATTATTTTCATATTATATTTATTTGTATAAGTATCTGTGAGAGCAGCAGTTGTGTCTCATTCATCTTTATACCTCCTATAGTGATTAATACAAAGCTCAATAAATGGTTGGTAAATGAATAGGACACAGAAAAAATCCTTCAGTCATGAAATACAGAAAATGTAGTTTACTTTACAATGTCTTCTTAGCACTTTCTTTACATATTCCACAAATCTCTAGTGTACTTCTTTGGCTTTTTCCAAAATCCCCTCGATATTACTTCTTTAATTTTTAATAACCCTTTTTCCTTCGTGGCCAGAAGCCTTTAAAGGTCAGGATCGGTGCAACAAACCACTTTCAGTTTCACATTTTTTATGACATTTCTTAGCTACTTATGTGTGGCAGTATTTACCAACAATTTATAGGTGGTATCTATAAGGATAGTCAGTTTATTTCCCATTAGGTACTGTGCCTAAAATTTGAGCATGTGTTACCACAGCAACTTGGATGTCTGGTTAAACTAATTGGTCAAAGCATTCAGGCTTCCTGCAAGTTCAGATAACTGATTAGTAGCTAATGTTCTATGGCTTTCCTCTATAAATTATAAGAATAAAAATGTTAATATAATAATACTCAATTTAGTACAAATTTTTATATAGTTAAGTGTGTGAAGTAGCTTTGTAAAAACGTTGACTGCTATTAAACCCATCCTTCTGTACCATTATATAAGTTAACATCTACCTTGTATCTCCCTTTCCTAGAGTTTAAAACAAGACATCTATTAAGTTATTTATTCTACTTCTGGTGTTAGTGGTTCACAGTAGCTCCGTGTCCTTTCTGTACATGTATCCCCATGTGTACCAGCACTCTTGATTATAAGGAGCTGAAAATCAACTTGAAGTGGCTAAAGAAAGAAATAGATTTATTGGGAGGAGAAGTATTGCAGGATAGAAACAAGAGCTGAACAACTGTGCTTTAGAAAGTCAGGCATCCAGCAGAGCTAGCACCTCAGCGGGTGCTACCTCCATGTTATCAGTGCTGTCTGTCTCTATGCTACCCTCATCTCTAATTTTGCTACCTGATGGCTTTAGGATCTGAGTTGAGCTTCTTTGCAGGTCGAGAGACACTGCCACTGGCTGCCTCTAAGCGAATGCTTTCTCTGCTTTGCTACCGTCAAGGGTGGAGGGGAGGGGCGCAACTGAGCTCTGGCTGAAAAAGTCCCAGGGAAGGATTACTCTAACTTGGATTCCTTGTCTGTTCCTGGATAAGGTGCAGCCCTCCTTAGACTGCAGTGGATGGCGTGGGGTGGAAAAACCATTCCCCAGGAAGAGAGAAAAAATGTGCTGGCCATTCCCAACAATTCGGTTCTACTTCTTTTTAAGAAACAGGAACCTATCCTATTTTAATAAACACTCAGGGAAAGCATTCCACAAGGAATGGCAAAAAGGATTCAACTAATATTTGGGTGCTGCTGTTGTCACTATGTTACCGAATACAAAAGGGTTGCAGAGTAGGTTAAAGCATTTCAGAGTTGTTAATATCCCTGTGACTTATGCATGTTTGTGGTGAACCTGATTTCACTATCACCCCAGTGATACTGAACTGTTAAATGATCATATGATGAATATTCTTTAGCCAAAAGCCTTTTTTGGTTTTCTTTCTGTTGTTGAAGAGTGATGCACACATGGTTTTGGAATGATCTAAATTATATCAGTATTAGCTTGAAAAGGCAAATGCTAAAACAATGCCACAGGAAAGTCAATTAAATTATATAGGGATACACATTTTAATTTCAGTTTTTAGTGTCTTCAGTTGGTTATTCTTTATTTGTCCTAAGTATTTATTGTTGAATATCCAGCACTGTTAACCATTCTTTCCCAAGGGCCTGCTTCCTATTTTATTTCTTAGGTGTATGTAGAGTGAGACAAAAGAAGTATATTACTTAACAAATGCTTTTTATTTGAGTATTTTCAAGTATGTACTACATAAGTGGCAAAGGTTTTCTAGATTTAAAACTGTCAAACGTAATTAAAAATTATTTCTGTGTGTTTATTTGGCAGGCTCTTTTAAGAGGGTTTTCTTCCTTTTGAGATTTTCCTAATTTTTCAAACTAAGTGAAATTTTGGAAAGCTGGGACAAAGTCCCTAAAAGCAATAAAACTCACTTATAACCCCAAACTAGAAAATATGTTTTCTGTTGTTGTTTTTTTTTTTCCTTTTCAGAGTTTATTCAAAAACTTAGGTAAGTTTTTACAAATGAGACTTAGCTTCTTAAGCGGTTTTTTGATAGTCATGGGATTGTAGCCTCTGTCCTCAATGGCATTTTGACACCAGGAAGAGAGAAGATCCTCACATCTTTTCTCAGTGCCGTTTGCCTTTCTTCTTGATGCTACCCCAAGGATTTTATGTCTGCCATTGAGGTCTTATAATTTAACTCACATTTCTCAAATCATATTAGTGCTAGACATTTGGAACTCTCTGACACTGTTATTTCGTGGATGTGGTCATAATAAAATCACTTTTACATCCGGATCTTCTCCATACTACACACTTGAGGCATGGCACCACATCACAACTCCAGTTGTGTTTCTGCTTAGGGTGTAAAAATGAAAAAACTGTGCCGTGCCCATGTGAATGCCCATGCATTTTAGATATCACCTGAATAAATAAGTAATAAATACATAAATGTGCATGTATATGTATGTAAAAACCATATGTATGGTTGATATATAGAAAACCAGTATCTGTTTTAATGCAGATACAAGTCTTTTGAAACAAGGGTTTGTAATTGAACTAATGGGGAAGCAAAAACTGAGATGCAGACAAATTATTATCCGGGATAATTGAGGGCATACAACCAGGAAACACAACATGTAGGGAGGAGGAAATTTATTTCATAAAAAGGAGTAGGCTGAGCCAGCAGCAGTGGTGCACACCTGTAATCCCAGCTCTTTGGGAGGCCAAGGAGGGTGGATCACTTGAGCCCAAGAGTTTGAGACCAACCTGGGCAACATGGCAAAATCCTGTCTCTACAAAAAATACAAAAATTAGCTGGGCATGGTAGCATGCACCTGTGGTTCCAACTACTCGGCAGGCTGAGGTGCTGAGTAGGAGGATCACTTGAAGCTGGGAGGTCCAGCCTGCAGTAACTCATAATCGTGCCGCTGTACTTCAGCCTGGGCAACAGAGTGAGACCCTGTCTCAAAAAGAAAGCAGTGCCCTGAAATCAGATTTTTTTGAAAGCCAGGCAAAAATAAGATTTTTTAAAAATGATAGTCTGCATCTACCAGTTTCTGTTATAGAGTCATAATTGTCAACTTTACACGCAGCTTCTTGACAACCTTAACAATCTGAAGTTCCCTTGCTATAGCTCTAGCTTTGGATTTTAATTTCCAACTTAGATGAAGTTCATAACAAAACATTTTTTCACCTGAACATATTTTCTGCAGTTCATAGGGATCAGCACAGGATTTATCTTTAGCCAAGACATGTTATAGCATCCATTGTATGCAAAATTGTATCAGCAATGTAGGGAATGCAGAGATGAAGAAAATATGGCATGTATGTGTGTTTATTAGAATTGTGTTGTTTTTATTAGTGTTCTGGATGTGTAGGTTTTGAATGGTCTTCCTCAGTATCATTTTCCACATAAGTCCTTTGGTTTTTAGGGTGTAATTTAACAGAATGTAAAGTTTTGCTGGGAACAGATTTATTGGGTTGTGATAGAATCACCTACGTTTATTGATAAAGTTAGTTCTTTTTTCCCCTACAGAATCAAGAAAACACTCAAAGTTGTATAATATTAGGAGGAAAATCTCAACATTGCCATGCAATGTCGTTCATGACATATGGATAGGTTTGGTATTGTGGTTAAGACATGGCTGTTAAACATTCAGTTTAACAGATTCCTCCAGAATTTCACGGTGTTTTGGGAAAGTATTTTAGATAAGTGACATTTCTTCAAATATATGAGACTGTAAGTAGTGAGTGACATCAGAAGAGAATTAAGTCATAAAGTTTTTAGGGTTCACAAAAAGGTTGGGGTTTAGGCTTACTAAAACAAAATGAACATTTAAAAATCAATAACATGAAATTTTACCATAAAAATTTACAACATAAAATAGATTACTAATATATTACTAAATATAATCTATTTTAAAAAAGAAAGTATTTGCTGGGGTTATATGGAATTATAATCATTTGAAAACCAACTTATTTTTGGAAAATTTCTGTTTTATTACTTTTGAAAATAAATTTATAATTTTTTCCTTTCTTTTAGACTTAAAAATTTTAATGAAACTAATTCATAAAGTAGCTGATTATTATAGTTAGATTCGTATATATAAAGTACTCTTTTCTTCCCTCATATTTAAAATTTTCTTAGTGTTTCTTTTTCCTTGTTCTGTTAAAAAAAACTGTTTTCCCTTCACAGGCTTTTGGTAGAAAAGGAAAAAAAAAGATAAAGATAGAAAAAAAGTAATTCTCTATCCCTTTCTTCAGTTCTTTTTTCCAGGTTTTAAAAAATTGTTTGGCCCTACCTGTCCTTCAGACCCTATTTATGTGAAGATCAGTCATCTGGCAGCCTCTTGTGTCTGAGATAGCTCCAGGAAGGCTGACATGAAACAAGGGTTTCTGAGTACTGCAGAGCCTGTGGAGTAAGGCCTACATGTTTTCCACTCAGGAGAAAGTTCATGGTTCTGCTTTGAACCCACCTGTTGACTCAAGCCATTCACACCCTCTTCTAATAAGCCTGATTATCTAGTTGCCCAATACGGGGATGGCTGAGGAAGCCTGTAGCAAGAAGACTGAGGAGAGTGTGGTGATATTAGAAGGAAGAGGCACATATAGGGCCATAATAAGGCAATTTTGATGCTAAAAAGAGAATGAATCATAAAAATGAAGCAGAAGAACACTTAGATGTCAGATTATTGAGATTAGGAGCCAGTTGGCCCTGTATACCTACTGTTAAACCCTGAGGGCTGCCGCTGATGTTTATAATTGGCCCCATCATCAGTTGAAGATTAGATTGTGTTTATTATAATCTCTTTTAAAAGTCAGGGAAGTGCATACTACTTTTTAGAATTTAAAAAAGTCTCATATAAAGGCAGGCATTTCAAGGGATCAGTTTTTGTTTACTCACAAAAATGACCTAGTAGATGTTAGTCTTGTTTTTCTCTCTGTCCACTGAGATTGTTTTTACAAGCCTTTTTGTCTCTTCTCTTTGAAGCTATAATTTTTATTTTAACCTCTACTGTTGTTCTTTTATGGCATAGTTTCAGGCACATCTCAATGGCCTCTAATAAAGATATTCTTAACACCATAGATTGTGAATCCTGTATGACATAATGATTAATTTCCTGCAGCTTTGCCCTCTCCCTGCTCTCTTTACTTCTGCTTTATAGTCAGACTTGTTGTCTACATGCTTGTTGAGACTATTATTTTCCCCTACCCATTCCTCAAGCTACCCATCCATTTCCACTCTACATATGTCCACAGAATTTGTTTGAACTTCGTCATCAGCAACTCTTCTTACTATTTATTTATTCAGCAAGTACTGAGTGCTGTCCTAGGGGCTGGGGAAACACAGGAGAACAAATGAGAAGTCCATGCTCTTAAGCAGTTTACATTCTAGTGGGGAAGGAAGACAAACAAAGTAAATTAATGAACAAAAACAGTGTAATGTGATAGGGGAGGGAGGAGCAACAGCAGAGGAAAGCCAGAGAAGGACTCTGAAGAGGCAATACCTGAGGTCCAACTGAGTAATGGGAACAAGTCAGCCAAGGGGTTATCTGGGAAGAACATTCTAGGCAGAGAGAACAGCAAACAGAAACATTCCTGAGAAACCAGCTTTGAGGAGAAGAAAAATTGTCCATTGTGACTGAACCATAGTTGGATGGGTGCTGTGCTCAGATCCACTTGGTCAGTGGGTGCCTAGGGTGAACAGAAGTCCTTCCCGTCCAGGTCTCAGTCAGTGACTGATCAGCCCAGGGATACAAAAGCCTGGCCCTCTTGCTTCAGGGGAGACTAATGCTGGGTGTAGTTTTTGTCTGAGGCCACATTCTTCCTTGGCTTTTCCCCTCCCTGTCCTGCCTCCTCATTTCTTTTCACTGAGGGCACTGCCCCCAATAAATTGTAAGATCTGGGCCCAGCTCTGTTTCTAGGAAACCCTGACCTAGGCATATAAGCAAACTTTTGATCTATCACCTGAGCTCCAGACCCTTAGACAGCTGCTTATGCAACATGTCCACTTGGATGTTCAGAGATACCTAAAACTCAATGTGTAAAAAATTGAATTTATGATAGTTTCCTCTTTTCCTCAAGCTTGTATTCTTCCTGTGTTCACTCGTTTACTTTATGAACCAGCCTTTTACCTAGTTATATTAGAGAATTCAGTATAGATTTTCCCTTTCCATAGACTTCATGTCCAGTCACTCAGCAGGTAACCCATGGTGAATGCCTCTTACCTCTGTTGTTTTTCCACCCACATTTTCATGGCTTTAGTTCAGGGCCTTGTCTGAAACACTAGCTTAGCTTCCCAAGCGGCCTCCCCACTTCCCTTCCTTCACCTCTCCAATCCATTTCTACACCATTACCCTGTCGTAAGATGAAAAATCTCATCCAGCCACTCTTCTGCCTCTAGTCCTGTAGGGCTTTTCTATTGGATAAAATGGCAACTTCCTATAGGATGAAATTCCCCACTTTTTAGCATGGCTTACAGGGCCCTTTCTGCCCTGGCATTGAGCCACCTTTCTTCTGAGCCTTCGCAGTGGTGACCACTGTGAGTATGGCTTGGTTATTTCCTCATGCAGCTTCCAGTTTCAGGCTTCATGCTATTCCCCAAATGTCCTTCTTCTCCTGGGTAGTACTGGAAGCTTCAGCTTTATGTTACCTCCTCTGTGAAGTCTTTTTTGAGCCACCTAAGGAATATTATTTATACTGAATAGAGCACTCTCAAAATACTCATTTCAGTGTATTATAATCACTTGCTTTATTTCTAATCACTTAAGGCATTCATTGAATGCAGAGAACGTGGCTCTTCACATTGCTAGGCACATTAGCACGTTTGCTGAATGAATAGATGAAAGATTAAAGGAGAAATGTTACTGTGTTTGTTGGTTTTTATACAAGATATCTTAGTGAACACAAACATTGTACGAATGTTAGGGGAAAGGGGATTGCCTAAGAAGAACTTTTAGCCCTAAAATTTGGAGTTGGGAAATTCATTAATTTTTTAAACGTTAATTTAATATTTGCTAGATGCCTAGCATTGTATTATGTGGTATTTAAGTAGATTTTGAAAAATGCAATTGGCGTGATTTATCAAGGGCCTTAAAATGGGGAAAATGCCAACAGTACAAGAGAGTTTTATGAGGTGGCGTATGATTAAATCTTGAATGACTCAAATAAGAAGTGCTGTTGGTTCTGGAAAAGGTGTCTTTGTGGGCTGGAGGGATAACCAATCACAAAAAAGTCAGGTTCTTGAAAGACCTGTTGAAGTCTATTCTGCAAAAATGATGCTCATATAATTCAATAGTTTTCAGATATTAAGGGGATAGCTTTCTCTTTTGGCTTTGTTGAAGATGAAAGTATGTAATATTTGTATTTGAACAATAACTTTTTAAAAAGATTTTACATGAGCTTTTGTGTTGCAAGAAAACAAAGTTGCATTATCTTCACAGTGTCATTCGAAATGATGAAGGTGAAGATAGTTTGCAAGGGGGAGAAAGAAGAGATGATTCATTTAAACCAATTAGGATGTGAGGGGAAAACACTTTGCCTGAGGTTTCTCATCATCATTGTATACCCTAGTTTGGGGAGCTTTGGGAATATCGACCACTTATCGTTGACACAGTAGTTACCTCCTCTTGTACTTTAATTTTTAAAATACGTGAATATTTACAAGGTTATATTTCATGCGTTTTTTATTTCTTGCCTAAGGTATTTCTCAGTTGTATTGCTGTATCTTAATCTAATTTATGTCCTTTCGTGATTCTGTGTACCGAGGACAGGAACTCCTTTAAAAAAGAGTGGATCAACCACTCTCCTGTAGGGGTCGCTATGAGAGTAGCAGTCTGGCATCCTTCCTTTGCTGCCTAGCACCTTGTGGCATGACTTGGCACAATTTGCCTAAGGATTGTGAGATCTGGCTTGTTTTGGTATTTTATTTTTCAGAATGGTATGAGCTCTAAGTCCACCAAAAATTCTGCAAGCTCATAACTATGCATTCTTTTACTTTGGTTCTGTGTATGCTGCACCTGTGCTTTCTTTTTTTTTAACCACGTATTTGGTGCATGGTTATTTTAGACTTCTCATCATACTCCATTTGCATATGACAAATATATACACGTAGACACCATTTTAGCAGCTTTTGCAGCATGCATGATGGTGGCTGAAACTTGGCCTTCTATAGGATCCCAGATTATTATTTAATGGGGTTGTCACTCAGGACACTTACTGGCTTTCTCCAGTGCTCTTAAAAAATTGAATTGAGCATGATGAGGTGCATCCCCTTGATTAAATGTTTTTCCTCCTATGCAATCACCATTAGCTGTTTGGCTCCCATTCTGTATTCTTCTGAAGCAGCCCTGCATTGCAAATCAATATCTTTCTGAAAAGACAGTGTGTTGTGAATTGCCTGGACAGCATATGCACGGTTACTTTGGCTGCAATGCTGCTGCAGAGCCCGATTACTCTGCCTTCGTGGGAACTCCACAGGCAAGTCCATCGTGTTTGGAAAAAAAAAATTAGATTTTTTGGAGAAAATAATTGAGCTGTTAAAGCTATTGATACTGAATGTTAGCATGTCCTTTGAGTTCTTCTCAACAGTTTTTGGTCTTATTCCACTGAGATTAGCTTCTCTTAGGGGATTTCTGGGCTTTTTTTTTTTTTTTTTTTTTTGCTTGCTTATGCATCCCCCTCTCTTGGTTGTAGTACGGCCGTACCATTTCAGCTTGCTAGTGCAGAAAGATGTGAATTCAGTTGCTGTATGAGCCTGGCCTGGTACAAACACATTGCTAGAGACATGTTAAAGAGTTCCAGGTGAATCAAGCCTGAGGGAGACAACAGCAAAACGGTAAGACAGAGCATGCTTAAAATTACAGCAGGGGTTTTAATTTGGAGCATCTCGGCAAGTCTGAATCCTGACTCACTCATTTACAACTTAAAAAGGATTCATTTTATGCATGTCATTTTACTCACTTCCTTCTATTTAACTGCCAGAAACATCACAGATTGATAAAGGGGGTATTTAAATTAGAGACTGACTGGAGGTTACTCATGGGAGAGTCTTTTGAGGCTCCCGAGGCTACTGCTTGTAGTTTGTAAACACCAGTAGCAGTGATAAGATGGGGAAAAGGTTTAACGACTGCTTCTTTGCCATATCTGAGTCTTATTCCTTCTGAAACTAGTCTTTATTTATTACAGCTGAAAGAGATCTTACAGGTTTTTTTTGCCTGGCTATGGTTGGCTGAATGCCCTCTGAGTCAAGCAAGTGAAGGACGAGAGACTACTTTTTCCATTTGAGTAAACTGATGTCCATGAATTTAGCTGGATTGGATCTGAGTAGAATAAATATCTCTAATATATTAGGGACCTGGGGCTTCCTCCCTGCTCATCCTATTTCCTTCCCTTTTGGATCACAGAAATACACCTGCTTTAAGTGTGTACTGCTGAGCAGAGGTCAGTGTGCTGGTATTTTGCATCATTACACCTGTAGTGGTTATGCTTTTATGTACAGAAGTGATAATTCTTCGTGCAGTTCTGCTTGAAGTGCCGGCTCTAATAGTAGACTATTAGCATTTTAGATGCTAATGGAGAACCCCTGCATTCATGAAGGACCGTGGTAGCAGACAGCCTACTCCAATAAGGCTTACCTGCTTGTAAGGCAGATAAAATTGAGAGATAGGAATGTAAACCTTGACGTCTTCAGAGACTGAATTTTTGTTTCCTTTGTTAATTGTCACACAGTTGACATATTTGATGTGGCGGGGGTTTGAACTTGAAGGACATATTTTAATAGTGTTCAAAGTGAGATTAATAACATTACTTAGTCCTAGTGACTTTATATGGATCCACCTATTATTATATAGGTGCTGAATGTTAAGGATGTCAGCGTTTGATTTTTTGCTTTAAAAATATTCCACTTGTGTATAGTTTAATTAACTTAGTACTTTATGTAAAATGTAGATGGTGAATCTTAAAAAAATCGGTAGCTTGCATGTTGGCTATTATACAGAACTGGCATGTAGCCAGTTCTGTATAATTTTGTGACATAAGTAAATTTAAGAAAGATCACCTGATTAGTTGATAGGCTAATTGAGAGAAATATTGGTAACTGTTGTGGTTCACTATGAGTAAATTTCTTTAAATGGTGCAGTGCTTCTGTATTCACTCAACTATTTACTGTTGAGGTTGGACATTGATTGTTGGGAGTGAATATTTGGATTTTCTTCCAAAGATAGATCAAATTTACCTCTCTTTTTTTTTAAACTTTTTTTTTCTGTTTGGAAGATGATGCGCCCTGTGTTTACTGTTTCTTTTTCTGAGAATCTTGTGTTTTAGCTATTTATATTTTTACCTTTAATTTGTGTGAGTTGTGAGGATTTTTTTTTCATCCTGTGACAGAAGGAATTGTAAGTTTGTGAAAAGTAATTTTTAAAAAGTAGAGCAGTAATGTGACTGATTTTATAATCATACGATATTTCTCTCATTCTGCAAATATTGATTAGCCACCTACTATGTGTAAAACATTGTAAGACCTGCTATAAAGGAAGTATGGATGAAACAGTACATTTTCCTGAAGAAGCTTAGATATAGTTGTGTTAGTATTTTCCCCTGGAATATGCCCCATTATACTTTCTCATGGATAGTCAGTTTGGTGCTTTTTAATCCTCTCCTTTTAAAAAAGCATTTTTTGGTTAAACATTTTTGGAGTCTGTTGTGTAATAGTGGTGAGTAAAACAGATCTAGTCCTGGTTCTTATGGAACTTATAGTCTACTACTTTTTTTTTTTTTCAGTTGAGCCGAGGGTCTCACTATGTTGGCCAGGTTTGTCTTGAGCTCCTGGACTCATGTGACCCTCCTGCTTTGGCCTTCCAAAGTACTGCGATTACAGGCATTAGCCACTGCACCCAGCTACAGTCTACTTTTAAAAATATTTCAAAGAGAAAATATGTGGCAAGTTTTTTTTTTCATTTTGGTAGTTATGAAGGAGATATTGTATGCTTTGATATTTTTTATTGTGGTAAAATATATATAACACAAATCTTGCCATTATTACCAGTTTTAAGTTTATAATTCAGTGGCATTAAATATATTCACAGTGTTTTCAACCATCACCACTATCCATTTCCAGAACTTTTTCATCAACCCAAACAGAAACCCTACCCTGCTCTCATTAAATAGTAACTCCCCATTCCCCTTCCCCCTGCCCCTGGTAATCTTATTCTACTTTCTGTGTCTGTGAGTTTGGCATTCTAGGTACCTCATAGTAGATTAAATTGAGTCATATGTATTTTTTCTTTTGTCTCTGCCGTGTTTTAGCATGTTTTCAGGGTTCATCCATGTTGTATCATGTATCAGAATTTCATTCCTTCTTAATGAATTCTTTAATTTTTATATGGGATAGACAGCAGTTTTTCCTCATATGATGACATGAATCAAGTTCCTATATGGACATCATAATAAATACTTTAGATATACTAAAATAGCCTATGGGAAAGGGCAAGGAATAAGGAATAGAAATGCACTGAGAGAAAGAGTTATGGATATATTATATATTATTTTCATATATTTATCTATGGATGTATTATAATTGAGATGCTAAGATTTTCACATCAATTCTTTGCTGATAGCAGCATTCAGCTGAAATAATTGGAAGCTGGGCCGTGGCTTTTGTCATTATTAACATTTGAATTTCACCCACTGTACTTGCGTCTCCTTTCTCTATTTCACTTCATAAGCAAAGACTGATCATGTTGAGGTCTTCTTACAGAGTCAGAGACTCTTAGAGCTGGCAGGTACTTTAGAAATTGTGTTATTTAATTGGTTCATTATCATTCATTAGCCAACGTGAGAGGGAAACTCAGTCTCCTGCTGCCCACCGTGGGCCTTCTTTCACTCCCCACCCCTGTTTTCAGTGGAAACAACCAGAAAACCCCAAGTATCCTCTGAGTTTGACAGAAATAGTAGAGGGTGTAAATTTGATGCCATATTAAGAAGTTTTCCGTTGGATGAGGTAAGCCTAGCTTCATCAATACAGCTTTCTGTTTCTCAGATTTCTTCCTGATACTGCTTCCATAAATCCAGATGGTTTTTCTGAGGGGACCCTTTTTAGAAAGCCAAGTTAAGGCCTCAGTGCTGTTCATTTATTTTCTGTCGACCATTTTGACAGTTCTTACACTGGGTCAGTCAGCAGTTTATATCCATGCTTTTAACTCGCTATCCAGGGGACCCAACCATTTATAGAGGAAGAAGATTCAACATAGCAATATCCAATACCTGAGTCTTCCCAACTAAGCCTGCTTCTTCTTAATGGGTCTTGCTTTCTGTCCCCCTAACTGTTTTTCTGTCCTCCTAACTGTTTTTCTGTTATGGCCTGACTTTTATTATGAGACTAATTCAGAATCAGATTAATCAAATGCATGTTAAATTTGGTAGGTTTGTGGGGAGAGAGGGAAGATGGGCCAGAAAACCTTAAACCAGTGAGCAGTTATTTTGCACAGCTTTGGAAGTACTTTTTTTTTTTTTTCATCAGGAGAGATAAGAGAGAATGGAGAGAAATGGAGAGAATTGTAGATAAAGTTGTTTTTTGTTTACTTCTCTCAGGATGTAAGTCCCAGGGGACATGTACAAAAGACAATACAGTGGTCAAGAGCTTGCCCTTTGTATTCAGAGTCCTGTAATCAATCCCATCTCCTGTGTTTATTTTCTGTGTGGCCTTGGACATGTTACTTAATTCATGTGTGCCTCAATGTAACCATCTGCAAAATTGAGATAATACTAGTCACCTTTCTTATGAGGTTGTTGTAGAGATTAATTGGGAAGCTATTTTTAAAGCATTTTTATAGTAATTTATGTAATAAGAGCTCAACAAGTTAGCCATCATCATCATCGTCATCTCATCTAGAAATCCTTGATTTCCATCTCTTTTCTATCAGCTGCATTATATCTTGCCCAAGATCCTCCTGTAGTTTGACTATAGAGCATATGTAATTATTTCTTAGTGTTATTGAGTCTGAGTGGATAAAAGGAGGATGTAACAGAAAGCTCCAATATCCTGTTTATCATCTGGCAGACTTTGGAAGGGTAAATGTTCTTTAGACTTACTTTTCGGCCCAGTTGATAACACATTTGCCCCAGCAGCTTATTCCTCAGGTAAATGAAATCTTGCTAAAAATACAAAGTTGACAGTGAAACGCTTCTGGAAGCACTGGGGTTTGTTTTCAGGTGACAGACAAACAGCAGGATGTGTGTATCCCACTGCTTTGCTCTATTCACCTTGCATCTCTCAGGCGGGATTTGGTATTGACTTTTCTCAGCTACAGGAAAGGTTTACAGAACTGGTCTTCATGAAATCAGTTAGGAGTGTTATTAATGGGTTACTGTCAAATTTATTATTGCTGAAATTTTGGCTCTTTATAATAGATGAATCAATTGTTAAAGCAACATTGAAAGATACTTCCATTTTCTCCTCAAAGGTTCATTGTTCCCAGTGTTTCTCTTCATAAGCTCTGTGTGGTTAGTGACCCATATATGATTCTCTGAAAATGTTAAGAGCTTCAAAAGTCAATTCTATATTGAGTGATGCCCTATATTTTCCTGAACACTTTGATGGAGTTTGCATCTAGATTTATTTTATAAGAAGAAAAACATTAAACTTTTAAACTTTATAACATCATTCTTGACATCAACCACTAAATTATTATCCAAGCACTAATAATACATTTACATTTTATTAAAAAGATGGCTATTGTAGATTTGGAGATGTATGTTGTATTTATATAGCCATCTGTTTCGGAGTAAGAAGATAGTACACAATTTTATTTCTCCTTTAGGGAAGGAATTTAAAAATATTTATAATCTTTATTTTTAAATGCTGTTCATATGGTTCCTGGGGAAAGAATTCAGATCCTAAAGGATCAGTCATATCTCCAGTAGTGTTTTCTCTTCAGTTTTCATGTTTTAATGTTATTGTACCTTCTGGATGCTGTATTTTACATGAGGGACAGAATAGTGAGCTACAGATATTTGAAAGGTATAGACATGAAGGAAGAACTGGCCTGGTTTAGTACAAAGAAGCCAGGGGTGGTTTAGTGAAACTCAAAAGTGAAACCAAACAGAATTCAGAAGGCACTTGAGACTGTCTTTTGCACGGCCTTTGAGACAAGTGAGCTTCTGCAGTCCCTGTGATGTTTAAAAATACCCCTCAAACATTAAGCATATGTGTGTATAGGTAGAAAGCGTCCTGGACCATATTACTGATTTCAAGTCTATGAATCTGAGATCAGCCTCTTCTGTTTATTAGTGGTTAGTGCTTCTGGCATGGTAGACATTTTTAGTTTTTAAATCAGAGTAGTTAACAGTCAGTCCCCTTCGCCAGCTTAGTTCATACTGCTATATGTTGTGGAGTCCTTTGGAAATACACTCTGTTTTCCCCTTTTCAGGTAGAACCCAAGGCAAAACCTAAAAAAGAAAAGCTATATTTAAACCTGTAAATCCTGTGGGAGAGGGAGAAAAAGTTTTTATTTGCAGGAATAGACCTTGTTTTTTTTTTTTTTTCTAGAATAAGAGCTTTAAGAGAATAGTGTCTTGATGAAGAAACTAATTAGCCATGCAGTGTGAGCCACTTTGTGTAGCTTGATTTTTCTATTTTGTAGAGAATAGGTATTCCGTTTCCCCAGTGCAGCTATGGGAATTTTGTAGATTGGAAAACGCTGTGTTTTGTAGAATCTCAAAACAAAGTCACCGGCTTGCTGTGCTTGGAGCTTCTCATCTCTTGTGTCCCATTTCTGAGCCCTTTGGCTATAAATGTTTTGTTGAGGGGTGGGGGGAATATAGATATCAATTTTAATATTTCACCTCTTAACACATACCATTTGGTCGTATGATATGAATTCTGCACTCCTGACTCTGTCTTTTTTCCATGATGGCATTTTAACCAGCATATAATTGTGGATGTCAACTGGAAGTCAGAAAATGTACATACTTTCTTCTTTCTCTTGTTGACCTTTTTGGGATATTTAATGTTTTTAGTGGAAACAGTTTCTGAAAGACATCTCATCTGGCTTTTCACATAATCAGAGTAGGATTTAACTGGAGTGGGAAATGTTCAGTTATGCCATTTGGGCCAAAGACTCCCCTCACACCCACACCAAAGGAGGATCTGTTTTAGGATACATGGTACTCTTCACAAATTTAAGTTCCTTTTCAAATTTCTTTTCTAGATCCTGAGGTGACTTCCTTCTAAGTTTTTCCTCCAAAGCTACCAAATAAACCCTAGTAAGTAGTAAGCAAAGCAAGATTCTGAATTCGATTCTACTTAGGATAATTTTATAGTAATTGTTTTTATAGATATGATGGCTAGCAGCAAAACAATGTTCCTATATTAGAGACACATACATCTATAAATTTCTATGCAGGAAGTAATGTCATATATGCTGCTATAACCCATGTATATTCTTTCTTCTCTACTCATCACTCATTCCAATCCCATGGTTGTTTAAATTCATAAACATATTAGATGTATATTATTGCACATTTTATTTCAGAGCTGAAAATATATTGAGTTATCTGATAACTACCGTGAACTTTTGAGATAAGTTTGAGTAAAATATGTTACCGAAGGAGTAGTGAAATTTTTATCACTCATTGTACACAGAGACTGAAACAAATTTTCCCTCTAAATTTGCCCTCTGTACAATCACAATCTCTTATTGGACCATAACAGCAGAATATATCATTACATGGTTTAGTGCACCATGTCTCAAATTTCAAGGTGCACACAAATCACCCAGGGATCTTGTTAAAATTCAGATTCTGACTTGGTAGAACTGCAGTGGGTCTGAGATCCCAGTGATTCCAGTGCTGCCAGTCTGCAAACAGCAAGGGGTTAACTTTTCCAGATGAAATTCTGGTCGCAAAGCTAACTACATTCTGAAAAACTTATACAGACAACTAACAATAGGGCTGGTAATTCTACCCTTGCTATGAGTGCTCATTAAAACCTTACGTTAAATTTATCATTATGATTTGGACAAAATGAAGAAGTATAGGCATCAAAATGAAGAAGTATAGAAGTCAGGAAATATAGGCGTCTACCTATATGAGCCTATAAACAAAACTGTATCTCATCTGAAATGTGTAATTATCACAGAAGAGAAAGTGACTAAATAAAATTATTTTAGCAACATATACCAAAGCTTAAGCTTCTGGAAAGACTACCTAATATTCCATAATAGAATTAGCGAAACAGTTATCAAGCCTATTAATGGCAAGCATTGAAGTCCAGTAAGGGATGTAACAAAACTACAGTCACTGAAGCAGCGTAAAGGTCACTGAAGCAGCATAAAGGAATGTGGTGTCCTCAAGAGTCCTCCATTCAGCAGTGTCCACTAGCTGAGGAATTCAGGATTTAAGTGAAATTGGGTCAGATGCCAAAGAAACCGTGTAGTAGAAAAATAAGCATTTTAAAACTAAATCACAATGTTAGACATTGAATTCTGATGAATGGAAACATCTGGTGAAGTGTTTTTATGACTGGAAAATATCTCAACTCAGAAGGTACCTTGTTTTTAATGTAGTTTCTCAGGTCTTAATTTTTTTAATGGCCTATTTTTAGTTAAAGGGGAAAGCTTATAATTAGTAAAACAATCCATCATTGAGTAAATATTAACAGAACTATTTCATGCCCGGTCTTTTGTGCTTTGGGAACACTAAAGAAATAGAAGATATGGTTTGTGTGCTCAAGGTGTTTACACTCTGGTCATGGAAATACAAACACGTGAGAAACAGTGCTCAGCAAAGACAGAGCTCCCCCCACCCCACCAAAATAAACCAAACACTTGAAAACAAATTCTACAGTAGCTTATATAAGAATATATAATAACATATATTTCAGTAGCAAATTATAAAGTACAATCTAAAAATGATGTAGTTGGTAGTGAGGGCATTTTTGATTGTGACAGTGACAATGATATAAGGGCAGGACTAGCATTTAGTAGACAGAACCATGGTTGCCAGATGATCTACAACGTGTACTGCTGTGCAAATGCTGCACCCAAATAATTTTCAGCCAAAATGCCCAGGATGCCACCACTGAGAAACAGTGCCAGGATGTCAGAGTTAAGGAAAATCTGAAAAGACTGGAGACATTAAGAGAAGTGTATACATGGTATGTACCTGGCTTTGTCCTTTCTAAATCCTAAAATTCTAAGGGAAAGTGGAACACAAAGGAAGCACAAAGAAGTGAATTTTTGTGTGAGACTTTACTAGTTGACCTATCTAAAATTATTTACCAGCTGCAAACTGCTGCCTAAAGTTCATAGTAGAACATTAGAGCTAAAACAGATCTGTATCATTTTACAGATGAGAAGACTGAGATCTGGGGAATTTAAGTGGCTTGTCTTGAGGCGCTTAGTTCTGACTTCTATGGGCGGTATGTTTGCATGTATATTAGGTAATGTTCTGAAGGTGACTTTAGGCAGGATCTTGGTTCTCATAAAACAAAGCTGTAAGTAAAAAACACATTCTTGCATATATCCTTCTATATGTGTACATATCTTTGCTCTATATAGCCACTCTTACTGCCATCTCTGTGTATACACACATACATACACACACATACTATTAGGGAGAAAATAGAGAAGACAGCAAGCGAAGAGAGGAAAGCATACTTTTAGATTTGACAGATTTAAGTTATAGATGAAGGCAGTTATCATTGGTTATGATTCTAGTGGCAATGATTCTAATTCTTCCTACCTCTCTCTTCTACCCAAAACTCTTGCACATCTATCCTTAATAGCTGAAATTACTTTTATAAGGGAGAAAACTTCTTGTTCTGTAACGCTTAAAGTTCAGATAATTCTGGGAGAGGTAGTACTACGATTTAAGTGCTCAAAAACTTATAAATGACTGATGATTTTTTTATATTGGGAGCAGATTTTGAGTAGGATAAAGCCATCAGGCCCTCCTGGGGTATTGGACAAAGGGAAAAAAACAAATGAAAGAGGTTGTCAAGATTTTTGCTTATTTCATAGTTTTGCATTGGACCTGTGATGGATATTCCTTTCATGAATATCAAAAGAGCATGACCTAGCTACAGCCTGACGCATGATACATATCTGCTGTGGGTTAACCTGGAGTCTTTTAAACCAATTCTTTTCCAGTGTCTGCCTTCAACTAAGAGTGTGGAGTGAAGTAGTAGAGAAGATCAGACTCTGAACCCAGTAAAATGCTAATCACCAGAAAACGGGTGATTCAAAGGGACAATTTTCAGACCGAATGAATTCACTTGAAATGAATGCCAACCTTAACTGAATTAAGTTGTGCTCTTTCAAATCCGCTGCTGTGAGTTCAGTAGACAGTTGTCTGGATTTTACATAGCTCTAAGCTAGAATCGTAGGTCAAACTGTGACTTTTGGAGCCTCATACACTGAATTTCTAACAATTTTTACTCAGGTTTGAGTTTGCCAGCAAATGAACAAGTTCCTGTTAATAATGAGTAGACCAAATTAATCGCTTCAGATGAATATCCATATGTGTGGGTGCATCTCAAAGCAAGTTTGAAATTCTAGCTTCTATTGAATTTACTGGAAAAAAAAGTTTATTTTGGTATTTGTGATGATTTCTTCTTTTTATATGTTTTCGAATACCAGGAGACATCCCTGCTTATGTGATTTTTGTTACTTCAGTTTCTAAATGGAACAAGTAGTATGAAAAAGTACAGTCATGAAGAAGACTATTCTTAGTTCTCATTGATATTAGAATTTCTGTCTTGTTTTCACACGATACTGATAGCATAGCTGTCTACTGGAATTTGCCTTGGGCAGAGGTGCCAAAGATATTTTCTTCTGGACCCATGATTTGAGAAAACCATTTTTAACCTGTGGAAGTTCCTTATTTTCCACGAGTTAATGAACAAATCTTTACTGGACTCTTCAAGAGGAGATTCGAAGGGAAAAGTACTTTAGGGAGCTATAAGACAGTCCTTGCCCTGTGGAAGAGATAATCAGGTTGTTGACATTAAAGTATCACAAAAAGAATAATTACAGTCTAAGATATGCAAAATATTGGAGCAGACTAAATTCACTGAAGTGAATTCTTAATAAAGGATTGGTCTGGGATTTAATCAACAAGTGCATCTAGGCAAAGGCAATTTTGGAGACAAGTCATGGCTTGGTGGGAGGAAGGTTTTCAGGCTGAGGGCGGTGAGAAAGCATGTGTGAAGGACAGTGAAGCTGATGGACAGTGCGTAGAATGTCTGAGGGTCTCCTGTATCCAGAATGTTCACAGCTCATGGCCTTTGTATTTGGCCAAGTGCCCACATCTTTAAGAATATATGTAGCTAAGAAATGTAATTTTGAAAACCAATTTGTTTCTATTTAAGCATTGATTATTGACCTAATTAAATTCCCTTAATGTCATATACTAATTTAGTGTGACTGATTATTTTGCCATATTCTAGATACTTTTAAACAAAGAAGACATACATAAATGTAATTATTGCAGATTATTAATATATTACTATACTTATTAACAGTGTGGGTTTATGTAATCTTATTATTATTTCTCTATTTTTTTTATACCTTTCTAGGGTTATAGATCTACTTATTTAGATTTCTTCCAGGGAGTTCAGTAATAATATTTTTTGTGTCTTTTTGGGATTTTGTAATCTTTACAGGACCACAAGTAAAAGAATTCCTTCTCAGAACAGCCACGGTTACAGGATCTGAGTTATTGACTGTTGGGGTCCTGGATGCTTTTTTCAAGTCGGAGATTCACATCTGAGTCACGGGTTGGCAGTTAAGCTGAGTTTTCTTTTTAAGGGTTAAATTTCATATGTATTATTAAAATTTAACTTCCTTAAAAAAATGCTTTCCACACTGGTTCACATAGGTTTTCTTTTTAATCTTGTTTATCTCCACCAGATGTGTACTTTGTAATACGTTGCTTAGGCAACATCACCTGCCCTTTAGCCTGTTGCATTACATCCACCCACCTGGTCTGCTGTCATTGGAACACGCTGTGTTGCTTTTCTTTCTACACTCATGCTGCTTGGACCCTCCCCACAGGCCCTGATCATTCATTCCTGTCCTTGATACAGTTCCTTGGTACTTTTTTTCTAGCACTTCTTGGCTTACTCACAGTTCTGTATCTTAAAATCAACCATATTGTATTATATTCATACTTCTTTTATATTATAGCTGCCATTTGGCCTTTATAGTAACTTTTCTCTTTTGAAATCATAATGAACTCATGGTCTTTCAGCAACTCATCTTGTTCTATTTAACCATACTTTTATTTTTCCTTTTGATGCTCAAATAAATAATCACAGTTTGGTCGTTGGGAGCTCCTTTAGGCAGATTCCTTTGTCCTTCTAGCACAATCCCTGACATTTTTGAAAGGATGCCAGTTTTCTGGTAACAGCTGGATGTTTCCTGGCTCTTTCACACTTCCTGCACTGTGAACTGGAATCTATTACTTTCCAAAGATTTCTTCCTTTCCTTACTGGAGAACTGGAACATAGGCCAAAATCTGGGCACTAGGGGTGCACATGAAAGTTAGTAGTGGATAAAAGGGCTACTGTTTGGTGGTTGGAAGAGTCTGTGTTTTTGAGGTTTGGGTTCTCAGTGATTTTTTCCAATTTGACATTCCATACTTCTGTCTCTGAGTTTTTTTAATATATGAGGTTTTATCTTTTACTAAGACCTTTTACTGCACTGACCATAAGCATTTTGCTGTGGGCAGAAAGACAGATTCTATTTGGGGTGGGAAGCATTTATTCAGATTGCTGACAAGTTAATGTAAGCATTCAACTGAAGACTTGTACGCAGGGGAGTAGTGCCAGTGTATACTGTGTCCTCCAGAGCCCTCTTTCATTGCTAAGACCCAGGCTGCTCGCTTTTCTCTTCATGCACTCTGGATACTTAAATTTATTCTAAGAGCTCTCCTACCCTCCCCTTTTCTCCCCTCTTACTCCTCTTCTCCCTTCTCCCCTCTTACCCCTCTTCCCCCTTTTCCATTTTCTCTTTCCCTTCCCCCACCCTTTCCCCTTTCCCTTTTCCCTTTTTGAGATAGGGTCTCACTATGTTGCCCAGGCTGGAGTACATGGAGCATAGTGGCACAGACTCTGCAGCTCACTGCAGCTTTGCCCTCCCTGGCTCAAGAGATCTGTCCACCTCAGCCTCCTGAGTAGGTGGGACTACAGGTGTGCACCACCACACCCGCCTAATTTTTATATTTGTTTTGTAGAGACAGGGTTTTTCCACGTTGCCCAGGTTGGTCTCGAACTCCTGAGCTCAAATGATCCACCTGCCACAGCTTCCCAAATGCTGGGACTACAGGTGTGTATCACCATGCCCAGCTAAGTTGATTGTTTTCTACTTTTATTTTGTAGTTTGCTAGTAGTTAGCAAAAATTGTAAACGTGAAATGTTTAAGAATATTTATGGGAAATATTTTAAGTTGAGAACCTTGTTAAATTTTTTTTTCTCAAAAATGAGGGAAAGGCGGCCCTCTTCTGTCTTAATGATAGAATACTTTAGAGATGTTGGTTTTTCACAGGTGCATAGTTTCTACTGATTTTTATGATTATCAACTGTGCCATAGTCAGATCCATTAAATGAGAGACTACCTGACTCATGTATTGTAAGGCCGTTAAGGCGTGAAGATGGAGAGAAAGCTGTACTTGCAGTAGATTCTGTAACAGTTTCTCTTGCTTAAATTGTATGGGTTCAGAAAGCCGTCAGAATTTCTAATTGGAGTTCCTCTGTTTCCTGAAGCCAACAAATGACTTTTTTTGCTTTATTGTATTTTCTAGAACTTAAAATACAATATTAAATCAAAGTGTTTGTGAAAGTGGATGTCCTTGAATTTTTCCTGTTTTTAGGTGAAAAGCATGTAGTTTCTCAGCATTAAGTATGATGTTACATGTAATTTTTTGGTAGATGCTCTCTATCAGTTTGAGGAAGTTTTACTCTGTTTTTAGTTTGTTGAGAGTTTTTATTGTGAATGGATGCTGAATTTATCAAATGCTTTTTTCTGAGTCTATTGAGATGATCATATGATTTTTAAAAAACTGTGTATTAATTGCTTCATAACAAATTATCCCATAACTTAACATCTTAAAACTACATACATTTTTTAAAAATCTTAGTTCTTATGGGTCTCTTGCAGATGCTCCTTAGCTGGCTCAGGGTCTCTTATGAGAGTCCAGTCAAGCAGGAAGCTGGAACTGTGGTTGGCCCTGAAAACTTGACTCACAAGGTTGTTTGCAGGCCCTAGTCTTTCTGCACATGTGCCTCTCCACAGGGCTGCCTCATGGCATGGCAGCCGGCTTTCCCCAGGTCTGGTGATCTAAGAGGGGATACTCAAGGCAGAGAGAGCACCAAAATAGAAGAAACATTGTTCTTATAATGTTTTCTCAGAAGCGGTATCCTGTGATTTTTGCCGTATTATATTTATGGGATACAAGTCAACAAATGCAGCCCACACTCAAGAGCTGGGGATTACATAAGAGTGTGAATACTTAGAAGTGGGTGTTATTGGGAGCCATGTTAGAGACTGCCTACCACTGTATTTTAAAATGGTGAATTACAGATTTGTGAATGTTAAGCCAACCTTGCATTCGTGGGATTAGTGTGACATTGTCATGGTTTACTATCTTCTTTATATATTGTTGCATTCAATTTGTTCAAGATGTACCAGTAATTTTTTGCATCTGTGTTCATGAGAGAGATTGATGTGTAGTTTCCTTACAATGTTCTTGTGTGGCTTTGGTATTGGAATGACACTGGCCTTATAAAATGAATTGGGAAGTATATCCTCTTCATCAGTATTTTGAAAGGGTTTCTGTACAATTGATGTCATTACTTCCTTTAATGTTTGGTTTAACTTCACCTGTGGTGCCACCTGGCCCTGGCATTATCTTTGTGGTAATGTTTTTGACCACAAATTCAATTCCTGTCATAGACACAGGCCTATTCATGTTATCTATTTTTTTTTAACTGAGTGAGCTTTGATAGTTTTTGTCTTTCAAATAATTGGTTTCATCTAAGTTGTGGAATTTATTGGCACAATGTTGTTTATAATATTTGTAGAAAATCTGTAGTGATGTCACTGCTCCCATTCCTGATAGTAATATTGGCGATGTATATTTTCTACTTTTTTTTCCTCTTATCTGTCTGGCTAGATGTTCATCATTTTAAAAAAACTTCTCTGAAAACCAGCTTTTGGTTTTATTGATTTTTCTTTATTGTTTTCTGTTTTCTATTTTATTTATATCCATTTATTTATTATTTCAGTCTTCTCCTTATCTTGGTTTTTATTTGCTTTATTTATTTTTTTTTTTTTAGTATTTTAAGGTGGAAGCTGAGGTCATTGCTTTGAGACTTTTCTTCTTTTCTCTAGTCATTTAGTATTACAAATTTTCCTACAGCTAAAGTACTACTTTAGCTGAATCTCACCATTTTCGTATTTTGTGTTTTCATTTTTATTTAGACCAAGATGCTTTCTAATTGCCTTTCTCTATTAATTTAGTTATCAACTATTTTCTGTCATCCTTATCTTTTAGTTTCTGTTTTAAGTAATTTGATTTCAACGTGCCCTTACATTTTTTTTTCTTTCAAATTTTCTGTGTTTGCAGTTCATTGACTTCTCAGGCCCATGTATTTATAATTTAATTGCCTTAGTGATGTGGGTAGTTTCTTATTTACTGCCTTCACGTCCTTAAGAAGAGCACAAAAACCCTTAAAAAATATTGCATGCTGCAACGTACTTGTAATAAATTTTTACTTTTTGATCATGACTAGAGGACTCTGCCTTGAGTCTTTTAAAAATATCTTCAGCTGTTTTCTCACATGCTAAAAAGTACGATAATATTCTTCTCATTTGACTTAGTTAGAATTCAGCCTGTGCTTAGTAGTTGAGACATACTCATAGGGTTGATGTTTAATGATTAAAAACTTTTTGTTTCAAAAACTTGAAATGGCTTGTTTTAATTATACATGATTTTCTACTTTAGTGGTTTTTAAAACATTACATATGTTGGAATATTTATTATAAAATTCACACAAGAGTGTACCAAAAATCGCTAATCTTACCCGTTTAATTCCACATGTCTGGAGATATCTGATGTTAATAGTTTGGTGGTGTGTTTTCCAGTACACTTTTCACCATGCTCATACACTCACAAATATCTATATCTATGCATCTGTGTCTGTATTTATATCTGTATCTGTCTATATCTATCCATATACATAGCTGCATTTATACCCCCCATGGAATCATTCTATACATATTAGCTCTGTGTATCTGTTGGTTCTGTATTCACATACTCAACCAACCACGGATCCAAAGTGTGTATTCAAAAACTTCGTATTTTTACCTTAACAGTGTGGGCTTTTCATAAATATCTTCGGTTTTTCTGCTTTTGATAGCGTATAGGGATGTGGGAACTTTTTATAAGAAGAAAAACATTTTAAAAACAATTTTATTTAGAGTTATATTTTCTTTAGAGAGAACAATTAAATTAGTTAGCTTTACAGACAAGCCAGAGGCCATCAAATTATTTAATAAGGACGACAAAGTCTCCAGAGTATCAGGAGAATGACAGGCTTAGAACTAAAGTAAAAAGCAAGGAGCAAAAGTCACAGAGACTAAAATAAAATGAGAGGGTGGGGAAGGCTGGGTGAGAAGAGAATGGGTGAAGAAGGAAGAAGAAGGGAAGGAGGTGGAGGTCTGGTGGAGTAATGTAAACCAAATTTTGGAATGAATGCTATTTGGTGTTTTTCTTTTACAATGTTATTTTTTTTTATCCATTAGCTTTGAAATAAAGGAAACCCCCACCATTGTCCTCAGTTCTTTAGTATCTCTAACCATTAGCTCCATTCATTCCAATTTGTAGGTGAAATCAAGATGGGGACAGATTTTAAGCATACATATCCATGCATAAAACTTTAAAACAACATAATGCCCGTTCCTTCTCCAGCCTAGGTTAGCTGCTTACACGATGACCTATCAGTTAGTGTCCATCTGATTTGCCTATTTTTTGTTTTTTAAATTAAGGCTAGTTACCCAACCTCTTAATGATTCAGAAATAAACCACTTCCAGTCAGATGGTAAAACATGTGACAGAGTTCAAGAATCGTGTTAGGGTACTACTAGCAGCCTGGGCCTTAAGTTTCTCATTTTAGAGGTAGATTTTTTAGTGTAAGCTCTAGTGTGAGATCTAAGTGTAAACACAATGATTGTGAGGATTTTTTTGTACTGTAATTTATGCTGATGCAGCTTTTAGAATGTGGGCTTTTTGGGTATTTCCTGAAACTGAAATTGGCATGCTTTCTAGAGTTATATATTGGCATGTTTAGTGATATTAAAGTTGCAGTGAAGAGTTCTGAATTTAATTTCTTCTTTTCTCAGATATGTGTCACAAAGATGTCTACACGGAACTGCCAGGGAATGGACTCAGTGATCAAACCCCTGGACACAATTCCTGAGGATAAAAAAGTCAGAGTTCAGAGGACACAGAGCACTTTTGACCCATTTGAGAAACCAGCTAATCAAGTAAAGAGGGTGCATTCTGAGAACAATGCTTGCATTAACTTTAAGACCTCCTCCACTGGCAAAGAGTCACCTAAAGTTAGGCGGCACTCCAGCCCCAGCTCGGTAAGTGCAGTCTTTTTGTTTATCACTGGGTAAACAGAAGGAATAGCCCTCTTATGATAGCATGCGGTGCTGGAAGACAGCAGGAAACTTTATCAGTGCCTTATTATGCATTCTCTCCCAGGGTGGTTGAATGTTTTAGAAGAGAGAGAGCAAACTATATTAAGCACTAAGCAAGCAAATGAATGAAATGATTCAACTTATTTTTGGAAAAATCATTTTTCCCCCTTAATTGTTTCTAGTTAGAGGAATTTATAATTAAAAGTCTTTTGTATTTCAAACCCTTGGAGAGGTTATTGAACTTTACTGTGTAGGCAGTAAGGATAGTTTTGAAATTAGCAAATTCACAAGGAATTTCATTGCAGAATAAATATCAAAATTTGTTCACTTGCGTTAATCCAGTTTTTTTTGGGGGGTAGTCCACCAGTCTTTCTCATGTGACTCTGTAAAGTGACAAATTGAAGTTCTTTTCCAGGACAAAGCCCTGTACTGAATGGAAAATGCTGGAGTAGAAATCTGTGTAGGGTAGATTCAGTAGGACCAAAGGAAAGAAGAGAATGTCCAGAAAGAAGTGTTAGAGGGAAACAGACTTTAGATATAACTAGTGATTTACAAGTTAGAAAGGAACACACCAAGAGAGAATATTCTCTGTTATATTTCTATTCTCAAATACATTTTTTCCTACTTTTTGGCTTAAATTAATATACATTATTTACAATTGTATGATAATGTAAATTTTGGTCATAGGGAAACCACAAGTATGCTATGAATAAATTTCCTTCCTTGCACAACTTCTTGATTTTCTTAGTTGTCATTGTCTACTTTTCCTTCGTTCAAATTAACATAATTGTAAACACAATTTGAGGCCTGCAACTATATGACAAAACTGTAAAATACCTCCAAAACAAATCAGATAATCTATCAGTTTTTCTCCCCCACTGAGATTGCCCTGGCAGTTCTTCATAGTCCTAATTTAATATAGATTGGTTAATCTCTAATCCTATAGTCATAAGGCGTCCTTTTCTGAGAATTTTTTCCTCCTTTTTTAATGTTAAATACCCATTCTCTGGGTTACATGTCTTTCTTGTTCTTGGTTTATTTCATTGTTTTAAAGTACATCCTCGCAGTAGCTTCTTGAGAAAGGGTGATGGGGGGTTTGCCATATGACTATGATTTTATCTGTCGTTGATTACTTGATTAATAATCTGGCCGAGTATGTGATTCTAGTTTAGAAAATAATTTTTTCTTAGACTTTTGAATACCTTGTTTTATTGTTTTCTAGGTGCCTAGATTGTATTGAAATCCCTAGACTATTCTGGTTTCCCAATTCATCCTTTATCTGCTTTTTTGTTTGTGGAACTTTCTAGGACTTTCTTTTCATCCCTGGTGTCATCCTTTTTCTTGGTATCAATGGGTGTTTTCAATTTTTGAGTTAATTTCTTTCAGTTTCAAAAGTTTTCTTATATGTTTATTTAATTTTTTAAATCTTCTCTCTCTTTTACGATAACATTTTTATTAGTTGGATGTTGGCATTATTGGATTGATCTTCTAGTTACCTTATCTTTTCCCTATTATTTAAAATTTTTTTTTCCTACCTTCTGGGTTTTTTTAACTTTTAATTTTTAACCCTTCAATTGCATTTTTAATTATACTAATATTTATTTCCATGAACTCTTTCTTATTCTTTGAATGCTCTTTTAAAAAGTATCCTGTTCTATTTCAGTGAATAACATATCACTTCATATGTTTCTGAGGATACAAAATGTAGCTTGGGGAATTTTTTTTTCCTTTTACATATTCTCTGAATTATTTCTGGATTTCCTTTGAGTTTCTTGTTTCTGTTCATTTGTTTTGGTCTCTGCCTTACCTGTTGAGATTTTTGGTGGGTCTATGTCATGCCTCTTGGAGAGAAACTGTTGGCTGTCAGTTTATGTTATGAGTAATGTACTCGGAAGTTGATTGGAAGCTCTGTGCCTGGGTGGCTTGTCAGTTGGTTGGCTTCAGCATAGGGACTCTTGGTGAAGACCTAGTCGTTTTATTTAAGTACTCTCAAATGTCGCTGTCTCTTGATCTTGTTTTTGTTACTGGGTGTTTCTCACAAAATGGACTTACCCAATTAATTTTTTTTAGGACATATAAACCTAGCTGTCACTATTCTGAGATGATCAAGAAGGGACTGAGGACCCTTCAGTTCTCTATGCCAACTTTCTCATGATTTTTTTTTTTTTCATTCAGTATGACTCTTCAATCTGATATCCACTCTGCCTGGTATCCAAGCCCCAGTTGAATTCTCTGATTCAACCTCTTCAGAGAATAAATCTCTGGCGGGACTAGGAAGGGATAGGGGGCTGGCCGAGGGAGACTGGGGCAAAGACCTCCACCTTAAATTCACTCCAACTAATCATATCATTTGTAGCCCCAACTTGAACTTCAGCTTCCAGTTTGTGAGTATTTTTGGGATTCTGAAGTATGAATTGACTTATTTCTTACTGGCTTATGCCTTGGATCATGTAGGTATCAAGGTTTTTTTTTTTTTTTTTCTTTTTTTTTTTGCCACTCATCCTAGGCAACGTGACTTCTCAACCATTTGTGTCCTGTCTTTACATTTTTATTTCTATCTCGTCTCTAGTGTTCTCTTTACTCATTTTGATTGCCCTTATGGGTTTTAATTTTACTATTGTTTTAGTATGAATTGGTAAGGGGGAGAGATAAATACATGTGTTCAAGCCATCAAGTTTTACTGGAAATTTTCACTGTTTCTCTATTGTATTTTTAAATTTCTTTAGATCGTCTTGGGATTACCCTTTCCTGGTTCACCCTGGGATGACTTTTTTTAATATATATTAGGTCATTTATATTACTTTGTGTGGGAACTGCTTTGCTTTCTTTTTATTTTAGGAATTTTTGCTTCAATTCAATGTGCCCTGGAAAAATGTCTTTTCTCTTACCTTATCAAAGTGGAAATGGCTTCGTTTTCTCTTTCAGCAGGATGCTATAATATCCTGTTTTTTTCTGAGTCCTTTCTGTTTGCTGCCCTTTTAAAAAATATATTTTTTCTTTTTTTAAAATTATACTTTAAGTCCTGGGGTACATGTGCAGAACATGCAGGTTTATTACGTAGGTATACACTTGCCATGGTGGATTGCTGCACTCGTCAACCTGTCATTTACATTAGATATTTCTCCTAATGCTATCCCTCCCCTAGCCCTGGTGTATGATGTTCCCCTCCCTGTGTCCATGTGTTCTCATTGTTTAACTCCCACTTATGAGTGAGAACATGTGGTGTTTGGTTTTCTGCTCTTCTGTTAGTTTTCTGAGAATGATGGTTTCCAGCTTCATCCATGTCCGTGCAAAGGACATGAACTCATCCTTTTTTATGGCTGCATAGTATTCCATGGTGTATATGTGCCACATTTTCTTAATTCAGTCTATCTTTGATGGGCATTTGGGTTGGTTTCAAGTCTTTGCTATTGTGAACTGTGCTGCAGTAAACATACGTGTGCATGTGTCTTTATAGCAGAATGATTTACAATCCTTTGGGTATATACCCAGTAATGGGATTGCTGGGTCAAATGGTGTTTCTAGTTCTAGATCCTTGAGGAATCGCCACACTGTCTTCCACGATGATTGAACTAATGTACACTCCCACCAATAGTGTAAAAGCATTCCTATTTCTTCACAGCCTTTCCAGCATCTGTTGTTTCCTGATGTTTTAATGATCATCATTCTAACTGGCGTGAGATGGTATCTCATTGTGGTTTTGATTTGCATTTCTCTACTGACCAGTGATGATGAGCTTTTTTTCATATGTTTGTTGGCTGCATAAATGTCTTCTTTTGAGAATTGTCTTCATATTCTTTGCCTACTTTTTGATGTTGTTTTCTTTTTTCTCTTGTAAATTTGTTTAAGTTCTTTGTAGATTCTGGATATTAGCCCTTTGTCAGATGGATAGATTATAAAAATTTTCTCCCATTCTGGAGTTTGCCTGTTCACTCTGATGATAGTTTCTTTTGCTGTGCAGGAGCTCTTTAGTTTAATTAGATCCCATTTGTCAATTTTGGCTTTTGTTGCCATTGCTTTTGGTGTTTTAGTCATGAAGTCTTTGCCCATGCCTATGTCCTGAATGGTATTGCCTATGTTTTCTTCTAGGGTTTTTATGGTTTTAGGTCTTACATTTAAGTTTATAACCCATCTTGAGTTAATTTTGTATAAGGTGTAAGCAAGGGATCCAGTTTTTGCTTTCTACATATGGCTAGCCAGTTTTCCCAACACTATTTATTAAATAGGGAACCCTTTTCCTATTGCTTTGTTTTTGTCAGGTTTGTCAGAGATCAGATGGTTGTAGATGCGTGGTGTTATTTCTCAGGTCTCTGTTCTGTTCATTGGTCTATATATCTGTTTTTGTACCAGTACCATGCTGTTTTTGTTACTGTAGCCTTGTAGTATAGTTAGAAGTCAGGTAGTGTGATGCCTCCAGCTTTGTTCTTTTTGTTTAGGATTGTCTTGGCTATGCAGGCTCCATATGAAATTTAAAGTAGTTTTTTCCAGTTCTGTGAAGAAAGTCAATGGTAGCTTGATGGGGATAGCATTGAATCTATAAATTACTTTAGGCGGTATGGCCATTTTCATGATATTGATTCTTCATATCCATGACCATGGAATGTTTTTCCATTTGTTTTTGTCCTCTTATTTCTTTCAGCAGTGGTTTGTAGTTCTCCTTGAAGAGGTCCTTCATATCCCTTGTAAGTTGGATTCCTAGGTATTTTATTCTCTTTGTAGCAATTGTGAATGGGAGTTCGCTCATGATTTGGCTGTCTGTTTGTCTGTTATTGGTGTATAGGAATGCTTGTGATTTTTGCACACTAATTTTTTATCCTGAGGCTTTGTTGAAGTTGCTTATCAGCTTAAGGAGATTTTGGGCTGAGATGATGGGGTTTTCTAAATATACAATCATGTCTCTGCAAACAGAGACAATCTGACTTCCTGTTTTCCTAATTGAATACACTTTATTTCTTTCTCTTGCCTGATTGCCCTGGCCAGAACTTCCAATACTATGTTGAATAGGAGGGGTGAGAGAGGGCATCCTTGTCTTGTGCCGGTTTTCAAAGGGAATGCTTCCAGTTTTTGCTTATTCAGTATGATACTGGTTGTGGGTTTGTCGTAAATAGCTCTTATTATTTTGAGAAACAGCCCATCAATACCTAGTTTCTTGAGAGTTTTTAGCATGAGGGGCTGTTGAATTTTGTCAAAGGCCCTTTCTGCATCTTTTGAGATAATCATGTGGTTTTTGTCCTTGGTTGTGTTTATGTGATGGATTACATTTATTGATTGGCTTATGTTCAACCAACCTTGCATTCCAGGGATGAAGCCAACTTGATCATGGTGGATAAGCTTTTTGATGGGCTGCTGGATTTGGTTTGCCAGTATTTTATTGAGAATTTTCTCATCCATGTTCATCAGGGATATTGGCTTGAAATTTTCTTTTTTTGTTGTGTCTCTGCCAGGCTTTGCTATCAGGATGATGCTGGCCTCATAAAATGAGTTAGGGAGGATTCCCTTTTTCTGTTGTTTGGAATCATTTCAGAAGGAATGGTACCAGCTCCCCTTTGTACCTCTGGTAGAATTCCGCTGTAAATCCTTCTGGTCCTGGACTTTTTTTGGTTGGTAGGCTATTAATTACTGCCTCAATTTCAGAACTTGTTACTGGTCTATTCAGGGATTCTACTTCTTCCTGGTTTAGTTTTAGGAGGGTGTATGTGTCCAGGAATTTATCCATTTCTTCTAGATTTTTTAGTTTATTTGCATAGAGGTATTTATAGTATTCTCTGATAGTAGTTTGTATTTCTGTGGGATTGGTGTTGATATCCCCTTAATCATTTTTTACTGTGTCTATTTGATTCTTCTCTCTTTTCTTCTTTATTAATCTGGCTAGAGGTCTATCTATTTTGTTGATCTTTCAAAACACCAGCTCCTGTATTCAGTGATGGTTTGAAGAGTTTTTCCTGTCTCTATCTCCTTCAGTTCTGCTCTCATCTTAGTTATTTCTTGTCTTCTGCTAGCTTTTGAATGTGTTTGCTCTTGCTTCTCTAGTTCTTTTAATTGTGATGTTAGGGTGTCAATTTTAGATCTTTCCTGCTTTCTCTTGTGGGCATTTAGTGCTATAAATTTCCCTCTACACACTGCTTTAAATGTGTCCCGGAGATTCTGGTATGTTGTGTCTTTGTTCTCGTTGGTTTCAAAGAACATCTTTATTTCTGCCTTAATTTCGTTATTTACCCAGTAGTCATCGAGGAGCAGGTTGTTCCGTTTCCATGTACTTATGTGGTTTTGAGTGAGTTTCTTAATCCTGAGTTCTAATTTGATTGCACTGTGGTCTGAGAGACTATTATGATTTCCATTCTTTTGCATTTGCTGAGGAGTGTTTTACTTCCAGTTATGTGGTCAATTTTAGTGTATGTGTGATGTGGTGCTGAGAGGAATGTATATTCTGTTGATTTGGGGTGGAGAGTTCTGTAGATATCATTTAGGTCTGTTTGGTCCAGAGCTGAGTTCAAGTCCTGGATATTTTTGTTAATTTTCTGTCTAATTGATCTGTCTGATATTAAAGTTTCCTACTATTGTTTGGGAGTCTAAGTCTCTTTGTAGGTCTCTAAGAACTTGCTTTATGAATCAGGGTGCTCCTGTATTGGGTGCATATATATTTAGGATAGTTAACTCTTCTTGTTGCATTGATCCCTTTACCATTAGTAATGTCCTTCTTTGTTTCTTTTTAACTTTGTTGGTTTAAAGCCTGTTTTATCGAGTGCAACCCTTGCTTTTGTTGCTTTCCGTTTGGTTGGTAAATATTCCTCCATCCCTTTATTTTGAGTGTATGTGTGTCTTTGCACATGAGATGGGTCTCCTTAATACAGCACACTGATGGGTCTTGACTTTATCCAATTTGCCAGTCTGTGTCTTTTAATTGGGGCATTTGACCTATTTACATTTAAGGTTAATATTGTTAGGTGTGAATTCGATCCTGTTATTATGATGCTAGCTGGTTATTTTGCCCGTTAGTTGATGCAGTTTCTTCATAGCGTTGATGGTCTTTACAATTTGGTATGTTTTTACAGTGGCTGGTACCGGTTGTTCCTTTCCATGTTTAGTGCTTCCTTCAGGAGCTCTTGTAAGGCAGGCCTGGTGGTGACAGTGTCTCTCAGCATTTGCTTGTCTCTAAAGGATTTTATTTCTCCTTCCCTTATGAAGCTTAGTTTAGCTGGATATGAAATTCTGGGTTGAAAATACTTTCCTTTGAGAATGTTGAATATTGGCCTCCACTCTCTTCTGGCTTGTAGGGTTTCTGCTGAGAGATCTGCTTTTAGTCTGATGGGCTTCTCTTTGTGGGTAACCTGAGTCTTCTCTCTGGCTGCCCTTAGCATTTTTTCCTTCATTTCAGCCTTGGCGAATCTGATGATTATGTGCCTTGGGGTTGCTCTTCTTGAGGAGTATCTTTGTGGTCTCTGTATTTCTTGAATTTGAATGTTGTACTGCCTTGCTAGGTTGAGGAAGTTCTCCTGGATGATATCCTGAAGAGTGTTTTCCAACTTGGTTCCATTCTCCCCGTCACTTTCAGGTACATCAGTCAAATGTAGATTTTGTCTTTTCTCACAGTCCCGTATTTCTTGGAGGCTTTATTTGCTTCTTTTCACTCTTTTTTCTCTAATCTTATCTTCTTGTTTTATTTCATTGAGTTGATCTTCAATCTCTGATGTCCTTTCTTCCCCTTGATCGATTCAGCTATTGATACTTGTGTATGGTTCACAAAGTTCTTGTGCTATGTTTGTCACCTCCATTAGGTCATTTATATTCTTCTCTAAACTGGTTATTCTAGTTAGCAGTTCGTCTAACCTTTTTTCAAAGTTCTTAGCTTCATTGCATTGGGTTAGAACACGCTCCTTTAGCTCAGAGGAGTTTGTTATTACCCACTTCCTGAAGCCTACTTCTGTCAATTCGTCAAACTCATTCTCCGTCTGGTTTTGTTCTCCTGCTGGCGAGGAGTTGTGATCCTTTGGGGGAGAAGAGGTGTTCTGGTTTTTGTAATTTTCAGCCTTTTTGCGCTGGTTTCTCCCCATCTTCATGGATTTACCTACCTTTGGTCTTTGATGTTGGTGACCTTTGGATGGGGTCTCTGAGTGGACATCCTTTTTGTTGATGTTGATGCTATTCCTTTCTGTTTGTTAGTTTTCTTTCTAACAGGCGCTTTTGCTGCAGGTCTGCTGGAGTTTGCTGGAGGTCCAATCTAGACCCTGTTTGCCTGGGTATCACTAGCGGAGGCTGCACAACAGCAAAGATTGCTGCCTGTTCCTTCGTTTGGAAGCTTCATCCCAGAGGGTCACCCACCAGATGCCAGCCAGAATTATCCTGTATGAGTGTCCGTCGGTCCCCACTGAGAGGTGTCTCCCAGTCAGGATACATGGGGTTCAGGGACCCACTTGAGGAGGCAGTCTGTCCCTTATCAGGGCTTGAACACTGTGCTGGGAGATCCACTGCTCTCTTTAGAGCTGTCAGGCAGGGATGTTTAAGTTCTGCTGAAGCTGCGCCCACAGCCGCCCCTTTCCCCCGTTGCTCTGTCCCAGGGAGATGGGGGTTTTATCTCTAAGTCCCTGACTTGGGGCTGCTGCCTTTCTTTCAGAAATGCCCTGCCCAGAGAGGAGGAATCTAGAGAAGGAGTCTGGCCACCAGCAGCCTTTGGCCTGGCCTTGCTGAGCTACAGTGGGCTCTGCCCATTTCAACCTTCCCGACGGCTTTGTTTACACTGCGAGGGTAAAACCACCTACTCAAGCCTCAGCAAAGGCGATTTTCCCACCCCCACCTAGCTTAAGCGTCCCAGGTCGACTTCACACTGCTATGCTGGCAGCGAGAATTTCAAGTCAGTGGATCTTAGCTTGCTGGGCACCGTGGAGGTGGGACCTGCCGAGCCAGACCACTTGGCTCCCTGGCTTCAGCCCCCTTTCCAGGGGAGTGAACGGTTCTGTCTCCCTGGCATTCCAGGTGCCAATGGGGTATGAAAAATAAACTGCTGCAGCTAGCTCGGTGTCTGCCCAAACGTCTGCCCAGTTTTGTGCTTGAAACCCAGGCCCTGGTGGCCTAGGCACCGGCTGGAATCTCCTGGTCTTCCGGTTGCAAACACTGTGGTAAAAGCACAGTATCTGGGCCAGAGTGCACTGTTCCTCCCGGTACAGTCTCTCATGGCTTCCCTTGGCTGGGGGAGGGAAATCCCTTGACCCCTTGCGCTTCCTGGGCAAGGCGATGCCCTACCCAGCTTTAGCCTTCCGTGGGCTGCACCAACTGTCCAACCAGTCCCAGTGAGATGAACCGGGTACCTCAGTTGGAAATGTAGAAATCACCTGCCTTCCGTGTTGATCTTGCTGGGAGCTGCAGATGGGAGCTGTTCCTATTTGGCCATCTTGCCAGCAAATCCTGTCTGCTGCCTTTTTGTTCTCTCCCCTGTTGTGATAAGAAGGGGTACTTATGGTTTTTTTTTTTTTTTTTTTTTTTTTTTTTTTTTTGGTAGAAAGGTTAATTTCCACTGGATTCTGAATTGGGCGAAAATGGAGACATTAGCACTTTTTGCATAACGCCGTTTTACATCCCCTGCAGCAGTGTAAAGATTTGATCAGTTAATACCCATGGGAAGCATGGGAAAGCAAGGGAGCCTTATAGACACGGGTGTTATTTTTAACAATGCTTAGAGGATGTAACAATGACTGATAAGCATCAAAGGAAGACCCTGTTTCCTTAAGGGTCACCATGATTTATGTCATACTTTTATTTTATCATTATTTCTTTTAAAATATTAGTTATCTTTTATAGGCTCCAAGAGTAGAGCTGAAAAGGAAGGAAAATGTGATAGAAGTGTGACATTGCAGCCACTGTTTTAATGAGAAAAGCATTGTTTTTTGGAAATACTGTGGTAGAAACTATTTTAAAATATCATGCCTTCACAGCCATATACATCTATATGCTCTTCACATACAGACCATTATATATTAGGAGCCTGGACTGAAATTAAGGAACCAAGAATGCCTTGACCTCAGTGGCCATTATGCTAATGTAACTGGCTGATTGGTTTTTTTCTTCAGATAGTGGCACTTTAAAATTCACGCAAAATATAAAGAATGAGATTTTATTTATAGTGGTATATTTTAAGAGGGTGTTTAAGAGGTTTTTAAATTTGTTTCAGATGTATATTGAGTGCCCACTTTTCCTAGGACTAGTTCCTGTGTGGTGTTTAATACCGTCACTGATGTGACAAACCTTCCCTCCCCTATTCCTGCCACCTCCTCTAACCCAGCTGTGCTCCTCAGTAGCTGCAGTTCTTGGGAGTACTACAGGAGATTTCCTGTCTTGCTGGACCAATTTAGAAGGGATTTCATTGAGTTGTGCTGTCATAAGCTGATCTTAAAGAGGGCATATTTTCAGAAACTCATATTTAGGTTAAGGTCCCCTCTGCATTCCACAAATTGCTCCAAATTTACCTCTTTTCATCACCATAAAAATCTATATCCCATGATAGGCAGGCCTAATCTGGGAGATGTGGGAGGAGGGTGCAAACCTGCAAATGAGAGTTTCACTTCTGTTTTTAGATACTTGTTCTTAAGGTGTGGTTGGTGTGTCATCTTGGCATTACTTCCTCTTCTGGGGAGTGGAAAATTCCCAGATTAGAACCAAGCCTCCTTGACAGTTTGTTACCATATGTGGTGTTTGGACCCATACCTCTGCACAGCACCTAGATCTATTTTATAACCAAGTTACCTATCAATGATGCATTACCTTAGTGTGGCTGTAATAGGGCTATCAATGCTGGGTGATAAAGCTTGTTCTGGAGATCAAAGGCAAAATAAAAATTAGCCCAGTCAGGTTTGACGTTAAATCCTTATTTAATGGAGTCACGTGGTTCTGATCGAATCCTTCCTCTCTCACCCTCATACCCACTCTCACAATTACAGTATAATGTGCTGGAGAAGTGATTCTCCATTGTGGTTTTCCTCAATTCAGGGGGTACTCAACAATCTTAAGCAAGGGGTTATGTGTGAGGGTTAAAATCAGTTTTCAATGAAGTCAGTATGAAGCTATGGACATTCTTACTGGATATCAGGGTATCATTACAGTGAACACTGAAGTATACTCATGAAGTTTATAAAAATTGCAGTTCAGACACCCATCCTTGCTTCTGTGAGTGGGGTTTCAATAGAAGATAGACCGAAGCATGTTTAATATTCCTCCATGTGGGTGAGGGTTAGGACTCTGGGAATATTCCACCAGTGTAATAGTAACAAAGAAAATAATTCTCAATTCTGATAATCTTGGTTTGAATTCTAGTTCTGCCAGTAACTATAGGATTTTAGATGAGTTACTTTATTTTTCCAGTCTATAAATTATTCATGTTCAAATGGGGATGGTAATAGAACCAACCTCATGGTGGTATTATAGAGATTAAGTTTATGTAGTACATATAAAATAATTAGCTTAAGGTCTGGTACATAATCACTTGATATTAGCTAGTTGTTATTATTATTACACAGACAATGAACTAGAGCTGTCAAGGGTTAAGAACACCTTTATGGCAGGGTGACAAACATTGTTCAGCTGGAACATTATGTGCACTTTTCATTATCCATGTCAGTGTTCCCGTCCGCTGGCCCAGATAATTGACGGTTCTCTATACTTTTATTCAGTTTTTTAAAAAAGTGTTAACATCATCTCGTTAAATTTCACATCTCTATGCAGTTAGTGTCTGTTAGAAATTGCTGATTAGCCCTCTGTATTTCCACGTCTCTAAAGTGGTATCTCAAGCCTACACTCTAAGTAGGGAAGCGATAAGCAGAGAATAGTTGTCCCATAAAGCTGTTTCTCATCCATCCACACACCTGACATCAAAAAGCCAAAGATAATGTTTAAGGTTGACTACACCTTGGTTTGATCCAGTATCTTTATTTAAATGTGATGATTTAATAAAGTTGCAAGGAAAAAAAGACAAAGGACTCCACTTTCATTATAAACAAAAATCTCTCCTTCTGAATTATTCTTTTTTTTTTTTACTTATTTGATGGGAAGAATTTTATTATTGACCTCTTTAAATATTTGGCATTTGGATTCCTTATTTATGTATACAGTAATTACAGATCAGACCGTTTCTGCATACTTAAAATAGGAGACTCACTTTATAAGAATCTTAACTCTCAAAGCGGAGAGTGTCTCTTAGGTGCATCCTATTCCATAGGCCTGTTCTTTTGTAGACTAGGAAAAGTTTTAGAGAGAATTACATGCCTTTGATTCTTCCTATGGAGTCAGCATGATTGATTTGTAAGTTACAGTGTATTTCCACAATGTCTACCTTTCAGTTTCACAGGGCAGATAATATTGATTTTTTTACCACAAAATGTGGCAAAGTATTAATTTTCTGCCATTGTAGTGTTAACAGAATATAGAATACAACCGTAGCAGTTAATGCATCCAAATCCAGTTAGTTAGATAGACTACTTTGTACCCTTGGCATCTTCCTTTACTAAATCTTTCTTGTGAATGAATGGAGATTGTTTTTATTAAAATTTTTTTTGTTTTTCTAATTTCCTCAGTTCAGTTTTTTCAAGTAGTAAGTTTAATATCGTCTATGTCTTAAAAATAATTACATTAACTCTTTTATACAAAACTATCTATGTAGAGTGAATATATCGTTTTTAGAAAATTATTTGTGCCTTTCCAGAAAGAGAAAATTTTGGCTTCCTGTTCTCTTGCCAAGTGGTGACTGTGTCTTATACTTACTCTAAGTAGTCACTAGCAGTTTATCTCCTAATAAGAATAAAAAGGTAATTTTCCGCTGCTGTGTTTTTCTTTAACTTAGATTGCATTCATTCTTAAAGGAGCACAAAAGCAAACACACAGACCTCTCATTCTGATTTTAAATAATTTAGAGTGGAACTGTGAACACAATATTTTCCCCATTGAAGATCATTTTATACTGAAGTTTAATATAGGTTTTTAAATTTCTATTTAAAACTTGGGCTCAGGAGGGTGATGGTAAAGTGTGACATTCACAAGCTGTTTCCTGGTGATGAAAAATGCATGAGAACATAACCCACACAGGACTAGTCAGGCGACTTTGAATGTAATTTTCCATTAAATTTTACTTGATTTAACTCAACACATGGTTTGTATCTTACAAATTTCTTGAAGAAAGAAATAGGTGGTCCTAAGTGAATGTAATGCCTAAAGAGCTCATCATTGTAATCATAGTTTAAATTACATGGAACCAAGTTAAATTCCTAAAAAAAAAAATCTTACACGCTCTCCTCCCTTCTTCTCCTCCCTCCGTTCCTTTCTATATTAATTTTTGAAATATCTTTGTCCTTCATATACATATACATATATATGTGTATGTATGTGTGTGTGTGTATATATATATAGAGAGAGAGAGAAAGAGAGAGAGAGAGAGAAAGAAAGAAAGAGAAAGAGTGTGTGTGTGTGTGTGTTATGGGCTGAATGGTGTTCCCTTAAAATTCATATGTTGAAGTCCCAGCCCCCAGTACCTCAGAATGTAACCGTGTTTGAAGGTAAGGTTTTTAAAGAGGTGACTAAATTAAAATTAGGTCATTGGGTGTGACCCTAATATAATATGACTGGTGTCCTTGCAAGAAGTGTAGAGACACCAGGGATCCCATCAACCAGAGGGAAGGCCATGTGAGGACACAAGAGAAGGTGGCCATCTGCAAGCCAACGAGAGAGGACTCAGGAGAAACAAACCCTGCCAAAACCTTGATCTTGGACTTCTAGCTTCCAAAACTGTGAACAAATAAATTTTTGTTCTTGAAGCCACCAAGTATGTGATGTTTTGTTATGACACCTCTAGCAATCCATACATATGTATAAAATAAACCCTTGTTATTTGGTTCGGATTTTTTCTTTAAACACTGTTAATTTGTGTTGCTAGTTTTGTTTTCTCATATTGAGTGCTAGCAAAATTTGTGCTGCTAGTTTTGTTTTCGCATACTGAGTGCTAAATGGGAGCAGATTACTTAGATGACTTTAAGGCAAAATATTTAATTGAAATTCAGTGTATGGTCTTGGGCAAATCGGTGTTTCTGGGAGGTTTTCATTTTTATATATTTATATTAGAGTAAATGATGCCGACAGTGTTATGTAGCTCTAGGAGCTCTGATTTTGTGAGGGCAAGAATTCTATTTTTGGTCTATATTTCATTATAAAATTAGTAATCGTGGAGCTTGAGGAGGAATTGACCCCACATTGAATGCTTGGTTAGGAAATGGGTTACTATTGTGTCCAGCTGTGCAGATTGAGTACTTGACTCTGCAAGTTTTCTTGAAGCACTTACTAATTTCCCAGCAGTTCTCTCAACATTTGCCGCAGTCATTCTTCCATTGAAGGTGCCACTGTCTAGAGATAGGCTGGATTAATAGTTGAGACTGTCAGAGATGAACTTGTTTCTTCTCTTTTTATTAGCGTTAATGATGAGTGAGAGTAGTTGCCTGATAATACCTCCTCAGTCTGCACAGCTTTAGGCTACCTTGTGCTGTATACACCTGGAAAGATCTGACTTTAGATTTTGCAAAAATCTGTTTAGTTCCACACATAAATTAAGTTCTTTTTCATTACACAGAATGAGGAAACAACCTCATGAAAGTTTATGTGCAGTGGGTTGACTTCAACCATTGAGCCTTTAGGATATTTACAGGTGAATTGGGTAGTAGAAAATTTTAATAAGTACCTGTTTTCTACAATCTCTGTGGCATTGATTTTAAGCCCTTAACATTTGGACATATTTAGAGACATATTTGTTATTGTAAGGATTAACATAATAGGTTACTATTTTATGGAAGAGATTAGTATCTAAAGCACAAATGCTTGTTAATAACTGCCAAATAGTAGAAGTTAGGTGGTTTCCTGTCTTGTTCTTGCATTTAAAAGTAATGGATCAAATATTTCACCATTTAATATGAGGTTTGTTACAGGTTTCTATAGAAATAATATTGAATTTGGAACCTTTCCTTTGTTACTAGGTTACATAATTTTTTTATTTTATTTCAGATACACAGTATACTGAATTTTAAAAATTGTTTTTCAGGATTTTTCTCTTATGTAGTGAAATATATTAGTAATTTTTTGAGGTTGAACCATTTTTGAATTCATGAAATAAATCTCATTTGGCCATGGTATATTATTCTTGTAATACATTTGCAGAAATTAATTTTTAAAATATTTCTTAGAATTTTTGCTCCTATGTTTGTGATACTTGGCCTTTTGTTTAATTAGTTAGTTAATTTTGGTAATGGGGTTTTGCTAGTTAGAAGCATTTTATATTTTTATGCTATCTGCTTCATACAACTTAGTATATCTGTTTCTTAAATTTTAGTGGAAGTAGCCCTTAGAAGATTGTATTTTTAAGATTAATTCTTTAAATTTATTCTGTTTATTGTGTCTTAGTTTTCGTATTTTGCTTAAGTCAGTTTGGGTAATTAATTTTTTCTAGAAAATATGTACTAAATTTTGAATATTTTGGTATAAAGCTGTTCATAGTGTTCCAGGTTAATTAACGAAAACAAAAACATTCGTTCTTAAACTGAGTTATGTTCTTTTTGTATTTCCAGTGTTTATTTAGTTCTCTTTTTAATGAGACTTTCCAGATAATTATCTATTTTAATGGTCTTTACAAATAGCATTTGGTTTTATTAATCATGTTTATAATACTTTTGTCTTATATTTTACAAATATCTTTTATTGTCTTTATTAATCTCTTCCTACCGTGTTCTTTGTTGCTTCTTTTCTAGCTGCCATTAAAAGTCTACATCATACTGCTTTATTGTTTTCTATTATATGCATATATTTAAATTTTCTTTTATGTATTGATTTGGCTGCATGCCATAGGTCTTAAATGGTCATGCTCTCATTGACACATATTTATGAATTTTAAGTTTTGATTTTTTTAAACCCATGTTGTTAGACTATTCAGCTTTAATTTTTTTTAAAAAAAAAACCATTTATTGTATATATTTAAGATACAAAGATTCAGTATCCCCTATCTGAAATGCTTGGTACGGAGGTATTTTGGCTTTAAGATTTCTTTGGATTCTGGAATATACATGAGATATCTTAGGAAGGGGACCCCAAGTCTAAACATTAAACTCACTTATGTTTCATATATAGCTTATATGCATAGCCTGAATGTAATTTTATACAATATTTTAAATAATTTTGTTTATCTATCACATGAGGTCAGGTGTGGAATTTTCCACTTGTGGCATCCTGCTGATGTTAAAAAAGTTTCAGATTTTTGGAACATTTTGGTTTTAAGGTTTTTGGATTAGGGATTCTAACCTATATAGCGTGGCGTTATGGGATACATATAGATAGTAAAATGATTACTGTAGTGAAGCAAATTAACATATCTATCATCTCATATAGTTACCCATTTTTTGTTGTTGTGGCAAGAACAGCTAAAATCTACTCATTTAGCAGGAATCCCAAATAGAGTACAATGTTGTTAATTATAGTCTTAATTTCTAATTTAATTGCATTGTGTTCAGAAAAAGCAACTTGAAATGTTTTTGCAGGTTTCAATATTGAGCTCATCTTTGTGACCTAATCTATGATTATTTTTTGGTGAATTTTAGATGTGTGCTTGAAAGAATATAAATATTTGAATACGTATATTAATTAAGCCGCTGTTTCTAGTATTTGAGCCCCATATATCCCTTAATTATTAGTTACTTGCTTGCTCTGTCGATTAGTAGTGTATGCTTGTCTTTCATTATCACTTCTTTCTCACTTTATTGCTACCAACAATTGTTTGATACATTTCAAAACTATGTTATTTGGCCTTTACTAGTTTACTAGTTTATTAGACTTCTTGGTGGATTTTTAACATTCATTTTTTATGGGAGATATTAATTTAATCTATTTATTGTTTTGTAAATTCTGTCTTGTCTGCTATTGATACTACTATAGATATTATTTTAAAAAATGCTTACTGGGCTATATTATCCCCTTCTTTATTTTCAGATTTACTCTTTTTTAATCTCTTCTTAATAGCATATTGCTAGATTTTCTTTGTTTTTTTTTATTTTTTAATCTGAGAGCTTTTCCTTTAATAGGGGAAGTTGATTCATGTATGTTTATTGTAATCATTGATATGTTTGGATTTAACTTTATTCTTATTTTATAAAATTTTACTTAGCATGCTTTCTTATTGAATATGCCTTCTCCTCTAACCTCTCACTCCTTACCCTCTTCCTCTTCCATTGCATTTTTTTTCCATTCCCCTCTCCCCAATTTGTTTGGGATTTGTATACCTTATTTATATCAATTTACTGATTACCTTTTAAAGGTTAAGAAACATCCTAAAACATATGCATTTGGAGTTTCAATCTGTATCTGCAATATATTCTGATTTATTCAAGAAAGCTCAGTGTGCTTTTATTTCTTCTTTCCTACTGTTCCTTGCCTTTTCCCCCATCACTCCAACTACATCTTATATTGAGATAATTTTATGTCTAGATTTTTTTCTGTGGGTAATAAAATTGTTGTGTTTCCATAATTCACTTGAGGGACCGTCTTGAGTATAGTATTAATTATGCAAAATTATTTTTCCTTTTAATTTTGAAAATATTGCTTAACTGTCTTTTTGCACCTATTGCAATCTATGACAATATGCTTGCTGAATAATTTTTCTATTTAGATGCAACCTCTCCCTGAAGTTTTCTGGGAGAGTTCTGTTCAGCCATTGAGCTTATTACTTTTTTAGCCTCTGAGGTTCAAGCAATTCTCCTGCCTTAGCCTCCCGAGTAGCTGGGACTACAGACGTGTGCCACCACGCCCAGCTAATTTTTGTATTTTTAGTAGAGGTGGGGTTTCACCATGTTGGCCAGGATGGTCTCGATCTCTTGACCTCGTGATCCGCCTGTCTCTGCCTCCCAAAGTGCTGGGATTACAGGTGTGAGCCACCGTGCTCAGCCTATTTAAAGTTATCCTTACCTTTGCAGTGTTAACTTGCCTTCCAAAGTTTTAGCTTATCTGCCCACTGAATTTTATCCATCTCTTTCAGGATGTTGATTTTCCTAAAATGATTTGTGATTTTTGGTTGTATACTCATATTTGTACTTGAGAATCACTGTCAGCTTATTTTATTTTCTGTAAATTTTCTCTACTGATTGTGTGAAAGGGATTACAGCTTGGGGGATGGGGAGACATTGCTTTTTCTCTGGGTATTGGCTACTTGAGTCCTTGCTCTGCTCAGATACCACACTCTAAGCTGTCTCCTGTGCACATGCCTCTGCAGCTTGCTTGGGAGGACACTGCAGTCTCAACTGTTTATGTGTTGATTAGTCTCATGTTCACCTAGAGGTTCTTGCTTCTTTTATTTAATAGTCTTCCCCTACATGGTCAGGCTTTTGTCTGAAGTTTTGATTCTGATTACCTTCTTTCAGAATTCTTCAAAATTTCTGATTAGATATTGGCACTCTCTTTTGTTTTCTGCTTCTAATTCTGATTTATTGTTTTTGAAAAATAACTTTTAAGTCATGATGGGTATTTTGGGTGGGAAGAAAGTAAGAAACATGTATTCAACTGGCCACATAAAATCCCAATAAATAGTGGAAGTCAGAATCATTGCCCACATATTGTGTGTTTTTTGATAAGTGATACAGGTGTATACTCAAAAGTAGTGTCCAAGCCCAACTTGAAGAATACAAGTTCTAAACTTCTAAAGTTGGTTATTTATAAAGTACCACAAATATTAGCAACTTTTTATGAATTATATGTATATTTATATTGGAATAAATCTCTTTAATAAGATATTTTTCATTCCTTATATAATTATCATTTTCTAATATGCTTTGGTATTACCCTTTTGTATAATAGCAACAGTATAATAATAGATCATGTCTTATTGAAATAGAAGGTGAATGCTTCTCCACCATGGAGGACAACACTCCCCTTTTCTTGTTCCATAGTTAAAGTTGGGGTGGGAGTTGAGTACAATAAGATTGATGAGGTCACTCCCTCTTAGCATTTTTTTTGGTCCTGTTGGGAAGTGACCTGTCTTAAGAGTTATTTTGTGGCAGCTGTACCTTAAGGATTGATTTATGTATATATAAGAGAGTTCCATTTTGTATTAGTGATAGCTGAGTGATACATCTTCTGATTATCTGTTTGAATTATCACTAAAAGGTATCAGAAGAGTACCTTTATATAACTGAATATTATACCATCATGATTTACAACGGGATACAGTAAATATTTTCAGCTTTGTGAGCCATATGATCTATATTGGTACTACAGCTGTGTTGTAGTTTGAAAACCATGAAACAATATGCAGGTGAATGACCACAACTGTGTTTCAGTAAAACTTTATGAACACTAAAATTTGATTTTCATATTATTTTCACATATCATGAAACTTTATTCTTGTTTTGCTTTGCTTCCTTCAACCATTAAAAAAGGTAAAAACTATTCTAAACTTATGGGATATACAAAAACAGGTGGTGGGCTGGATTTGACCCATGGGCCACAGTTTGCCAGCTCCTAGTTTAGAAGATGGTATAATAACATGTAAAGTGTTCATAATTGATTGAATAAAAAAAGGGAGGGGCAGGTTTAAAAACAGTAGATATAGTGCAATTTCATTTATGTAAGAAAGCAATCATCAGCTTACAGATAGCACTGGAAGAACACCTATCAAAATATTAACAGTGGTTCCCTGGTTAGCTTATGGGAATAATTTCGTTCTACATTGTGTTTATTTGCATTTTTTTTTGAGTTTTGTATCCTGTTTATTATGTTGTTTTGAAAAATAAACATGTATGCCATAAAAAAAGTTATTTAAAAAGTGGCAGAGAATCTGTACATTTTTAGCAAAATCAGAGTATTTGTTGTTAATTAATTTGATACAATCTGTTTTGTTTACCGTGTGCTTCATTTTTAGCCAACAAGTCCCAAATTTGGAAAAGCTGACTCATATGAAAAGCTGGAAAAACTAGGGGAAGGATCTTATGCTACAGTGTACAAAGGGAAAAGCAAGTAAGTTCATTATTTTTGGAATATTTCACATGTACAGTGTATCTGCCCTCTTATTACTAAATAGCATTTTATTTAAATAATTATTATTTAATATACAATAGATTTTCCTCCCTCAGGGTATCGTTTTTTTTTTTTTTGGCAAGTGTGTAAAACTCATTGGAATTGGTGTACCCTGCTAGTAAACAGTTTTTCAGACTGTTCAGTTTATTTTTCTGTTTAATGCCCCTCCCCACAACACTGCTTTCTCTTTCAAAGGAGTTGGAACCATCTAATGAGAATTCATTTCCAGGTGAATTATGTGATTAATTTCTCATAGAGATTTAGTGTTGGGAATAGGAGTATTGATTTGACAATGCCAAATATATTGGCCATTCTTGGGGTCTTTTTAAGTTAAGCTTTTACTCCATCTTTCAGAAGTCTCTTAGTTAAACAAAATGGCAAACTTTTCTTTTTCTTTCTTCCTGTCTGCTTTGGCATCATGCTGCATATATTTTCATATCGAGAAACAACTCTCTCCTCCTTTTCTTCTTTCTCTCCATTGCTCTCTAGGGGTCAGGGCACAGATTTGGATTCTTGAAAAGCTTGTCCTCATGTGTTTCTGATTGACCTCCTTACTCTCCCTTATTAATTAAGGAGAGAGAGTTACTGTATTTAGTGACATGTAGTTGTAGATAATTTAATGCAATCTCTGCAACAACCACAGAAGTCACAAGCTTTATTTTACCTTTATAACTTTACCAAATGATGTTGCAAAATAATTTTCTATACTGTCCCTGTTATCTCTTTTCAAAATCTTTATAGAAGATAGGACTTTTTTGTCTGAGACAGCATTTCGCCCTGTTGCCCAGGCTGGAGTACAGTGGCCTGATAACGGCTCATTGCAGCCTCAACCTCCTGGGCTCAAACAGTCCTCTTGCCTTAGCCTCCTGAGTAACTGGGACTACAAGCCCATGCCATCATGTCTGGCTATTTTTTTTTTTAAAAACTCTTTTGCAGAAACGGAATTTTCCTGTATTGCCCAGGCTGGTTTTAAACTCCTGGGCTTAAGTGATCCTCTGGCCTCGGCCACCCAAAGTGTTGGGATTACAGGCATCAACCACTGCACCCAGCCAGATTAGAATATTGTAACTTAAGTAATTAAATAAGAAGATGTAGAAGAGAAAAATTCTCTGAAGGATCATTCCAAAGACATAGTTGGAAATTTTGATTATGTGCTAATTTAGGTAATCTTAGGATTTTCAGGAGTGTGGTCTTATACCTGTTTGTTCATGTTTCTTAAGTTTAGAAGATGAAATATTCCTTATCAAGAAAGATATGTAAGGCAAAAATACTGTGAAGTCAAAAGTAGTAGTATTAATTTTGAGAGTTGTAAAAAAAAGTTTGTAAAAATGGTGCAGGGAGCCCTCTTCATTCCACACCCGGGGCAGATCTCCAGGCATTTGGAGCACCCGCTTGCCTGGTTCTATATCTTGAGCTGCCCCACCCCTTCTGTCCAGAGATCCTGGTATAGCAGAGCCCTCTTCACTCCATGCCCAGTCAGATCTCCAAGCATTCAAAGCACCTGCTCACCTCATCTGGATTGGCAGCCTCAGTTGCCCCACCCTTCCTTTGCAGACATCCAGGTGCAGGAGGGGCCCTTTCTGCTTTACATCCAGGCAGATCTCCAGGCAGTTAGAGCACCTGCTCACTTTGTTCAGCATCCTGAGTCATTCACTCTTCCTGTGCAGAGACCATGGTGCAGCTAGGCCTTCTCTGCTCCACACCCAGGCAGATCTCCAGGCATTTGGAGCACCGGTTCACCTGGAATGGCAGCTTAAGCTGCCTCACCCCTTTCTACACAAAAACTCTGGTGTAGCAGGTTCCTCTCTCCTCCATGCCCCGGCAAATCTCCAGGGATCTGGAGCACTTACACTCCTGGATTAGGAGTTTAGGCTGCCTCCACTTCCTCTGCAGAGACTTGGGGCTAAGGATGTTTCCCAGCTTCATGCTTAGGCACACTCTGGGTGCTTGGTGGCTTTCTAGTGGATTCTCTATCAGTGCTGGTGCTTGTGCCTGCTATCAGGGGATGACCATCTTGCCTCATGCCCCCAGGACTGAGAAGGGAACTCAGAACACTATGGGCTCCACAGATCAGCCTATTGCCTAAGGCAACAGAGAGCATCTCCCCATAAATAAGGATCAAGTATATATCCAGACACATTGGCCGCAGTAGATTCTTACTGATAAGTGCCATCTACTGGCTGTAGGTCAAACCAAACAGCCCTATGTAAAAGCTGCTGATAGAAATGCACAGGGCCATAGAAGCAAAGCCAAAAGATCCTACCCAGCATTCTCTGCAGTCGCAACACAGAGGGAGTGGGGAGAAGGGAAGGGGAAAGAAAACACACACACACACACACACACACACACACACCCAACAATAATATTACAGAGAAAGAAAAAGAAAAAATGCAATCTGTACAAAAATAATTACAAAAATTATAGTGCCAACATCTCCAGATGAGAAGGAACCAGCAAAAGAATTTTGTTATTGTGAAAAATCTGAATGTCATGGCACTGCTGAAGGATCACACTAACTCTCCAGCAATAATTCCTGACCAAAATGGAAACTCAGAAATGACAGATAAATAATTCAAAGCATGGATTACAAGGAAGCTTAGTGAGATCCAAGACATGATTCAAAATCTACACAAAGAAACTTCTAAATCAATCCAGGAAATGAAGAAGGAGATATAACATCTTAAAAGGAAATCAGTCAGCGTTTCTAGAATTGAAAAGCTCACTTAAGGAATTTCAATACAATTGAGGCTGGATGTGGTGGTTCACACTTGTAATCCCAGCACTTTGGGAGGCCAAGGCGAGCGGATCATCTGAGGTCAGGAGTTTGAAACCAGCCTGGCCAATATGATGAAACCCCATCTCTACTAAAAACAGAAAAATTAGCTAGGTGTGTTGGCACATGCCTGTAATATCAGCTACTCCAGAGGCTGAGGCATGAGAATAGCTTGAACCTGGGAGGCGGAGGTTGCAGTGAGCTGAGATCACACCACTGCACTCCAGCCTGGGCAACAGAGCGACACTGTCTCCAAAAAAAAAAAAAGAAAAGAAAACAGTTGAAAGCTTCAATATCTTAGACCAAGTGGAAGAAATAATTTCAGAGCTTGAAGACCAATCTTTTTAACCCAGACAAAAATAATATTTTTTTAAATGAACAAAATCTTTGAGAAATATGGGATAATGTAAAGTGATCAAACCTACAAATTATTGGCATTCCTAAGTGAGACAGAGAAAAGGTAAACAACCTGGAAAACATATTTGAGGGAATAATCCCAGAAAAATCCCCTAATCTTGCTAGAGAGGTGAATATCCAGATTCAAAAAATCTGGAGAACATCTGGGAGGTACTATATAAAATGAACACCACCAAGACTTACTCACCAGGATGTCTAAGGTCAATGCTAAAGAAAAAATGTTACAAAGAAAAAAGCAAGATCACATATAAAGGGAACACCATTAAGCTAACAGCAGATTTCTCGGCAGAAACCTTACAAGCCAGGAGAGTTTGGGGGGCCTGTTTTCACCATTCTTAAAGAAAATAAATCTCAGCCAAGAATTTCATATCCCACCAAGATAAGCCTCATAAGCAAAGGAGAAATAAAATGTTTTCCAGACAAGCAAGTGCTAAGGGAATTTCTTACCACTAGATCAGTCTTACAAGAGATCCTTAAGGGTGTTCTAAACATGGAAATGTAAGAACAATACCCACTACCACAAAAACACACATAAGTACATGGCCCACAGATTCTGTAAAGGCACTATACAATAGAAACGATAATGCAACCAAGTAACAACTTCATGATAGGCTCAAAATGCTATATATCAATATTAACTTTGAATATAAACTGACTAAACCTCACACTTTTAAAGGGCATAGAATTGTAAGTTGGATTAAGGAAAGAAAAACAAGACCTATCTCTCTGCTGTTTTCAGGAGACCCATCTCACATGTGATTACACAAGTAGGCTCAAAGTAAAGGGTTGGAGAAAGATCTATCACTCAAATGGAAAACAAACAAGAGCAGGGGTCACTATTTTTATATCAGATAAAACAGACTTTAAGCCAACAACAATAAACAAGGAGAAAGAAGGGCGTTACATAATGATAAAGTGTTCAATTCAACAAGAAGACTTAACTATCCTAAATATATATGCATGTAATATTGGAACAACCAGATTCCTGAAACAATTACTTGTAGACCTACAAAAGGACTTAGCCACACAATAATAGTGGGGGCTTCCACAACGCACTGACAGCATTAGACAGATCATCAAGGCAGAAAACCAACAAGGAAATTCTGGACTTAAATTCTACCCCTGACCAACTTGACCTGATAGGCATCTACAGAATATTCCACTCATCAACCACAGAATATACATTCTTCTCATTTGCATTTAGGACAGATGACCACATGCTCAGTCATAAAGCAAGTCTCAGTAAATTAAAAAAAAATCAAAGTCATACCATCCATACTCTTAGACCACAGTGGAATAAAAATAAGAATCAATACCAAGAGGATTTCCCCAAACTTTGCAATTACATGGAAATTAAACAACTTCCTCCTGAATAACTTTTGATTAAACAATTAAAGCAGAAGTCAAAAAATTCTTAGACATAAATGAAAACAGAGACAAATCATACCAAAATCCCTGGGATACAGGAAAAACAGTGTTAAGAGGAAAGTTTACAGCACTAAATGGCTACCTAAAAAAATTAGAAAGATCTTAAATTAACTAACATCACACCTAGAGGAACTAGAAAAACAAGAACAACCTAACCCCAAAGCCAGAAGAAGAAAAAACATAACTAAAATCAATGCAGAACTGACTGGAATTGAGACCTAAAAGTATATTAAAAATAAATGAAATCAAAAGTTGATTCTTTGAAAGGATAAAGATCAATAGAACACTAACTAAAGGAAGAGAGAAGATCCAAGTTAACACAATCAGAAATGACAAAGGTGACATTACAGCTGATCCCATGGAGATACAAAAGATTGTCAGAGACTATTAGGAACAACTCTATGTATACAAAGTAGAAAATCTAGAGGAAATTGGTAAATTTCTGGAACACATAACCTCCCAATGTTGCATCAGGAAGAAATGGAAACTCTGAACAGACCAATATCAAGTTCCACAATTGAATTAATAATAAAAACCTACCAATCAAAAAAAGCCCAGGACTAGATTATCTCCTAGCCAAGTTCTACCAGAAGTGCAGAGAAGAGATGGTATCAATTCTACTGAAACTTGCAAAAAATTGAGGAAGACGGACACCGCCTTATCATCGAGGATGATGAAGCCAGCATCATCCTGATACGAACAACTAGGAAAGAAACAATGAAAACAGAAAACTACAAGCCAATATGCCTGATGAACAAAAATCCTAAACAAAATACCAGCAAACCAAATCCAGCAGCACATCAAAAAGATCATTCACCACAATCAAGTAGGCTTCATTCCTGGGATGCAAGGTTGGTTCAGAATTCACAAATCGATACATGTGCTTCACCACATAACAGAATTAAGAACAAAAACCATTTGATCATCTCAGTCAATTTGCAAAAAGCCTTTGATAAAATCCAACATCCCTTCATGATAAAGACCCTCAGTAAGCTAGGCATTGAAGGAACATAGTTCAGAATAATAAGAGCCACCTATGACAAACCCACAGCTAACATCATACTGAACTGACAACAGCTGGAAGCATTCCTCTACAGAACTGGAAAAAGACAAGGATACCCACTCTCGCCACTCCTATTAAAACATAGTACCAGAAATCCTGGCCAGAGCAATCAGGCAAGAGAAAGAAATAAAAGGCATCCAAATAAGAAATCAAGTGAAATTATCCATCTTTGCTGACAATATGATTCTATACAGAGTCTAAAGACTCTGCCAAAAAGCTCCTGGAATTGATGAATGACTTCAGTACAGTTTCAGAATATAAAATCAAGTATAAAATCCAGCATTATTTCTATACACCAGCAGCATTCAAGCTGAGAATTAAATCAAGAATGCAATTTCATTTACAATAGCCACAAAAAATTAAAAGGCCTAGGAAAATGTCTAACCAAGGAGGTTAAAGATCTCTGCAAGGAGTATTACAAAACATTGCTGAAAGAAATCATAGATGACACAAACAAATGGAAAAACATTTCGTGCTTTTGGATTGGAAGAATCAATATTGTTAAAATGGCCATGCTGCCCAATGCAATCTATTGATGCAGTGCTATTCCTATCAAACTGCCAATGTTGTTTTTCACAGAATTAGAAAAACATATTCTAACATTCATATGGAATCAAAGAAGAGCTTGAATATCCAAAGCATTCCTAAGGGAAAAGAACCAAGACAGAGGCATCACACTACCTGAATTCAAACTATATTATAAGGCTACAGTAACTGAAACAGCATGATACTAGTACAAAAATAGACACATAGACCAAAGGAACAGAATAGAGAACCCAGAAATAAAGCCACACACTTACAGCCACCTGATCTTTGACAAAGTTAACAAAAATAAGTGATGGGGAAAGGACTCCCTATTTAATAAATGTTTCTTGTATAGATGGCTGTCCATATGCAGGAGAATGAAAGTGGATCCCTCCCTTTCACCATATATAAAAATTAACTCAAGATGGATTGAAGATTTAAACGTAAGACCTCGAAACTGTAAGAATCCTAGAAGAAAATTTAGGAAACATCGTCCGAGCATCGGCCTTTGGAAACGATTTATGACTAAGTTCACAAAAGCAATTGCAACAAAAGCCAAAATTGATAAGTGGGACCTAATTGAAGAGTTTCTGCACAGCAAAATAAACTATCAACAGAGTAAACAGAATGGGAGAAAATATTCAGAAACTGTATCTGACAAAGATCTGATATCTAGAATCTCTGAGGAACTTATACAATTTAACAAGCAATAACCAAATAACTCCATAAAAAGTGAGCAAAATACATGAACAGAAACAGACACTTCTCAAAAGAAGACATTCAAGCGGCCAACAAACATGAAGAAATGCTCCACTCACTAATCATCAGAAAAATACAAATCAAAACCATAATGAGATACCATCTCAAATCAGTTAGAATGGCTATTATTAAAAGTCAAAAACAGGTGCTGGGAAGGCTATGTAGAAAACGGAACGCTTATAGACTGCTGGTGAGAATGTAAATTAGTTCAGCCACTGTGGAAATCAGTTTGGAGATTTCTCAAAGAACTTAAAACAGGAACTGTCATTCATCCCAGCAGTCTCATTACTGGGTATATATCCAAAAGAAACGAAATTGTTCTACCAAAAAGACACATGCAGTTTTATGTTAATTACAGCACTATTCACAATAGCAAAGCCGTGGAGTCAACCTACATGCCCATCAGTAGTGAACTGGATAAAAAAAACGTGGTACATATACACCACAGACTATTACACAGCCATTAAAAAGAATGAAATCGTGTTCTTTGCAGCATCATGGATGCAGCTGGAGGCCATTATCCTAAGTGAATTAACACAGGAACAGAAAACCAAATATTGCATGTTTTCACTTATAAGTGGGAGCTAAGCATTGGGTACACTTGGACATAAGTTGGGAACAATAGACACTGGAGACTGCTGAGTGGGGTTGCTGAGGAAGGGGGAAAAGGGTTGAAAAACTTTTGGGTACTATACTTACTACCTGCATGACAGGATCATTCATATCCCATACCTCAGAATCATGCAATATACTAATATAATAAACCTGTACATGTAGCCCCGTAATCTAAAATGAAAGTTGAAATTACTTAAAAAGTATTTTTTTAAGAAAATTTGAATGAATAGTCAACATGATAAGGGATAAAAAACAAAATCCAGAGGACTGTTAATAACCATATTGCTTGAGAATTTTGGAATGTCAAAGTAATGGTCTAAATGATTGAGTTAATTTTAACAGGAGTTGTGCCCCACATTTTAATATTCTTTCCTAAAGAAAAATAGCAGTACTTTACCATATAAAAATTACTTGTACTAAATTTAGTGTCAATAACATGATAACTACCCTTTATTAAGCAATTATTTTGTGTACAATATAGTACATCCCTTTGTCTCATTTACTCCTCACAATGCCATATGAGGTGGGTCCCATTATTGTCATCTTCATTTAACAGTCAGGAATCTTAGCGCTTAGAGAGATTTAGCATCTTGCCTATGTTCACACAGGTAGTTAGTGGCAAAGTTTGTTTAGCTCATTCCCATCTGGTGGCTTGAAGCTATCATTTTCCTAATCAGTACACCATTACTGCTTCCATAGTGCAAGACCTTGGAAAGATGTGATCCTCTTTGAATATTCCAAATAGTTCTCACATATACTCTAATTTGTTTTAATTATGACTCAAATGGAAGCAAACACTATTTCTTTATAAGAAAACAAACCAAACACTTGGAAGTTCCTACCCATTGAAGATGTGCTCAGCTGATCTCCAGATGTGTTAATAACTCTATTAAATTTTTATCTTGAAGATTTATTTCAAAATCTTGGAGATAGTTGAAGAATTTTTCATTTATTATGCCTGAATAAAAGAAAGACTTTAAAAGTACCTATAATCTTTGAGAAAGATTGTTCTGGACGGTTAATAGTTTTCACTGTAGTAGGTATTAATTTATCTTGTTAGCATTTCTTGAGCAGTTTCAAGCCTCCTGGTCACATGTAGTACGTCATTTCCTCCAGGTGGAGAGGAAAGCCATTGCCTAGTTACCTGCTTTAAGAGATGACAGGCTCCCTGGCTTTGCTTGCTTTAAGGTGGCTAAGTCAGGCTGAAGAATAACAGCTACATGTCATATAGCAGGACTTGAGAGCTAAGTTTGGTGTGTCCCTATAGTGCTATATAATTTAAATAGCCAACTAATTGTTGGGATCCCTGTTCCAATACTCCTCACCATTCTCTCATAAATGTCTGCATCCCACCTGCCATCTTTAAACATAATCTTTTGCATCCTCCCCAGGAACAGCTCTCATTATCTTGCGGTGAAGCTGTCTGGCATTCGTAGAGATACTTGTGATTTTCAGTTTGTGAGCATTTTACACATATGTGTTGGTTTACAGGTGTCATGTTTGGATTTTACCATAAGCTTCATTGTATTAGTTTGCTAGGGCTTGCAATAACAATGTCCCACAGTCTGGGTGGCTTAAGCTACATGTACTTTCTCAGTTCTAGAGGCTAGAAGTCTGAAATCAAGGTGTCTGCAGGGTAGGTTCCTTCTGAGGATTGTTAGGGAGAATCTGTTCCATGTCTCTGTCCTAGCTTCTGGTGGTGTGCTGGCAATTTTGGGCATTCCTGGCTTGCAGGTGCATCACCCCTCTTGTTGCCTTCTCCACATGGCATTCTTCCAGTGTGTGTGTGTGTGTGTGTGTGTGTGTGTCCAGGTTTTCCCTTTCTGTCAGGACATGAGTTATATTTGATTAAGGTCCACCCTAATGATCTCATTTTGATTTGATTGCCTCCATAAATGACTCATTTCAAAAAAAAATGCATTCTGAGGTGCTTGGGGTTAGAACTTCAACATATCTTTTTGAACAGTTCAATCCATAACACTTACTAGTGTCAAACCTCACTAACTTGGCATTGCATTCATGACAGTGTTGTTCTTTTTCTGCCTGTAATATGTGTCATTCATCCTTTACCTATTGGTTCTTTTTAAAGTACAAACAAAGGATATTTATTTGCCCCATCAAGAGATTTGTGTAATTCTTTTTGTTTTTCTCTTTTTTTTTGTTTGAGACAGGGTCTCACTCTGTCGCCCAGGATGGAGTGCGGTGGTGCATGCAGTCTTGGCTCACTGCAACCTCTGCCGCTCAGGCTCAAGCGATTCTCCTGCCTCAGCACCCCCGATTAGCTGGGACTACAGGCACGTGCCACCACACCCAGCTAATTTTCATATTTTTTTGTAGAGACGGGGTTTTGCCATGTTGCCCAGACTGGTCTCGAACTCCTGAACTAAAGTGATCCACCCACCTCGGCTTCCCAAAATGTTGGGATTACAGACATGAGCAACCATGCCCAGTGGGTGTGTGTAATTCTTGATTGTGGAGTAGTTGCTATTAGGCATAGTTTAGAAGCTTGAGGAGGAATAGAAAGTGTTTTTAATTATTCTTGATTCTTTTGGATCTCTTATCCATGTAGGAACACATACACTGGAGAGAAGTTAACTGAGATTCCTATACAGGTAGTCTGCTTTGTAGTGAGCTTGGCTTCTAACAAATGGCTGGTTAACCCTGTTCACATCAACATACAAAACTCACAAATATGCTTTTAAGAAAAAGCTTTGAACTTACCACATTCTCATATTTGAGTAGAAAGTTTTTGTTTTTTGATCAGTGTTCTCCAGATTTCTTCTCTGTCTCTCTCTCTGTCTTTGTCTTTCACTGTCTCTTTGTCTCTCTCTCTCTCTCTCTCTCTGTTTTTATGTTTAGATGGGGGGTGGCAGTTATCATTACTTCTGACTGCTGACTGCTGATCTCTCTTCTGGTTTGGTTTTCTGATTATGTTCTCTCTTCTAAATTCCTGTAGCATTTAATATAGATTAAAAAATTATGCATCGTATAATACTTTGGAAAATTAAAATATATGGCATTTTAAAATGTCTTTAATTCAGCACCTTGAAATCATCTTTTTACCTCTCAGTTTACCAAGGACTTCTGTATATTCAGAGATGTGTTAATATTTTTTGAACTTATTCAACTAGTGATGAATATTCATTGTATTGTTTATAATTATGCCTTTTTTATGCTGTCGGTGAAAAAGAGGTGACTTAGATGAGGATTCTGCCCTCGGGAAACTTAATCTTGAAGGGAGATGGTACAAATACATAAGTAATTCTATATAAATGAAGATGTATCAATACTATATTCTATATAAGCTAGAACGTAGTGAGAAAGGCCCAGGTACACAGTGGCTCGTGCCTGCTATCCCAGCACTTTGCAAGGGCAAGGCGGGTGGATCACCTGAGGCCAGGAGTTCGAGACCAGCCTGGCCAACATGGTGAAACCCTGTCTCTATTAAAAATAGAAAAATCAGCTGGGTGTGGTGGCATGCACTTACAATCCCAGCTACTCGGAAGGCTGAGGCACGAGAGTCACTCGAACCCGGGAGGCAGAGGTTGCAGTGAGTCGAGATGGCGCTATTGCACTCCAGCCTGGGTGACAGAGCGAGACTCTGTCTAAAAAAAAAAAAAAAAAAAAAAAAATCATAAAACAAAAACATCCAGGTAAAATGGTGTGGGGTTTCAAAGGGAATGAAGAGAGGATGATGTTGACTAAAGTATTTTAAATGTTTTCTCTCCAGTGGCCACTGATTGAGTTTAGAAGCCACATCTTTGTGTGCTTTTAAATCAAGCTTCCCTCATCACTGTGTGTCTTTGTGGAATCCTTGGCACTGTTCCCTTTTGGGGCTTGCTCCTTCCCCCCAAGCAAATATAATGAGATTTTCACTCATTGGTTATCAGACTCTCCACTAAATTTGTTGAACTTTGAGGGCCTTAAGCTAAAAGTAAACAGATTCACTTTGATTATTGTGGTAGTTTTGGTTAAGCAAAAGTGTTTTGTTTGAGTATTGAAGTGGAATTGGCTTTAAGCAATATGATCTGGGAGGATTGGTGGTTTGCTTATGCAAGGGCACCCATGAATACCTGGTTGTTGAAAATAAGAGCTACTACCTCTCACAACCTCAAGACCCAAAGTTGAGACATAGTGGGACCCATATTCTCCTCAATGTACTTTGATCTGCTGGTAGATCACACCTGAGTCCCCCAGGTTCTGCACCCTACCTCAAGTAGTGAGTGGGTATGAGTCTTTGCTCTCCGTGGGGCAGGGTCCTCTCCTTTCTTTCCTACTGAATCTAGGGGGTATGTGAGTCTATAGCTGCTTTTGATTTTCTCAGACTTCACATGCCATTTAGAGGAAAAACAGCTTGCTCTTTGTTCTGCTTCTAGAATTGGAGTATTCAGACTAAGTTGTCCCACAGATGATCCTGATCTCTGGTCACTTTCTCTGCTTATGTTCAGTTTCTGTTGAGGTGAAGATGCCAAAGCATTACTTCTGCAGGAGCCTGCCAGAGAAAAGCCTGCCCACACTGGTTTGTGCCAGCCATAAATTGTTATCTCAGAGGTCAATGAGAACAGTGAAGGAATTTGCTCACTTTATGTGACATGAGATTTATGTGATTGAAAGTGCCAATCTTCTTTTAGCATTTCATCCTGCCAATTTGTGCAGAATAATTGAACTTGAATTAAACGAACTCATAAATTGAGAGACTACACCAAACCAAGACTGAAATATACTAAATATAGTTCAAAGAGCTCTTCAAAACCCCAGGAGAAATAGGGGGGAAGAAATGCTATTAATTAAAACAAGCAGCAGCGCAAGAAGAAAGGCAGCAGCAGTTAACCACCTTTTCACAATATGTGAGATTAAAGATGCAGTTCTTACTGCTTGCACTGAAGGTCAACTTCATTGAAACACTATCAGGAGGAGTTTGAATAATTCTAGAAGTCAGTAATCCCCAGATGGAAAACACTGGATTCCTGGTTCATTGAAGCTGCAATCTTAAGTGTCGACACCTAGACTGTCATGTGGACTTCAGAGTCCTGAGAGGTTACCTGCCCACAAATGGGAGCTTTCTACAAAGAGACACTAGTCTGATTACATTTTACAAGCTCTGCTGTAGGATGCTCCCGAAGCCCACGCTGTTTCTCCTTAGGTCTGCTCTGACTTCTTTTAGACTTTGGGCTCTTGGACCAAAGCTTATTATTACAGCTCACTTCAAAGATCAAGCCTGTAACCGCACTATTTAATCAATGAAAATAACATCACAGTATAATACAATCAGTGTTAGTTTTATAATTTAATGAACAAAATACAGCATTACAATGTATAACAGGAGAAACTGAGGGAAGAAAAGCTAACAGAGTAAGTGCAGTTCACAATGTGGGATTTTCCGATCTGTGTTCCTTCAGATCTGTGTATAGGTGAAAGTTTGAAAAGTAGGGTTCCTATCCTTACCTAGTCCAAGGAGGATAATAGCCCACCCACCAGCATCTGCTAATTTTATTTTATTTTTAAACCCTAAATCCTACTCAAATTGCAGATTCAGCCCTGACGTCCTTTAGAGGAAGAATGCAGACATTAGAGTCTGGTTCATTGGTACAGCTGGTTTCATTTAGCTTGCAGCAGATAAACAAACAATGCTTAATCTTTTTGATGAAAGTGACAGTGAGGATATTGTTTAAGCAAGAAGATGATTTTAATTATTAGACTAAATTGTACTGGAATAACTTTCCTATTAGACAGTGTTTAAACGTATTGGCCTCTCTTAGCCATGTTTATTATCAGGTTCTTTGATCATTTGGACAGGAGACGCTCAATACGATCAGTGATATTTGCTGTTGTTAAAATTGTGGTCATATGTCAGCTATGCCCATCTGGTGGAAATGGAGGCATTCTTTGGGTTTTTTTTTTTAAAGAGTTAGTGTAGAAATGTTCAATTACTGAAATAATTGAAAGTCATTATGTGAGGACTCCTAAAACCCCTCTCCCAAAGTGGTTTTTGAGGAGGACTTGGGGAAGGATATGATTGACTTCAGGTTAAAGCATACCCATGTTCCTGAGCTGCTTTATTGTTACTGTCATCCTTTTGTTTAAACCAGGATGGTAGGGAAGGAGTATTTCTAGTCTAAACCAGTGGTTCTCAACTAGGGATAATTTTGTTTGCCAGGATATATTTGTTGGTGTCTGGAGACATTTTTGGCTTTCACAACTTGAGGAGTGGTGGTGTCACTGGCATGTAGTGGGTAGAGGCCAGAGATGCTGCGGAATATCCTATGAATGAACAGGACAGTCTCCTGCAACAAAGAATTATTCGGCCCAAAGTGACATTAGTGCTGAGATTGAGAAACCCTGGTCTTAAGAAATGCATGGAGGCAGTGTCTGTTTAAGATAGTGCATTCCTTTTGAGGTTGTAGTAACTCTCTACTGTGTTCTGTGGGCTGAGTGGGCCAGGCAATAGGTGTGTAGTGGTGAACAAAATTGACAGGTCCCCTGTTTTTATTAAGCATATTATCCAGTGAGGGAGGCAGAAATTAATCAAGTCAGCAGACAGAATCTGTAATGGTAAATTATGTAAAGGAAAAGAGAGCTGAGGAAGAATTAAGACCGAGAGTAGTGGGTTATGTGTATTTGCAGAAGAGAGGGGTATAGATAGTAAATATACGTTGGATGGATGGAAATGGAAGCCTTGCTGAGGAGAGGACATTTGTGCATAGATCTGAAGGAGGAGATGTCACCAGGCAGGTAAAGAGCAGGCACAAGAGTGTTTCATGCCAGGCCCTGAGGTGAGAAAGAGCTTGGTGTGTTTTATACCAAATGAAGGAGCTAATTTTATTTTATTTTTTGAGGTGTGGTAGGACCCATAGTTTTCTCATTGTACTGGGATCTGCTGGTGGGTCACATCTGAGTCCCTCCAGGGTTTGGCACCCTCCCTCAAGTTGTAAGTAGGTGTGAATTTTTGCTCTCTTTGGGATAGGGTCCTCTCCTTTCCTCCTACTGAATCAAGGGGCTATGTGAAAAGTGAGAGAGCACAAAAACAATGAACAGATAAGTTACAAACATGACAGATATTAATACAGACATGTCAAAATCACTTAAAATGTAATTGGTCTAAAGATACCAATTAAGACAGAGATTGTCAGGGTGGATAAAAAAACAAGACCCAACTATATTTTATCTATGAACTATCCTTTAAATATAAAGATGCAGATTGAAAGCAAAAAGGTAGAGAAATATATGCCATGTTAATGCAAATTAAAAGATAGCTGGAAGGCCCGGTGTGGTGGCTCACCCTTATAATCCTAGCACTTTGGGAGGCTGAGGCGGGCAGATTACTTGAGATCAGGAGTTTGAGACCAGCCTGGGCAACAGGGGGAAACCCTGTCTCTAACAGAAAACACAAAAATTAGCCAGGCATGGTGGCACATGTACCTGTAGTCCCAGCTACTCAAGAGGCTGAGGCAGAAGAATTGCTTGAACCCGGAGGCAGAGGTTGCAGTGAGTACCACTGCACTCCAGCCTGGGCAAGAGAGTGAGACCCTGTCTTAAAAAATTAACATAGCTGCAGTAGCTGTGTTAATTTCAGACAAAGCAAGTACTTCTGATGATTCAGAAGATCATCAAGATTAAAGAGAGGCATTACATGATGATAAAGAGCTTAGTTCTCCAAGAAGACAACCAACTTTATTGTATACACACCAAACAACAGTGTCAAAATACGTGAGGCAAAAATTGATAGAACTGAAAGGTGAAATGGACAAATCCACTATGGTGGTTGTGACTTCAACACCACTTTGTCAGTAATTGACAGATTAAGCAGGCAGAGATACCACTAAGGATTAGATAATCTGATCAGTACTGCCAAAATAAACAAAGTGGAAGCTGCCAATATTTCAAGGCCTGGACCCAGAACTGGCACAGTGCTCCTTTCACCTACTCTTGATCAAGTGTTCAAAGAGACCAGATCCAAGAGTAGGGGCCATAGACTACACCTCTCAATGAGGAGTGTCAATGAATTTGGGGGCCGTGTTTTAAAACCCCGTATAGAGTTTGGTTTTTATTCTAGGCTGAATTAAATCTTTGCCCTCATCTTTGTACAGAGTTCTCTCAGCTATCTGTTCTGAACATGTATTTGCTGACTCCTTTTTGGGTTAATTTCATTAGATTTTAGATTTCTCCTTGAGAACAATAAAGACACAGGGTGGGGAACATCACACACTGGGGCCTGTCGTGGGGTGGGGGGATGGGGGAGGGATAGCATTAGGAGAAATACCTAATGTGAACGATGAGTTAATGGGTGCAGCAAACCAACACAGCACATGTATACATATGTAACAAACCTGCATGTTGTGCACATGTGCCTTAGAACTTAAAGTATATATTAAAAAAAAGGTTCTGTTTAGTATAAATGGCTTTGTATAGAGGGGGTCCTTCTGTCCTATTGTACCTGGCACAGTTCTGGTTTATGCTTGTCATTTTCATGATTATTAATAGTGCCCTTTTTACTCTGAATACTGTCCCATTTGGATGATAAATTATATGATCATATTATATAATTTTTATTTTTCTGGAAACTTGGTAAAATATTTTGCCAAAAACCGAAATTTGATTGGAATATGTTATTGTGGGATCCAACTGAGTATTTAGAGCCATTAATGTCAGTGAATCTGTGGGAGCATTTTTGAACAGTTTATGAGTGCTGTTGAATCTGTAATGCAGATTTGTGAATTGATTTTAAAAGTTTCGTGGGAGGTTAATGAACTTTATGTACAGTTCTTAGACAGAAAGGTCTGGCAATTAGACATGATTTTTGTGAAATAGGAACTAATCAATCTAAAATTCAAATGACCTACTCAGGTGACTTACTACTCGTAACATAAATGTTAGGCTTAGAGTAATTCAAGATAGCTGAAATGCTGGAAATGTGAAAGAATTAACAAGCTGGGGTTTGGGTGAAATTAGGTGCTGTTAGAGCTCAAAGCTAACAGGTTGCAGTGTCAGTGAGTTTTAGTCAAATGCTCCCAGTCTATTTAGCACTGGCTCATACAAAGGAAGTATACTGTACTACTAGTAGGAATTATAACAATGGAGAGATGGCAGGTACCTTAAAAATCTAGGATTGCAATTTGCATAGAGTAATTCAGTGCAAGATTGTATGGTAGACACTGTTGATGTTGGGGAGATGATCAGACAGAAAGGAAATTATTTTAAAGATTTCAGGCGTAAGACTTTTTTTTATGCTTAATGGTTGATTCTTGAGCAAATATGTTTTCCCTTCCTTCTAGAGTTCTGAGGAAACAGACATAACATTTGCTTGTATAAACAAATTCTTTGAATTTTTAAAAGATAATTCTGTCTCTAGTTCAGAAGGGTCTCTTTGGGATTGCTGTGTTTTTAACTATCTCTGTTTTCAGGGATTTAAATCAATGATCCTAGAGATCTGCACGCATTGTCTGAGCTGAGGTAAAATTGTAAACATCAGGCACTTTGGTTAATAGTTGAAAGACCTGTTGTAACCCAACAGAGAATAAGGTAGAAGTCATTCCTAATTGGCCTGATGGGTGAGACAGGAGAGTGAATTCTCACGCAGCTTAGCAGTCAGCATAGGTATTGAAAGACAAGCCCCTGAGGAAGCAAGAGAGGAACCAAGGGCTTTTGTTGTGTGTCCCATCAAACCTCTTAGGAGAAAGAAGAGGGAAATTGAGATATTGAGAAACCAAACAAGTAGTGTTACAAATGAGGCCTACTGGGAGTCCCAAAGGAAGCCAGATTCCTAATGAGAAAGCAATGGTCTAGGTTAAACAGTGACTTTTTTATTAAAAAAAGTTATTTTTTTTTTACTACTTGTTCTTGAGAAAGTTTCATGGCTAAGTGCTGGAGAGTTGAGGGCACCTGGAACTGTGCCCAAAGCAGAGCATAAAGGATTATTAAATTAAAAGAATGTGTATCATCTCAGTGAAACAGAAGGGATGAAATAACAGACCACCAATATTTAGAGCTGGGCAAAGAGAGAAGCGAAGAACAGAGGAGAGCTTGTCTAGAGAGGTGGCGAGAAAACCAGCAAAGTACGAAGGAAGAAAGAGAGTTTCAAAGAGCATGGATGATGATGTCAGATATTCAGAAAAGTCAAATCAATGAATCCTGAAAGTAATTTATTACATTTTACAACTAGGAAGGTTTTTTTTTTTTTTTAAGAATGTTAAGGGACTGGTGGGGATGGATACTAATTATTTTGTGTTGAAGAGAGAATGGGGGATGAAAAAATGTAGGGTAAAATACATATAAGCTACTCTTTTTAGCAGTGAGGCAGGGAAAGAAAAGAGAACTAGAAGAAAGGGGAGAAGTGTTTTGTGTTGTTTCAGTTTTAAACTAAATGGGGAATAATTGAGTATGTATATAGACTATGACAAAGGAGTCAGTAGAAAGAGAAAAAGTTATTAAGGAAACACTTGAAGTATATTCTTGATGGAGAAATCTGAGGAGCTCTATTTTCTCTGTCACTTGAACTTTGTTTCATATGCTCCATGTAATTGGTCTTCCTGTTTCTTTTTCTAATAATGTGTAGATATGAAATAGCTCTTTTTATTGTCGGCTTCATCTCATTTAGGATCTAGACCTATAAGAAAATTATCCTTCTTAAATATCTTTTATTTTTATTCATGTTCTTTTGAAATTCAGGTACATCATGGAACTCTCTGTGTAGCACATTTGTTTTTCTTCTTTGCTCCATTTTCTTCATTGATACTAGTTGTGATTTTTTTTAATGACATCTCTTTTTTTGTGAATTTTCTTCCTTGATACCACTTCTCTCTTTGTAATTTAGAGTTATGAAATAAAGCTACTATTTATTGAACAGTCCATTTTTTTCACCTGTGAAAACAGGGTTAATAATAGAATTGATTTCATACAGCTGTGAAAAATGTATGTAAGCAAATACATTTAGTGTTTAGAACATTGTCTCACATAAATGTTCAATGAATATCAGCTACTTCTTTTTCGTTTCTTATAACAATCCTAGAAGAGATTTGAGATAATACAATTTCCCTTATTTTATGGGTGAAGAAACTGAGACCCATAAAGTTTGAGTAATTTGCCTACAATCACACAGCTAAGTTCCAGGGCCAGAATTCAGATCCAGTTAGTCCAACTCCAGAGCTGAGTTCGTAACTTTTACCATTTTTTGTAAAACTTCAAAATCTGCTTTCTTGAAATCTATTCTTACCCTACCCTTCTGTCATGCCATGACTATGCCAATTGTAAGGTCCAGGGTCAGGCTTGAGCCCCAGCCGAGGTCCGAGGGGAGTGGGTAGATGGGCAGATAGCTGAAAGAACACTCGGGGGGCCATAGGCAGGGGAATATGGTTTTATTCAGCAGCTCTCTCATCAACAGCTCTCTCACACTGTCTGCCTTTATCTTGGTTGTCTGCTCCGGCTCCACAGCTCCTCTCAGCAGCCAGCTCTGCTGCTCTGGCTGCTCCCACACACAGCTGCATGGCCAGCTCTCCCTTGCCTGCAGTGTCAGCAGCTTAACTCCTTCCCTCTGGGCATGAGTGTGAGCCATGTCGAGCCATGCAGTACCCTGGCTCCCCTCTGTCCATCTGCAAGATGGACAACTCCGGTACTCTCTTTTTCTCTATGTGCAATAGCCAAGCCATGCCATGCCATACTGACCCATGCTGAACCGAGCCCCCCATGCACAGTGTCAGCAGGGCAATTATACCTTCAACAGAAATAATGGCTTACAGCCAAGTATGAACTTACACAAACAGGTTATTTAACAAGTGGAGTATGTGCCTGCGTCCTAAACTCACTGAGTCAGGCAGGCCTGGATGTCTGCCTTGGCCTATTTCTTGACCAAAGCACATCCATGTTCCTTATACCTTCCTTGTTAATAATTAACTCTAGGGTACATAGCCAATTTCTTGCATAATTCTCTTATTTTCCCTCTGTATCAATGCTGTTTTTTCTCTCTAGTCATTTATTATTAATATTCTCCACTGTTCTAGGCAATTCCACAGTGAAATCTTAGCTATTTTCCCCCCTTGTTTCACCTAAATGATTTGTGAGTTTTGATATAGTAGGTGCCTGCATGAAATAGAGCGCTCACTGCTCACCTTCCCTTTCTATCAGATAGATTTATTTTGGACAAGGTTTTCTATTCCTTTGCTGCCTTCTCGTGTGGACTTCAGCCCAAGATTTGATGGGCTCCATTTCTCTTACTACCTTTTTATTCATTGCCATATAAGCATATGACAAACATAACTCCTGACTCGCCAGCACCTTTCAACCCTTTTATTCTTCTCACAGATAACATAGGAACTAATATTATAGTAAGAACTATACCTGAAAAAATAAAATTTTTTCTAATACGTTTTTGAGTAAATCAGAATCTGAGCCCTCTTGAGCCTCCACCCGAAGTATATCCCCAGCTCTTGCTGTGAATGTAGTTAAGTTTTCAAAATTGAGTTGAGGAGACATTGATTCTCCCAACCTGTTGTGTCCTTTGAAACTCTTGCCAATTTTTCATTATCTTTGTTCTCATTTTTTTAGTCACTTCCTTGTACGTTCATATCTACGTAGGTGTATTTATATTGTTTACACATATTTATTCACATAAACTGTCAGATACAACTTTCTTAAATTGCTAATCACTGTTGTGATGATTGATGTGACCTGGACTAACTTACCATTGACCCTCTGTTAAAAAAGGGCTCGTTTAATTAGTAAGACCTGGAGAGAACCACTGTATTTAAGGTTATTTCATCCAATAAACATGGTTTTGTAGAGGATGTTTATAGTTGTAAATGTAATTATTGTAGCTGGCACAGCCAGATCTCTATTTAGAGATAATATTAGGAGACACTTAATGATCAGCATGTATAGTTATGTTTCTCTTTCTACTTTTCAGAAACTTTTCCTGGATTTATATATATTTGTGCACATGTGTGTGAGTGTGGGTGTGTGTATGTTACAAAGAAAGTTCAGAGAGGTAGCAGCGATTATTTTTGAAAGTTGGAGAGAGCAGAGTTGGCAGGATGAATGATGGGCCTGTGTTTACGTACGTCATTGGTAACAGCTGCACTGAAAAGCTGGGCGTCTCAGTTTCTCATCTGCCACTTTCTTACTGTACTTCAGAGTTGGAGCCATTCCATTATCTGAAATGAGTGAATTGTCCTCTTTTTTCGAATATCCGATATAATTTGTATTTTCTTTTTAGTCACTCAAAATTGGTGATTTTTATAGTATACCGATTGGATGCATATTTGACAACTAAGCAATTGTGTTCTCTCACTTAGATTCAAAATCTGTGAGTTCAGCTGACTAATTAGTGGTCTGGATTTTTTAAATCATGGTGAAACGAAGACAATAAATGATATGTTTCCTTTAAAAATTTGTGTATTTGAAAACAAAGATAAAATGAAAGGTAATCCTATGTATTATAAGCAGACTAAGTTGCTTATCTACCATGGACACAGGACATTACTTTTATAGTGTCGATTTTTGATAGTAATTTTTATATAGCTACATTCCAGGCTTTTTTGAACAAAAGAGTTAAAATTAATGTTAAGAGGCAAATGGTAGACAGTTACTAATAAGTGATTAAAACCTTTGTTTGCAGATATTTTACATACAAAAATTTAGACATTTATATTCAATTTACCTAATTTACAGATATGCTACTCTTAAAAAACTTCTTTCTATAAGCTAATATATTATACAAGCCAAAGTCCTATTTATTTTCTGGGCTAGCATTTGTATCTAAGGTGCTATTATGGAAGGATGACTACTGATTTCCCATCTGTTTCAGTTGGAGAAGAGTCATGCCAGTTGTATTCATTGCTCATTTTGGGTGAAAACTGAGCACATATCTAACTGCTTTTGAGTATATGTTGCCCCTGAAGCTAGGTAGTTTATTCTTCTAACACTCATTTTCAACTTAAGTGAAAAGCATATCAGAATGCTTTTTATTAGTGACTGTAAGGATTGACACACACACACAGGAGAAACATTTAGGAAAGCTGACTTCTGTGATCTCTTTCTCTTTTCTTTCTTTTTTTTTTTTTTTTGACTGAGCCCTCATTCTGTCATGCAGGCTGGAATACATTGGCACCATCTCAGCTCACTGCAACCTCCGCCTCCTGGGTTTAAGCGATTCTCCTGCCTCAGCCTCCCGAGTAGCTGGAATTACAGGCATGTGCCACCACACCTAGCTAATTTTTGTATTTTTAGTAGAGACGGGGTTTTGCTATGTTGGCCAGGCTGGTCTTGGACTCCTGACCTCAGGCGATCCATCCACCTTGGACTCCCAAAGTGCTGGGATTACAGGCATGATCCTCTGCGCCTGGCTGACTTAGGTGATTGCTTACTTATTTTATGAATGGTCCTATGAACAGAGAAAGCTGATGTAATCTGTCCTTTGTGGTTGTTTGCTGTTTTAGTCCTCATTTGAGATAGTTGGACTTCATTCACTTCTGAAGTGTTTATTGAAGCCAACTTGTGTGAAAGGCATCTATCCAAGGAAAAGCCATATAAACATGAATTTTCCTCAAAGTGGCCAAATTCTTTTTTCTCATGTAAAAGGAAATTAGATTTTTTTATTAGATGCTAGATTTGGTAGCTGAGGTTTAACATTACTGAATCGCTTCTTGGTTAAGACCTTGCCAGTTGGCCTTACTTTGTAGCACTAAACCCAGCAAAGCAGATTGCTCTATAGAAAAGGGATGCTAATGTCCTGTTTGATGGTGATGAACACACATGTAATTGCTTGTAAAGCCCTGAAAGTAGCTTAGATGTTTTTAACAAATTGTGTATTCAGGTTTTCAATAATTACAATGAAGATTTGCTACCAGATTTTGTAGTATGTGTGTATAACTATAGTAGTGAAGTCTTGGTCTTGGAATTCTAACTTTTTAGTATATTTATCTTTTAAGTATATTAACGTTATAGTCTGTTTTGAGGTTTATATAGTGGACTTAAAAACTCAGTTAATTGACCTTTATTGGGTAGGATTAAAAATGTATTTTTAACTTCTTTAGGTGAACGTTGTTGATTGTTAGCTTTTACTTCACTGGTTCTTAATTATCTTCATTCAAACTCTACTTTAAAAAATGTAGTAATACAAATGTTGATTGATGTCCAGCAAGATCAGATATCACGTTACTTAACTGGATTAATTTTGCAGCAGACCCAGCATCCACATCCCTCTGGAGTCTGCTGTCTTTCCCCATATCCCTACTGCTTCCTTTGTTTCTGCTCTCCAGGCTTTAAATGTGCTTTACTGCCTCACTTCTGCATCTTTGTTCATGATAGACCCCTTCACGCTTAAGTGACTTGTGTCTCCTTTTTACATGCCTACAACTGATCACATCTTCAAGGTTTAACTCAAGCCCCATCTATACCAGGAAACTTTTCTGACTTCTGACAAGACTATCTCCGTGACCAAACTTTGTCAGGCTCCTCCAGGCCCTCTTCTTAAGGAGGCGTCACCCTTGGCCCCCATCCTTAACAGCGCTGCACAGACCAGTTTTAGCAAGAGTCTTGCTTAGTCAATCGAGAGAGAATCCCCTCATCCTGATGTCTGATCACCCTGCCTACCCTCAGTAAGAATCATGTTATGTCCGCTTAGCAAGAATTCCTTCTAGCCTTGATGTCTCCTATTAGTAATTTTCCATCCACCAATCCCCCAGCCTGCTTCTGTCTACAAGTCCTCACTTGTTCTTTGTATCCTGAGTTGACCCTAATCTTTCTTTCCCCATGCAATTGTCTTGACACCTATCACAATAGTCTTTTTTACTATTTAAACAAGGATCGGAATAATTTTTTCTTTAACACTTCTTGCATGATTCAGTTACTGCCTTGCTTGGTATCTCTTTTAGTTCCTCATATATATGAACTTATTCTTCAGTACTTGTTGAAATGTTACAGCTTCTTCTCTCCCAGAGTTTGGCGAGCAGGAGGGAGTGTTACAGCTATTTTACTCTCACAGTTTGGTGAGTTCTGAGTTCTTGTCTTATGACCAAGAGGAATGAGGTACACAGACACTGGAGAATGAGTAAGTCAGAGTAGAATTTTATTGAGCAACAGAAGGAAAGCTCTCAGCAGCGAGAGGGGACCCAAAAATGGGTTGCTGGCTGCAAGCCTGAGTCTGGGGTTTTTATGGGCTTAGAATGGTCAAATATGTGCTGATTGGTTTATGGATAGGCTTGGGAAGATCACCATTCAGGAAGAGAGATGATAGTGTAAAGAACCAATTGGGGGCTGAAGTGAGGGCTTGGCCTGGGACCAATCAGGAGCTGAAGTGAAGGCTTGGCCTGGGACCAATCAGGGGCCAAGTGTACTGAACGAGAATGGACATTCTCACTCTGGTCACTGGACTCTATCTGGAACTGATAGTTTGGTGTTCAGACTTCAAAATGTCCTTGGCTTGAAGGTCGAGTTTCACTGGGAACCCGTTCCTGTCTGCCTAGGAATTTGTCTGCCTCCTATTGCTATCAACAGTACTGTAAATAGATGCTCAGTTAATAAATGTTACCTGTGTAATGATTGGAAAATGTTTTGGAACATTCCAATCAGGCTGAGGTTGATGAGACAAGACTAACAAATGGACTTTTGGGATAGAGATTTGTTGTCAGGACATGGAGGGTCTTCAACTGAACATTTGGATATAGTCTCTGTAGCTGGGTTCATAGAGTAACATCTGCTAGCAGAATTCTCCTGGAGATGATTTGATTGGTTGTTTTCTGTCACTGTAAATAGAGCACTCCCACTGAACTGAATTCCAGCCAGGCCATCTCGGAGGTATTGTGCCCCATAGGTTCTGCCTCCATGTGCCTGCCAGGCCTCTACACTGCTTTCTCACTCAGTCTTCTGTTGCCTAGCTAGCAAGATTGCTTTCACCAATAAATCAAAATGCAGGAGTCATGAAACATTATGAAAGAAATAAGTGTTAGGGTCATTTTCCTTACAAGGAAGGTGTGTGCTTATTGGAACTTGAGGCTTCCTGGGTGGTATGGTTTGGCTGTGTGTTCCCACCCAAATTTAATGTTGAATTGTAACTCCCAATGTTTGGGGAGGGACCTTGTGGGAGGCGATTGGATCATGTAGGCAGATTTCCCCGTTGCTGTTCTCATGATAGTGAGTGAGTCTCAGGAGATCTGGTTGTTTTGAAAGTGAGTAGCACTTCCCTCTTTGCTCTCTCTTCCTCTTGCTCCACCAAGTGAGGAACGTGCTTGCTTCCCCTTTGCCCTTCTGCTATGATTGTAAGTTTCTTGAGGCCTCCCCAACTGTGTTTCCTGAACAGCCTGTGGAACTGTGAGTCAATTAAACCTCTTTTCTTATAAACAACCGAGTTTCAGATATGTCTTTATAGCATGCAAGAACAGACTAATACACTGGGTTTCTACTTAAGCCCATCCACTAAAAGGATATATTATTAAACCACAGGGAAATAGATGACCAATTATTAAAGTTCTGTAGAATGTTGTTTTTGGGAAAAATTTACATATGAAAAAAACCTAGGAAATAGACACACATGTTGAAGAATTTAACTCTGAATAGTGAGATTACTATTGGTGAAAAATTTTTCTGTACTGACCAAGTATTCTGCCATAAACATGTATCAATCAGTGTTATAATTAGGATAGGACTTATTAATGTCATTCTAAAATATATTGGTTTATTTTGACGTTTGTAAAGAATGATTAGTTGAAAACCTCCAAGAATAATGACACTACTTTCACATTAAATAATTTGATCATGAGTGTCTTGAAAGAAAAAACAGTTATAAGCAGAGTACTTTTGATGAACAAAGGAATAGTATAAGAGTGTGGACTACACACCTTTCTTCTGTGGTTCATGCTTTAATTATTGCAACCCCATAGATAACTTAGGAAGTCTGACCACCTAGATCCAAATTGTGAACCTGCCTCTTCTAGTTGTGTGACTTACAACAAATTATTTAGCTACCCTGTGTCTCAGTTTCTTTATAAAGTGAAGACAATGGTAGTATCTATCACACAGAGGTATTAGCGTGATTAAATGAGACAATGTAAATAAAGTCCTTCGCCCAGGGCCTGCCGCATAGTGGATACCTGAACATCAGTGCTAGTTTTGCTTTTACTTTATTTTTAGAGACAGGGTTTCACTCTGTCACCTATTCTAGAGTGCAGTGGCAAAATTATAGCTCACTACAGCCTTGAACTCTTGGACTCAAGCGATCCTCCTGCCTCAGCTTCCCAATTAGCTGAAATTAAAGGTGTGAGCCACCTCGCCTGGCTCTATTTTTGAATTAAAGACTGTTATCTTGATTTTAAATTTATCGACTGTGTATAAAACCAGTTCATTCAAAATCAGGCTGATTTGTACTCTGGCTTGCTTGGTAGGTTTTAGAAGTAACACTGGCATAGGTCTTCTCTTCTCTTCTCTCCTCTGGCATAGGTCTTCTCTTCTCTTCCCTCCTCTCCTCTCCTCTGCTCTCCTCTCCTCTCCTCTCCTCTCTTCTTTTCTTTTCTTTCTTTCTTTTTTTTTTGAGATGGAGTCTTGCTCTGTTGCCCAGGTTGGAGTGCAGTTGTGCGATCCCAGCTCACTGCAATATCCGTCTCCTGTGTTCAAATGATTCTCCTGCCCCAGACTCCAGAGTAGCTGGAATTACAGGCGCTTGCCACCGTGCCTGGCTAATTTTTGTATTTTTAGTAGAGATGGGGTTTCACCATGTTAGCCAGGCTGGTCACGAACTCCTGACCTCAAGTGATCTGCCTGCCCTGGCCTCCCAAAGTGCTGGGATTACAGGTGTGAGCCACTACGCCAGGCCAGCATAGGTCTTTCTTATACCAGTTATATATAATGCTTAGAATTTTTTCTTTTTAAAATCTATTTAGCTCTTCAGTTATATATGAAGTAATATAAAACCTGATCTTCAACATGTGTAGGTAGTTCTTTTTCAACTTTATATTTAATTGAATAACTTTTTAACTTGATAATGGTCTTGCCTATAAGACAGTTCATTTTAAGTGACAGCCTTATTTTTAGAACAGACCTTTAGATTCAGGTAATCAGTGATGCCATATAGCATTGTTCTCTAATCCTTTTTTGTCATAAAAGCCTTAAAGTAAATAATTTTGGCTTTTCTTGATATTATTTTTAATTTCATTTTGAATATATTCAATGGTAACATTTCCTATAAGTATGAAAGTAATACATTTTTATTGGGGAAAATAAAAATCACTCATAATCCTCTTGTCTTAATATCTCTCTATTACTTTCACCAGGCTACTGTGAAATTTTCTTTCTTTATTCTCCAAGGGCCTTTGCAGGCAACCAGAAAAAGAAAATACTCGCTTAAAATTGTGGTTATAACTTAAACTTCAGGGGTGTGTATGTGTGTTTTGGTCTCTATTAGAATGGGTGGAGAAGAGTCTGAACTCTGAATACCCCTGCCTTAATGACTCTCGAGGGCTGTTTTAATTGTTTCTCCTGCTGTTCTAAGCTTCACTTAATTTCATATGACTATTTTTGAATGGGACATGCAAAATCTCTAGTTAATACTATTTGGCAATGAGTAGTACTTGGGGACTCCTCAGAGCCTCATGGTGGTGAATCAGTGATGTGATTTTTTTTGTGCATCTCATTTCACTGCTTTGGAGATGCTTTTTTCATGAGAGTGGAAACTTGACTTTTCTTGTGTGATCCTGGGTGTGTATGCCTCTGTTAGAGAAAGAGGGGGCATTTATGACTCTGCTCAAGAAACAGAAACAGAATGCTTTAAACACATCTTTGGACCAGGAGGCTTGAAATGCTGTAAAGTTGAGCATCTGATTTATCTGCTTTTCTTTAATCCTAGCTCATGCAATGATTCATTCTCATCGTGATGCTGTAGATGGCTTTTAAAACAGAAATTAGGAATGAATGGGTTTGACTTTGATTTTTAGATACAGTATGAGATGTAGTATGTAAGAATTAGCAAGAGTGTAATAAGTAATCAAAGACTGAGGAAAAGTGATAATATCAAGAAGTATATCCATTTCTTTTCTGCTTTTCTAAAACAGTTTCTGTGGGAAAAAAAAGCTACTACAGATAAAAATCCATTTGAAATGGCAACTTGACCTTAGAAGGAGAAAATCTGATTTCTCTAGAAATGTGAAATACAGGTTTTTCAAAGACCTCAGTAATGTGTTTCTCCAGACAAGTGTGCTTGAAAGTAGAACCAGAGAAAAATGAAAATACCTCCCCCTCCCCTTCCCCCTCCCCTTCCCCTCCCCCTTCCCCTCCCCCTTTCTCCTCCTCCTCTTCTCCTTTTCCTTCTTCTCCTCCTCTCCTCTCCTCCTCTTCTCCTTCTCCTCTTCCTCCTCCTCTTTCTCCCCCCACCCTTCTCCTACCTGGCTTCCTCCTTCCCCTTTTCTTCCTTCTTCTTAGTTTTTGTTATTTGGTGTTTGTTTGCCTTCACAGAATTCCTTTCTTCATAGTTTTCAGTGTATGTGGGTATTATATGGTACATGTGGCATTATATGGTACATGTGGGTATTATGTTTATGTATAAAAACTCATAGAGAACTAATTAACATAGTAGGTTTCAAATCTCAGTATGTGTGAAAAATCAATCTGAAAAACTCATAAGGAACTACATTTACTTATTTTTTATGAAACTATCCCATCTCATCAAACACGGCCCTTCTCTAGTAATTTCAGGAGTATGTGTAAACAACTACTTTTTACCTCTGTGGATGACTTGGAGATTTTTCCTGTGCTTTGCCTTCTTTTGATGTGTTTGGAGTTCTTCCATTCCTGGTCCTTGATAACTTTGCCTTACTTTTGTTTAGAATTTTTCCTTCTTTCATCATGCATTTTGGTTGCTTGGTACTTTCCTGTCTTCTCTGTTAGCTGGTAATCTCCTCAAGGGCTGTATGCATGTTATTTCTTGCTCCACCTGGAACAATTCCTTGCATCTAGGAAGTATTTCTCTTCAAAGTCCTGAGAAGTATACAACCCATAGCCCTAAAACTCCAGAAGGTTAGTGTATTAAAATGGATGATTAAAGTCTCTCAAAACCGAACAATCAAACATCAAAGCAGATAAGCACAAGTCATCTCAATGAGAGAAGTGGAAGAATTAGAAACCGAGTGTGAGCTCGGCTTTAAAGTTCACACACACAGGGGTCATGGGGATAGAAAGGTCACAGAAGAAGTGCAAGCACTCACCTCCTGATATCATTGTTTCCAGGGAGAGTTAGTTTCAGGCATGAAAGTGCAGAACAAATGTAGATGTGAATTAAATTAACAAATGTCTTAGGACATTTGATAGTACTTTGGTTCTCTTTGGAGTTCTGATTGAAGACTTGAGATGACTGTTGCACAGAATTTTAAAGAAATTTGGAGTTGAAACTGTTTCATCACTGTCCGTGATCTTTGAGGATCTATGAAAAATTGGAGAGGCATTAGCAGTCTTGAGATGTCCAAACCTTTACAGAAGACGATAAATCTATGAACCAGAACCGAAGGAAATGGTGTGACATTCCCCTTGCATGCTCTTCTTGTTCCCCCTTCTCTAATAAAAATACTGTTCCGATGGTTTCTCAACAATTAGAAAGCAAAATAGTGATACGAAGTTAGTAAAAAAAAAAAAAAAAAAAAAAAAAAAAGGCATACTTAAATAACCTTAATTCCTTGTTTGGATCAGATTTTTAAGCTAGTAGACTTGCAGAACACTGTAGCTATTATATATCTGCTTATTTTTAAAATGCTGCTGAATGTTCCCAGTTATGTTCTGGTAGATAAGAGGATTATAGGCAGTTGGATGATGTGCTGTTGCTCGTGGTGGATCTAAAACAGGCTGTTCAGCTATACCTGAGAGTAGTAAGTTTTCCAGTAAGGTGCTGTTTCAGTATCTCTTTTATGTGGTAAGGACTTGGCTCATTTGTTTACCACTGAGCTTTCAACTATGAGGACACTCAAAATAGTTGAAAAACTTTTGAATGTTTATAGTAAAAAGGAGACTTCAGTTTTGGAGAGACCAGGCAAAGGAAGAGAGGCAGTGAGAAGCTGGTGTTGGAACCTGAAGGTTTAACACAATGATTTTCAGTCCTGGTTGCACATTAGAATCACTGCGGGTGTTTTTACAAATACAGATGCTAGGACTTTACCCCACACCAGTTAAATCAGGGGCAGAGCTAGGCATTGTTGTTTCAAATCTCCTCTGGTGATTCCGATATGTAGCCAAGGTTGAGGACCTGTACCTTGTCATCTGTGCAGCTGCAAAAGCTCGGCCCATCCCTCTCCATGCTTTGCCTAGTGCACATAGGGGCAGCTGTGCCGAGCAGCAGCCAAAACAGTAGCCTCTATTCCACTGCTTCCAAGAGACTGCCAGGATGGAATCCTGTGTGCCTCACATCACTGTGTCATATCCCAGGCACTATCCAAAGTAAAAAAACTCCCTGATCATCCACTATGCCTCAGACTGCACCCTCATATTTCTTCTTCCCTTTTGTTTTTAACCATTTGCAAGTATCATGTTTCTTAATGTGTGCCCCACACTGTCCCTTTCCTCCATCCTTTAGGCTCTTTCCATGTGTTCTAGATATAGAACATCATTCTCTGATCAGGAAATTCCTACATATTTTCTACCTCTTCTCTGAGTGTTTACTTCTGCTTTAGCAGAAAACTGGCTGTCTCTTGCAGTCCCCCAAGTAACTCATAAATTTATATGTCTGGCCTAGATTTTTCTACTGAGATCCAGACTCATAAATACCAATGCTTCCCTTATGTCTCCAGTTGGATGTTCCCAGACTAAGATCTTTTTCCCAAACAGAACTCTTGATACATTTTGTCTAAATCTTTCATCCTTTAATTTCACTCATTTCAGTAAATGATACCTCCATCCACTTAGATGCTAAAATCAGGAAGTAATGGAGTCATCCTTTATAATTTCCGTATCCCAATTCAGTTTATCCTGACAGCCCGTTTGTTCTGTCTTCAAAATACCATTTTCCTTTTTTCCCATTGCTCTTACCAGTACCCTGGTAAGAATAGCCACCAAGTTTCACCCAGAGCCCCACAACAGCTTTCTGACTGCCCTTCCAGCTCCCACTGTGTGCTCCTGCAGGAATTCTCCACACCATAGCGAGTGAGCTGCAGACACAGAAGTTAATCATGCTGTTACCCTTCTTAAGATCTTTCAGTGTTTTTTGTATCAGTCCTTTATGCAGCCCAGAAGGCCCTTCGTGATCTGGCTACTGTCCTCTCTAGCTCTTCCACCCACACCTCACTAGCTCTATCCTTCTTCCCCCATTTTTTCTTTCCCTTCCTCCTTCTCTTCTTTATTTTTGTTTAACACATCACATTCTCACCCTCTGAGCTTTTGTGCAGGTTGTTCCATCTGTCTGGAATGTTCTTGGTTTATTCTTTTATCTTCCTTTTTTCAGCTTAATCCTTTCCTGTGGAATGTAAAAATTGACCGACCGACCTACCTGCCTTCCTTCCTTCCTTCCTTCCTTCTTTTCTCTCTCCTCTCTCTTTTCTCTCTTTCTTTTCTTTCTCTCTTCTTTTCTCTTTTTTAAGACATGGGCACCTGGACGCGGTGGCTCACGTCTGTAATCCCAGCACTTTGGTAGGCCGAGGGGTGGATCATAGTGAGTTCAGGTGTTCGAGACCAGCCTGGCCAACATGGTGAAACCCCGTCTCTACTACAGATAAAAAAAATTAGCTGGGCGTGGTGGTGCATACCTGTAATCTCAGTTACTCGGGAGGCTGAGGCAGGAGAATTGCTTGAACCCGGGAGGCAGAGGTTGCAGTGAGCCGAGATTGCGCCATTGTACTCCAGCCTGGGCAACAGGGTGAGACTCCGTCTCAAAAAAAGAAAAAAAATATAAAAAGATGTGCATGCTGTGTTGCCTAGGCTGAAGTGCGTGGTACAATCATAGCTCGCTATAACCTTGAACTCTTGGGCTCTAGTGGTTCCCTGACCTCAGCATCCTAGTAGCTGGGACTACAGGCACGTGCCACCATGCTCAACTATTTTTTAAATTTTTGTAGGGAGAAGGGGTTTTGCTGTGTTGCCCAGGAATGTCTCAAACCCCTGGTCAGAAGTGATCTTCCTGCCCCAGCCTCCCTATTTCTTTTATATAGCATGCTGAGATTTTCCCTTATCACATTTATACCAATGCATACTGTATTCTTTAAAAAAGAACTTATTGTAGAAAATAACTAGTAGAGAGCATAGTCATAAACTTCTATGAAGCCATCACCCATCTTCAAACATGGGCGCAACTCATGACTGATCATATTTCATCTATATTCATTCCCTGCAATTATTTTGAAAGAAAACCCCGGACCTTATATTACTTTATATTAGATTTATTTTTTGAAAGATAAGCATTGTGTTTTAAAACACATGACAATACTATATGATAACATGTAAAAAGTTAAATATTCCTTAATATCAACTATACAGTGTTAAAATACACTTTGTTTGAATCCAGAAAAATTGAGTCTATACATTGCAATGAATTGCAGTTACATGTCAATCTTTTAGTCCATGGGTTACCCCTACCATGCCTTTTTTCCCCTTGAAGTTGATTTGTAGAAGAAACAGATTAATTTCTCCTATAGAGCTTTAGAAGTCTGGATTTTCCTTATTGTTTCCTAATGGTGTTATTTAACTTGTTCCCTTATGCCTTTTAAATAAGTAGTTAGATTTAGACTTGGTCAGAATCTAACTGTTGATAATCTACTAAGTGATTATGGTTAGCAAAAATGGTGATATTCAAATTCTGTCTTTCCGTCTTCATTTGTTACATGCAGTGCATCTATAGAGAAACTTCCTCAAATCAACTACAATATTTAATTATACTGAGGTACAATGTATATGAAAGAGTATGAAAGGGAAGGAAAATGTTTGATATATTCTGTATTTAGAAAGTTTTAAAGTAATGAATTGATTCTGTAATACCCTCCAAAATGACCAATTAGGTTTATTTCATTTTACAACTTATAAATATATTTATTTATTTTTATTTTTATTTTATTTTATTATTATACTTTAAGTTTTAGGGTACATGTGCACAATGTGCAGGTTAGTTACATATGTATACATGCGCCATGCTGGTGTGCTGCACCCATTAACTCGTCATTTAGCATTAGGTATATCTCCTAAAGCTATCCCTCCCCCCTCCCCCCACCCCACAACATTCCCCAGAGTGTGATGTTCCCCTTCCTGTGTCCATGTGTTCTCATTGTTCAATACGGTGTTTGGTTTTTTGTTCTTGCAATAGTTTACTGAGAATGATGATTTCCAATTTCATCCATGTCCCTACAAAGGACATTGAACTCATCATTTTTTATGGCTGCATAGTATTCCATGGTGTGTATGTGCCACATTTTCTTAATCCAGTCTATCATTGTTGGACATTTGGGTTGGTTCCAAGTCTTTGCTATTGTGAATAGTGCCGCAATAAACATACGTGTACATGTGTCTTTATAGCAGCATGATTTATAATCCTTTGGGTATATACCCAGTAATGGGATGGCTGGGTCAAATGGTATTTCCAGTTCTAGATCCCTGAGGAATCGCCACACTGACTTCCACAATGGTTGAACTAGTTTACAGTCCCACCAGCAGTGTAAAAATGTTCCTATTTCTCCACATCCTCTCCAGCACCTGTTGTTTCCTGACTTTTTAATGATTGCCATTCTAACTGGTGTGAGATGGTATCTCATTGTGGTTTTGATTTGCATTTCTCTGATGGCCAGTGATGGTGAGCATTTTTTCATGTGTTTTTTGGCTGCATAAATGTCTTCTTTTGAGAAGTGTCTGTTCATGTCCTTCACCCACTTTTTGATGGGGTTGTTTGTTTTTTTCTTATAAATTTGTTTGAGTTCATTGTAGATTCTGGATATTAGCCCTTTGTCAGATGAGTAGGTTGCGAAAATTTTCTCCCATTTTCTGGGTTGCCTGTTCACTCGGATGATAGTTTCTTTTGCTGTGCAGAAGCTCTTTAGTTTAATGAGATCCCATTTGTCAATTTTGGCTTTTGTTGCCATTGCTTTTGGTGTTTTAGACATGAAGTCCTTGCCCATGCCTATGTCCTGAATGGTAATGCCTAGGTTTTTTTCTAGGGTTTTTATGGTTTGAGGTCTAACATTTAAGTCTTTAATCCATCTTGAATTAATTTTTGTATAAGGTGTAAGGAAGGGATCCGGTTTCAGCTTTCTACATATGGCTAGGCAGTTTTCCCAGCACCATTTATTAAATAGGGAATCCTTTCCCCATTGCTTGTTTTTGTCAGGTTTGTCAAAGATCAGATAGTTGTAGATATGCAGCATTATTTCTGAGGGCTCTGTTCTGTTCCATTGATGTATATCTCTGTTTTGGTACCAGTACCATGCTGTTTTGGTTACTGTAGCCTTGTAGTATAGTTTGAAGTCAGGTAGCATGATGCCTCCAGCTTTGTTCTTTTGTCTTAGGATTGACTTGGTGATGCGGGCTCTTTTTTGGTTCCATATGAACTTTAAAGTAGTTTTTTCCAATTCTCTGAAGAAAGTCATTGGTAGCTTGATGGGGATGGCATTGAATCTATAAATTACCTTGGGCAGTATGGCCATTTTCACGATATTGATTCTTCTTACCCATGAGCATGGAATATTCTTCCATTTGTTTGTATCCTCTTTTATTTCATTGAGCAGTGGTTTGTAGTTCTACTTGAAGAGGTCCTTCACATCTCTTGTAAGTTGGATTCCTAAGTATTTTATTCTGTTTGAAGCAATTGTGAATGGGAGTTCACTCATGATTTGGCTCTGTGTTTGTCTATTATTGGTGTATAAGAATGCTTGTGATTTTTGCACATTGATTTTGTATCCTGAGACTTTGCTGAAGTTGCTTATCAGCTTAAGGAGATTTTGGGCTGAGACAATGGGGTTTTCTAGATATACAATCATGTCATCTGCAAATAGGGACAATTTGACTTCCTCTTTTCCTAATTGAATACCATTTATTTCCTTCTCCTGCCTAATTGCCCTGGCCAGAACTTCCAAAATTTAAACATACTTTATATCTTCAAATTGCAGGTATTATTTTACTAATGCACAAATTGTCTAATTTGACAAATGGGAGCCTCTGGAATCTCTTTGACATGCCTCAGTCATTTTTGTACTTAGATGTTCTGTGTCTGTTTCCTGGGCTAAACTATTGGCTCCTTAAATGGGGGGACTTGTCTATATTGTTTATCCTTTACTCCACACACAGGCTCATAGTCTCTCCGTTAATATTTATTGAATAAGGGGTGGGATATTAAAATTTCATTAAGTGAAAGGTTGTCTTATAGAAGAAGACCTAGTTTAGTCTTTGTGGATTCAGATCTTGAGTCAGAGAGTAAAACTCACAGGAAGCATTTTTGTCTCAACATAAGGAGGAACTAAATAATTTGAATTTTTATAGAGGAGTTGGGGTTCCATGAAAATGTTTTAGGGACTACTTTGATCCAGGCAGTGAGAGTACAAGGATAGACCATCAAGCCAGTGAGGATCTTTTTGTCTCCTTGGGAGCCTGGATGATTACTGAGGTTACTTTTAATTGTAAGATGTTAAGACCCTAAAATCCTTGGTTGGCAGATTTTATTTTTAGAAAGGTGCAAATTTGGGTGGTTTAAAATTGCTGAAATGTACATAATTTAATTTTTTCCTATGAACATTATATGCCACTCTAATATGATTCTAAATATTATGAGTTTGTATATTTGATAAAGCATTGATAATGATTAATCATGTTTTAGTAGCAATCAATTCTTTTTATAGGTAATAATTGTTGATTGAATATGCCCTTTCCTCATTTCATTAAATCTTTTTGCATTGTTAGTCACATCCTAATAAATAGCCATTATACTATTGTTTTATTAATCTTTGGGTTTTATTCAAAAAGAAATTAATGTGTCCATTTTTGCTTTGGTTGGTTGTACTTTTGAGGTTTTACTGAAGAACTATTTGCCCAACCAATGTTCTGAAGCATTTCCCAATGTTTTCTTTTAGTAGTAAGCTTCTACAAGCAAACAATCAACAAAGTGAAGAGACAGCCTACAGAATTGGAGAAAATACTTGCAAACTGTTCAACAGACAAGGGATTAATAACCATAATACATAAGGAACTCAAACAAATAGCAAAAAACAAAAATCCCCCCACACCCCTAAAGATCGATTAAAAAATGGGCGAAACATTTGAATAGACATTTCTCAAAAGAAGAGATATGCATGTTCAACAGATGTATGAAAAAATGCTCAACATCATTAAAAATCTGAGAAATACAAATCAAAACCATAGTGAGATATCATCTCACCCTGGTTAAAATGGCTTTTATCTGAAAGACAGGCAATAACAAATAGCGATGAGGATATGGAGAAAGGGGAACTCTTGTATGCTGTTGGTGGGAATGTAAATTAGTACAGCCGTTATAGAGAATACTATGGAGGAGCGTCAAAAAACTAGAACTACCATATCATCCAGCAGTCCCACTCCTGGGTGTATCTATCCAAAGGAAAGGAAATCAATACGTGGAAGAGATACCTGCACCCCCATGTTTATTGCAGCACTGTTCACAATAGTCAAGGTATGGAATCAGCTTACAAGTGTCCGTCAGTGGATGAATGGATGAGGAAAATGTGATAGATAATACACAATAGAATATTGTTCAGCCATAAAAAATAATTAGATATTGTCACTTGCAACATGGGTGGAACGGGAGGACATTAAGTTCGTAAATAACCAAGCACTAAGACAAATAGCACATGTTCTCACTCGTATATGGGAACTAAAAAATTGTTCTCATGGAGGTAGAGTAGAATGATGGTTACTAGAGGTTGACAAGGGTAGTGGAGAGATGGAGGATAAAGAGGGGTTGATTAATAGGCACAAAAACACAGTTAGATAGAAGGAATAAGACCGTTTGGTAGCACAATAGGATGACTATAGTTAACAATAATTTATTGCATATTTCAAAATAGCTGGAGGAGTGGATTTGGAAAGTTCTCAACAAAAAGAAATGATAAATGGTTGAGGTGGTGGATGCCTCAATTACCATAATTTGATCATTACACTTTATATGTTTATACCAATAGCATATGTACCCTGTAAATATGTACAACTATTATGTATCCATAAGTTTTTTTAAAAAGAAATTAATTTAAGACAAACTAGTTTTAGTCTTCTTCCACTTCTCTCTGTATTACTTTGATATAGATTATGACAAGGTGTAATTACTGACAGTTTACCTTGAAATTCTAATTTATTTTTCTGGAATAAAGTATTGTAGTTAGCACTTTTAGGATATTCCTGAAGAGTAAACGTTAAACAGTGTTGAGATGACTTCTTATTCACACCTGAATAAGAATTGAATTTAGATGACAGTAACAATGTCATGAATATTTAGTTAAGTTTAGTTTTTGAAATATGTATGTAATACAGTATAGTGAGCATTTTAACTAGCATATAAAGAGGGAATTAATAAATGAAACACTATTAATATAACTTTAAAAATATTTTTAATAACTTTGCCAAAAATCTGTAAATTCTTCCGAAAATATTGTCCTTGCCCTACTCCAGCATTCTACTGTCACTCCCTCCAAAGTATCTACATTTCCTTCTATTGCTTCTAGACCAATACCGCAAGGAAACAAGCATTGTATATGTCTGCACTTGGTATTATTTTCCTTTGCAGTTTCTCTTGAGACAAAATCATAATGGAAGAGAGAAGCAGAATATATTAAATTTCCCAGATTATATTAAATTTATTTTGGGTATATTGCTTTAATTTCCTTCATATCTTGTAGACATAATTTCTTCTAGGTGTTAGCACATGGACACTGTTTTCAGAGATGACACAGATAATATTTGTAATTTTGTTTTCTTGTGCTCAGATAGTCTATTAATTTGAAGTAACTAATGGAATAGAAGACCTTTAGGCTTTCCTTTGAGAATTTTTTTCCATAAGGAAGTTCTCTTTAAGCATCATCTTTTGAAACTGGAAAATGTACTTTGAGCTAAGTGGGGAGTTTTCCTTTATTGTTTTTGCAAAACATTAAATGAACAAATGAATGGGTGAAAAAATAAATAGGCTGTTTTCTTTATTGATAACTTCTCTCAGCACTATGGGAGGCCGAGATGGGCAGATCACGAGGTCAGGAGATGGAGACTATCCTGGCTAATACGGTGAAACCCCATCTCTACTAAAAATACAAAAAAGATTAGCTGGGCATAGTGGTGGGCGCCTGTAGTCCCAGCTACTCGGGAGGCTGAGGCAGGAGAATGGTGTGAACCTGGGAGGTGGAGCTTACAGTGAGCCGAGATCATGCCATTGCACCCCAGCCTGGGCGGCTGAGTGAGACTCCGTCTCAAAAAAAAAAAAAAAAAAAGAAGAAAACTTCTAGACCTTGCTTTACTCCCACAAGAAAATTTTATATTTACAAATTTAGGGCACACAGATGTGTGGACAGAGTTTCTGAAATTGACAGATTTGGATATATGCTTTGAGCTTAGAAACAGTTTGAAAGTTGGATCCCCTTTCAGCCTGGCTCTACCTGGCTACCCAGTATCCCCATGTCCCGTGCATGGAGATATTCTCCCCACTCCTGCCCAGTGCAGTTCTTCCTGGTACGGCACTTTGGAGTTCATGCCGCCTGATGGGCAGACTAAAGCAGTGAGTCATGGCTCCTTTGGGCTAAGCTGGGAATAACAGTTATTGGAAAAATAAGAGAATAAGCATAAAGAATCTCTGAAATAAAATGGCTCTCTATACAGCTTAAAGCAACTACAGGCAAATTTGGCAGTAACTGCAATAGAACATTCTGTGGTAATATTAGCACAATTTAGAGCCCTTTTTATTTACCTGAATTAACGTCTCCACTGGCAATCAAGCCCTGATTGCCTTCTATTCATTAGCCTTTGATTTAATTAATAAGACTTGTTGAAGAGGGATCTTCAATGTTTTTCTGTAAACAGCTCTAATTTATTGATTCAATTTGAATTTTGTGATTATTTCAAGTTATTTAAATCAACGTTTGAATTATATGTTTGAAGTTTTCATAAAATAGGTTAAATCCACAAGATAATTAGAAGACACAATGTTCATTTTGTTTTTCATACAGTAATATATATTTTTGATATCTTTAAAAATTTCCTTTTTGTAAGTGAGTTAGTAACTTAGACTGTCAAATATTTCAGGTCATATTAAACTTTAAAATAAGGCTGGACACAGTGGTTCACACCTTAATCCCAGCACTTTAGGAGGGTGAGGCAAGAGGATCACTTGAGCCCAGGAGTTCAAGACTATCCTGGGCAACATAGTGAGACCTTTTCTCTAAAATTTTGTTTTTTAAAATTAGCCTGACGTGATGGCATGGCTCTGTAGTCTCAGCTACTCTGGAGGCTGAGGTAGGAGAATCTCTTGAGCCCAGGAGATGGAGGCTGGAGGCTGCAGTGAGCCATGATCATGCCACTGCACTTCAGCCTGGACAACAGAGTGAGACCCTGTCTCCAAAAAAAAAAAAAAAAAGGTTTAAAATATACATGAACAAAAGGTAGAGTATTAAAAAATTTCTTAATGTTATTTTTTCCACAGCTATCTTTTCTAAAAGTAGACCCAGTGACTTAACATTTTTACTAGGCTTTAGAACTGAGAGACTCAGTAGTTGAGTGTTGAGACACGTAGATAAAAAGTAATTAAGAAAGGAGAAAGTCACAATGACTCTTAGGTTAAAGAACAATTTGATAATCAATGTAATTCTTAATGAGAAACCAATGAAGCAATCGTAGAAAAGGGAGATGCTGATCAGTGGTCTGTGCTCAGATTATTAAAGGTTAGTGAGTGTTTTGAAACATGTCTGCTGGATGCAAAAAGGTAATTAACAAAGCATTCTACAAATTCTTAAGGAATATAAAAAACTTAAAGGAAATAAAAACTTTTCTATATGTAGATGCAGTAAACATAAAGAAACCACACCTTTTATTTATAAAAAGAAAATAAACATTTAAACCTAACATGAAAGATGTTGAAAACTTTATAAAATGTTGGTATTTTTGAAATTTTTGGAAATAATACTTTTAGTAATTTATTCTGGACTTATTTTGCAGGTATGATGAGGAAAATTATAACAGCATTAATATTCACCCAGTGAAATCTGCTCTGTGCCAAGAAGGTCCTAGATACTGAGCACATATCAGTTGATAAAACAGAAAAAGTCCCCTTCATTTCTGGAACTTATGGTGTAGTATATATTTTAAGGAAATTTTAGTTTGAAGTGATGTAATACATAAAATCTCAGTGTCATGAACTGTTGAGATGATCATAACTTATTAAAAACAAACACTTGGAGGTTCAATTCATGGAGAATTCAGAATATGAATTCCATGAACCTAGGTCTTGTTTTTTTATGCAGTTATCATGGAAAATATTTTCAAAGACCTTTTTCACTACGAAAATAATACAAATTAGTCAGTGAAATTACTTAGGGGGAATCCATCTTTAGTTGCACTTAAAAAACGAGTGTTGATTCAGTTAAAGGCTGGTGTCCTTTCAGTGTGTTACAAGGCAATCATAGTTTCATGCCTGAGAATGTACTTCAAGTACACAACCTACAGAAGCATGCGGTTCCTATATTCCAGAACTCAGTTCACAATATGTGATATATAAAAGTTAATGCTCTCAAGAGAAATGGAAAGCTCTGCGGGAAAAAGGTTGTGTGTGTGTTTTATGGGTGAGGGGGAAATATCTGTAAATGAGGGGAAAATTCCAAGCAGTTCCTGGAATCAGTTACTGCCTCCTCAGGGAGCCAGTGATGAGCTCAACTGGGCTGAGAAAAATTCATGCAGTTATCAGCACTAACTGCATCCCAGCCTCAAGCCCTGCCAAAGTGCTTAGTCCTAAAAGATGAAGTGAAGAGTACAAGGTGCAGTCTCCAGCTGAACCCCATGTGCATAGTATTTTTTTTTTGCCTGCATCTGGGTACCTAGAGCACAAACAGGATTAGAAAAATCAAAAAAATATACTCAGGAGAAGAAGTTGCAGAACAGAAAAGCAGCAGGCCTGTCCTGTCTGCTAAAGCAGAAGGAAAAAGAAACACAACTCCTAACCTTGAGGAGATGGTACGTTGTGGAGCCTTATAATCAGGTCTCCCTATCCCATTAGTGTAACCAATAATAATGTATTTCCACAATCAGTTCAATGAGAAATGCCACTAGGATGGTTCAACTATGATGAATTCCTTGTTCTTTTGGGTCTTATGTCTATGGCAGTTTTTTGAGCGAAAGCAGACCAAATAGATGTAGGTTCAAAAAAGAGACATTCAAATTCTTTCAAACTCAGACACTGGATTCTCTGGCCCACATAAGTTCTCCTTTGCTAGTTCTTTAACCTCTAGAGATTTTTGGTAGCCATTTAAATTGCAACAAGAGACCATTTTTGACCTATTAAATTGGCAAAATCAGACACTGAGAACATATAGTGTAGGTGAAGGAGGAGAGGCAGGGGAGCTCTATTTGGTATAGGAAAGGATACCAAATATTTATATTGGTATCCTTTATGTAGGATGCTTCTCCAATATTCATCAAAATTGGAGATCAGAAATGCACATACCTTTGACCTTGCAATGGCACTTTTAGGATTTTAACTTACAGACATATTTTTACAGGATGGAATTACACATACAAGAATATTTATTACTTCATTGTAGTAGCAGAATTTGGGAACAAGCTACATAGCTATCAACAGAGGACTGGGATTAAACTTAGTATGCTATACTCATATATAAGAACACCCTGTGGTTTTCGAAAGCAAAAGGCAGTTTTCTATGAATTTATGTCACCAAAATATGTTGTTAAGTGTAAACAATATAGAGTGTACTCTGTATTGTATACTACTATTTGTGTGTGTGTGTATATGTGTATATTTATGTGTATATATATGTGTGATACATATATATGTAAGTCTATATATCTTGTACCTTTTACATTTTTAATACAGTTGTCTCTCCATGTTTGAGGTTTCTGCATCTAGATTCAACCAAATTTGGATTGAAAATAATTGGGAAAAAAGACAGATAATATAACAATTAAAATGATATGTGTAAAAAATACAGTATAACAACTATTTACATAGTGTTTATATTGTATTAGGTATTATAAGTACTCTAGAGATGATTTAAAGTATATGGGTGGTGGGCACAGGTTTTATGCAAACACTACAGCATTTTATGTAATAGACTTACACATCCTCAGACTTGGTATCAAAGGGGATCCTGGAACCAATCCACTGAGGATTATATATGTGCTTTTGTTTTTTCCTATTTTAATTAACAAACAAACCAAATAAAGTATGGTTCTAGGCCCAGTGTAGGTAGAAAATAGAACAGTCAAGGAGGGGACTAATATAGATAGTTATGTCTTTGATTGATGACAGAAATGACTGGATAAAAAGTTAACTCCATAGCACAATCTTACTTTTAATTGGCGCCAACACATATTTAGAATGTGTCTGGAAGGACCATCTGCTTTGGATAGGTCTTGTGTAATCTTGTAATGGTAAAATATTCATAACTTTTTTGATGACATACTGTAATATAAAGCACAACTAGACCAAATATAATTTTAGGAGGTTGTAGTAAAAAAGAAAAAAAAAGAAAAAAAAGGGGAATTTTTTCCTTTTTTTTTTTTTGAGAGAGAGAGAAGAATGTCAAGTTTCTGTCCTTGGGAATTGAATGACCTCAGCTAAAGACTGAAAATGAAGACATTTCAGCAGAAGGAACAAAGAGGGAGCTATTGGAGAAACAAAGGAACAGAGTTATTTTTGATTGCATGATTTTTAATTAATCTGAGAATAATTATCAAGTGTGGTGATTTGGTTAAATACTAGTTTCATTCTGGAAGGAACACAGTGAATCACAGAAAACTTCAGTTAAATCTTGGCCTATGCAAGTATGAATATTTAAAATGTGAATATTTATGATGATGATACAGAATTCCCAGCTGAAACCTGGCTTTGGTGGTATAATTGAATCACTGACATTTTTAGCATAAAAGTGAATTTATTTAGTTATATAAATTATAAGGAAGACAATTAGAACTATAATGGGCACATATTTTCATGGATTCACTTATCTTTCATTTCTCACAGGGTAAATGGGAAGTTGGTAGCTCTGAAGGTGATCAGGCTGCAGGAAGAAGAAGGGACACCTTTCACAGCTATCAGGGAAGGTAGGCACTTTTCCTTGTTGATATTGCTTTTGTGTTTCTGTGGTCCCCGTAGCTATTTTAATATTATACACCTCTGAATATGCTGAGTTTTAAAATTACACGATTGTGTCTTTCATTAAAATGTGTAAACTGAAATTTAAAAATCAGTGTCTCTTGCAGTCATGTCAAATCATGTTAAATGAAACAAGATTATCTGCTGTGTGCTCAGATGTGGAATAAAATGCTGTGCATTAATGGTGAAGCTATCTAGGTAATTGAGGAATTTTGTATGTCTGCTATCATTTACAGAGTTCCTTAGATACATATTAGTTTAACATTATTCTGTATTGATGATTTTTAAGGAAAAATCTTTAAAAATGGGGATTTGTCATGCCATCTTACTAGTCATTTGAATTTCTTTTCTTCCTTTGTTTCTATCCTTTACTGTACTTTTATTGGTTTTTCTGATTGGAAGAAGATAACATAGACATTCTTTATATATTAGGGTCATTTATGTTGTGATATTTTCCTCTAGTCTGTTACTTTCTAAAATTTCTTTTATAATGTAGTTGTTTGCTACATATAAGATTTTATTTTTTATTAAATTAAATAGCTCTATCTTTGCTTTGTTACCTGCATAGAAAGGCTTTTGTATTCCAAGAGAATAAAATATCTTTTTTTTAATTAGTGGGAACTTTTCAGTTCAGTTTAATAAGTTTTAGGATAAGTAGGTTTACCTCTACTACATTTTTAAAAGTGCAGATTATCTTAAGACTTCAGTTTATTTTTGCATTGAAGGGATCACAGCTATTATTCTCTTCATCCATAACAAGATAAATTGGTGGTTTGCTGCAATAATTTATCAAGGTATTGATGGACTAAATGTGGTCTGTCACTGCTTTGGTTTGTTTCCCACAACTGTTGATATGATTTACATGTAGAACTATTGATATGATTTACATGTATCATTTTTGAAAATCTTGTTTCTATTTCTACTCTTTCACCTCTTATTCTCCTTTTCATTCAATTTTAATTTTGTTTCCATCGTTTATCTTTAGCGGAAATTGTTCTTATAAAGTTCATCAGTCACTTGCTTCTTGTCAAGTCAAATGTGTACCTCTCTGTCTTATTTTACCCAGCCTTTTAGCAGATTGCATGGTTGAAACAGTCTCTTCTGTGACATCAGATTTTCCAAGTAGGTAGGTTTTTCTCTTAGGCTGACCCTTTCTCTGAGTTAGGGGGAGTTTCAGGACAGGAAAGGGCTTCTTTTTTTTTTCTGGGACAGAATCTTGCTCTGTCACCCAGGCTGGAGTGCAATGGCACAATCTCGGCTCACTGCAACCTCTGTCTCCCCGGTTCAAGCAATTCTCCTGCCTCAGCCTCCTGCATAGCTGGGATTACAGGTGTGTGCCACTACGCCTGGCTAATTTTTTATTTTTAGTAGAGATGGGGTTTCACCGTGTTGGCCAGGCTGGTCTCGAACTCCTGAAGTAGTGATCCACCCACCTCGGCCTCCCAAAGTGCTGGGATTACAGGCGTGAGCCACTGTGCCTGGCTTTTTTTTTTTTTTTTTCTAACAAGCACTCTGTCCTAGGTGATATTATTTATTTCATGAGTTTAAAGAGAAGCTATAAGTTGATATCCTACACATGCATCTCTTTAGCGAAGACCTTGTCTTCATCTCCATTTCATATATCCACCTGCCCATTTGGCATCTTCTCTTGAATACAGTAGTATATAAAAAGGATAATACATCACTACCAACTGAGATTCATTTCAGGAATACAAGGCTAGTTTAATCTTTAAAAATCAATCATTGTGTGACAGTCATCTCAGACTTAACACATCTGAATGGAACTCATGATCCTCCCACTATAACTGAAACCATGTTCTCCCTGTATTAGTAATAGCAGCATCCAGTGCTTCCTCTACCCAAATCTAGCCATGAACAAGCCCTGTTGATTACCTCTCTAAATGATACCTGAAATCTGTCCACGTTCTGTCTCTCCACTGCCACCTCTAGTCCAGGATACCATCAGTTCTTCCATGGACTTCTGTAATAGCTTCTTAATTATACACCTCACTTCTCTTGCCTTATTACTATCCCTTGTCTACTCTGTTAGCCGTATAATATTTTTGAAAACTAAAATCATATTATGTCAATCCCCTTATTTAAAATTGCTTCAAGTCCTATATGACTGATTTTCTTCAAACATGCTACAGAGTTTCCTGTCTCAGGAATTTTACACATGTTGTTCCCCATGGCTGGAATGCTCTTCCCTGGCTCTTTTTAGATTTAGGGGTCAATTCAAACATCCCATTTCAGAGAGAGTTTCTTTGTCCATTTATCCAAATTAGTGGCTGACCATCATTTTATGCTTCTTTACTCTCCACATCACACTCTATCTTTATTTCCATTATAATTCTTATTGGAATCTGAAAATTTCTTTCCACTCTGTATATAATCTTAGTGAGGTCAGAGACCTTGTGTGATTGTTCACTGCTGTACCCTCAACATCTAGCATGGTAATCACTCTACAATAGTAAGTGACTTAAGGAAAATCATTAAGTTAGAATCTATAAATATGACAGATTGTTAGATACAGTCTGTTCCCTCAAGGAACCTGCCTTGCAGGTGGGAGGTAGAACATATAAATCATAAGTTGAAGAATAATATGTGGTAGCATATTAATGCCAAATTATTTATAAAAGATTTTGAAATCTAAAAGATTGTGAAATTATTTCTAAAAGATTATGATTTTTAAGGAAATTCTTCCATTAGTGATGGGAGGTAAAGTGTTAGCTAGGACTTGAATTAGGCATAAGATAGAAAAACAGTAAAGAGTAGATTGAGGAGAAGTGTTCCAGACAGGTATAGAAAAGGAGCTGAGACCAGAAAGCTCAATCCCTTTGCCAAGTGCAGTGAACAGGAGGAATAGTTAAGATCAGGAGTTCTCAATTGATAGAGTGGGAGGGATGGGTAATTATTGCTCCACGGAAGTGGCTTTTGTCATCACAATAATTGAACAATGCAACCGATGTTTAGTGGATGAGAGCTTGGCATTTACGTGAGAAACTCTAATACAGAGGGAGGCAGACTATGGCTTGGGGCCTGCTGTCTGTTTTGGTAAATAAAGTTTTATTTGAACACAGCACTCCCACTCATTTATGTATTGTCTATGGCTGCTTTCTTAGAGTTGAGTACTTTTGACAAACTGTATGGTCCCCCAAACTTAACAGTATATGCTATTTGGCCCTTTCAATAAAAGTTTGTCAATCTCTGCTCTAATACAATAAACAATTGTCTATCGGGGGAAACCAGCCCCCGATATTCAACATGAGTCCTTTTCTATTTTTTGTAAGTGTCAGATGGTCTGAGAAATAAAGGGAAAGAGTACAAAAGAGAGAAATTTTAAAGCTGGGTGTCCGGGGGAGACATCACATGTTGGCAGGTTCCATGATGCCCCCTGAGCCGTAAAACCAGCAAGTTTTTATTAGTGATTTTCAAAAGGGGAGGGAGTGTATGAATAGGATGTGGATCACAGAGATCACATGCTTCACAAGGTAATAAGATATTACAAGGCAAATGGAGGCAGGGCGAGATCACAGGACCGGGGCGAAATTAAAATTGCTAATGAAGTTTTGGGCATGCATTGTCATTGATAACATCTTATCAGGAGACAGGGTCGGAGAGCAGACAACCGGTCTGACCAAAATTTATTAGGCGGGAATTTCCTCATCCTAATAAGCCTGCGAGCGCTATGGGAGACCAGGGCTTATTTCATCCCTTATCTACAACCATAAAAGACAGATATTCCCTAGGCGGCCATTTTAGAGACCTCCCCTTGGGAATGCATTCTCTTTCTCAGGGATGTTCTTTGCTGAGAAAAAGAATTCAGTGATATTTCTCCTATTTGCTTTTGAAAGAAGAGAAATATGGCTCTGTTCTGCCCGGCTGTCAGGCAGCCAGACCTAATGGTTATCTCCCTTGTTCCCTGACCATCGCTGTTATCCTGTTCTTTTTTCAAGGTGCCCAGATTTCATATTGTTTAAACAATTTGTGCAGTTAACACAATCATCACAGGGTCCTGAGGCGACATTCATCCTCAGCTTATGAAGATGATGGGATTAAGAGATTAAAGTAAAGACAGCCATAGGAAATCACAAGAGTATTGATTGGGGAGGTGATAAGTGTCCATGAAATCTTCACAATTTATGTTCAGAGATTGCAGTAAAGACAGGTGTAAGAAACTATACAAGTATTAATTTGGGGAACTAATAAATGTCCATGAAATCTTCACAATTTATGTTCTTCTGCCATGGCTTCAGCCGGTCCCTCTGTTCAGGGTCCCTGACTTCCTGCAACAATTGTCTCATGTCCCACAAGCTTTTTTTTACTGTCTTACTGAGCATTCATGCAGGTGAAAAATCTGTTTATATTTTTGAGCCCAAACCCAACTATTTTGCATATAAACAAAATATGCTGTGCACAGATTTAATATATACCAAACTATCTAGGAATACAACTACAGTGTAAATCATGGAAAAATTGTACTGTGTTTTGTTTAAAACTTTACAACTTGTTCATATTTTGGAAAAATTCCTTAGTGGCAGTGCTGCTTGTGTTATTTAATTCAATAATGCAATATCCCACAGTCTGCATTTGTAGTGGTTGTGCTTATGCTGATTCTGTACATAGATGTGAGCACCACTCTTCAGTGTGTTCCGGTATAGTTGTGTCTACTTACATATTTAAAGACTTTGTTTTATTATAAATTAATTTTTATTTATTTTTTGTATTAGTTACATATAGATATAAATTAATATATTTGAAATTATATTTATAAATATTTGAAATTATGTATGTGTATCTTGTTATATATGAATTCCATTTCATAATAGTAAAGGCAAAAAAAGTAGTTAAATATTTGTTATATAAAGAGGGTATTGGCTTTGATGGGATTGAAAATGACTGAGGTAGAACAATAGGTTTTTGTTAAGCTGTGAAGGGAGATAAGGTTAAAAGTGCTACTGAATTTAATTATACAGTAGACCCTGAATGTGAGAGAGGAGAGGGACAGGGATTCTGGGCCAAAAAGGAACCAGAAGAAAAATGAAACTGGCCAGCAGGCAGGATTCCTGGTATGCAGGGTGTGCACTAGAATTAATCAACCTAACCTTACTGTTGGTGCTAGTCTTGGTCCAAGGTGACAAGAAGGTTCGTAATGGTATTGAAGGACCAGTGTGACAAGCAGGCCCATCAGTGGGAGGTTCAAGGGAAGAAGCAAGTAGGATCACATTGAAGTTGTTGATGATCTTCTTATTCACATTGGCTGGGTGTGAGGCAAGCTCCTGAGGCACATTAAAGGTTAGCTTCTGGGAAACAGAGAGAAGCGGGGAATGCAATGAATCCTTAGCACACTGAGACCTGGCTTTGACTGGCAACATAATTTCATTTTAAGCCTTGAGATGAGCTTAGGAACTGGCCCTCAGTTGCGGTTGTGTTGTAGAATGCAGGGCTGTGTAGGTGGGATCTTGTTCTGTGGGTTAGAGAGCCTCTGAAGACTTTTGAGTTGGGCATATTAGGGACAAAAATCTGATATTCAGATAGGATATCAATTAGAAAAAGAAGAAACTGGAAGCTGATAAGTCAGTCATTCAGTGTGTTGCAGATTTGAAATTATGGGTTTATTAGATGTTAGTAACAAAAAATAATATTCTATAGAAAGAGATGTCAGAGCTAGGTGAAGTATTGATTACAGATTGAGAGGAAAATGTCAATGGTTTTGAGTTTGACTGAGTGAAAAAATAGGGCCAGAGATAGAAATAGTTGGTGATTGCATGGAGAATTGCTTTTAAGAATTTACAGTTTAAAAGGCTGTTATCCAATATAATCTTCATATGCTAGCCCTTTGAAAAAGTTTTAAATTTTTATTTTGTAGAATTTATATTGTTTATAGAATCTGTATTATAAATATGGAATTAAGGCTCAGAGGGGTTAGATGACTTGTCTAAGGAGGAGGATCTTGTACCTAGACCTTGTTAGATTTCAACAGGGTCATTACTGACATTTTGGAGTAATCAATTTGGGTTTTAGGGATTTTGAGCTCATGAGACATCTGTATGAAAATGTCTTGTTGGGAATGTGGGAGTGCAGCTCACAAGAGTTTAGCATAAGTAGTATATATGTACCATGGTCGTTAAGAAGTTGAACCATGTATAACATTTTTGTGGAAGAGAATGTTGAGTGAAAACGGAGTCAGTTACAAGGCAAGGTAGAAACTCCCATGGGAAGCTGGAGGTGATTTCTCTTATGTTGTACAGTGATGAAAAACAAAGTCAGAATCAAAACCTACTGATTTGTGTATGTTGATTTTGTATTCTGCAACTTTACTGAATCAACATACACAAATCAGTAGGTTTTGATCCTGACTTTGTTTTTCATCCATGTACAGTATAAGATAAGCCACCTCAATTAGTTTGCTAGGGCTGCTGAAAAAAAGTACCACAGCCTGGGTAGCTTAAACAACAGAAACTTAATGTCTTGCAGTCTTGGAAGCTGGAAGTCTGAGAGTAAGGTGTCATGGCCCTCCAAATGAGGGCAATGAGGAAGGATCTGTGCCAGCCACTCTCCTTAACTTGTAGATAGTGGTCTTCTCCCTGTGTCTTCACATCATTTTTCCTATGTACCTGTCTGCATCCAAATTTTCTCTTCTTACAAGAACAATAATCACTTTGGTTTAGGGTCCACCCATATGACATCATTTCAACTTAATTACCTTTTTGAAGACCCTATCTCCAAATACAGTCCTATTCTAAGGTACTAAAGGTCAGGACTTCAACATGAATTTTTTTGGGGGACACAGTTCAGCCCATAACAGCACTTAATGGCTTTGGGCCTTAGTAACCCTATGTATTAATCCATTCTTGCACTGTTGTAAAGAAATACCTGAGACTGAGTAATTTCTAAAGAAAAGAGCTTTAATTGGCTCATGGTTCTGCAGGCTGTACCAGAAGCACAGCATCTTCTGGAGAGGCCTCAGGAAACTTTCAATCATCCTATAAGGCAAAGGGGAAGCAGGCACATCTTACATGCTGAAGCAGGAGGAATAGAGAGAGGGAGGAGGTCCTATACACTCTTAAACAACCAGATTTCATGACAGCTCACTGATTCACTATTGATATGACAACACGAAGGGGGATGGTGTTAAACCATGATAAACCACCCCCAGATCCAATCACCTCCCACCAGGCCCCACCTCCAATAATGAGGATTACAATTCAACATGAGATTTAGGTGAGGGCACAGACTCAAACCATGTCACCCTACTTGCAAAAAATAGGAGTTGGATTATGCCATCTCTTAAGAACGACTTTGGCGTTGTGGTTTTGATTTCCCAAAGAATCTTTAAACTCAGAATTTGGAATGTTCTGGAGATCAGGGAATGATAGAAAAATAGTTGAGGCCTTGATCACAAAATGGCATTTTATTTTCTATTGAATAAAATATTTTAATGTCTTTCTAATAAAGTCTGACTTCTGAGTGATTTTTTTTTTTTGTAGCGGTAAATGACTTCAAGGAAGAGAAATTAAACTCTGGGTCAGTTTTTGTTATTTGTTTTTTTCTTGCCTTCTCATTCTGCCTTTCATATTCTTATTTTTCTGCTGTTTATATCTGGAAGCAAAAGGCATCATCATTGCTTAGCCTTTCCCCATTAATACTTCTGGAAGTCCAGACACAATAACTCCTCTGTGTATCTGGTGGTAGAATTTGAAATATTTAGGGCGATGTGGGAGACATTTGGGATATGTTCAGTTTTACATTGATGAGGAAGCAGCATGGTGTGTTCAACTGAGATAGAACACCTGAATTTGAATTTGCCCCTCTTCTGCTGTTTTGATCAATTTCTCATTTACAAAATATCGGCAGCAGGAAGATTTCAGAATAGGAAAGCACCATGCACAGTAAAGTAGTTTGTAAGTGGCTACTTGCCACTCACAGGCTTACCTAGAAACTTGGATTTTAAGGCATAATTTTCACCTCAAGTGGAAATACTTGAAGCAACTCTAATCTAACGTAGATATATGTCCAAAGATGTACTTTGAATTTTATCTCTCATTGAGCTAGAGTGTGTAATGGATTAATTCAAGTTCAGGCTCTTTGAAACTCATTCTGTCCTCGATGGCAGCTTGGAGAAATTAAGTTGTAGTGCTCAGGGTCAGCTTTTCTATTTTAATTTAGAATCATTATATGGCATCATCTTGGTTTATGAGGAACAGATAAAGGGCTGGGAGATACAGGAGAGGTTTGAAAGAGAGTGGATAAAATGTCTTAGGATATTCCATCTTTCAAACAACTTTTAAGTGTTAAGTGTGTATGTTCTTACTCTCTGATATTGTATTCTAGACTTCCACGTTTTTTGTTGTCTTAAGATTTTCTTAGACAGGCATGAGGTGAATGAACCAGTTGTCTCCTTTCATAGATTCTTGAATATGTGATGGTTTTCTTAGGTGAGAATTATGCTTAAAGAGAAATCTAGGTACTCTAATAGGGAACAACTTTAAATTAAAATGGTAGCAGTATAAATAGACAATATTTGGTGTGTGCTTGCACAGCCAGAGCCTAGTCTCACTTAACACTCACAAAACCCTCTAAGATAGGTACTATCATTATTGCTATTTTGAGGTTAGTAAAGTTAGGATTGGAGAAGTCACTCACGTAAGGTTAACGCTAGCATGTGGTAGAGCTAAAAGCTGAACCTGGCTGGGTACGGTGGCTCACACCTGTAATCCCAGTACTTTGGGAGGCAGAGGCAGGCTGATCACCTGAGGTCAGGAGTTTGAGACCAGCCTGTTCAACGTGGCAAAACCCCGTGTCTACTAAAAATACAAAAAAATTAGCCAGGTGTGGTGGCAGGCACCTGTAATCCCAGCTACTAGGGAGGCTGAGGCAGGAAAATCACTTGAACCTGGGAGGCAGAGGTTGTAGTGAGACAAGATCGTGCCACTGCGCTCCAGCCTGGGTGACAAGAGTGAAACTCCATCTCAAAAAAAAAAAAAAAAAAAAAAGCTGAACCTGAGCAATCATACAGCAGAGCCTATACTTAAACGTTATACTCTGCTAGATTTTATGTAGAAATTTTGAATTTATGCTTCATTTTCATTTCATACAGAGGGTTGTGTTATTGCCATTAAGTCAAGGTTAGCAAAAAAGATAGGGATTTTGAGGGGGGACATGGGAAAAAATTTATTTATAAAAGTGATAACACATTTTTCAATAAAGAAAGGAAGGCAAAATCCACATAGGACAAGAAAGGGTCTAAAAGAGGAAAGGAACAAATAGATTCAACACAATATAACTCAGAGACAGTAGAAACATGTAGAGGAAAAGGAGACCTCTCATGGTAAACTCTGTAGTATTGAACTTTTTGTTTGGGGACATTCTTTTTAATACATGTCTGAGTATTCCCATGTGCTTTATCCGCTTTCTCTCTCTTCCTTTCTCCACCCTTCTTTATGTATTTTTTTCATTATTCATTCTATTAGAATTCTATGGAAACATTTTAGATTTTTAATACAAAATGTGGTACCAGGAAGGCAGAGGTAGATATAAACTGAAAAAGAGATAGAGGAAAAAGAACAACTTCTTTTGTTTCAAATATTTGGAATTAGTTAACCTGCTTGTAAAATGAATAATTTTATGATTTAATTGTAAAATTTGTACTGTATAATTAAAATAGTCTAATAGTACAATAAATGTTATATGAATTATTGATATTACTTTTACAAATTTTTTAAAGTTATATAATGGAAAATAAGACTGATTTTAATTGAGTCATTAAAATTTTGGTGTTTGACTGATGTTTGATTCTCTACCTTACATTTTTCTTTTTTAATGTTATAGCCTATCTGTTTTTGTTGTTTTTCATTAACCATACCATTTTTCCTTGTAACTGTATGGTACAATTGCTTATGAAGTTTGTATATGTAATCGAGTTATAATTCAATTGATAATTAACCAGTCTAGATTTCATTTCTTGCATTTCATGTTTGGGGTGTTGTGTTGCTTTTCTAGGGCTTCTGTGATAAATTACCACAAATTTGCTGGCTTATTGTTTTGTAGTGCTGGAGAGTAGAAGTCCAAAATCAGGATATTGGCCAGTCCATGCTTCTTTTAGAGGCAATTGGGAAGAAATTCTTGCTAGTTTTTTCCTAGCTCCTGGTGGCTTCCTACAATCTTTGGTGTTCTTTGGCTTATCGTTATATTACTTCGATCTCTGCCTCCATCTTCACATGGCCTTCTCTCTCTCTGTGTCTTCTCCTCTTCTTATAGGGACATCAGTCATTGGATTTAGAGCCCACGCTAATCCAGTATGGCTTCATCTTAACTTAGCTAATGATGTCTGCAGAGGCCCCATTTGCAAATAAGGTCACCTTCTGAGGTTCTGGGCTGACATAAATTTCTGGGAGACACTATTCAACCTGCCACCAGTGTTTATTTTTCTCAGTTTCACAGGGAGATTTGTAGGTCATAATGGACTGGGACCTGCATTGCACCTTTGAAAGCTTAGGAGAAAAATGTACTACATGGTGGTTTTGATAACACTCTTCTTTGTTTTCTTATTACTGAAGTTTGCATATAATAGACAATGAATGAATATGGATAACTTTCTCCAATGTGATTTATTTTTGTTTCTCTCCATATAGGCTCTTTTGTTATTGTTATTCATTTATTTTTGTTTTCAAGCAAAATATCATTCTCTGTGGGTTATTGAATGACATATGAACTGTGGCTTGTGTGGAGATAGATTACATCTGTCAAGTTAATGAGTATGATTGAGACATTGGTAGTTAGTCTGGGATTGGAAGCAGGAAGAACTGATATAATGGAGACCTCTAAAGCTACTAAGTTGCTGTGAAATGATAAAGGTCTACTTCCACAATTCTATACGTTGGCCACTGGGATTTCAGACACATTTACGCAAAGACAAAATGTTCCAGGCTGTTCTGTTGGAGTCTTTTTTTATCCAGATATGCCTTTTATCCAGGTATATGGACATGTTTTTTTATCCAGATACATCTTTTTTATCTTTGAGTAGATTCCTGGGCTGTCCCATAAGAGCCTTTTTTAATCCAAATATATAGCTTTGATGATCAAATACAACCTAAATGATAAGTATATAATCATCTTTGGTTATAACTGAAATTATTTTGTTAATATCTGGATGCCTAGATACTTCTTACCCCTATCACCTTCCCAGTGGAGAGAGGGCATCTGCCAAAAGAGAACTCAGGTCCTCTGTTCCCTCCCTTTTCCCTGACCTGGAGTCTCTTGCACTCAGGCTCCTGAAAGCTAAGTTGAGAGAGTGGGCACAGATGGGAAGAGGGGCTCCTGGGACATAACCTCCTTCTTTAATAGACTGGAGGGCTGTGGCAGGGAGAGGAAGAAAGGACAAACATTTGTTTCCATTTGTGTTTTGTCAATATCGGTGTTTGGAATTGTTCATCCTCTTGTAATGATTTCAAAATTAACAAGTTGATTATAGATGGAATTTTCAGTGAAACATTATGTTAATGCAACATCTGACCCTGTGTAGTAGGTGACAGGTTAAATTAGGTTTCTTCAAGGGTCTTAATAACTATTTTTAAGACTCAGGAATTCTTTGCTCAGCCTAGACATTTCTGAATTCAGCTGTTTTATTGGCAACTGTTTTTAAAGACACTATTTGTAGCATCATTGTTGGAAGTACATGAATCCTATATAAGCTAATTAGGAATCTAAATCAGACTTTAGAGATTACCTTGTCCAGGGGTTTCTCAGTTGCGTCCTCATGGTCTTCAAGCTATGTGTTTGGTCTTACAGTAAATTTTAATAAACAGTGACCAGAAAGAGGTCCAGGGCCTGGTTTCTGAAGCCTGACTGCATGGATTGCAGTTTGGACTACATTCTCATCTAAGTGTATGATTTTGAGCAAGTCTTAAACTTGCTGTGCCTCATTTTCCATTTCTTAAAGAGGATGAAAATACAACTCAACTTACAGGCTTCTTGGGATATTATATCCATCAAATATGAACATGAGGCCATAAAATAGAAGCAATCAAGGAATAATGGAAATTTCTTCAAAATAAAAATACATTAACAGGTATTAAACTTTCAGAAGAACATTTGGATTGTGAACTCAGAGAAATCTCCCGAAAGGAGATCAAGAAGAGTTATCATCTCTTATGTCTTTGAGAATAAATAATATAGTTATTTGAATTTTCTTCTATATTGTCACTTTCATTTATTTCTGCTTGTGTGTTTGGTCTCTTTCTTATTGGAAGCATCCTTCAGCTACCTGGAGATCTTGTTGATTGTCCGCTCATATTTAAAAGTCAGACTTTAATACGCTGTTTGGAAGCTCTGGGTGCTTGGATAGGGAATATTGGTTGGCAGTTTTGTGATGGGGCGAGTTAACCAGTTTTTTTTTTCTTGCAGTATCTAAGATGTCAGTATTTGGGGGTTGTTTCTTGGAAGGAGGCTTCAGTTTCTACAGAAAAGGATTATTTAATCTCCTGCCTGGAAGATTTCGGTTTGCTGCCCACATTGTGGGGATTGAGTAAGAGACAGAGGTTACAGGGGAGTCTCAACCTTCAACATGCAGATTTTTATTGAATTTACCTATTTTCAGTTCAGATTATGCAGTGTTAGAGAGACAAAAAGGCACCCAAATATTTAAGGCAAAAAAATAATGGGCCTCTAAAAAGGTTTTGGCAGTAGGGATAGATAGGAGATAAATATGTTTGGAAGGGACTTAAGAGGGACACTTGGTAGGGCTTTGTGTTTGTCTAGACATGGAGCCTGATGAAGGTGGGGTTAGTCAGGGGGTGACTTCCAGGATTCTGGATTGGGTAATTAGGTAGATAGTGGAACCAGTAATGAGTAACTGTGGTTGGGGATAGGGGAGGCAGGTGGAGTATAAGAAAGACAATGAGTTCAATTAGTGAGTTTGAAGTCTGGCATTCATGTGACAGTTGTGTGACATGGTGGTGCAGTTTAGATAACAGGTGTTTGTTGTATCTAAACTGAGAACTTTACAAGTCATATTCGAGTATATGATCTAGTTTAATTTTCAATTCCTTGAGGAAGGTTAATGTTACCATCTTCATTTTACTAATCAAGACACTGAATTCCTTGAGGAAGGTTGATGTTACCATCTTCATTTTACTAATCAAGAGGCTGAGATCTAAGAAGATTTTTTTTGTGCAAAGTCACACAAATAATTAAGTGGTAGATATGGAGTTCACCTTGAATATTCTAACCAGGGCCTAGAACAGTGCCTGGCACATGATAGGCACTCAGGGTATGTTGAATGACTGAGTGAATGAATGAATAAGCTCCCATGTTCTTTCTTTGTATTCTATTATATGGCCTTACTATTGGGACAGAAACCCATATGATGAAAATTGTGCACAGATTCTTCTCAGGCTTCCCCAAAGCAAAAAGGCGAAATTGAGAAAGCTCCATAAGCGAGGAGCTGGAAATTTTTCAGTCTTGATGGAGACTGTGCCTCTAGCTATGTGATCATAAGCAAGTACTTAACATATTTTGTCTTTAGTTTTTTCATTTTTGAAATGGAGACCATATTATTTTAGAGCTTTATAATTAAAATAATACTACCAACATGAATCTTTTACCTGGAAAAAAGATCTATAATTGTACCACTATTATTCTCAACGCATACATGCAGTAATATGATGCACATTTATTGGGTTAAAATATTTTTTAAACCTTCTAACAATCACCCTTTATGTCTGTCACTGAAAAAATTAACATCAATTGCTTAAAGCGTTTTTATAATTGACAGGCAAAAATTTTGTAAATGGAAGATAAAAATCCGTGAGTCTAGACTGTAATTCTAAGTATGCTTATGTAAATTGCCACAATTGTTATTCTAAGTCTGAGTAATCTGATGGGTGTCTGCCAACTGATATCAACAAAAACTTGTCAAGTGTTAAATCATGATTAAAAACTATGAAAGTCATATGTTTTCTTTTTTATATTAATAATTTTAAAGGATAAAGTTTGTTTTTTAAAATAAAGTAACTGAATTCTTGGCTGTTTTAAATTTGTAAAAAATTTATATGACATTTTGTCCTATTTTGTCAACTAGAAATATAAATTGAGATATGATACTTTTATATTTAAGACATTTTTAGGAGGATTACATAAACAGTTCTAATCTGAATTCATGTATAACTTCTAAAAATCCCATGGACTTTTTCAGTTCCTACTTTGCCAATCTTTAAAAAACGCTATCTTGTTTGATTTTCACCAAATCTTATGTTATATGTAGGTTTTAATATATCCAAGTTACAGGTGAGGAAATTGAGGCCTAGACATAAATAAAATGTCCTGTGTTACAAAACTTGCCGGTAAATGACTGTTAGGATTTACACTGGGGTTTTTAAATTGAGGTGTTAGTTCAAAGATAATACATTCTTCCATTCAAAATTTCTGGGTTAATTTTAAAAAATGATGAGAATTCGTAATGTACTTGTAAACTTCTTGTCATGATAGTAATTAACATAGCTACTATAAGTTACTTTAAAAAAATGTAACCCATGAGCAAGGGGGGTATCTTAAAGTTCAGTTTGACATCTCAAAATCATTTAATGTAATACCATGTTAATAGAATAAAGTTTAAAAATCACATTATTATTCCAATAGATGTAAAAAATGTTCGTTACAAAAGCTAACACCTATTCGTGTTAAAGGCTTAACAAACTTTGAATAGAAAGGAATATTCTCAACATACACACACACAGCCATATTTGTGTATACTAGCAATGAACATGTGGAAAACAAAATTTAGAATACAATACCACTTATAATCACTTTAAATACTTATAATAAAAAAGAAATACCTAGGGATAAATCTAACAAAACATATTTAGAATTTTTGTACTGAAAATTATAAAATCTTGATGGAAAGAAATAAAGGAAGATTAAAATAAATAAAAAGATGTACCATGTTTATGGATTGGAGATCTCGTATTGTTAAGATGACACCTCACCCCAAATTTCTCTATTGATTTAATGTCACACCTGTAAAAATCCCAGCCAGCTTTTTGTAGAAATTGGCCATCTGAGCTACAATTATATTTCATATATTACATTATATGAAAATGTAATGAACTGGAATTGCCAGAACAGTTTTGAAAATGAACAAAGTAGGAAGACTTACACTACGTAATTTCAGAAACTTTGTATAAAGCTACAGAGATCAAGACAGTATGTTATAGTTGTGAAAATAAACATATTGATTCACAGCATAGAATGGAAAGTTCAAAAATGAACCCTGACATTTGTGGGCAGTTGATTTTTAATAAGTTGCAAGGCAATTCAATGGAGAAATAACTTTTTCAATAAATGGTGCTATGACAATTGGATATTCAAATGCAAAAAGATATACACCCTTATATAATAAGATACACAAATGTCAACTCAAAATTGATCAAAGACCTCAGTGTAGGAGATAAAAGTTAAAACTTCTGGAAGGAAATCTGGTAGGAAATTTTGTGCCCTTGGATTACACAAATATTTCATAGATATGACAGCAAAAACGTAATATATAAATGAAAATCAATAAATTGGAGTTGTCCTCTTAAAAAGACACTATTAAAGAAATGAAAACACAAGTCACAAATTGGTAGAAAATATTTCCAAATAATATATTGGATAAAGGATTTATATTAAAAATATATAAAGGGGTCCAAAACTCAACGATGAAAAGACCCCCACAATTTTTTTAAGTGGGGAATTTATTTGAATAGACATTTCAGCAAAGAAATATATGACTGGCGAAGATGGCCAAATAGGAACAGCTCCAGTCTACAGCTCCCAGCATGAGCGATGTAGAAGACAGGTGATTTCTGCATTTCCAGCTGAGGTACCGGGTTCATCTCAGTGGGAAGTGTCGGAAAGTGGGTGCAGGACACTGAGTGCAGCGCACCGAGCATGAGCCAAATCAGGGCGAGGCATCGCCTCACCTGCGAAGCGCAAGGGGTCAGGGAATTCCCTTTCCTAGTCAAAGAAAGGGGTGACAGACGGCACCTGGAAAATCAGGTCACTCCCACCCTAATACTGTGCTTTTCCAATGGTCTTAGCAAACGGTACACCAGGAGATTATATCCCGTGCATGGCTCTGAGGGTGCTATACCCATGGAGCCTCACTCATTGCTAGCGCACAGCAGTCTGAGATCAAACTGCAAGGTAGCAGCGAGGCTGGGGGAGGGGCACCTGCCATTGCCCAGGCTTGAGTAGGTAAACAAAGTGGCCGGGAAGCTCAAATTGGGTGGAGTCCACTGCAGCTCAAGGAGGCCTGCCTGCCTCTGTAGACTCCACCTCTGGGGGCAAGGCATAGCCAAACAAAAGGCAGCAGAAACCTCTGCAGACTTAAATGTCCCTGTCTGACAGCTTTGAAGAGAGTAGTGGTTCTCCCAGCACGTAGCTGGAGATCTGAGAATGGACAGACTGCCTCCTCAAGTGGATCCCTGACCCCCAAGTAGCATAAGTGGGAGGCACCACCCAGTAGGGGCAGACTGACACCTCACATGGCTGGTTACTCCTCTGAGACAAAACTTTCAGAGGAATGATCAGGCAGCAACATTTGCTGTTCACCAATACCTACCTGCTGTTCTGCAGCCTCCGCTGCTGATACCCAGGCAAACAGGTCTGGAGTGGACCTCCAGCAAACTCCAACAGACCTGCAGCTGAGGGTACTGACTGTTAGAAGGAAAACTAAGAAACAGAAAGGACATCCACACCAAAAACCCATCTGTATGTCATCATCATCAAAGACCAAAGGTAGATAAAACCACAAAGATGGGGAAAAAACAGAGCAGAAAAACTGGAAACTCTAAAAATCAGAGCGCCTCTCCTCCTCCAAAGGAATGCAGCTCCTCACCAGCAATGGAACAAAGCTGGACAGAGAATGACTTTGACAAGTTGAGAGAAGCAGGCTTCAGATGATCAAACTACTCCGAACTAAAGGAGGAAGTCCGAACCCATGGCAAAGAAGTTAAAAACCTTGAAAAAACATAGACAAATGGCTCACTAGCATAACCAGTGCAGAGAAGTCTTTAAAGGACCTGATGGAGCTGAAAACCAAGGCACAAGAACTACGTGACGAATGTACAAGCCTCAGTAGCCAATTCGATCAACTGGAAGAAAGGGTATCAGTGATGGAAGATCAAATGAATGAAATTAAGTGAGAAGAGAAGTTTAGGGAAAAAATAATAAAAAGAAATGAACAAAGCCTCCAAGAAATATGGGACTATGTGAAAAGACCAAATCTACGTCTGATTGTTGTACCTGAAAGTGACGAGGAGAATGGAACCAAGTTGGAAAACACTCTGCAAGATATTACCCAGGAGAAGTTCCCTAATCTAGCAAGGCAGGCCAACGTTCAAATTCAGGAAATACAGACAACACCACAAAGATACTCCTCGAGAAGAGCAACTCCAAGACACATAATTGTCAGGTTCACCAAAGTAGAAATGAAGGAAAAAATGTTAAGGGCAGCCGGAGAGAAAGATTGGGTTACCCACAAAGGGAAGCCCATCAGACTAACAGCGGATCTCTTGGCAGAAACCCTACAAGCCAGAAGAGAGTGGGGGCCAATATTCAACATTCTTAAAGAAAAGAATTTTCAACCCAGAGTTTCATATCCAGACAAACTAAGCTTCATAAGTGAAGGAGAAATAAAATACTTTACAGAAAGGCAAATGCTGAGAGATTCTGTCACCACCAGGCCTGCCCTAAAAGAGCTCCTGAAGGAAGCGCTAAACATAGAAAAGAACAACTGGTAACAGCCACTGCAAAAACATGCCAAGTTGTAAAGACCATCGAGGCTAGGAAGAAACTGCATCAACTAATGAGCAAAATAACCAGCTAACATCATAATGACAGGATCAAATTCACACATAACGATATTAACCTTAAATGTAAATGGGCTAAATGCTCCAATTAAAAGACACAGACTGGCAAATTGGATAAAGAGTCAAGACCCATCAGTGTGCTATATTCAGGAAACCCATCTCATGTGCAGAGACACACGTAGGCTCAAAATAAAGGGATGGAGGAAGATCTACCAAGCAAATGAAAAACAAAAAAAGGCAGGGGTTGCAATCCTAGTCTGTGATAAAACAGACTTTAAACCAACAAAGATCAAAAGAGACAAAGAAGACCATTACATAATGAATGGTAAAGGGATCAATTCAACAAGAAGAGCTAATTATCCTAAATATATATGCACCCAACACAGGAGCACCCAGATTCATAAAGCAAGTCCTTAGAGACCTACAAAGAGACTTAGACTCCCACACAATAATAATGGGAGACTTTAACACCCCACTGTCAGCATTAGACAGATGAACGAGACAGAAAGTTAACCAGGATATCCAGGAACTGAGCTCAGCTCTACACCAAGTGGACCTAATAGACATCTACAGAACTCTCCACCCCAAATCAACAGAATATACATTCTTTTCAGCACCACACCACACCTACTCCAAAATTGACCACATGGTTGGAAGTAAAGCTCTCCTCAGCAACTGTAAAAGAACAGAAGTTGTAACAAACTGTCTCTCAGACCATGGTGCAATCAAACTAGAAGTCAGGATTAAGAAACTCACTCAAAACTGCTCAACTACATGGAAACTGAACAACCTGCTCCCGAATGACTGCTGGGTACATAACAAAATGAAGGCAGAAATAAAGATGTTCTTTGAAACCAACGAGAACAAAGACACTACATACCAGAATCTCTGGGACACATTCAAAGCAGTGAGTAGAGGGAAATTTATAGCACTAAATGCCCACAAGAGAAAGCAGGAAAGATCTAAAATTGACACCCTAACATCACAAATTAAAAGAACTAGAGAAGCAAGAGCAAACACATTCAAAAGCTATCAGAAGGCAAGAAATAACTAAGAGCAGAGCAGAACTGAAGGAAATAGAGACACAAAAAACCCTTCAAAAAATGAATCCAGGAGCTAGTTTTTTGAAAAGATTGACAAAATTGATAGACCACTAGCAAGACTAATAAAGAAGAAAAGAGAGAAGAATCAAATAGAAGCAATAAAAAATGATAAAGGGGATATCACCACTGATCCCACAGAAATGCAGACTACCATCAGAGAATACTATGAACACCTCTATGCAAATAAACTAGAAAATCTAGAAGAAATGGATAAATTCCTGGACACATACACCCTCCCAAGACTAAACCAGGAAGAAGTTGAATCTCTGAATAGACCAATAACAGGCTCTGAAGTTCAGTCGATAATTAATAGCTTACCAACCAAAGAAAGTCCAGGACCAGATGGATTCATAGCTGAATTCTACCAGAGGTACAAGGAGGAGCTGGTACCATTCCTTCTGAAACTATTCCAATCAACAGAAAAAGAGGGAATCCTCCCTAACTCATTTTATGAGGCTGGCATCATCCTGATACCAAAGCCTGGCAGAGACACAACAAAAAAAGATAATTTTAGACCAATATCCCTCATGAACATTGATGCAGAAATTCTCAGTAAAATACTGGGAAACCAAACCCAGCAACACATCAAAAAGCTTTTCCACCGTGATCAAGTGGGCGTCATCTCAGGGATGCAAGGCTGGTTCAACATATACAAATCAAAAAAACGTAATCCAGCATAGAAACAGAACCAAAGAGAAAAACCACATGATTATCTGAATAGATGTGGAAAAGACCTTTGACAAAATTCAACAACCCTTCATGCTAAAAACTCTCAATAAATTAGGTATTGATGGGAGGTATCTCAAAATAATAAGAGTTATCTATGACAAACCCACAGCCAATAACATACTGAATGGGCAAAAACTGGAAGCATTCCCTTTGAAAACTGGCACAAGACAGGGATGCCCTCTCTCACCACTCCTATTCAACATAGTGTTGGAAGCCAGGGCGATTAGGCAGGAGAAGGAAATAAAGGGTATTCAATTAGTAAAAGAGGAAGTCAAATTGTCTCTGTTTGCAGATCACATGATTGTATATCTAGAAAACCCCATTGTCTCAGCCCAAAATCTCCTTAAGCTGATAAGCAACTTCAGCAAAGTCTCAGGATACAAAATCAATGTGCAAAAATCACAAGCATTCTTATACACCAATAACAGACAAACAGAGAGCCAAATCATGAGTGAACTCCCATTCACAATTGCTTCAAAGAGAATAAAATACCTAGGAATCCAACTTACAAGGGATGTGAAGGACCTCTTCAAGGAGAACTACAAACCACTACTCAACGAAATAAAAGAGGATACAAACAAATGGAAGAATATTCCCTGCTCATGGATAGGAAGAATCAATATCGTGAAAATGGCCATACTGCCCAAGGTAATTTATAGATTCAGTGCCATCTCCATCAAGCTACCAATGACTTTCTTCACAGAACTGGAAAAAACTGCTTTAAAGTTTATATGGAACCAAAAAAGAGCCCGCGTCACCAAGTCAATCGTAAGACAAAAGAACAAAGCTGGAGGCATCATGCTACCTGACTTCAAACTATACTACAAGGCTACAGTAACCAAAACAGCATGGTACTGGTACCAAAACAAGAGATATAGATCAATGGAACAGAACAGAGCCCTCAGAAATAATGCCGCATATCTACAACTATCTGATCTTTGACAAACCTGACAAAAACAAGCAATGAGGAAAGGATTCCCTATTTAATAAATGGTGCTGGGAAAACTGGCAGCCATATGCAGAAAGCTGAAACTGGATCCCTTCCTTACACCTTATACAAAAATTAATTCAAGATGGATTAAAGACTTAAACATTAGACCGAAAACCATAAAAACCCTAGAAGAAAACCTAGGCAATACCATTCAGGACATAGGCATGGGCAAGGACTTCATGTCTAAAACACCAAAAGCAATGGCAACAAAAGCCAAAATTGACAAATGGGATCTCATTAAACTAAACAGCTTCTGCACAGCAAAAGAAACTATCATCAGAGTGAACAGGCAACCTACAGAATGGGAGAAAATTTTTGCAATCTACTCATCTGACAAAGGGCTAATATCCAGAATCTACAATGAACTCAAACAAATTTACAAGAAAAAAACAAACAATCCCATGAAAAAGTGGGGAAGGATATGAAGAGACACTTCTCAAAAGAAGACATTTATGCAACCAAAAGACACATGAAAAAATGCTCATCATCACTGGCCATCAGAGAAATGCAAATGAAAGCCACAATGAGATACCATCTCACACCAGTTAGAATGGCGATCATTAAAAAGTCAGGAAACAACAGGTGCTGGAGAGGATGTGGAGAAATAGGAAGGCTTTTACACTGTTGGTGAGACTGTAAACTAGTTCAACCATTGTGGAAGTCAGTGTAGCAATTCCTCAGGGATCTAGAACTAGAAATACCATTTGACCCAGGGATCCCATTACTGGGTATATACCCAAAGCATTATAAAACATGCTACTATAAAGACACATGCGCATGTATGTTTATTGTGGCACTGTTCACAATAGCAAAGACTTGGAACCAACCCAAATGTCCAACAATGATAGACTGGATTAAGAAAATGTGGCACATATACACCATGGAATACTATGCAGCTATAAAAAATGATGAGTTCATGTCTTTTGTATGGACATGGATGAAGCTGGAAACCATCATTCTCAGCAAACTATCGCAAGGACAAAAAACCAAACATGGCATGTTCTCACTCATAGGTGGGAATTGAACAATGAGAACACATGGACACAGGAAGGGGAACATCACACACCGGGGCCTGTTGTGGGGTTGGGGGAGGGGGGACGGATTGCATTAGGAGATATACCTAATGTTAAATGACGAGTTGCTGGGTGCAGCACACCAGCATGACACATGTATACATATGTTACTAACCTGCACATTGTGCACATGTACCCTAAAACTTAAAGTATAATAATAATAAAGAAATATATGAATGGCTAATAAGACCATGCAATGGTTTTCAAAGTTGCTAATCATAAAGGACATGAAAAATAAAAACCACAGTGAGCTATTACTGCACACCCAGTATAACGGTTATAATTGAGGAGACCAACAATACCAAGTGTTTCATAGGGAATAATGGAACCCTTAAACATTGCTGTTGGGAATATCTGCTTGTGGTACACCCACTTTGGAAAATAGTTTGACTGTTTTTTAAAGGTTAAATATTAAATTATCATATGACCCAGTGACTTCACTCCTGGGTATTGTCTACCCAAGAGAGATGAAAACATACTTCCACATGAAGACATTTACCTAAGTGTTTCCAGTATTATTATGCAGAATAGCCAAAATCTGGAAACAAGTTAAATGTCCATCAACTGTTGAGCTGATAAATAAAATATGGTATATTTGTACAGCAGTAAAAAGGAGCTAACTACTGATAACATGTTTGAACCTCATAAACACTGTGCTAAGTTAAATAACGCTTGGTTGTATATACCAAGCGTATTTTGTTTGTTTGTTTCTTTTGAGAGGGAATCTTGCTCTATCGCCCAGGCTGGAGTGCAGTGGCACAATCTCGGCTCCCAGAACTTTCCAGAAAAAGTTGCCTGGGACGAGTTGGGAGCAAGGATTGACAGTCAACTGTTACAACTCTCTGGTGTAGGGAAAATGTGTCAGTTCTGGATTGTGCTTATAGTTGGGCAACTGTATAATAATTTACTGAAAACTATTGAATTGTATGCATACAACTGGTGGGTTTTACCATGGATAAATTATACTTCAGTAAAGTTGTTTAACAAAAATGACTGATCTGGCTGGGCGTGGTGGCTCATGCCTGTAATCCCAGCACTTTGGGAGGCTGAAGCGGGTGGATCACCGTCAGGCGTTTGAGACCAGCCTGGCCAACATGGCAAAACCCCGTCTCTACTAAAAATACAAAAATTAGCTGGGCATGGTGGCATGTGCCTGTAATCCCAGCTACTTGGGAGGCTGAGACAGAAGAATTGCTTGAACCCAGGAGGCAGAGGTTGCAGTGAGCTGAGATCGCGCCACTACACTCCAGCCTGGGCAACAAAGCGAGACTCTGTCTCAAAAAAGTAAAAAATGATCTTAATGTAATGTAATATAAATAATAGTTAGGGTCCGAAGAATGTAAAACAAACAAATCTGAGTTATGGCATTGGTTGCAGAACTCTGTATAGTTACTAAAAAACACTGAATTTTATACTTGCGGGTGGTATATTTTATGGTTTGTAAATTATACCTCACCTACATTTTCTCCTAATTTTATTAAAATACCTATTTATAGGTTTAGCCAAAAAAGAAGAAAATTCAAGTGTCAACATTAGTGATTTAATATCTTTATCTATTTCTCTTTCTTCCAAATTCTCTAAATATGTGTTACTTTTATTATGAGAAATAAAACTTTTGTTGACTCTAAACTTCTGTAACTGATACCTCCTAGTCTCAAAGATCTTAAAATTTATTAGTAAAGAAAGATGTATAATTGGTTGAATTATAGGACTGTAATTGCTAAAGTCTGTTGAAGGGAAAGAGTGAGATAGAAATTGTGGGTAAATTAAAAGAGCTTTGAAACTGATAGAAGAGGTGGCCCTTGAGTAAGTACTCTTACAGTCAGTCGGAAGGAAAGTTTCAGGGGTCTCCTGTTGATGCTATCCAGCTGTCCTGTCATTACAAAAAACATGAGCCACATTTTACATCAGAGCTTTTTTTAAAAAAAATTATCATTGCTGTCAATTTTTCACAAACAATTTTAATCACAAAATACTTGTTTAGCGAGAGAAAATAACCCAATATGAGCAAAAAACAAAAATAAAAACTACATTGTGGCCGGGCGTGGTGGCTCAATCCTGTAATCCCAGCACTTTGGGAGGCTGAGGCAGGCAGATCGCTGAGGTCAGGAGTTCGAGACCAGCCTGGCCAACATGGTGAAACCCCATCTTTACTAAAAATACAAAAATTAGCCAGGCGTGGTGGCTCACACCTGTAATCGCAGCTACTAGGGAGGCAGGAGAATTGCTTGAACCGAGGAGGTGGAGGTTGCAGTGAGCCGAGATTGTGCCACTGCACTCCAGCCTGGGTGACAGAGCAAGATTCCATCTCAAAAGAAACAAACAAAACTTATTGAGTAACTTATGCAGCCAGGAAGCTGATTGTAAATGGCAACTGACAAGCTGAACTTTTATGATTCCATAGTGGAGAAGCAGCCAGAGAAGCTACATCTCAGAAGAAGGACTCTCTTGCCTTTTTAAAGTTTGAGTCTTCCTCAGCTCTGCTTTGAGCATCCTTCAAGGTCATGTTAGTGCTGCCTCTTCCCTGAAATCTTTCTGGCTTTCATAGAAACAATCTTTTTCTTTCTTTGTACTTTTTGTTCGTTTTTGTTGTTGTTTTACTTGTGTACACTTACCTTTTAGCACTTACTACATTGTACTTTATGATACAGTCAATTGTGTTCAATTATAAACTATTGCCAACTTAGGGCTTTATGTTCTAAGGGTTGTGGTGTGAATCAAGCACTGACTAGTCATATCCCAACTCTTTTCCTATTGCCATCAAAATGGAACTAACCCAGAGTGCAGTTTGTGTTTCAGTGTAATTTAAGCAGTAATGAAAAGGGCCATATCAACAAACATATGAAAAAAAGCTCATCATCACTGGTCATTATATAAATGTAAATCAAAATCACTATGAGATATCGTCTCATGTCAGTTAGAATGGCAATCATTAAAAAGTCAGGGAACAACAGATGCTGGTGAGGCTGTGGAGAAATAGAAACACTTTTACACTATTGGTGGAGTGTAAATTAGTTCAACCATTGTGGAATGCAGTATGGCAATTCCTCAAGGACCTAGAACCGGAAATAACGTTTGACCCAGCAGTCCCATTACTGGGTATATACCCAAAGGATTATAAATCATTTTACTATAAAGACACATACACACATATGTTTATTGTGGCATTATTCACAATAGCAAAGACTTGGAACCAATCCAAATGCCCATCAATGGTAGACTGGTTAAAGAAAATCTGGCACATGTATACCATGGAATACTATGCAGCCATAAAAAAGAATGAGTTCATGTCTTTTGCAGGGACATGGATGAAGCTGGAAGCCATCATTCTCGGCAAACTAACACAAACAGAAAACCAAACACTGCATGTTCTCACTCATAAGTGGGAGTTGAACAGTGAGAACACATGGACACAGGGAGGGTAACTTCACACACTGGGGCCTTTCGGGGGATGGGGGGTAAGGGGAGGGAGAGAATCAGGACAAATACCTAATGCATGCGGGGCTTAAAACCTAGAAGATGGGTTGATAGGTGCAGCAAGCCACCATGGCACGTGTATACCTATGTAACAAACCTGCATGTTCTATACATGTATCCCAGAACTTAAAATAAAATTTTTTTTAAAAAAGGGCCATAGTGGTTTCTGAATGAGAAGAGTTAGAGATCACTGATGTGGTCGTGGAAGACATGGGATTTGGGCTGAGCCTTCAAACGTAGGTAAAATTCCTATAAACATAAATGAACAGAGAAAGACATAACTGCCAGGGCAGCTGGCTGGAGTAGGACTAGTACTTCCACTCCACATCAACCAACACCACCACCAGTTTGGCTGGCATAGAGAGAATTAAATATCTTGCTAGTAGGGTGTGTGGGTTGTTCCTGAAAGTTTTCTAATGGAAACTCGAGCTGCTCAGATGTTCACTGTTATTCTACTAAAAAGATAATCTGGGTATTGTTCTGTGCGGTGTCAGTTTCTAGGACTTATTTTCTTTATACTTGTTGTTTGTTACTATTCCTTTTGTTACTTTGGCATGAATTTAATTATTGACACTAGATCATTAATGTGGCCAGGGCATTTGGGATGATTGGTCAGGAGACCCAGGGATCTGTAAGTAAATGTCATCCTGGGAAAGAGGAGATATAACAAGATATTGAAGATTGTGTCCAGTTCAGGGATATTAGTAAATTCTGAGAAAGATTTGAGTATCTTCAGCGAGGGTGAGTTTGAGGTTGATAGGACTACGTACAGAAACAGGGAAGTCAGCCGTGGCAACAGTTTTAGGGCCAAAGTGACTGAATTCATGTGATATGTACTGAAACTGAGGTGATAACCATTTATCCCAGTAAATCACCGAATCTGAGGATATAAAAGCTGAAAAGTGCGTTAGTGATGATGTAATCTGTTCCCACCATTTTACAAGAGAACAAGTGAGTCCTAGAGAGAGTAGGTAGTTTGAACTACCAAGATCAGGAGTGAAAGTCGTATGAGTCATCACTGCAGAGAAGATGGTCAGAGATCTGGCAGTGAATCACTTAGTTAAAATACAGCTCTCACCACAGATTATATCTGATCTTGGTGTGAAGTGCCAAAAACCACGTCATTCAGATCTCTCTGTATTTTATATTTTCTCCTGACATTTTGGAATGTGGTGGAACTCTTCAAAAGACTATCAAATAATTCCCATTTTAATTTTATAAAAGGAAAATTAATAGCATATGTGGGGAAAATGTACCATATAGTACATTGTGGGAAAAGTGTAGAAGTAGAGAATTAAGGGAAATTCTAGTATGGGTCATTTATATATTTTGGACACATGCCATTTCAGTCAAGTCCTTGAGTATACCCGTAAGAATCGAATTGATAATCGTACTTTTAAAAACCCTAGCAACTTGAACAGGACCCAAGAAATAGAATTAAAGAAAATAATAAGCCAGAACTTGGCAGTGGTTCTGTTATCTGTGAGCTTGACACTCTTTCCTTTTTGTCCTAAAGTTTCAGACTGGAATGGGCAGGAATCAACAGCAGGGGTCAGTTTTAATGATGCTAACTTGGTGTAACAAAATTATTTAGGATTATAAAATTTTCTTGATAGAGACTGAGATTAGTTTTTCTGTAGGGATTTTTGTTTGTTTGTTTGTTTTAAGAATTGATCCAGTTTCTGTGATGAACAGCAGATTGGTGGAGCTGGCTTATTTAGAATGACCTGTGTAATATTTTTTAAAAGTTCTAAATGCATAGTAGTCACTTAGTAAGTGGTTGTCTCTGTTGTTACCTTCTAAATGCCTTTGATTAAATTGTAAGATTGTAAGCCGTTAGGAAGCAGTTCAACATTTCTACTCTCTCAGGGACTTCCAAGGTTGATTTGGATCTGGAGTAGCTCTTCTCCTCTGCCTGTTTTATGTTAATACATTTGGATTATTCCGGATGGTTCATGGTGGGTAAGGGAACCAATCTCCCACCATCTACCCTTTCTAACCAGCAGACTGTAAGCCCACAGAATTGATTACCAGACAGATTCACACCTAAGTCCATCTGACTCTTAAAGCACAGCTCTTAACACTAGGAAGTGCTGCTTCCCGGAGGCAGGATTATAGAAGTTAAGACTTAACCCTAAAGTGATTTGCTAGTTGATTGGCCAGGAGCTGCAGACTGTTACCCCAACTCCTGCTCCAGATTTCCTTTCTTAGTCAAATAAACACAGTCCTCTCTAGCATAACTGTGAATGTGTTAGAAAACAATCAAAACTTGTCTGGCAATGATTCACACATAACCAATTAAGTCCTGGAAAAATGGATTAACCAGATATTAAACATTTTGCTGTTTCATGGGCAGTTAATATAGCGGAACTTATTTACATCACACATGATGGAAAAATTAGTGCAAAAAATATTTTTAAGTTGTTGCCTTATCAGGAGAGCTAAATCAAACTGAAAATGGGAAAACATGAAAGTTCAACTGCCAACCACACAAATTTGTTTTCAAATGCATGCTTAAATGTTTTCAGAATTGGGGAATCACTGGCAGTTTAGCTACAACTTGAATAACTATACTTCTGGATACTTCTTATATTCCCAGAAGATTTCTGCCTCACTAATAGCTTATGGAAAATACTTGGCCAATAAGCTCATGCTATTATAATTTCAGATTTACTGAAACTATTAAAAATGAAGTAAAAAATATTCTGAATAAGCAACGAGTAATAGTAAATTTGGTTTATTAGGAATAATTTCCTCTCAACTTTGAAATTTATGTATGTTATGGAAAAATTACTGGCATTGAATTTGCGGTGTGTTTAATAGGAAGTCCTGCCTTCTTTAAGTAACACATTCATTAATCTGATATGTTTTCAGTAAAACAAAATCTTAAAACCCACAAAGAGCAAATGACCAATATTTTCTCTCTCTCTGTGTGTGTATGTATATATGTATGTGTGTGTGTATGTATATATATATATATAAAATTTGTTACTGAAACTTTTTATTTGCTGCCATAATATTATACATATTGCTGTATTTGGAGTAAAAATATGACTAGAGAAATATATGGGCATTTTTTTACTGATTTGATAAACCCGTGTGTTGCTTTTGGGCTTCATGAAGCATCTAGGCAAATTCTTTAAGTACAGTGATATATTGTTTTGGTCTGTGCATGGAGTTGTTACTGGAAACTTCATGTGTCATTGGAGAGCAATATATGGCCTTTTCTATTTCAGAGATGAAGTATAATGCAAAAGCAGATTTGAGATGACAGTCAAGAACTGAGATTTTCAAACCTCTAGACTTTTTAAATGAAGAATATTTATTTTTCTTTGTTTACAAGGAAGTAACTGAAATGATTTGTTATGCATATGTGATCCAGAAGGTATCTAGCAAGTGTTCTTTAATGCTAATATTTCCAGGTTACAGTTCCTTTCTGTTTACATGCACATAAATATACACATTGACACATTTCTGCAAATGAAATGCCTATTTTAGATAACTCATGTTTACTAACTGCGATTTGTGTTTTACATTTCCCTTTGGAGTTTTATTTTAAATTTCATGGAAAGAAACATGTAGAAAATTGTGTTCTTTTTAATTACTGTAGGCCTGGTTGAGTTCATGGAATGACCCTAAGCAATTTGTAGTCTTTAAAGAAAAGAGAGAAGACATTACTTGAAGATTTTAAATCATGTAAAATGCATATATTAATGTAGAAAACCAGTTTTTTGATAGCTTTCAGTTTTGTGAGAAATGTTAGCCTTCCTCCAGTAGGAAGAAGAGGATTTGCAATACTTAACATTTGCTTTTCTCTGGATGGGCAACAGAATTATCATCTTTTAGACAATTTTGGTAAAATAATAATTCAATCAGGACTCAATAAGTTAAGAAAGTACACAGTAATTCAAGCATAGGAATTAATCTTCTGTAGAATTTTTCAAATAAATACTAGAATGTTTTAAAGGCTATCAGTTACCTTTCCAAATTTTTGGTCATCCTTACCATCATTTTGTCATTTGACACCATTTGCTACTACCACCGAACAACTGTCTCTTTCTGTAGTTTCATTATGCTACACATTCCTGAGGTTTTTGCGCCCCCACCCCCACTTTTTTGTATTTGAAGTTCCAAGGGTTGCCAGATTAGATTTTGTATGCCCAGTTAAATTTGAATTTCATATAAGAAGTTAATATATTTTTTAGTATGAGTATGACCCTTGCAGCACTTAACTGGGCATCTTGTATTTTTATTTGCTAAATATGGCATCTTGAAGTCCTCTGTCTTCTCTAAGAAGGTTTTCCTCTCTTTCTGCTTCCTTGGGCATCCCACCAATCCAAGACCTTGATTCTCTTTACCTCCCGATGAGAGTGCATTGATGTGGTTTGGCTCTGTGTCCCTACCCAAATCTCATCTCAAATTGTAATCCCCACATGTCAGAGGAGGGGCCTGGTGGGAGATGATTGGATCATGGGGTGGATTTCTCCCTTGCTGTTCTTGTAATAATGAGTGACTTCTTATGAGAGCTTTTGGTTTAAAAGTGTGACATTTCCCTGCCTCGCTCTGTCTCTCCTGCCACCATGTAAGATATGCCTTTCTTCTCCTTCACCTTCCGCCATGACTGTAAATTTCCTGAGGCCTCCCCAGCCATGTGGAACTGTGAGTCAATTAAACCTCTTCTCTTTATAAATTACCCAGTCTCAGGTAGTTCTTTATAGCAGTGTGAAAACAGACTAATACATGCGTCTAACCTTATGGAACTAGTTGTCACCTCTTTGTGCTGATTTCCAGTCCACATCTCTAACCTTGACTGATTTAGCCCCAAATTTCAGAAAACCTACTATAACTCTAGTTGCATCTGGTGCTGCTATCTCCAACAAAACATGACCAAGCTGAACTCTATTTTGAATGCTCCAGACCACGTATCCCAATTGCCTTCAGGGTTTACGTTGTTTTCATTAACTGAAAGATATCAGTTTCTCAGGTTGTCTATGCCAGGGTCATGTTAGACCCTCCTCACAAGACATCTCTCAACATGTTTGTAGAGTTTTCATCAAAATGGCTACCACTTCATCATCTGCTTTTGAGTTTCATTGCTATTATCCTATTCAGTTATAAAGTAGTGATGGTTCTTGGAGTAAGTTTCTTTTCTGGGCCCTTCTGATTATATGTCCCTTCTTTCACATTCCTCTACATTCTGCTGCTAGATTAGTCTTCTTTCATCACAGTCTCTTAGATCATGTTCCCTGGAAACCTATGTTGCATGCAGGTTTATTGGAGAATGATTCAGGAGACACAGCTATAAGGAAGTGAGGAAGGCAGGGTTGGGCAGAGAGAGTTGACCCACATGAAGTTGTACCTAAAACCTCAGGTGATCCTACAGAGTGTTCCAAGCTGGGATGAGTTTTTAGATTTGTCAAAAATTAAGGCCAAGGGCCAGGCCATTATGCCCCACCATGCTCTCCTGAGTGACCTCTGAGGTCCATTTCAGAGTCCCTCTAATATATTTGCTCATGTGGCTGTCCTTTGCTCTGTAACTGCCCTCTGAGTCTCCTCCTCTCTGCCTCCTCAAGGGCCTGGCTATGAGCAACTCACCCCATGAGAGGAGGCAGAAACTGGGGGAGGGTTCCACAGCTAAGATCTCTTTCCACCAAATGATACAGCTGTGGAGTAGCTGAAGGATGGGTCTGTTGGCACCAAAGAGGGCTGTGAGATGAGCTCCACAATGTTCACCACAATCACTGTTGACATTTCACTTTCCTGCTTAGGGACCTTTCGTGTATTCCCTATACTGCTTTATCAAGGTAAATGTTACTATTAGACTTCAGGGGTCCCATCATTATCTGACCCCACCTTGCCTGTCACTGAACCCAATTTCTCCCTATCTTCAGTGTCTCCCTCCAGTCCATTAAGGGTTACTCCTACCTGGAAAGTCTGCTCTTTAGCTTCCTTGAGACCCCTGCCCACTCATTGTCCATGCTGTACCTTCGTTCAGGCCTTAGGCCTTTGCTTCTGCTATCCTTTCTTCTGGAATGTCCCCTCTTCTCTAAGTCTTCTGTTCATCTTTAGTCCCCTGCGGGTGAATCAATCCTGCTTATTATTAATACTGTGCAATTCTATTATTCATTGTATACTAGCTCTTATTTTTTCATTAGCTCCATGTATGCTGTTCTTGTCTTCAGTATTTATTTTGGACGGTGAGACTGTTTTTGGTATTTTTGGCAGTATCTAGCAGAATGCTAGGCTCGTAGTAGTGAATCAATGACTGCTTTACTCCTTGATTATATTTGTATGTGGCACATCCAAAATATTAATACTGAGAGTGGTGAAATAAGATGGAGAGAGTTTTCTAGTAAGATTGTATTTGAGCTCCATTGGTGAACTTCCCTGAAAGAATTTCAGAGTTACATGTGTGTACGGGTTTGGGTGGCTCCTACATGGATGATCTGAAGTAAGAGCATGAATTAACAGCTGCTGTTTCCCTCTCCTCTTATCTCACTTTAGTCTCCCACACTGTGCTGGGACCATTGCAGACTTGGAGTCTCTTCTCTGTGATTCCAGCCCACCTTTTGGAGTTCACTTCCTGTCCTGATGCCCAGTGCTGTGCTCCCCTCCACTCCTTTTGCTGCCCAGTAACTCTCTTCCCTTACCTGCAGAGCAGCCTTTGCCCTGGACATTAGCACCATGCTCTGACTCTTCCTGGCCAACTCTCCCCTTCAAAACTTAGGTGCATAATTGAATGAACTACATTTACATACAATAAAACATAATGTTGGCTGAAAAAAGGCAGACACGAAAGAGCACATAATGATTGTTGCAAAAATGGACAAAACTAATATCTGGTGTTGTAATCAGTATTGTAGTAACTCGTGGAAGGGGCAGTCTTTAGAAGGGACTATGAAAAGGCTTCTAGAATGCTAGGAATCTTTAATTTCTTGACCAGGTGCAGATTTCGTGGATGTATAATGCTTGCACTGTGTACTTATGATTTGTGCTTCCTTGTATGTACGTTATACTCTGACGAAAAGTTTTAAAATCATTTTATCTGCTTGGTAAGCTGATCACTTTATAAACTCTTCAGTGAACAGGGGCTAGTGTGTTGCTCTTCCCAGTAGTACTAATTAGGAGATAATAGAAATAGAGGAATCATAAAGTTGGCCCTCTGTGTCCACCCTCTTTATGGTGGTTCTAGGGAGGACTTGGAAGCTGTCAATCTCATCCAGATGCTTCTGGATATTAGCATACATTAATCACAATTCATGTTCAAAGTCTTAAATTTTTCTTCTAATAGAGCCAAGCTACCAGATTATTTTTCTTTATGTCTTATTAATTCCCAAAGGAGATATCTACTCTATCTTCAGAAATAAAGAATAGTTGATTTTGAGTTTCGTTAAGTATTCTAAATAGAATGACAGTTTCTGTTTTGAAAAATAATTTCCCATTGAATCTTCAAAATAACTGGGAAAGAAAGATTGAGGTAGAGTTAACAATTCTGATTGTTATTTCTCACTACATCCTTCAATTTGGATATAGTTTCTCGTGGCACAAAGGCTTCCGGCACAGAGAGAAGAAGCCCTGTTGGGTTTTTCCACTTTGACATGGGTGGTGTAAATTAATGTGATCAGATCCGAAAGGTGCAGGAACAGAAGTGCATGCAGCAAGTTGTAGTAGGAGGGAGTAGGTATTTCGAATCAACCAAACCTAGTCTCCAGGCTGGGTATTGGCACTTAGTGTGTGAACTTAGGCAGACTGTTTAACCTTTCCTCTAACAGAGTGGTAACATGCCCTCTCCCTGTGCCAAGTTCTTGTGAAGACTAGACACCCTGAGTATGAAGCTGCAGATTCAGGCTGTGATGGTTACTACCATTGTGACATGGGACTAGAACAGAGAGGACACACATTTCCACATAGTTATTTTGAATGCACTGTATTTCTATATTCTATAAAGATGGCACATAGTAGGCACTTTTCATATTTCTGGGAAATAAAAATGAATACAAGGAAACAATTCTTGCTCTCCAAACAATAACTCAAAATTTTGGGAAAGAAAACAATTTTATGGCCATATGTTGGCAAGTAGTACAAAATCTTTCATAAATACAAAGGGACTCTAAAGTGAATGAAGATGCTTGTGATGTGAGCTTTGTCAGGAACGGTTATATTAACAGATGTAGGTGTGACTGAAGCTTAATTTTGGAAAATCAGTCATAATGACAATAGACAATATTGATTCTACGTGGTCTTCGAGCTGGGCACTTGACTTCCTGCTTTACATGTGTTATATCCTCTAATCCACACAACTGCTCTGGGAAGAGTAGCTGCCAGCATGATCTCCATTATAGGTGAGAAAACCAAAGTGTCAGGAGAAGAATGTCACTTACCCAGAATCACACAGTTAGTGGAATGGGGCAGGTGTCTGTGTCTAAAAGCCCTTGTAGCCATCTGCATCAACCTAAGAGTGAACATGGTGTTTGTAGGGTATAGTACCAAAGTGGTTTTGGAAACAGTTGCTCTCAGGAAGCTGAGTCAGTTGGAGAATTAATAATTCTACCTCTGTGTTCTTAAATCTCAGCAGAAGAGTAGCTCATAAACAGTTATATCAAGGAGGGGAAATCATGTGGATGTAGAGTGAGAACTGATTTTAAGTTGCTGCTACTCATTATGTGCTGTGCAGCCCTGGACAAGTTACTCAACAAAATTGAGCATCCGTTTCCTTAAAATATCCTTAAACAGGGTAGAGAGATGATATACTTTGCCATTTTTGATCTATGGGGCTATTGTAATGATCTGGTGGATTTATGAAATTGTCAGGTGCTACAAAGTAAGTTATTTTTGTTAATAGTTCAAGTAATAGATGTGGTGATGGTAATAATATGATGATATAGCAATTATTGTAATAACTTAAAATAGTAATAAAAATAGACAATATAACTTGAAGTCAGATGGCCACAAGGATTGAATTGCCTTTTGCTGGCAATATTTCAAATATTTTCTGATTAAGTTGTTTTGCTAGATTCGTAGTTTGTGGCTTTGGCTCAGACAAGCGATTAAATTCTCCTCAGGAAATCATGAAAGGTTACCTTTGGTTGTACAGCCTACGCTGTGGAAATTTTGGCTTCAGTTCAGGATTCATGGACAAATTAACATCTGAATCACTTGAAACCTATTCATAAAGAATAGGATGATGTATACAACTAAAGCTTATGTGCATAGCTAAAGTGACTTGAGTTTCACAATGAAGCTGGGAGATGGAGACTATACTCCTGTGCTCTGAGTCACCTACTGCAGGGCAGCCATCTATGGGGCTGTGATGGTGTTTATAGGTAAGTGAGCATCTGACTTGGTTGGAGCTCACTGATTTAATGGAGAATGCCTCCAGTCTAGCAAGTGAGGTTTGTAAAGGGCCCCGTAGGACCCTCCAAGAAAAGTTATGTATAAAGGAGAGTTATACTCATTTGCAAATCATTTCTTTAAGTAAAATGCCCATGAAAGTCAGTAATACCATAGTTTGTTTCTAAAAAGTAAACTTAAATACTTTTAGAGGACTTCAGAGCTAGAAAACATTTATATCTTACTTAGAGTGGTCATTACCCTTGCCTGCCTTGCTGTGGTATAAGTAATGAAATTGTGTATACAAACTGTTATCGTGGCAGGGATTATTATTAGGTAATTTCTTTGTATAACCTTAAAAAATATGGCTTGTTATGCAAATTATACCAAATGTATTTCTTACTAACATAATTTCAGGGTAGTGTGAAGCTGAATTTTAGGGATTTGGGAAATAAATGTGAATTATTTTTATTAAGCTGTTTTGCTAAGATGACTAATTCTAACCAACAATTTCTGTATCGTAGATCTACTTATTATTTAAAACTTTTATTACTTATGTTTTCGAAAAGATTCTTTGAGGATAGATTAAGTAAAAATGACCACACAGTGTAGTGTGGTAGTTATGTCTCTGTTAGTCAAAATTTCTAGCAGTTTTAGTTTTAAAGATATGATTAGTCATCTGGATAGAAATTTCAATAAATTGCTTTTGCAATTATAGCTATCTTAGAAGAATTTCTTCCAGAGAAATTGAGTAAGAATGCCAATTAATTCCAGATGTTGGAGTGAATTGTATGTAGAATGTCTATGAGTTCAACCGTCAGTAAACTAGGAGAAAGCTCTTAAATGTTATAATTTCACAATCAAAAAACTTTGCAACCATTAGTCCACTCATTAGACTGAATTATTGAATGAAGCATTAGTTTCTTCAGTATTTATTTATATTTATTTATTTTTTTGAGATGGAGTCTCACTCCTGTTACCCAGGCTAGAGTGCAGTGACGTGATCTTGGCTCACTGCAACCTCTGCCTCCCAGGTTCAAGCAATTCTCCTGCCTCAGCCTTGTGAGTAGCTGGGATTACTGGTGCCCACCCCCACTCCCGGCTAATTTTTGTATTTTTAGTAGAGACAGGGTTTCACCACGTTGTCCAGGCTGGTCTTGATCACCTGACCTCGTGATCCGCCCACCTTGGGCTCCCAAAGTGCTGGGATTACAGGCGTGAGCCACCGCATTCGGCCTCTTCAGTTTATTTTTAAAGAACTCAGTATCCCTGGCACTGTTGGCCATCTCTGTGGAGATACTAGTTCTAGCAGGAAGGCAAGGTTGGGGGAGTTTTTGTTTTTTAAAAAGGCTTAATTTTTAATTAAAAAAATTTTTAAATTACGTTTTTTCATTACACTTGCATAGTCAGTTATGTGTGTGTGTTTTAATTGACTTTATTTTTTAGAACTGTTTTAGGTTTGCAGAGAAATTGAGTGTAAAGTCCAGAGATCCCATATACTTCTTTTCCCTGGCACACAGTTCCCTTTATTATTAACATCTTGTATTATTGTGGTACATTCATTACAATTCAATTGATACAATTGATGAACCAAATTTATACATTAATATTATCTAAAGTGCAGAGCTTACATTAGGGTTCACTCTGTTGTATAGTTCTTTGGGTTTTGACAAATGCATGATGTATTTATATACATATCTGCATGTATATATTACATACATGCAGATATGTAATATCTGCATGATATTACAGTATCATGCAGAATACTTTCATTGCTGCCCAACCCCCCACCCCACCCCTGCTGCCTGTCCGTGTCTTCCATCTACTTACACCCTGCTTATACCCATCCCAATCCCCGTCAACCACTGATGTTTCTGTCTCAATAGTTTTGTCTTTTCTAGAATGTCATACAGTAGAACGATAGACTGTAAAGCCTTTTCCTATTGGCTTCTTTCATTCAGCAATTTGCATTTAAAGTTCCTGTATATCTTTTTGTGAATTGATATCTCATTTCTTTTTGTCATGGAATAATATTCTATTGTATGGATGTACCACAGTTTATTTATTTATTTACCTGTGGAAGGACATCTTGGTTGCTCCCAAGTTTTGCCAATTATGAATAAAGCAGCTATACACATTCATGTGCAGGTTTTTGCATGGACATACATTTTCAACTCATTTGAATACTTAATTTCCATTTACCTAGCATTGAGAACAAGTAGACACTGAGTATATAGATGAAGGTCAAGAAAAACACACCATTCCTATGAGAATAAGAGGTAGTGGAAGATAGAACATGGAGGGTTTAAAAGTATGGGTCCTGCAGAAACGCCAACCTGTCTTCTGCCAGTGGGTAAATGGACCATGGGGAGAAACTGGAAGGACTTTTTTTTCTTGGTTACATTTCAGAATAATCTAGAGGAGTACCAATTAAGCATCCTTAATCCGTTCCAATTTTTGACCTAGTTAATTCAATTCCCAGAAACACTTTAAAAATGCATTTATAAATTTAATATATTTGGTTCTTTTAAAGCCTCCAAATGCCTTGATCTAACAACCAGAACTTCTCCATGTAATAGCTTAAAAGCTTTTCTTGTAAACCCAATAAAACAAAATTTGTATATGTGGTTTCTCTTAAGCATTCTAGTATTGGTGGGAACCTAGTAAAATTGTTTTATACCTTTCAATTTAAAAATCACATTTTAAAATAAAAGAAATTGATATTACATGCATAGTCTATTACTATATCAAACTGTCTTAAACATAATACTTTATCAACTAAATATTGAAACCTGTCCAAATGATTACACATTGATTCCTAAACTTAACCTCAAAGGTTTAAATACTGTGGGTTTGCTTTAAAATAATTATGTCTGTATTTAAAACTAAATATTTCCAGAGTCCTTGTCACCCAGAGTGATTTATAGTTCTCATCTCTGGAAGTGGTGTTGTTATATAACGTGGTTTAGGTAACTTACCAGCCAGTGATCTGAGACCTGTTGGAGGTCTGCCATGTGGACCCAGCAGTATTCTTCTCTCGCAGCCATTGACAGATGCTCGACACCATTTTGTATAGTGAGTATCACAATCGGAGGATTCTAAGTCTCTACCTTGAAGTAATTATTTTTCTACCTTGAAGTAATTATTTTATTTCATTTGAATCTGCATTCTTCTGAATCTGGAGACACCTAACTTCCTTCAGCTAATCTCTTAAACTTCTCATTGAATTCTCTATTTGTTTAATATATTTTTTCCCTATTGGTTAGGTCACAACTCTTAAAACTTTTGAAATCTAATATTACTGAATTCTCCAGATCTCTCACACCTCTGTCTCTGTAGCTGTACTGCTAAGATCTTGCTAATGACAGCTGTGTCTGACTGAGTTTCCTGTGGAGATACTCATCTGCTTGTTGAATTACCCACTGACAGAACAGTAACCATGAATCATACGTATTAAGGAAAAGTAAAGAAATTATACTCTTTTACAATTCAGATGTTTGAGGTCTCTGTTGACACGTTATATATGAATGTATCCTGTATGTGGCAGAGTGAGTTTCAAATACAACTAAAGGTTTTTCACAAAAGTTTCATTATGAAGTACTATATTAGTCCAGTTTCATACTGCTGTGAAGAACTACTGGAGATTGGGCAATTTATAAACAAAGGAAGTTTGATCAACTCACAGATCTGCATGTCTGGGGGAGGCCTCAGGAAACTTACAATTATGGCAGAAGGGGAAGCAAGGCACATCTTACATGGCAGCAGGAGAGAGAAACAGAGAGTGAAGCGGGAAGTGCCACACTTTTAAACCATCAGCTCTTGTGAGAATTCATTCACTATCATGAGCACAGCATGAGGGAAACTACCCCCATGATCCAGTCACCTCCAGTGACAATGTAGGTATTACAATTTGAGATGGGATTTGGGTGGGGACACAGCCAAACCATATCGTTCTGTCCCTGGCCTCTCCCAAATCTCATGTCTTTCTCACATTTCAGAACCCATCATGCCTTCCCAGCAGTCCCCCAAAGTCTTAACTCATTCCAGTACTAACTCAAAAGTCCAAGTCCAAAGTCCCATCTGACACAAGCAAGTCCCTTCTGAATATGAGCCTGTAAAATCGAAAACAACTTAGTTACTTCCAAGATACAGTGGGGGTACAGGCATTGGGTAAATGTTCCCATTCCAACAGGAAGAAATTGGCCAAAACCTAGGGGCTTCAGGCCCCATAAAAGTCTGAAATCCAGCAGGGCAGTCATTAAATCCTTTTTTTTTTGAGATGGAGCCTCACTCTGTTGCCTAAACTGGAGTGCAGTGGCATGATTTTGGCTCACTGCAACCTCCACCTCCCAGGTTCAAGCAATTCTCCTGACTCAGCCTCCCAAGTAGCTGGGACTGCAGATGCATGCCACCACAACCGGCTAATTTTTGTATTTTTAGTAGAGACAGGTTTCACCATGTTGGTCAGGCTGGTCTCGAACTCCTGACCTCAGATGATACACCCGCCTCGGCCTCCCAAAGTGCTGGGATTACAGGCATGAGACACTGCCCGGCTAGTCATTGAATCTTAAAGCTCCAAAACAGTCACCTTTGACTCCATATCTCACATCCAGGGCACTCTCATGCGAAGTGTGGGCTCCTAAGGCCTTGGGCAGCTCTGCCTCTGTGGCTTTGCCAGGTAGAGCCCCCATTGCTGCCTTCACGGGCTGGTGTTGAATGTCTGTGGCTTTTCCAGGCCTTTGGTGCAAGCTGTTGGTGGATCTACCATTCTGGGGTCTGGAGAACAGCGGCCTTCTCATAGCTCCACTAGGCAGTGCCCTAGTGGTGATTCTGTGTGGGGGCTCCAACCCCACATTTTGCCTCTGCATCGCCCTAGTAGAGGTTCTCTATAAGGACTCCTCCCCTGCAGCAGACTTCTGCCTGGACATTCAGGCATTTCCATACATCCTGTGAAATCTAGGTGGAGGTTTCCAATCCTCAACTCTTGTCTTCTGCACACCCACAAGCCCAACACCACATGGAAGCCTCCAAGGCTCCAATGCTTGCAACCTCTGAAGCAAAGGCCCAAGTTGTAACTTGGTGCCTTTTAGCCATGGCTGGAGCTGGAATGGCCAGGATGCAAGGCACCATGTCCCAAGGCTGCACAGAACAGCAGGGCCCTGGGCCTGGCCCATGAAGCCATTTTTCCCTCCTAGGCTTCTGGGCTTGTGGTGGGAGGGGCTGCTGCAAAGATCTCTGAAATGCCTTGGATATGTTTTCCCCATTGTCGTGGCTATTACCATTCGGCTTCTTTTTTCTTATGCTAATCTCTGCAGCTGGCTTGAATATCTCCCCAGAAAATGGGTTTTTCTGTTCTACCACATGGTCAGGCTGGAAATTTTCCAAACTTTTATGCTCTGCCTCCCTTTTAAACATAAGTTCCAATGTCAGACCATCTCTTTGTGAACGCATATGACTCTACACTGTTAAGAGCACTCAGGCTCTGCTGCTTTGCTGCTTGGAAATTTATTTTGCCAGATATCCTAATTCATCTTTCTCAAGTTTAAATTTCCACAGATCTCTAGGGCAGGAGCAAAATGACACTAATCTCCTTGCTAAAGCATAGCAAGAGTGACCTTTACTCCAGTTCCCAATAAGTTCCTCATCTCAATCTGAGACCACTTGAACCTGGACTTCATTGTCCATATCACTATCAGCATTTTGGTCAAAGCCATTCAACAAGTCTTTAGGAAATTCCTAGCTTTCACGCAACTTTCTGTCTTCTGAGCCTTCCAAACTGTTTCAGCCTCTGTCCATTACCCAGTTCCAAAGTCACGTCCACATTTTCAGGTATCTTTATAGCAGTACCCCACTCTCAGTGCCACTTTTCTGTATTAGTTCATTTTCACACTGCTATAAATAACTACCTGAGACTTGGTAATTTATAAACAAAAGAGGTTTAATTGACTCACAGTTCAGCAAGGGTGGGGAGGCCTCAGGAAACATATAATCATTGCAGAAGGTGAAGGGGAAGCACGACATATCTTACGTGGTGAGAGGAGAGAGAGAGAACGATGAGTGAGGTGCCACAGTTTTAACCTATCAGATCTTGTGAGAACTTACCATTATGAGAGCAGGATGGGGGAACCTCCCCCATGATCCAATCACCTCCCACCAGGACCCTCCCCTTGACACATGGAGATTACAGTTTGAGGTGAGATTTGCGTGGAGACACAGAGCCAAACTGTATTAAGTACAATTTTTAGATTAGATTTTTGGGACTGACTTGGCTCTTTCAGCCCCTGTATCTTGTCCATCAGTACATTTAGTGGCTCCACCTGCAGAATAGATCTGGAATCTGACAGCTTCTCTCCACTTCCTTGGCTGCCATTCTCTCTTGCTTGGGCTCTATTGTTATATTGACACTTGACTGTTTTTTTTTCCCTACCCTTTTCCCCATTATCTGTCTTCCACATAGCAGTTAGCAGATTGTCATTCTACCACTATCAATCCTCCAGTAGCATTAGTCATAATAGACTAATAGCCAAATTCTTTACCTGTATGTTGTAGATCCTGGCTTGTCCTCAACCTCATGTCCCGTCAATATTCTTAGCCACACTGGTCTCCTTGTTTTTCTTTAATCTCACAGCACATGAGGTTCCCCCTCAGAACCTTTGGACTTACTGTGCCTCATCTAGTAACTCTCTGCCCTCTAATATTATTAGCATGTCCCTCTCCCTTATCCAATCAGGTCTCTGCTCAAGAGATTACCTCCTCAAAGATGTCTTCAGAGAATACATCTGATCATTTTTTTCTGATTTAAACTCCCTCTCTGCCCCTCCATACATCCTACCCTAGTTCCAGTCACTCTATGGCCTCTTCACTGGCTATTTTTATTTATAATACTTAAAAAAGGCTGGCATTGTTATGTATGTGTATTTGTTTATTGTTACAAATTTACTGGTATAACTCCAGCACCTAGAATAATTCTTGGCACCAGTAAGTGTTCAGAAACACTTGTAGGAGTAATCTTCTGTAGGAGTAGAAGGACTAATCTCCCCACCTTCCTTGATGCTTGTAGTGGTGGAGAGGCCCAAGGGAAAGTTACACATAAGAGAGCCCAATGAGAACACTGTTATTGGACCCATAGCTGATTGACTTAGGCTTCCTAAAGTAGCTTGTCATTTTCAGCATGGAATTTACATTAGACAATTTAGTTTTTTTTTAAGCCACTTTACTTACAATTTATAGTAAAATACCTACTTGTTAAAAGAAGATAGGTATGTTTAAAAGGAAAATACCTGAAAATCCCTTACATAGGTTTGAATTTTTAAAAGAGTCAATCAGCATGGAAAAAATGAACATATTGTTAAATATTGAAGTATCATTGATAAGTCTTGTGGTTGAAAGTGCTATACAATGCAGGAAACACTTTTCCTCTACATTATCTTAAGCATGTGTGTGGGCCGGAGGTCAGGTTTAATAAAAATACTTTAGCTTAAGAACACAGGTCATGAAAAGGAGCTTATGTAAAAGGCTTTGAAGAAGTTCTTATAGAGGAAGTCACTCAGTGTAGTGGGTTACAATGCCTTGAGTAGGTCAGTGGCGATGAGAAAGTCACATGGCTAGGGCCTTGGTGAATGTTTCTGGGACTGTCAGTGGTGTCTGCATGATCTCTTCTCATGCTAGTAGCCATTTCCCACATCCAGCCATCACCTTGTCACCCATCATGTCAGCATTTAGCTGTCGACTCTGTTTGCCATTGTCTTTTCTTTAAAGAAGTAGCAGAGGAGTGAGATTGGGTTATTCAGAATCACCAGGTCTGGGCATAGATAGCTTCAGCATTTCCACTTCCTGTCTCATGAGCTCATTTTGTTTTAAATCTCATTCATGTTCTATAAAGATGGGGATGCTTCCAACTATTAGTTGATTGATAATTGAAAACAACTTCATTTCTAAAATTTGTGAAACCATTAGTCACACAATGGCTATAATATGAACACCATGTAAAGGCTCTATGATGGTAATTCTACAATGTATCTGCATGTCAGAATCCCTTGGGGAGCATTTATAAATGCACACCCCAGATATACTGAATCAGAATCTTTGAGGCTGAGGTACAACAATCCCATTTTTAAAATTTCCTAGGGACTTTGATATGTTTTCCTGTTTGCAGCCACTCATCTGGGGGCACAAGAAAAGTTATAAGGCATATTTTCTGTCTTCAAGTCTCTTGTGTCTAGTTCAAAAATGAAAATAAGAACAAATGGCCCAGTTAGACAATGCATTGGAGTTGGTTTTCTGTTTGTGTGTTTGATTGGTGTGAATGAAGAGTAGTCTAGATAAGGCAGCATGTGGTTGGTGTCCTTGATTTATTGTTGGATAAAGCACCAGATAGTCTGACTAGTGTTGCAAGGTTTATTTTAGTGTATGAATCATTAGTATGGCTTCAAAAATGTATAATGTTAAATTAGCCTTTTATGTAGCTCATATCTCCCCTTCTACCTTCAAAGCCGGCAAGATTTTTAAGAAAGGACTTAAAAATAGACCCAATAATTTTGGTCAAATTTGTTTTTAGGGTGAAAATGAACAAACCCCTCATACCTTTTATAAATTGACTTGCATTTCCTTTCAAATTCCTGTAAGAATGTAAACTTTGGATATTTCATAGTAGCTCTAATAATTCTAACAACAATTTAAAACCATTTAGACCAATTTACCCAATTGCCTTAATAAAAGGCTGTTCTGGCAGTGACTAAAAGACCCCTTGGTGGTGCTTAAATAAATTATTAGCTCTTGATGTTTGTCATCATATGGTCTTAGGCTCAAAAGATCAGTGGCCTTCTTAAACTTTATTGTAAGGACATTTATTAAGTAAATGATCTGAAAATAAGATGGAAGCAATTAGAGGAAATTATGTCTCTACTTTGTATCTCTCATTTAGCATATGTACAATTACTACATTTTCCTACAAATTACTTTGAAAGATATATTAATCAACAGTGGTAGTAGGTATTATTAGAGAACAAAGCCATGATTATCAAATACATTTGTTTTGTTAAAACAATGGGAATATGTCAGACATATAGATTGACTTCCTTGAAGACAAGCGAAAAGCAAGTAACGCTGGAAGCTGATGTGTGGAGACTGAGAGGGGAGTGATCAGATAAAGTAGGGCCTTGTGTATGAAAGATGAGATTTTATTAGGACTGTAATCGGAAGCCACTGGAGTAATTGGGAAGAAATTGGAGGTTTTGTTCGTTTGCAGCATAAGTTTTAAAAGAGTACTTTGCATTTGGGTTTTTAGTAGACTGGGAAGAAAGGTGTTGGTAGTTTAAACTAGGTTTATAACCTGGAGATGGGGAAAAGTAAATGGAGACTGGACATTTTTTTATGGTACTGCTAATGGGACTTTCTGCTGGATTGATCCAGGGGATAAGAGGAAATAGGAATCAAGGCCAAATTCTGGGTTTCATTTGTTTAGCATTTACTGGAATGTATTATTTTGTGGGAATAACAGGTTTGGGGCAGATCTGGGGGAAATCAAGGATTCTTTGAAATGGCTATCAGCCATGCAATTCATGATGTCTAGTTGGCAGCTGATGTGTAAGGCTGGTGCTCAAGGATACACTCAGGCTAGAGGGAAAAACTAGAGGTTTATCAGTGAACAGATGGTCTTTAAAACCACAGAAATAGATGAGATTATCCATTCAGTGAATGTAGACAGAAAAGAGGGCTCAAGTCACAGCCCAGGGTTTAGATGTTAGGAGGATGAGGCAGCAGGAGTGACGGTGACTGACAAGGAGCAAAGGAGGACAAAGTAAACAAGAAGATAAAGGCATTGAAGAAGGAGAAAATAATCTGTCAGAGGTTTTTGTGAGACAGAAACTGACTAGAAAGAATGAAAGACATGGATGCCAGATTAGAGTAGGTTATGGATAAAGTGGGCGATGATAGAGGAATTTGTAAGGATTGGGATCTTTAGAAAGAGTAACTGAGAAATGATTGTTAAGCGTGGGTAAGTGTGGCAGGTGGGGAGTGGAGAACTTGAAGTCAAGGGAGAATTTTATAAGATGGTACTCTAGGGTATGTTTAAAGGTAATGTCCTAGCAGAAAGAGAGGAAGACTAGCCAGAGAGAACAGATAATTGCTGGAAGGAAGGGGAAGGAGAGATGGTTGAGTTTGCCCTTTGTAGGGGCAGTGGATGCCAGGCTATGAATACAAATGCACTTAATACATGTAAGTCTCTGTGCAAGACAATGATAATGAAAATCAAAGTGTGTTGTTGACAATGAAGTGCTAGGTAAATATGACATGATCCTATCATTCTGTAATTACTTCTATTACTTCTTGCCTCCCTCACCTCCTCCTCCTGCTCCTCTCTCACTTCCTACCAAGTGACATATAGTAGTCCAGTGTACAGTACTAGTACAGTACAGTTTGTGGGTATATATTAAGTCCTGCATCACTTAATGACAGAGTGCATTCTGATAAATGTACCGTTAGGTGATTCCATCTTTGTGCAAACATCATAGAGTGCTAATATAAAAATATAGATGGTGCAGCCTTATACATACCTAGGCTCTATGGTATATAGCCCATTGCTCCTCGGTTACAAACCTCTACAGCATGTTTCCCTATTGAATACTGTAGGTAATTGTAACACAATGGTAAGTATTTGTATATCTAAATGTAGAAAAGGTACAGTGAAAATACAGTATAAGAGATAAAAATGGTACACCTGTATAGAGCACTTGCCGTGAATGGAGCTTGCAGGACTAGAAGTTTCATTGGTGAGTCAATGAGTGAGTAGTGAGTGAATATGAAGGCCTACTATACTACTGTAGACTTTATAAATACTGTATACTTAGGCTACACTAAATTTATTTTAAAAACTCTTTCTTCAATAATAACCTTAGCTTACCATTAATTTTTTAACTTTATAAACTTTGTAATTAGAAACACTTTTAGACTCTTTTATAATAACCCTTAAGTTTAGGATGCAGACACATTGCCTAGATGTGCAAAAAATATCTTTTTTCTTTATATCCTTATTCTATAAGCTATTTTTAATATTTCAATTTTTTTCTTTTTTACTTTTTAAATGTCTTTCTTAAAAACCAATACACAAACACACACAGTAGCCTTGGATACATGGGGTCAGGATTATCAATATCTCTGTCTTCCACCTTGATGTCTTGTCCCACTGGAAGGACTTCAGGAGCAATAACATGCTTGGAGCTGTCATCTCCTATTATAACAAGGCCTTCTTCTAGAATACCTCCCGAAGAACCTGCCTAAGGCTGTTTTACAGTGATTTTTTTTTAATAAGTAAAAGGAGTAAAGGCATACACTAACATAATGATAAAAATGGTATACATAAACCAGTAACATAGTCATTTATTATCATTATCAAGTATTATTGTTCTGTACATAATTGTCTATGCAACCCTTTTATACAACTGCCAATGCAGTAGGTTTGTTTGCACCAGCATCACACAAACACAGGAGTAATGCATTGCCCTACAGTGTTATCATGACCATGACATTAGTAGGGGCTAGACATTTTTAATCTCTATCATAATCTTATGTGACCATTCGTCATATGTACAGTACATCATTGACCAAAATGTCATTATGCAGCATGTAACTGTATATTGTTTCTGTACCTGCTGAGCAGCAAGTAGAATGTTCACCTCATTTGCATCACAGATTCTTTTTTTTTTTTTTTTTTTTAATTTTTTTTATTATACTTTAAGTTTTAGGGTACATGTGCACATTGTGCAGGTTAGTTACATATGTATACATGTGCCATTCTGGTGTGCTGCACCCACTAACTCGTCATCTAGCATTAGGTATATCTCCCAATGCTATCCCTCCCCCCTCCCCCCACCCCACAACAGTCCCCAGAGTGTGATATTCCCCTTCCTGTGTCCATGTGATCTCATTGTTCAATTCCCACCTATGAGTGAGAATATGTGGTGTTTGGTTTTTTGTTCTTGTGATAGTTTACTGAGAATGATGGTTTCCAGTTTCATCCATGTCCCTACAAAGGACATGAACTCATCATTTTTTATGGCTGCATAGTATTCCATGGTGTATATGTGCCACATTTTCTTAATCCAGTCTATCATTGTTGGACATTTGGGTTGGTTCCAAGTCTTTGCTATTGTGAATAATGCCGCAATAAACATACGTGTGCATGTGTCTTTATAGCAGCATGATTTATAGTCCTTTGGGTATATACCCAGTAATGGGATGGCTGGGTCAAATGGTATTTCTAGTTCTAGATCCCTGAGGAATCGCCACACCGACTTCCACAATGGTTGAACTAGTTTACAGTCCCACCAACAGTGTAAAAGTGTTCCTATTTCTCCACATCCTCTCCAGCACCTGTTGTTTCCTGACTTTTTAATGATTGCCATTCTAACTGGTGTGAGATGATATCTCATAGTGGTTTTGATTTGCATTTCTCTGATGGCCAGTGATGATGAGCATTTTTTCATGTGTTTTTTGGCTGCATAAATGTCTTCTTTTGTGAAGTGTCTGTTCATGTCCTTCGCCCACTTTTTGATGGGGTTGTTTGTTTTTTTCTTGTAAATTTGTTTGAGTTCATTGTAGATTCTGGATATTAGCCCTTTGTCAGATGAGTAGGTTGCGAAAATTTTCTCCCATTTTGTAGGTTGCCTGTTCACTCTGATGGTAGTTTCTTTTGCTGTGCAGAAGCTCTTTAGTTTAAGCATCACAGATTCTTTTGAAATACAAGTTAAGCAGCCAGTCTCCTTCTCAGGAAAATACAAAATCATAAAAGCATGCAAATAAAGGGTTTCTGGGACAGCTGGCACTTGCTCCAGCGTAGGAGTTAGTTTTAGAGTTTAATGGGATAGCTGGCCATTTTCCCTCAGGCCTTTGGACCGTATGGCAATGATTATTCCTGGGCATTGTGATCACATGCAAAGGTTGTGTAAGAGAAAGAATCTTTGCTATGGAGAGTTTGTTATTAGGCTTGCTACACTTCTGCAAAATATTTTAAATAATATTTCTTTCTTTCTTTTTTCTGTTTTTTTTTTTTTGAGACGGAGTCTTGCTCTATCTCCCAGGCTGGAATGCAGTGGTACAGTCTCAGCTCACTGCAACCTCCACCTCCCGGTTTCAAGCAGTTTTCCTGCCTCAGCCTCCTGAGTAGCTGGGACTGCAGGTTCCCACTACCACACCCGGCTAATTAAATAATGTTTCTAAGTGAAATAAAATTCTAGACAGCAGAATGATAAGCTTAGTGTATTAGAACATGATTTCAGAGTCATTCCAGATTACACAGAAAGAGATGGGCCAAACTGTCACTGCCCTCTGCTTTTATAATCAAAGGCTGGATGTATTATCTCTGTGGGGAGAAAGACATGTTGGGCCTAGAGAAGCCTGGCCAGAGTATCAGAGATGGACTTAGAAGCCCAGCAGAGCCTGTTCTTCTTTGTTTTTTTTACTACTGGATTCTGCCTTCTTGACTCCGACCTGACCTGGTCAGGGGAAGGTGGGCAGACAGATTCAGAGGGGCGTATGGGCACTATCTCTGGTGTGAGGGTATGCCTGGGTTTTGTAGGATGAACCTTAGAGATTCTTACAACATTAGTGTTAGAAGACATATTAAACATCTAGAGTAGTGATTTTCAAGGCTAGGGTGGGTTGCAGATCAGGATTGTGGTGAGGAGGGGAAAGGATGTGTTGTTTGGAAAAACATATGTAGGATGCCTGTTGTTTCCATAATACAAATTACAAAACACACACTGACCAAAGTTCCCTCTGCTGCAATGGGTATGACGGTGGTCGAGTGTTGCGGGAAGTCAGGGACCCCAAACGGAGGGACCGGCTGAAGCTGCGGCAGAAGAACATAAATTGTGAAGATTTCATGAACATTTATTAGTTCCCAAAATTAATACTTTTATAATTTCTTACGCCTGTTTTACTGCAATCTCTGAACATAAATTGTGAAGATTTCATGGACATTTATTAGTTCCCAAAATTAATACTTTTATAATTTCCTATGCCTGTCTTTAATCTCTTAATCCTGTCATCTTCATAGGCTGAGAATGTATGTCACCTCAGGACCCTGCGATGATTGTGTTAACTGTACAAATTGTAAAACATGAGTGTTTGAACAATATGAAATCAGTGCACCCTGAAAAAGAACAGAGTAACAGCGATTTTCAGGGAACAAGGAAAGATAACCATAAGGTCTGACTGCCTGCGGGGTCAGGCAGAATAGAGCCATATTTTTCTGCTTGCAGGGAGCCTATAAACAGACATGTGAGTAGGAGAAATATTGCTGAATTATTTTCCCAGCAAGGAATATTAATAATTAATACCCTGGGAAAGGAATGCATTCCCAGGGGTAGGTCTATAGACAGCCGCTCTGGGAGTGTCTGTCTTATGCAGTTAAGATAAGGGATGAAATACACCCTGGTCTCCTGCAGTGCCCTCAGGCTTACTAGGATTGGGAAATTCCAGCCTGGTAGATTCTAGTCAGACTGGTTGTCCGCTCTTGAACCCTGTTTCCTGTTAAGATGTTTATCAAGACAATGCATGCCCAGCGGGACATGGGCCCTCATCAATAATTCTAATTTTGCCCTTGCCTTGTGGTCTTGCTGTGCCCTTTGCCTTGGGATCTTTTATTGCCCTTTGAAGCATGTGATCTCTGTGACCCACTCACTATTCGTACACCCCCTCCCCTTTTGAAATCCCTAATAAAAACTTGCTGGTTTTGCAGCTCGGGGTCGCCATCACGGTTCTACCAATATGTGATGGCACCCCCGGAGGCCCCGCTGTAAAATTTCTCTCTTTGTATTCTTTCTCTTTATTTCTCAGACCGGCTGACACTTAGGGAAAATAGGAAAGAACCTACGTTGAAATATTGGGGGTGGTTCCCCTGATAGTTGAGCAAGAAAGTTTTGTAGAAAATTTGGGTGAAAGAAATGCAGAGATCTTGTTCCAGGCATTCATTTAAGAGGTGAGGAAATGAATCAAGTCTCAGTGGTTGATTGACCTGCCTAGGGATTCATAGTTAATAGTGTAGAATTGAGACTATGGCTTGGCCTCCAGGGTTCTAGCTGTGTGCCTTTTCGTACTCTGCTTATGCCCCTTGCCTCTGTTCAAGTAAGTCATTAGCCATAATGAACAGTTTTGCTGTTTCAGTGTGGTGGAATCCACAGCAAGATAGCTTTCTAGTGACGAAGGTTGTATGCAGGGAAGCCCATTTGCTCACTTCCTCCCACCCCATCTGTTCTTTTCCTTAGCATACAGTGCTTTAATGATCTCTACTTGCTACAATGTGTCTCTCAAGATTTAAAAACAAATGGCAAATTTGTGCCTCAGGAGTCTTGTGAAAACAACATATACATGTAAGAAACAAATAATTTTATTTTCTGGTTATTTTTCACACTTCTTCCAAATGGTATCATAGGATGCTATGCCTAGTTTCCCTTTCTCTAGTATAAACTATTGGTTTTAATGAAATATCATTTATTACAGATAGTAGGGTTTTATGCGTTTTTTTCATTCAGAATCAAAGTGGAATGTGTTCCAAGTGCTTGTGTGCGTAGTGAAGTTTTTTTTCCTTTTTGAAATTGTTTCTTGCATTATGTTGTTGCCTCATGCCTCCATCCTGTACTGACAGACAGGTTTGCTTGCTGGGATGTTTACTTCAATGCAGCCAACATATACTGCATGCCTACTGTGTAGACATCTAGAAGGATGTAAAAAGAATGAAGGATGTGAGTTAAGCTGACTATCATTTAAACTTTGGGATGATGGGATAAGAGACTGGAAATTACTTGCTTCAGATGACAGGCTACATCTATTTTCCTTCTAAGAGGACTGCCCTATTACCTTGTCACTGTCACCAGAAGCTGTCGGACTTTCAAGCTAAGATGTTCTCTACTCCTGTCTTTTCTAGCCTGGCAACTGCCTATCTTCGTTTCAAAGCCCTGTTTAATTTTAAAGGAGTGAAAAAGATTGCGGTGTGTGCAGTTTTCTGTGTTGGAGAGATTGGCAGAGTGATTTTCCAGAACCAAGGGCTGAGTGGAGCTCAAGTCTTACGTGTTATTTGATCCATAAAGTTTGGAAAGTTCATGATCCTTAAAAAGAACTATATAAGAAGGCTTTTAGTTTTCTTTAAAGCCATAGTGATTTGCCAAAAATATATCCAAAAGAATAACCAGAACAGGACATTCTTCTCTAATTAACTATAAGTCCCCTTTTGATGCATTAAGATTTAGGTAAGCAGGGAGAACAAGAGTTAAAATAATTCTTTGTCTTTTAACTGTGATCTTTCCCATCCCTTCCTTTGCTAGGATAGGACTGGTGGTTGGAGAATTGGATACATAAGGGAAGCTTGTGGCCTCAGTCCAAGATAGGACAATATAGTAGTTCTGGAAGAGATGTAGGAATTCTGAGTAATAGTCCAAGATACCTTTGTCTTTATCCTTTTTCCTGTTTTATTCACTTCCACTTTGATGCATTCCCCTTCCACAATCAGTATGTTTTACCTTTACAATAGAAGGTGATACAGACTGCTTACCATAGTTTCTCTTATACCAAAGGGCTACAACTGTTCTCCATTGAGAGGTTTAGCCAATATTGCATTAGTAGAAATTCTGAGGGATTTTCTTTTACTTTTTCATTGACATTGTGTCTGTTTGAAGTGAAAGTGAATGAAGGAAAAATACAAGAGAGTACACACTCATATGCACATACAGGTACATATATGGTGGCATATGAATAGAAAAAGAAATGGGAGGGAAGGTATCAAACTGGTTTTCTATAGCTAGAATTTGATGGATTTTTGTGTTTTTTTTTGCTTTATACCTTTAGAAATTGTTAAACATTTTTTGAGGCAAATAAGTTTTACTTTCATAATCAGGGTAAAAAAAAGTTTTCCTATTTGAAAAATAAAAGTTACAGCAAACTTTTAGAACATTGCAACTATTCTATGTCTTATTGTAATGGTGGAAATAATTCATTTGTCCAAACCCATACAATATAGAAAACAAACAGTGAACATGAACTGTGGACCTCAGTGAATAAAAAAGTGATCAATTTTAGCTCATCAGCTGTAAAAAATATAGCCTCCTATGTTAATACTAGGGGAACCTGGGAAGTGGGAGAGGAGGGACTATGTGGGAACCCTCTGAACTTTCTGCTTACTTTTTTTTTGTAAACATAAAACTGCTCTAAAAATAAAGTCCATTATTTAAAAATAAAAGTAATATACAATATTGTTAAATTTGGGGTGGTAACTAAACATGTTGCTTAATTGCCTCCTTTTTGTTAGTTGCCCATAACAGAGCAGTTGCTTACGAAGCAGCACTTACCTACAGCAGCACTTCCTTATGAAGTTTCTGATAATAATGATATTTTCATCATATATATATGTACAGGTGTCAGATTTCCCAGTGGAACAAAAGGAGCTGGGAAGATTCTAGTGACTGTGGTTACTTGAGGGTACTTCTTATATTCTTAATAGTTCCAGACACTTGCTTATGGAAAAGAGGAAACTAATTTTCATGGAGTGCCCGCTCTGTGTTGGACACTGCGGTAGGTGTTTCACATGTCCTCATGCAGCCTTTAATACAGGTACCATCCTTACACTGAAGATGAGGAAGCAGCTGAGCAAGATCACAAGCTAGCAGAGACAAAGCCTAGAATTCAAATCCTATGTATTTTTTAAAAAAATAATCATAACACCTTGGAGTGCCCTTAGCAACAAGCATTTAACAAAGCAACAGAGCAATAACAGCCCCTGCAAGTTTAGTTAGAAATATTTTGAAAAATGAGAAAAGTACTTTAATAGCTAATTGTATCTTTGGATTTATTATACTCAAAACGATGACATAGGTTAGTTTGTTATGTACTAGGCGAATTTAATACCTTATTTTATATATTTTCATACAAGATGCTATTTTGATCCTATGAAGCCATCATTTGACATTTTGGCAGTAGTATTAGGCATCTAACTTCACTTTCTTTGTTCCTGTCAAACGATCCCCACAAGTACAAAGTGCTGTGTGAGACTCATGTGAAAACTTTGAAGAGTTTGAAAGAAGACAGCTTCAAGTGGGAAATGTTCGCTTATTAGTGATTGGTGTGAAAGAAGGCAGTGAGAATGTGCACCAGAAAGTGATCTGGTACTGCAGCCTAGGAAAATAAAGGCAGAAAGGAAGGGTGTTAGGAACAAGTGGCACAGATTGGAGAAAGCAGAAGCTGCTAGAAAGACTTTTGAAACAAAAAGACGTCTTTCTCTCAGAAGAACCAGAGTGTGTCAGACACAATCTGGAAGTAAAACCCACACATCTATGTGCGTCTGTGCGTGCATACACATACACATGAATGGCGAATGGCAGTTTGTTGCAAAATGTCAAATGATGGCTTCATAGGATAAAAGTAGCATCTTATAAGAAAATATATAAAATAAGGTATTAAATTTGCCTAGTACATAGCAAACTAAGCTGTGTCATAGTTTTTGCACCATTGCAAAAGTTGGTACCTGGAACCCTAATTTGTAAAATTTATTAATCCTTCTGTTAGTGTCTGTGTTGAATGAGGGCCTGAATTTAGAAGTGAAGAGATAAAACATTTCCTAAGTTGTTGTGTGGATCTTTCATAGGAATGCCAAACAACCTATTGCTAATGTTGCTTTTATTGGAGAGGTTTGCACAGTGACAATATTTTTCCTGCTTGATTTTACTGGACCAAAGCATCACTATTGTGCTTATAAGAAATGTTCTGCTGTTAATTATTTACCTTGCTTGATTTAGGTACATGAGATAAATTTTGATAGTTCCTTAAATTTACATTTTCTTCACTAAGAGTGGGAGCTAATGTTTGGCTTGAGGTCATATGAAGTTGATACAACCAAAATTTTGCACCCAATACTGCTAGTTCTCTTCTAGCTTTAATATTTTGGTTCACTAGTTCATTAGTCTCAGTCCCTTTTTCCTTAAAAAAATTCACAATTATAGTTTAATGTAACTCATATATACTTATCACACAAGAAATGCATATTTAAAAGTAGTGATTTATCTTGATTTTTAAAAAATTTTGCAGCTTTATTAGAAAATTAATGACTTGATTATTTTATTCATTAAAATTAATTGATGATAATCTTAAGCACTGGGAATTAGCTGTGTCCATCTCAGTAGGTTAACCTTGTATATATGAGATATATTAGTAAAGCTCTAGATTTTAAGGATTAATGCTTGTTAGGAAAAACAATACATCTAATCATATTCCTCAATAAAAAGCATCCTGGAAAGCAATTGATCTAGTCTCCTTAGTGCTGGGGCTGTGGAAGGGAATTCTTTGGCTTGAGACCCATGGCAAAGCTCCCTGGGGCAGAGACCTGGTTCTCTAGAAATGAAGACACATTATCTGTGCATAGCAGAGCCAGGAGCAGTGTCTTGGGAATTTTCTGAACTGGAAGTGAAAGTCTACCTGATGATTAGAGGGAGGAAAATGATTGTAAAGGCATGCTGTAGGGAAGGTCAATAGCCTGGAAGAAATTCAGATGCTTTTTATGCTATTCCTGCCTCAGATAATGGAGTTTTTGACTATGATCTATATAATGTAATGTTTAATTTTTACTGATACATATCCCATTGTCAAGCTTCCATTTATATAGCATCTTTAAATTTTTACTAGGGAAAAGGTAAGCATTTTCACCCTATTTTCATAGAGCTGCCAAGTTATGACTTTGGTTTTGTAATTTAAAATGAAATGGATTAAAAAAATAAATTATCATTACTCCTTGGAGTGTCCTTGGTAACAGGCATATAACAGAGAAACAGAGCAATAACATGCCTTGCAAGTTTAGCCAGAAAGATTTTGAAAAATTAGAAAAGCACTTTAATAGCTAGTTGCATAGGCACATAATACTGGAGTCTGGAGGGAGGTGACCTGTGGAAGTACAGTTAGGATTGGGAATTAGGAGAGGTAAATTCTAATCTGCTTTTGATAAACCCTGACCTATGTCAAGGAATTTAACTTCCCATCATCTCAGGTGGCTTTGATTGGGGGTGGGGTAAGGAGAAATACACTTTTTAGTCTACAAAATGTAGGGTTTGGCCTAATGATATATAAGCTCCCTTTCAACTAATACTGTGTTCGTCTGGAACAGATGGTAGAAAGAGCACTGGCCTTAGAGTCATGAGGTGGGACTTCTAAATTCCTGTGCTGGGCTGTTGGTCTCTTCTACTCTGAAATGAAATATGAAGCTAGATTATTGTCTCAGAATTTCTAGATAGAAAATTATCTGTTTTCTGGCTGTGTTCATATTGTATTTGCATATATTTGCAGAAAGCTGGTAGGAATGATCAGGTTTCATTTCCAAGCTCCAGATCTGTTGTTCATGTGATCTTAACCCTCTCTGCAGTCAACAAATGAAGGATAAGAAAATCTCAGTTTTTAAATCGTATTGGAAAGTTCTTTCTTAAACTTCTCATATTAGAAAGTTTTTGGCTGCAAATCACAGATAGCCTTTACTCAGATGGTTTAAACAAATATACAAACAAGAATGTATTGTCTCACACAGTAAGTCCAGAGGAAAGGTGAGGCTTCAGATGGTGAAGATAACCCTTCCCCATCTCTGTGGAGCTCTCTCCTTAGCTCTGGCTTCATTCTAAAATAGTGACCCTTAGGTTAGTCACAAGATGGCAGCTTGTGGCAAAATATCTAGCGAGAGAGAGAGAGAAACTTTTTCTCCTTAGCACTTACCACACTCTAACAAAATACTTATTTTACATGTTCCCTTTTTGTGATTGTCTCTCCCCACCAGATAAACATCAGGTGGGCAGGATTTTTACTTATTTTTTTCTTTTGTTTCAGTGTTGTGTCTCCAGTACCTAGCACAGTGCCTTGCATAGAGTAGTCACTCAGTAAACATTTATTGAATGAATGAATGAGTTCTCTTAACTCATTACATAAGCGAGTATTGCATTGCATATATTCCTGAGTCTTAAAACTATGCTTTCTATATTTTTGAAGGCATTTAATGATAGATATTACACTATGTAAATCTGGTTAAGCATTTTTGGACATCATTGTTTTTATTCCACTTGTTTTAAAAGTTTAATTTTACTTTTCATCTTCTAAAACTATTATATAGAAATATTCTGGGGGAAATTTAAATCAGAAAATTGATTAAGTCCCTTATTTGAACTTATTTGAATTACTCTTGTTTTGGTTTTCTTTATTTTTTTTTAAGATGAAGTGGTAGTTTAAAACTAGAAAGAAAGAAAATATCCAAGTTTACATGTACGGCATATAGGCAGGTAGAAATTGTTTTTGCTAGCTCACTTTTCTGGTGTCACTTACCTTTGAATACATTCCCAGCAAACCTTCTCATAAGACTTGTAGTACATTGTATTATTCGTATCACAAGTAATAGGCACTACTCAATGCTAACCTTTTAATAGGCATGTACATTTTTATTTCAGGTAATCTAATATCTGTATGAGGTTTTCTGAAAAAATAAAATGAGAATTTTTTTGTCTCCTTGGTGACACTATTATGTCACTAAGTTAGGATGGCAGTTTCTAGCCATTAATAGCTGTTCTCTTAAGCTCTCCTACAATAGTGCATTCAGTTAGTTTTATGTGAAAAGACACCATCTTTTCCAACAGTAATCTATTCTGTGTATTCCTGCTGGATGAACCTTACAGAGGCCCACCTTTTATTTAACTCTCCTGTCTTTTTTATATAAAGTAATAATTAAACTCCATAAAAACCTGAAGAATGAGGACCCAAACCTTTGTCTCCAACTTTGTCCCCATTACTTTACTTCAAACATTTTGGTTTTCAACCAAAATAAACTACATATTTTCCCATCTGTGACTCTTCTTCTTCCCCCAAACTCAAGTTCCTTGAGCTTAGAATGCTGCATCTCATTATAACATATCCATAGGTTCTTCCAGAGCAGCTAATGTGGGACCTGTACTATAAGGTTCCACACTTGGCTCCATTGGGAGTTCTCTCTCCTATTTCTCCATTGCTCTAATATTTCAATTGTTCGGTTGTTACACTCTCCTGCACTTATAAAGATCTGCTGTAATAAAGTTATTTATGGCTCTTCTCACCCACTTAAGAGGAGTAGTTTTGCTTTAAGATCCTTCTTTGAGCTGCCAGTCTGTGCTGTTGCTGAACATGTTCTTGACTAGCTTCAGGAAATGTTTGAATGGAGACAGACTCATTTTGTTAGAAGTAGCTGATCTGCACATTTCCATCACACTAAGCAGCACCCCAGATTCTAAAATGGGAAAAACATATCTATTTATTTATTGAGGTAGTAAGAACAAAAGGAAAAATGTAAAAACCTGTCAGTCACCCAGTGCCCCATGCCAGAGTAGGTTAGGACCAGGATCAGGGAAATGGGTAGGTGTGGCCAACCGTAGGTGTCATCAGTCACCACCTGGTTGTGGGCCCATCACTTCCCTCGGTTTTATGAGGTAATTCACTTGGAAAGGATGAAAATCACCTGAATAACCAAAGTGGCCCCCAGCATCCTAATGTTGGGGCTTGGCCTCTGTATAGGCTCCTGCCCTCCACATCACCCCACTCTCCTTCCTCCCTTCACCCTTATCAGGAACAGTTTGCTTTCTGGTTGGTCCAGTCCATTTCCCCAAAGCTCTCCTCTGTGGAGTAGAGGCAAGCAGGGCCTGATTGCTCATTATTCTCTTTCCTTTTAAGATCCCAGCAGAAGAGTTTTTGGGTGGCAAGAATACTTATTTATTTTGGTTCAACTGCTTTATCTTACTTAGGGAAGGAGGGTTTGTAATTGTATGTATCAAAACATTTCTCTAGGCAGGTTATGCCAAGCAATCTGGAGGTGTTCTTGGATGCTTGTCTACTCCAGAGCTAACCTACACATAGTGTGAATTTTGCTTATATTCCAGAAGGAGTCAAATGTTAAAAGTTTTTTGGCATTTGCTGTATCTTTCCATATCTTCCGAGGTTGGATAATCACAAACAGAAATAGGTGGTCAATACATATTAGCTGAATAAATCAATAAATACTTTGTTAAATAAGTACCTGCCTTAGAAGAGAGTAGAAAGCAAAGGAATTAAAAATATTTTAATTAATTTTTATTAGCTACATTTATAATATAAAAGAATAGATTATCCAGTTAAAAAATTAAACTAAATAATTAATATTAAATAAACAGTAAACCACCAATCTACCCATACTTTATCCCCTGAGCTCTGTTTTCTTCCACATGGGTAATTTCTTTTCATAGCTTGAGTACATCCACCACCTCTACTTTCTTTTTAAATGCATACAGTTCTCAACTTGATGTTTTTCCACATAGACATGTTACAATATTGGTAGAGAACTATAGTATATTTTGAAATGTCTACATGATTTTTATGTTATATAAATATACCATATTTTATTTAACCAGAATAAATTTTATTTAACACAATGAATGACACTTTAGGTTATTTCTAATATTTTACTGTTTATGAAGAACATTGAAATGACCATTCTTTTTAATGTGTCTTTGCTTATTTCTGCCCCTGTTTCTTAAAAGATAAATTCCCAGGAGAAATGCAGGTTCAAGGGCTATGAAAAATGTAATTTTTTTAGATGTTTACTAGTCTTCCTTCCCACCACAATAACTCTGACCTCAAAGAGTGTCCAAGTGTATTTATTTGTTCACATCCTTGTCAGTGTTATCATTGGATTAATTTTATTCTGAGTTTCATGCATTAATTAGGGTTTATCTCTGCCTTCCTTCCATTCTGTTCGTTTTGTGTGTGTGTTGGGGGTGGGGTCTGTCAAGGCATAAGCATGTTTTTTTTTTTTTCCTTTGACAGAGAGTCTTAACCTGTCGCCCAGGCTGAAGTGCGGTGACATGATCTTGGCTCACTGCAACCTCTGCCTCCTGGGTTGAAGTGATCCTCCCACCTCAGCCTCCCAAATAGCTGGGACTGCAGGCTTGCATCATCATGCCTGGCTAAGTTTTTTAGTAGAGATGAGGTTTCACCATGTTGGCCAGGCTTACCTCAAGTGATTTGCCCGCCTTGGCCTCCCAAAGTGCTGGGATTACAGGTGTGAGCCACTTTGCCTGGCCTGAGCCACAGTGCCCAGCCAGTTTTCTCAGACTTTAAACTCTGCAGTGTTTCAGGTAGAAGCCTGGCAGTATGGCCTTGGAACCAGACCTGACTCTTGGCCCAGCTTGGCTGTCGGCTCTCTGTTGCTACCTTGAATAGGTGCATTTTATTTCTTTATTCCTCATTTTCCTGGGGGGTAAATATCAAAAGTTTAATGCCTGCTTGACTTTTTTTCTAAGCCTCTGAGATTGAATTGGAGCAGCAGAGGGCTAGTGAGGGGAGGACACATCCCAAATTGGATGATTTTCAACATTCTGAGCCGCATTATTCTTATCTGAAAAAGTGCATCAAATGGGCTAAATGTCTTTCAGTGTCTGATTAAATCTGCCAATCAATGAATCTGTATTCAAAGTGATATGAAAGAAACAAATGTCCCATGCTAATAACACTAAGAGGTTCCTATTCCATCTAGTGGGTTTCATTGGGGCTTTGAAATAAATAATTGAAAATTGATATAATTTTATTTTTGCCTATTCTTTGGCTGAAATTACGACCATCCACAAATACCTTCTTATGTGTTCTCCTTCTTGTCCCTTTTCTTACTCTGTTTATTGATTTGTGGGACACGTAAAACCCACTTTAAATTGTCTACTTCTAGTTTCCTCATTGATTGAGTTTAGATGTTTGTTCTTGCCAAATCTCATGTTGAAATGTGATTCCCAGTGTTGGAGGTGGGGCCTGTTGGGAGGTGTTTGGGTCGTGGGGGCGGATCCCTCATGAATGGCTTGGTGCTCTTATGGGCCAATGAGTTCACTTCACATCTGGTTGTTTAAAAAGGAGCCTGATACCTCCCCAAATCCTCTTGCTTCCCGAGCCCTTGCTTCCTCTCTCATCATGTGATATGCTGCTCGCCCTTCACCTCCTGCCATGACAGAAATCTTCCTGAGGCCTCACAAGAAGCCGAGCAGATGTGAGTGCCATGCTTATATAGCCTGTAGAATTGTGAACCACATAAACCTCTTTTCTTTTGAATTACCCAGCCTCAGTATTTCTTTATAGCAACACAAAATGGACTAATACACTTACAATTGTTACTTTATCTTATCTTGGACAAAGTGGTGTTAGGTTTTTACACATGACATTCAAACATTAATTTAGGGACCACAAACTTAGAGGTCCAGCAATAATAGGGTATAAGAGCTCTGCGCTCTTGGGGATTGGAGAGGGTGGGGAGCCATAGCAGTGATGCTTGTTGAAGGGGCCAGTTGTGTAGCTCCAGCCACATAACTTTTACCACATCGTGAAGCACAGGATGGCAGAGGTTCTGATTTTTATAGAAAAGCCACAGTGTTTATTTATGTGAAAATTTCTGATCTTTAAATACCTGACAAAGATTAAAAAATACTGCACAGGGTACATAAACCAAGTCTGCGGGTTGGATCTGGTTCTACTGTAAATCCATGTATGGTTAGAACATCGTCTTCCTTTTCTTATTGATACTGTCTTATTGTTAACAAACTTATACTGAATAAAATGTTGGGATACAATTTCAGTTTCCAACATGTGCTTTTAGAAATAAATGATACTTTCCAAGCAAATCTTTTACCATCTTTCCATAATCTGAAATGTGTGTGGAAATTAAATAATGCCTTTTTAGTTATAGCATTAATATATAACATTTCACCCACTTATGAAAGGAAAACTCCTAATGACATCCTATAGGATATTTCTTTGCTTCTTTTTAAAATTCTGTGACATCTATAGTCTCCCTGTGTTTATCAGTTAATAAGAAAATGAGAATGGATTTATTTTTGATCAATATATTCAGGGTGAACTAAATGCATTGTAGTGAGATAACCAATCTACAGCAGAGTGCAATGCTAGATACTGTGCTTCTTGCAGTGATTTATGGAGGATCCTGTAATGATTTTATTTTTCTTGTTCATGCATGCATTATTCAATCAGCACTTAATAGGCATTTTCTCTAAACTCAGCACTGAATTGAGTGCTATGGGCACAGCAGGAGTAAGTGTAAATAATGAGTGAGTGGGGGCTATAGACAGGTGGAAATAGGTCATCAGGTTATTATAATACTGTGACAGGACAACACTGCTGAGAGAAGGTTAGAAAAGGCACCTCACTTAACCTTGGGGGTCAGGGAACACTTCCAAAGAAAATGATAACTAAGTTAAGATCTGAAGAGATGGTGGGAATTGGTGAGGCCCAGAAGCTGTGGAAGAGGGAACAGAAAGGACAATGTCTCCTAATTTTGAAAGACCACGGGGGATTGAAGATCTGAGGAAAGCACCATATGGCTGGAGTTCCAAGTGTGATAGGGAGTCGGGAGCTGCGTGGAGACCTCTCCATCAGGAGCCTGTTGTGCGGGCTCTTCTAAGTCCTGTTAAGCAGCTGTTGAGAGGTTTTAAGAAGAGAAGTGACTAGATCAGATAAAGGCATTTTTCAAAAGCTGATTTGAGCAGCAGTTTCCTCTTTAGCTCCCCCTTTACTTATTACTGTCTTCTTAAACCTCTTTAGTCCAGGTGGTGATGCTGCAAGTGAACAGTTTTCACAACAATCAGGATATATCTGATGTCCTTTTAGTCTTCTTAGCTTCAGGTTTTTCTGCCTTCAACACCTGGAAGGATATGAAGATAAAGAGAAACCGTGACCACAGCAAAAAACTAGGAATGGATGCAAGAAAACTAAGACAAAAGGAAAAGCAGAAAATATTTATTTTATTATGAAAATGGAATTGTACTGTGTCAGGAATCAGGAGGCCAGAATTTGAGACCTATGACCAAATTCTTTTATATTTTATTGTCCTCCATTGTCAAATAAAGGGTTGGATTGGTGTGTTTGAAGGTGACCCTGAGTTTTACAATTCTGTGAGGGTTATTTCAGTTGTGCATGGTGAATCAATCACCCTGTGTATCAGTCAAATTACAAATATATTCAGTGCAATAAGATTTTATATATATGTGTGTATGAATGTGTATGTGGGTTATGTACATGAAACAAGATGAAAACTTGTTAGGGAAGCATGGGTCAGTAGAAGGTTGAGTGCATTTGAGAAGATGATGGTAATGCTAATAATGGGTGGATGTTTGCCATAGCTCTCAGGAGCTGCCTGTCTCTTATGGAAAGGCAGGTTGTATGAGCAGGAGCTATTGTCAATACCAGTCACAAGTGTACATTGCAGAGACTGTCCCCTCAACTGTTTGTAACCCAAACTGTCCAGGAGTCAGATAGTTTCTTACCTAGAGGAATGTATGATAAGGTTACCTCTTTCTGCAATTCCTCTGTTTGACAGTGCATACAGAGATGCAAGATTTCTGGAGAATTTAAGGCCATAATAGAGAAACCTGTTTTTCTTCCTCTTTGTCATTTTCTTGAATACCTGTTTTTTTTTTAATTATTATGACAATTTGAAGTTACCTTGCTAATTTATTTATTATTATTATTTTTAGAGGCAGAGTTTCCCTCTTCTACCTAGGCCGAAGTGCAGTGGTGTGATCATAGTCATAGTGTAACCTCAAATTCTTGGGCTCAACTCTCACTCTGTCACCCAGGCTGGAGTGTCGTGGCGTAATCACAGCTCACTGCAGCCTCAAACTCCTGGGTTCAGGTGATTCTCTTGCTTTAGCCTCCCGAGTAGCTGGGACTACAGGCATGTGCCATCATGCCCAGCTAATTTTAATTTGTTATAGATATGGAGTCTTGCTATGTTTCCGAGGCTGGCCCTGAATTCGTAAGCTCAAGCTGTCCTCCCACCTCCACCTTTCAAAATGCTGGGATTACAGGGGTGAGCCGCTGTGTCTGGCAAATCTTTTAATGTTACTATTTTTTGTATTGAAGTAGTTTCCCTAGTATCAAGGAGATTTAGGATGTCTTTATTTTCAGAAAAAGTTGGAAGGAGAATATTCTCAAGCTTATTAAATAACATTTTGCTATATGTAACTTTGCATAAACCATTTTATTATCACAGACTTCTAAATGCTGAACACTTGCGATAAGTCACTCTACCCTTTATAGGTATGTATTCCTGTCTTGCTTTTATGTATTTCCAGATGTAGAATAGCCTCTTTCAATGCTGCATTAGCTGGAATAATGTGAAGCAGGAAAGTTAAACAGTTAAAATGAAAGAAATGAGCCCACTCAGGGGCTGGGACTCCCCAGTCTTTGCCACCATATGGTTGGAAGGCCTTAGTGCCTTTTCTTAGATTAAATATCTCATAAACACCCCGAACATTTGAGTGATGCTAGCATTGGCCAAGCACGGTTATTAGCAGCCGAGCATTACTGGATACTGACAAGGAGGACAGGTACAAGTGATAGAGAAGCAAATTGGGACTCAGTGTATTAGTGACCTTCATGTAAGTGGCAGAGCTCACTCAGGGCTGAGGTGAACTTAGGTGCTCACAAGGCCACTGCTGAGTAGAGTCAGCCTGAGGGATTTTAAGGCTTGTCCAGGCCTAGGAGGATGACTGCCTGAAGGTGAACTGATGCTTTGGGTAACACAGGCTCTGGGACTGTGGGCCTTCCAATGAACTGTGCGGTACTTTGTAGTTTTTTCAGCTTTGACTTTGTTTCAGTCAAGTGAAGTAGTGGTATGTTTGAAATTTTAATTCAGCTCCAACCAAAATCTGTATTCATTTTTTACGGTCTTTTCTTTCTCTTCCTTCTGTGCTCATAATCTGTTTTCATTATGATCAGATCTGCTGATTGTATATGTTTATCAAAGCACTGGTTCTAAGGCAATTTACAGCAAATCTTACTCTTTCACAGATTTTAGAATTGTAGTGGGATTGGAAAGGCCATATAATTATGACCTTATCAACAGTTCATTAATAATGAAAAACTTTGTTGGCTGACATTTTTTGGGCTTTTCAACTGAACGGGAAATAACTGCACACATCAAAATACCATCAAATTTTCAGAATGAAGAATTTCCTTTGCCTTCTAGCTCAAGACTATCACTTTCAGTAGAATCTACCTCAGTAGCTTTGTGTGTGAGAGAGGGGAAACCCAAGGAAGAAAAGACAAAGACAGACACTAGATACATGAACTGAGGGACTGACTTAGCTGTTTCTGTTGATATGCTTGTAGAGCAGCAAGTAGGTTGAAGTGTAACTAAATACATAAACACACACACACACACACACTCTCTCACACACACCATAAACATGCTACCCCTCTCCCTCTGTGAGAGCCATAGCACAGTGATTTTTAAACTTTAGGATGTGTAAATGTTAAATGGACAGTTTGGTTGAAATACAGAATATAAGCTTCATGAGAACAAGAGTTTTTTGACTGTGTTTCCTCTGTTTTATCTCCAGTGCCTTGTGGTTGGCATGTAGTAGATGTTAAATAAATATGTATTGGGTGATTCGTGGGTTCCATCCTTATAAACTTATATTTGGTAGCTTTGGGATAGGACTCCATGAATCCGCATCGGTATCAGGCACACCAGTTGACTTTGATGTAGTTGGTTGGAGGGCCATACTTTGAGAAGCACTGCATGATGAGCCTGGAGCTGTGGCTGTTGCGAATGGTGAATGGTCTGCTTCTCCATAAAGGGAGGTGGGTTCTAATTTGCTTAAGAATATGCTGCAGAACTACCTTGTTTTGTGGAGGAGTCTGACAGTGCTTTACCTCTTGACCACAGTCTTACAAAGTTGAGTATCTTATGTGCCTTTGGGTGCTGGGACTTGTAGCCATGGCAAAGGAGATGTTTTCTGACTTTAAACTTATCTGTAAAAGATACAGATGTGTAAATCTTATGTGTAAAAGCACACAACAATAGCTATTCACATACATTCATTTAAAGAGAGGTTGATTTAAATCTATTCAGACAGCAAGGTCAGGCACAGTGGCTCATGCCTGTAATCCCAGCACTTTGGGAGGCCAAGGTGGAAGAATCACTTGAGTGCAGGAATTCGAGACCAGCCTAAACAACATAGCAAAACCTCATCTCTACAAATAACTAAAAACAAACAAACAAACAACAACAACAACAAAACATTAGCCAGGGGTGGCGGCAGGTGCCTGTGGTCGCAGCTGCTCAGGAGGATCACTTGAGCCTGGGAGGTTGAGGCTGCAATGAGCTGTGATTACACCTTGCACTCCAGCCTGGGCAATAGAGCAAGACCCTGCCTCTAAATAAATACATAAATAAAATATACGTAAATACAAATCTAGTCAAATAGTAATAGCTAATATGATATGAATGGTTATTCTTCTTAACCAGAAAACATAAGGGGCTTGGTGCGAAACCACTCATCTTTTTTTTTTTTTTCAATCACATACTTTGTAGTGTTCTTGTTAACTGTACATGTAACCCATGTGTAATAAAGTATAAAATAGTTAAAATGAAGCAAACTGCCTAACGGCTTTTAAACCTAGTTTTTATGGCCAGACCAAGATTAAAACATAAAAAACCTGTTACCAGGTCTTGCAGAAACCCTCAGTCCCTAAATTGTCTCTTTTCCTCCTGAAGACAGTACCTGGATTATAATCAACACCATTCCCATCCTTGTTGCTAAGTACATTTCCTTTCCCCAGAAGTTACTAGCAAGATGTTTGCATTTAAGAAGAGCCACATGTCTAGCATTTATGTAGTACCTGCATTTGTTTGGATCTTTCCCATCACAAATAGGACCAAGATTAACTAGAGCATGGAACAGCAGAAGAGGGTCATTTACAGGTTGAACTAGCAGTGAATGGAGACAGCAAGATTGAAAATGTTTTGCACTGAGTAAATTTTAATGCAGGAAAGTAACTATTTAGAAAAGAAACAGATTTAACATGTTAGATTAATATGTGATATGAGAGCAAATTACAGGTTGATACAGGGTCTACAGTGTACCAGGATAGAAAAAGAGATCCTTAATATACATATTTCCACCAGTACCCAAGTGAGGAGGGATTAGAAGTGAAGAATATTACTGCAGTTATAATGATTCATTATTGTATTATAGTTCCATATTGTATAAACACCTGTATGCTTTTTATTTAATAGTGTTGTTTCAGTTCTTTAGCAAATTCACTTGTAATAAAAACTTTTCCAGATATCTCCTTTTTAGTATAAAAGCAATATATCTTTATCATAAACAATTCAAATGATGCAGAAAGATATATGTAGGATATTAAATTATTTCTATATCTCTTCTCAGCTATAACTATAATTTGATGAATAGATTATTCCTTTTTAAAAATGCAGTCAATTGGTGGTGATTTGGTAGCAGATTAACTGGTTTGAATATTAATGGTGGTAAAAATAACAATACATTTGTGAAAAAATTTAAATGCTTTGAACCAGGTAAATTCTACTAGGTTGAACCATGTACAATTGCTGTGTTAGTAGGTAAAAAATGTCAAATATTGGCAGTTTCATGTGGTCAAGCTGTAGTATTAGAGGAATGTGTTCTTTACAGTGATTTAGTAACCAGTTGATGTGGGCACATGAGTCCACAATGTGGAAATAGCCTGTATCTCACCGCTCTTTGCCAGTAGTCAAATACTGGTGACAGATAAATAGGTATCGATGCTAAGGAAGGGGGAAATGGTTTAGGCTGTAATTTCCAATGTCACATTTCAGTTCTATGATGTTAGGGAAATTAGAGAGAAGCAGAGCAAGAGAAGTGTGTAGTGGGATTGAATTTTTGCCCATCTCCAAACTGAAAAACTCTTAAGAAGCAAGTGAAAACAGTGCACCTTTTCATAGATATAAAACAACTTACATGATATTTTAAAAGTATTCCTAACCTGTTGTATTACCTTTCCAATTTTGGATGACATCTGGTGAACAAAAAACATCTCTAAATCCTGAATGTGATTTTGGCTAAATTAAGCATTACATGACACCACATTTATTTTAACCTTACGTTTAGAGTTGGCTATGACCTCTTTCCTCCATAACCCACAGTTGACTCTTTGTACATATGTGTGTATAAAGAATAAAAAGCAAATATGGGGTCAAACATTTAATTCTATTTTTTAGCCCTATTCCTTTATTTTTTCATTCATTAGTTTATGGTTCTGTGTGTGGAGTGTTTATTGTATTAGATATCACTAAGGAGAAGGTCCAGATTGATCACAATCACAGTGTTTATCATTGCTCTTCCAGTGTTTAGGCCAAGCAGGCAGCACGCATTACAGAACCATGAATGCACTAACCTGGAGCTGCGTATCAGTGCTCAGCGTACGCACATGTTCTTTCTCTGCTAGACTGTCTCCTCATTACAGACAGTTAAACAAGCAATCCTGTCTCTTTTGTGCATGCAATTTTTAAGTCCCCTCTTTATATTTCCCCTCAGAATATTTTAGCTGTGAAAATATTCAGACTCCACTGGCAAGTAAGGGAGATGGAACTTAGTAGTTAAAAGTAGTTTTACTATTTGTAGTAAAAGTAAATTTCAACAGCCTTAAAGCTGTCAAGCTGTGGGCTTGAAAAAAAAGTTGATGTTTGTTGTGGTTGTAGCTTGAGATATAGTTGGGTCCTTAGGTTTCATGAGTAGTCATTCTGGAAAAGTCAGGCAGCAATCCCTCTACTCCACTCTGCTGAGAAAGAACACATAAGATGAAAGGAGCCTGTGAATGTCTTTTTTCTCCCAGAGACTAAAGGCGAAGTGATGGCGGATGGGCTGTGTGTCTTTGTAATCTCTTTTTTCCTAGTAGGACATCAAATAATGATCTAGAAAATTATCTCAAATATTAAAGGTTTTTTTCCCCTTTATTAACATTGGTTTTGGGGAAAAAAAAACACACCACTACAGTGGGTATCTGATAAAATGAACTTACTCTGATTTTCTGTATTATCTCAAAATTTATTTTAATCATGATGGGACTAGAGTTTGGATGAAATTCATTTCTTCCAAGTTGGAGTGAAAAATTAAGTTGTTTATTCTCAAAGTGGGATGCCAAGGTTTGAGTATGGCTGTGAATATGAAACTGGATCCTTCTGCCAACCTAAGGGAAGGCTCCCTGCATCCCTCTATCCTACTGGGACTTTGTCAGAGCACAGCTACCTCTATGAGCAAATGTTTTTCTGTTTTTGTATGGTTTTGACACCACAGCCCCTAAACTATTGTTATAATTTTCACCCTTAATTCTAATTACAAGTCTTTTGCATCATGTGCAATTTTACCTTTTCAAATCTCACTGGTGAAATAAATTTAAAACATTGCCATATGTTTACCTAAAATTTATGATGAAACCAAGGGTGCTTGAATTACTAATGCTAATGTTACAGATTTTTGTACATAAACAATGACAGAATAACATGTCTTGTGTTTATGATATTATTAGGATTACATGGAGTATGATTTTGACAGTGCTTGTCTTGATGAGGGAGACACACTGGCTCTAGAACTTGTAGGTGTTAATCTGTGGACTGACTTGGCAGCTAGGAGACTCCCTTGCCTTGCTAACAGCAGGAACTATAGTATCTGGCACCTCGCTGGGACCAGTGGCTGCTGCCTTTGGCAGCCTCAAAGTTAGTCATGTCTGTCACCTACCGTGATGTTGGTACATATCGTAGGCTGTTTTCTGTCCATTAATGCCATTTTTCTGCCATCAGCTTTGAAATTAGTGGCTCTGTGCTTTTCCAAGTATGAATTCATTATGTTAATCTTAAAAGCAAGAGGGCTTGTTTCAAATTCAGATGTTGGTATTTATTTAACTGACAGTGTGTTTCAAAAGTTTATATAAATATGTTTTGAAATCTAAAATCTGTCATAATTATTGAGATTTATTAGGATGTAATGTGGAGGCTTTGAGGTTTCATCTAAATGGTCAAAAATATAATATGAAAAATGACTTGATGCTTTTCTATAATATTAGTCACTTTCAAGAAAAAACATTTTCTTCTTAAGATGAATGTTGGCAGGAATTTGATTTTACTGAAATTGTGGGACAAACACAGTAGGAAATGATGGGTGTGAAGATATTACTTTGAGAAATGAAAAACAATTTAGGTGTAAGTGGTAAGAGAAGAAAGGCAGTAATTGGGGGAAAACGGTTAAAGAAAATCCTGTGTCAAAGTGTCCTCTGGGTATGAGATTCTCACTGAAGTGGAAGCTTTAATACCTTTATGGAGTTGTTGCCAATAAGGATGGATCATCTCTGAATTTGACAACCTGAGGTATTAACTTGAAAAATGGAATTTGACAAGATTGCAAATAATGTTCAATAATATGTTTCCAAAACTTGCTTCACAAAGCCATGTGCCTTTCTTACGACATGATATTCAGGGGCCCTTAATTCATTTGATCTGAAAAGTTCCTGTGCAGGCTAGGTGTTATGTACCATACCTTGCCATCATTTAAAAATACCCTGCTGTGGTTTGAAATAATGATCTCTGAGGATGTGTGCACCTCAGAAGACTGGTGCAGAAGCAAGTGTCACTTAAAATGAGCCTATGTGATCCGCAGATTAATACCTGAAAGCTAGCTACCTAATAAAGTTTTAATTGCTTAAGGCTACTGGGCTAGTTGAATAATTGAAAGAAAGAAGATTGTAAATTATTAGAATTAACAATACTAAACTCTATGGTAAATCTATAGTGATTGTTTCTTCAAAGTTAATGTGCTGTGATTTTACTGTTATTGTAATTACTTTCTCACTTGAGTGCTGGTTTATAAAGCTCAGATAAAATAAGCCTGTAGATATTTTTACAATAAGGTTTTTAGTGTGCAAAACTAAGTTTCTCTTGGCAGATATGTGTAGTGCAGAAGAGAAGTCCTCTCTACCATAGTTAGTGTCTACTTCTCTTGCCTGGGAATATACATTGTTGCTCCAGATTCAGTTCCGGAGGGAACACCGTTCTTATTGCCTTCCACATCGATCAGTTATCAGACTGCCTTCTTTTGACCAATATGTGTTTATAAAAGTTTATATTTGGATTAAGGATTTAATATATTGTTATGAAACAGGTTTGCTTGGGGAAGACAATGGAAATTCATAGCAGTAACAATAGTTCTGATAACACAAGTTCACCTTCATGGAGGTAATACTGGCAGTTAGTGTACTACTAAGTCCTAAGTACTTTATTTTTGCCTTCTCTGATGACTGTCCAGTACAGACTCATTTGCATGGTAATTGTGTATCTAAAATATTATTTTATTTTAGTGAAATATTAAATAATTGAAATTTATTTTAATATGTTAAAACATGGGTAAATCTCTTTTATTTTTTAAAAGACTTTACATTTTAGAGCAGTTTTAGGTTCATAGCAAAGTTCATTGGAAAGTACAGAGAGTTTCCACATATTTTCCATCCTTCACATATGCATAGCCTCCCCAGCTATCAGAATCCCCAACCAGTGTGATACATTTGTTGCAGTTAATGAACTTGGAATAACACATCATTACCCAAATTTCATCATTTACATTGAAAGTTCACTCTTGGTGTTGTAAATCTCTCTTTAAAGATATGGCCTTGCTGTATTATTATTTGCCAAGGGATCAAGGACCTGCTCAGGGCCACCAGTGTCAGCAACTAGATTCTGAATAAATATTTGATGAATAAATGAATTACTACAAGTTATTGATAGAATATAAGCAGAATGTTTTTTTCTCTTCAGATTTTATAGGTTCTTAACAAAAAACCAAAATGAAGACATAATGTTTTTAATGTAATGGTAAAGAGGAAACTTCTGTGTTTTGAATACTCTACTTGAATTGCCATTGCTGTAAAGAGAAATAATTTTGATTATTTTTGTTTTTACTCAGGTATGAAGAATTTATTCTCAAATTAATACTCATGCTTATGAGTGTATAAATGCTCATATATTAATTTAATAAAGGTTTCTGTTACTTGATAGGATGGGCTACTTGCATTGTACAATTTTTTTTAACATATTTTCCCGTCTTTCACAGTTCTTTTATTCTTACACAGAGTTAGAAAGATGTAAGACTAAATTCACCACCTAAATTTAATAAATAATATTTTGTAAATATATTTATATCATTTGACCCCGTAATTCTATTTTTCACAATTATTATAAGGAGATAGTCCAAAAGGCGGAAAACTAAGTGCCCAGTCACGTCTTTTGTGGTATTATTTATAAACATAAATCTTGATCTAAAATTTCTTTAAGATGAGCAGTGTTGCAAAGAATCTGATTATGGGGATGTGATGTGTCTCATTCCTTTTTTTTTTTTTTTTTGAGATAGAGTCTCACTATGTTGCCAGGCTGGACTGCAGTGGTGTGATCTCAGCTCACTGCAACCTCCACCTCCCAGGTTCAAGTGATTCTCCTGCCTCAGCCTCCCAAGTAGCTGGGATTACAGGCACGCGCCACCACACCCAGCTAATTTTGTATTTTTAGTAGAGGCGGGGTTTCACCATGTTGATCAGGATGGTCTCAATCTCTTGACCTCGTGATCCACCCCGCTCGGCCTCTCAAAGTGCTGGGATTACAGGCATGAGCCACCACGCCTGGCCGCGTCTCATTCCTTTTTTTAATCAAAGGAAAGGAGGCTTGCTTTGAGGAAGGAGTGCAGTTTAAGAGGTAAAGCCAGCTATTGCTTGTCAAGGTCTTGAAATTGCTAGCATTAGCAGCTGGTCTTCTCTGGGTTTTTAGAGGAGTAGATACCCAGAGGCCCTGTGTGGAAACTGAGTTTTATCAGCCGGAGGTTTGGGCGTAGTGCTAGTCTCAGAGTCAAAGGAAGATTGGTCAAACTTGAGGAAGAGCTACTAGGTGGCAGCAGGCTCTTCTTATTCAGAATAGCCACCCCAACCCCTGAGGACCCCAGATGCATGACATTCAGTAAACTTGTTGAGTTCTTACTATGCTTTAGACCTTGATCCAGGAGCAAGATATATCAATGGGGGAAAAAAAGATTACTGTTCCTATGGGAGAAGGGGTTTTGGAAGACAATTAATGATGCCTTTCTGATCTTGAATCTTCCCACTCATACTCCTCCGAAAGTCATAAATCCAACAAGGAGAACAAATAAAAACAGACAACTCATACCTTCAAGAGCATTAAGAGACAGCAACAAGCCTGTGATAGCAAAGAGTGACACAGGGGAAGCTGATAGAGGCTTAAGAAGCTGTGAAAAACAGTACAGGGGTGTGAAGGACTTAATCAAATCACAAGCAAAATTATTCCAGAAAGAGAAGGCTGGGATGTTGTGTAGTTCATTCACAGCACTGGATGCAATAAAGGAGGCTGAAAGTGACTGGAATTGGCAGCTGCTGGAAAGCATTGCCTCTAGGGGAGAGTCATATATAGAGAGAAACGGTGGTACCTGTTAAGACAGGATAGTGAAAGTAAAGGAGGAAGGAAAAGGGAGAAATTAAGGATCCTGTGGAAGTGAAAAAGAAACAAGACAACCCAAACCCTTCTTCTTTCGTCTCCCAGTGCCAGCTGTAAAAACTACATAGAAGAGGGCAAAGGTGACAGAAAAAAAGACTCTCAGATTAGGAACCAGTTCATTAAATAAATAGGAATAGAACAACGTAGCCCACATCTACCCAAAACGACTCTCAAACATTGAAAATAGGGATTAGTGCATTTTGGTTGCAAAAACTCTTGCAATAAGTCAACCGTAAAATTAAAACTGTGCATAACACTGAAATATGAATTGAATATTTGAATTCATGCTTTTTGGTGTATGAAACAAACAAGCCTACCTTTAGTTAGAAGTACAAAAGCTAAGTAGAGAAATGGACAAAAAATAAAATGAAATAAAATTAGAGTTAATTGAACTTCTGGCAAGAATAGAAGAAAAGAAAAAATCAAATCAGAAGTGAAGACTAAATTGCAAGGTACCTAAAGGAAAATCAGATTAAAATGGCAGGTGGTAACCCAACATATTAATATTTACATTGAATGTAAATGGTCTAAACATCAAAATGAAAAGTCAGAGAATGGCAAAATGCATTAAAAATATGACCAAACCGTATACTGTCTACAAGAAACTTCAACTGCGTGATATCAGTAGGACTGAAAAGAAAAGGATGGGTAAATGCTAATCAAGAGAATGGTGGATGGCTATACAAAGGGGACTTCAGAACAAAGAAATTTACTAGGAGTAAAGAGGACATTACTTATTGATAAAACAGTCAATTCTCAAAGAAGACATAGCAATCCTAAACATGTATTCAGTAAACAACTGAGTTTTATAATACAAAAAGCAAAAACAAGCAGAACTCAAATGAGTAATTGACAGATCCACCATTACAGTTGAGGATGCCAATATGCCTCTCTCAGTAGTTCATAGAACCACTATTCAGAAAATTAGTAAGGATATATTAATAGAAGAACTCAATGATACTATTAAATAATAGGATCAAATTGACATTTATAGAACTCCCCACCCAACATCAGCAGAATTCAGGTTCCATACCTATGGAATGTATACCAAGATAAACCATATTCTGGATAATAAACTATACAAATTTAAAGAATTGGAATCATACCAAGTATTTTCCCTGATCATAATGAAACCTAACTAGAGATTAATAACAGCTGACAGGTAAAATAACTGAAAGAAGTTTTATCTAAATGAAAACCTTGTTTTTCTGGCCAGGCACTGTGTTATACACCTGTAATCCCAGCTTGTTAGGAGGCTGAAGAACGAGGATCACTTGAACCCAGGAGTTTGAGACCAGCCTGGGCAGCATAGTGAGACCCCATCTCAAAAAAAGTCTTGTTTTTCTACGCTTCATTTTGAATTGTTATTGACTTGGAACATGTGAAAATAGATATCTCTCATCTGGCAGTGTGCCAAAATTATAATGGTATATATTAGTTGATTGTTATCCACGATAAATTGTTTCTCTGTCCATTTTGTTTTACAGCTTCTCTTTTAAAAGGACTAAAACATGCTAACATAGTGCTACTTCATGACATCATCCATACCAAGGAGACGCTGACACTTGTGTTTGAATATGTGGTAAGTAAAATAAGACTTTTAAATTTAGACATTTAAAATATGAATGAAATTCTTATAGTGTTGTCATAGAATTTTGTTTTTAGATTGCTGTACTGAAGTTAATATTTTATCTGAATACATGAGAATTGTAATTTTGTATAAAATAAAGGCCCTATAAAAGATTATTGAATGATATGTATCTTAAAAGAAAAACCCAGAAAAATGTTAACTTGAATTTTTATCGGATATGTTATCTATTTATAACCTATTTGTTACTAGGATACATTGTAATTTTTAGGTTTATTACATAGGATTCAACAGCCTGATGGTGATCATTATCAAAGAAAGCTCATAGGCAATAAGAATGGTTTTTTATTTTTGGATTTGTAACTTGGTTTCTCAAAAGCATGCTTATTAAGATGTGTGTGTGTGTGTGTGTGTGTGTGTGTGTAGGAAAGCCTGATACAATTTAGACTTCAAAGTTTTCCCCCTCACTTGGTATTTCAGCTATTAATTAGAACTTCCAATTGCATAGCACACAATGTAATGATCTTCTTATGTGAGAGTATTATTGCTAGAAGACTTGGACTTGAACTCATAATTAATCCTTCTCCATTTCTCTTAAAAAACATGGTATTTGTGTAGCACTACTTCAGCATTTAACTGTGGAATCGTGAAATGTAACTATGATAATTAACATCCCAATTTTCACAGATGGATCTAAGAACATGTAATTTATAAGACACAAATGACATCGGTGCAGACATTTATTTAGAATAGTTGTTGGTATTGTCAGTGTATTAGGACCCCATTTTGTAATTACCACACTACTTTTTAAAAAATTTGAAGTACTTTCCATTTTTCCTTAAAAAAAAGAATGAATATTTGCAACATTTTTATTTTGCTTATGTCTGCCTGTGTCTGTCGTTTGAAAATTGTTGTCTTATGAAGAAGCCATTTATCTTGTCTATTTACATATAAATGATAGATACATTTGAATAATATGGTAATGTGACTGCAAGGACAGCTAGAGCTGAGCAGTTGCATATATTATGTGGTACCAAGAATGGATGCAGATTCACACATCAATGCAAACATAATTTCTTTTGTTTAATCCATGATTTTGGAGTTAATAATGTATTCCAGCTGATTTAGACTTGGAACTTTTGAGTCATACTTTTAAGTATGTCTAGTTTACATATTTCAGTTAAATCTGGATTTTCCTTACTATGCTTGACTTTTACAATGTTTTGTAGAAAAGAGATTTCAAAAATGTACTTATTCTGTCCCTCAAATTAGATAATTAAAAGGAAGGAAAGTAGCTTGTGCACCAAAATCAGTAACATTGGTAAAGAAACTAATAAAAGTAGTGTGAAAATATGTCCTCTAAATCTTAAAAAATAATGAAATATATTTATGGGGTTAAAATGTACATATTGGATCAAGTGTCATTTGACGATTTTGTATTTATGTTGTTGCCAAATAAAAGGAAATAAATTCACTACCCTGCATTATTTACTGATAAAGACTGACTTTTAAACATAATCACTTTTCTTTGTGTGAGTAAAATTTTCCCTAGTCCAATTCTTATGGAGACATCCCATGTGCTTTTAAATCAACCACTTAATAATATGGGCACATGCAGTATCTAGAGTAACATTTTGTTCCCAACTTCTCCATGGAGTTCGGACATCATGTAGATTACTCTTGTCTCTTTTAGAGATTGAGGCCAACTTGGGTCATTTTTGGCTTATGATTGCCCTGCCTCTGCTTCTATTGTCCTGTCTACCTGCGTTGCCTTACTTTTACACTGCTTCTTTGCCTTTTTCCTTTCTACCTTTCTTTTTCTATCTTTTCCTATTCTCATCATTTTCTATCATTTTGCTTTTTGCTGCTATATGTGAAGTTTGTTTTTTGTGCATTTTTAGTAAAAGATGTTTAGTTGAATTCCTGAAATCAGCCTTTGGTGAAAAGAACCGCTTCAGTTTGTAGAAATTTCTTAGGGATAGTCTTCTCATTTAGGGTGGGAAGGTGTAGATTTCTCAGCAGGATTAGTCTATTTGGCAATTGCCCAGTTCAAAAATAACTTCCCTGAATATTACCTAAAGTTTTTATTTCCTTAACACAAGTTTCCAATTGCTTGTTCTTTGTAAATATTTGGATATCTCAAGAAAAATTAAGGTTCTTACATACCTTAATGGATTGTTTTAATCAGATTGCTTTCCTCACAGTATCTAGCAGAAATAAACTCTACTCTTCTTGCATGTTTTGAAGCAGTGGAAAGGCAATAATAATTATTAAACATTAAGTGCCTTGGAAATTAGAGCAGATATTAGTGAGCGGCATAAGGTAGGAAACAGGAGGGCACTGTGGGCTTGGGATGAATGAGTGAGGGCCACAGAAAGAGAGGCAAAAGAATGTTTAAGACAAATATGGCCACAATAATAAAACCCAACAGCTGAAATTTACAGTTTTATGCTGACTTTAAAGCTGGAGGGCTTTACATTCATTGTCACTTTTGGTGTTCTCAACAGCCTCATGGAACTGTAAATACCACCATTTTGCAAAGGAAAAACCTAAAGGTTAGGGAGATGAAGCAGTTATTTCCAAGGTCTTGTAGTTTGTAAGATAGACCCAGGCCCATCCTAATTGGACTGTTATAGCTCCTGTTTATTTTTATCAATTTTAGTTAGCCTAGGTCTTTGGTCAGAAGAGGAAAAGAAAACTTTCTTCTTTCTTTCCATAACCTTCCTTTATTCTACACTTAATATCCTGAGTGCAGATAAGTCCTAAAAACAGTGAAACTGCTTTATAGTTTGAATAAGTTTTGTAAATTGGCCAAAAACCTGTCCATTTAAACTTGTATTTCAATTACAAAATGTGTTTTTAGTTTCCATAAAGCAAACTTGTAAGTTATAGTATTGTCGCATATGTGCCACTAGGGTCTTCTGAAATGCACACACATAAACATACACACACACACACACACACACACACACACAGAACTTTGTTAGCAAGTTCTAAAATCAGTATCAGTTTAATTTAAAATTTCTAAAACTTAATGATAATGTTGCTGTATTTCAGAATTATTAACATCAAAGGTATTTTCTAAACAATGTTGATTTTGTAGTTCTGTGTAATTAATTCATTGTACCCTTTTTTGAGGGAGGTACCATTGTAAGTTAAACAGTAGGAAAAACCAATACCCCATGCCCATTAAAACCCTGGATATGACGGGAAAGTAAAATAATTTAAGATTCATTAGATACTATTGTATTTTTCCTTTTGATTTCACAATGAAGTTTTCGAGGGCTTTTTGAGATACCTATGTAATTCAAGTTTTACCACGTGAAGGATTCTTATTTATAATATGTACATACTATAAATGTATTTCTTTTTTTGGCTTTAAAGGAGAACTGTAAGCCTAGTTGCTTTATATTGTTGCCATGAATGGCATTTTAGGTTTTATAAAAGCCTTCTGAGGGCCAGAATAATGAAATAAGTGGTAAAAATTTAGTGATGTGAAAGAATACTCAAGGAAATGACTTTGAAGGTCATTATTAAAGTGGTTTAGTGGCTAATAGGATATTGTTGGTGTAGGCTTTCTTTTAAGTAATAGGAAAAGCTTTACAGACCTAAAGTGTTCTGTAATTTAGATTCTTATACAGTTACAAAGTCTGTAGATACTACGATCTGGAAGCTGCAAGGTTGGGAACCCCTTAGGAAATGTGCTCCTTAAGTTGCTCATGTTGCTATTGGGTAACATGTGGGCCCCTCTGATGCATGGTTTTGAGTACAGTTATTTCCAAGGTCTTGTAGTTTGTAAGACAGACCCAGGCAGTTGGGTCTAATATGTCAAATATGAAGGAACACCTTAAACCAAGGAGTGGCTCAGTTAGCTTGAAAAGGAATCTCATTCATAATGGTCTAAAATATTATTATAGCTGTCTTTTTTCCCTATACAGGTTTAAGACTTGGAAGAGAAAGGCAGAAAATGTAGTTGAGAATCATTGACTCCAGAATATATTTAGTTGTGAAAGTTCTAACAAATATTTCTTCTACTTAAACAGAAAGTTAAGCAATTTAGTTTTTATTTTCTTTGCCAAAGACAAATAAGTGCCGCATTATCCTATTTAACACCATGCTGAAAAATTTAAAACAGATCCCATCAGTGAAAATAAGAATGCTGATAGCAAACATGATTATTTAAATATATATTGCCATTAAGCTAATAACTGTTCTCTTTTAAATTACATAAGAGGAAAGCATGTGTAGCAGCATTTTTCATTACATATTTAATAATTGTGTACAAGTAGAAATCAAAATAGAATTGTGATTACCAGGGAATAAGGAGGAGGGGAAAATAGGGAGTTGTTCAGTGGGTATAAAGTTTCAGGTTTTTTGGGGGGGGTGCGGTGGATACAAGATGGATGATAAAAGTTTCAGTCGTAAGTTCCAGAGAGCTACCGCACACCATAGTGCACATGGTTTAACAATATGATATTGTGCACTTACAATTTTAGTAGTAGAGTAGATTTTTATGTTAAGCATTCTTACCATCAGAAATATAAAAGCAAGGTTGGACACAGTGGCTCAATCCTGTGATCCCAGCACTTTGGAAAGTGGAGGTGGGAGGATTGCTTGAGGCCAGGAATTTGAGACCTGCCTGGGCAACATAGTGAGACCTTGTCTCTACATAAAATTAACAAAAAAAATTACCCAGGCTGGTGGCATGTGCCTACAGTCTTAGCTGCTCTGGAGGCTGAGGTGGAAGGATGCTTGAGTCCAAGAGTGCAAGACTGTAATGAGCTACAATTGTACCACTAGACTGGACTCTGGATGGCAGAGCAAGACCTTGTCTCTAAAAAACAAACAAACTATTTATATACATGCATTCACCCGTAATACCATCACCACAATCAAGACAGTTAAGGTAATAAACATATCCATTACTCCACAAGTTTCCTTGTGTCATTTTGCCTTTATTATACATATATATTACATATATATATACACACACTATATATATATACACACACACACACATACACATACATACACACACATTAATGGAGTAATGGATATATTTATTAACTTGATTGCCTTGATTGTGGTGATGGTATTATGGGTGCATGTATATGTCCAAACTCCTCAGATTGTATACATTAAGTATATACAGTCATTTGCATATCAGTCATACCTCAATAAAGCTGTGAAACAAAGAAAAGCAACAAACTCAAAGCTAATCATGATATTGTTAGGGATAATCATTTTGTTCCTATTGTGCTATAAACTAGTGAAATAGCCTAAACTAATGTATAACATTATATAAAACAAAAATATTGTATTTCACATGAAAACAAAACTGTATCAATAGAAATCATAAAGCCCATAAAATGTTTTTATAGTGTTGTACATTCTACAAAGCACTCTCATAGATGTTATTTTATTAGATGCCACCCTCAGCTCTTTGAGTTGTAGGTAGCATGTTATTTTTATGAAGTATTTTATCGATGAGGAAAAATAATGCTTAGAGAATTTAAAGCAGATTGACAAATGATTTAGCCAAGTTAAAATGGTAAAGATATGACTTTAGCTCAAGTCTTCTGTGCCTAAAGATGCCAGTTACTCCATTTTAACCTGCAACTTACCTGTGTTAGCTACCTTCCTAGAGTTTTATATGATGGTCTAAGGTATGTATGATGTTAGAAGATGGGACAGGAAGCTGAAAATTACATACTGTCTTTTCAGCTTGCTACAGAATTTACTTAATTATTTGGTTTCTCTGCCTCATACATTTTGATGTTTAAATCTGTGAAGAATGCTGTGATTTGCATGATTTTATGCCACATCTGTTCTTGAAAAACTGTAGCTCTCTATCAATATTTTGCTTTCCAGATTAAGCAGTCCTTGAGCAATTGAACATTTTTCTGCTTTCCTCTGAGATAGATGTATGTGCATAGGTATGCACACGTGCAACTTTATTTGAGGTGATCAGGGAGGGCTTGCTGAGAAGTGTTTAGGTAAAAATCTGAAGGAGATGAAAGAGGGAGATGCACATATTTTTAGAGGAAGAGCATTCTAGGCAGAAAGCTTGTCTGAGGAACAGCAGGGCTGTGGCTTGCAGGGAGCTAGCAAGGATGACAATAGGAAGAGACAAGGTTTGAGATGCAATGGCATTCAGATTCTGTTGGCTTTGAAAGGTTTGGCTGTACTGAGTTTGGCTTTGACTCAGAATGAGATGGGAAGCCTCCAAAGGGTGTTGGGCAGAGAAATTATTTGATCTGACTCATATTTTATTGGATCTCTGGCTGCTTTCTTAAGAATGGACCAAGGGTGGGCAAGTTAAGAATCAGAGAGACCAGTCAGGAGGCTATTGCAATAAGATCTAAGCATGAGCCCGATGATGTCTGCAGAAGAGGTGAAGAGAAATGGTTGGATTCTGGATATACATTGTGTGGCCGACACACCTGTTGGGAAGACTTTAAAAGTGGGCAGGAACAGCATGAGACTGGATAGCCAGACCAGAGCCAAAATCATGCCATGGCACTGTCCACTAAGCACCCTGCTGCCACCATGAGTGTTGAGGCTGGACATTGTCTCTTGCTTTGCTGGCCTTGCCTATCTTTGCCAATGTTGCCAAAATGGGAACATCCTACATTATCATTGCTTCTTTGGACTGTTAGCTCGTAATGCTAAGCCAGGATTGATTGTGTTTGTTGGCTGAGATGAAGTTTCAAGCCCATGTTTTGACTGCACAGGACCATAAGAAAGTGAGTAGCATTTTGGCTATTCTAATGGCAGGGGGGTCCTGTTTCCTGTCAAGATTCATAAAATACCATTGACTGCAGAAAGAAATTGTGATACATATACACTGTGGAATACTATGCAGTCATAACAAAGAGATCATGTCCTTTGCAGGAACATGTATGGAGGTGGAGGCCATTATCCTTAGCAAACTAACACAGGAATAGAAAACCAAATACTGCATGTTCTGACTTATAAGTGGGAGCTAAATGATGAGAACACATGGACACATAGAGGGGAACAACACACACTGGGGTGTGCCAGAGGGTGGAGGCTGGGAGAAGGGAGAGGATGAGGAAAAATAACTAATGGATACTAGGCTTAACACCTAGGTGATGAAATAATTTGTATAGCAAACCCCCATTACACAAGCTTACCTGTATAACAAACTTGCACGTGTACCCCAAGCTTAAAATAAAAGTTTAAAAAAATTCATAAAATCAGAACCTTTCCCAACTTAGGGAATACATTTGGATACAGGGCATGCTTCCGTTTTCCCCTGCTTTTCCACCATGCCCTAAGGAGAAAAAGACACCTCATAAACGTCCACTAGATTCATTATCTAGTCCCAGATAAGGTAAATCTAGAATGTAAAAAGAATTGGCAGGTGGTATATTCATGGAACCATTGTTTATAATCTTTGGGAAATCATCAAGAATGCAGATGGGCAAAAGTAATGCTGGTTTTTAAAGGGTGATGGGGGACAAATCTGAATCTACAGAAATATAAGCTTAATATAGAACATTGGTGAAATTTAAAATAAATTTTTAGACATTAGGGTCTAATGATCTTCATTCTCTTTGTTATTTCCTGATTTCAACAGACTAGTGAACTAGTTTGAGATATTTATGAGATATTTAAAACAAGAATAGAAATGAAATCTAGTTGTTAGAAGATCATTATTTTTTTTTTCAGTTTTATCTCTGGTTGAACCACTTTATCCAAAGCGTGTTGATCAATGAATTGACATCATCATGGAGAAAAGTCTGTCGGGGTGTGCTGGAGGGCGTTGTCCTTGTCCTTGTTCTATTTGATATTTTTATTAATGACTCAGATAGTGGTGGTGATATGCTGGACCTATTTGTGTCATAGCTGGGAAGTATAATTAACACTTAGGGTGATAGAATCAAGGGTCAGAAAAGAATCTAATAAAATGATGAGCCTAACCTACAAGGTGAATTATCATGGGGATAAGTAAAACGGTATATTTGGTTTTAAAAAAAGAAAGCATCCCAACCTAATACAGAAAAATGGGGTGGAGGAAAGGTAACTTAAAACAATTCATGTAAAAAAAGACTAGTGATTTCTTTGGTGTATGGGAGTATGCACAGAGGAGCTCCAATAAGATGCCAAAATTATTCAGGAGAATTAAAGACATACCAAGAGAGGAGAGAAAAAGGTAGTGTATATATTCTAGATGGGGTAAGGAAGTCAAGTGTGAGAATTTGGGGAAGGCTGGCTTTGGCTTAATTCTTAGAAGAATGCTCAATTATGTGTTTTCTGTAAATTATGTTCACTTCTTTGAAATGTAATGAGCACCTTACTGCTAAAAGCATTCAAATAGAGGATGACTAGATTCACATCAGGAATATTGTAGAAAGGGTTCCTAACCTGTATTACATGCATAACATTGAGATATGTAATTTAGGTTATGTGCTCCCAACTGATACCATGACGTAGATGTAAGGTCCCTTCATTTTGCAGATGAGGAAATTTAGGCTAAGATGTCGGATACTTCGTGCATGCCGTTTCCAGTGGCTACATCATATCATCTCCTGAGTTGAGTGTGAATCCGGGTAACTACAAGTTTCCATAGCAAATGATTGCCCAAGGTTTTACAATTGGCATATATAAGTGTGTCCCATGTGACATAGTTTTGGGGAACAGAAACACAGCTCATTATGGTCATTCACTTAATAATTTATGTATTCATTCATTCACTTTTTTCCCTCCAACATATACGGACTGTCTTCTCTGTGCCAGGGAGTATCCTTAAGTTCTAGAGATACAAATATATAGACCTTGTTTTTAAAGAGATTGAAGTCATGTGGAGAACTGTGATCTTAGATGAGGTAAACCTCCATAAGCCATTTGAGTTATAAATTGCTGTCACACATCTATAGGTGTCATGGTACTAGAACATATTTGTGTTTTAGTGTAAACAATAGGAAAACTAGATTTGTCTCATAGGCTTTTCTTTATGGAAGGGTTTTTGTTTCATATATGGAGAACTAGTTATGCTGTATAATACTGTGATTCTATATTCTGAAGGGGAGGTTGTCATTCAGAACCAAGTACAGAATGCGAACAGATGTAAACATTGTGGATGACTGAATGTGCAGGCAGTGTAAGATGGAGGAATTCTGAACCATAAGGAGAAATTAAAGAAATGAAAAGGAAACAAGCTAGCTTTCAGTCAGTGCTCTCTTAGGAACTCTCATTTTCTGTAATTGGTAGGACAAAATAAATTAACTTCTTTTCTATCCTTTTCCCTAATGGCTTTTTCTCATCTAATAATAAGGAATGATGGTTACTTTTAGTCATTTTTAACTGTCCACTATCATGTTGGGTACTGAGATATCAATTTTTTTCCTGTTTACATCATATCTATCATCTCCATATTCTAGTTTTATTTTATGTGATTGCTCTCCTTATTAGATACTTATAATCATGATTTGGTATTTAATTCACATGGTCTAAGATAGAAGTGTTTCTGATCTCCAACTGTTGCTATGGTAAATGCCTGCCTATCCACAAAAGCACACAGTTCTGAGTATATTCCACCATAGATCAAACTATTTTAATGAGAATACAGTATGCATCTGATTTTTATAATATTTTAATTCTTGTTCCTCAGTTTATCTTAGAATTTCACCACTTAAACTATGATATTTAATGGTGGAGAAATCACAGAAAAGATAAAACAGTAATAAAAAGATAATTCCTTTGGAAAGAAAAGTATATATTTCTCATGTTAATTTTTTTAAAAAATTTTCTCACAGGAATTATGGCCATATGTCTTAAGAAAACAATACTCCTGGAAAACTGCATGATTCAGGGGGTGGGTGGAGGCACGAGAGTAATACATTGAATGTACTAAGACTGACAATAATTATCAGCTTGGAGAGATTAGAGAAAGCTCCAGCTAAGGTACAAAAGTTGCCGCCTGATGTAAGTACCCAAGATCAGGATGAAGATGATCAATAATTCCAGTTACCTTCACATTAACTCTGAATAGGTCATTAAGTAATTGATGAAAAAATCACTAGCAAATTCAGTTGTAAGTGTGAAAGTGTACATTATTATATATCATACAAAACTGGTGGCTATAACTTCACAAATTTTTAAAGTAAGTTAGTAAATGCCTGTCATGATAATGACCACTTCTTGCATTCTATTTAGTTGTTTTTAATTTTACTTTTTCTTGCATTTTATGAATACTTAGTTAATATCACATAATGGTTTAGTTTAATGTGCATTCTATACTTTGGTAAAGGAATATTAGGCCACTCTATAAATTATTCATTTTTGTTGATGTGATTTTTGCTTTTATGCAAGTTATGTGTGTATTTAGATTAAGTCAATTAGTTCTAGGTTTCTTATGAAAAACAGCAGTTTTTACCTTCAACTTTCCACTTTTTTAGCTGATTCTTTCAGTTTCTCTTTAAACATCTAATAAAACTCATTTATTTTCACTTATCGATTATTCATCTTTGGCATAATCTACTGTTTCCTACAATGCAAAGTGAGAATTTGTTTTTTTTTCTCATTCCTCCACTTCAAAACAAACGTACTCACTTTTTCCTGCCGCCTTCCCAGTCTCCCATCCTCCCAGTGTAGTCATAATTTTGATTGTATCAGAATTCAGAATTTGATATTTATATTAGCATGTTAATATAAATCTTTGTAGCCAAGACACATAGTGTACTGTGACTACTTTTTCCTCTCTGTTTCTCTGGAATTAATATTAATTTTCTGTTTTTCATTTCTGTTATTAATTCAGGGCCTCCCAGAGCCTCTGCCTGGTGTATCTTTCCTGATTTCCAGGCATGCCCTTCCCCTCTTCCCTGAGCTGGAGCTCTTTTGTCTTCATCTTATGCGGTTTTTGTCTTGAGGAAGACAATTTCTGATAGCTTCCTGGGAAAGGATGTGTGCGAGATTTTTGTTGTTGTTGAGGCATTGTATTTTTGAAAATATCTTTATTCGGTGCTCATGCTTGATTGACATTTTGGCTAGATGTAAAATTCTTGCTTGGAAATAATTCCATTCGAATTTCAGTAAGATTGCTCCATTTTTCAGTTCCATTGTGTCTGTTAAGCTATTTCTCTTTATTTCTAGTGTCCTGAAATTTTATGATAAAGTGAAAAAGAAACCAAGGTTCAGCTTTATGCTCATTGGATGTACTTTTTCAATCTGGAATCTCATGTCCTTTCATCCTTTTTTTTATGTGTGTAATGCAGTAGCTTTATTATGATACAATTCATGTAACAAAGTTTGCTTTTTAAAAGTACACAATTCAGCGGTTTTGAGCCTATTCACAACGTTGTGGAACCATTACTACAACCTAATTTTACAATTCATTACCCTAAAAAGAATCCCATATCCATTAGCATTCACTCTGAATTCACCACTAACCCCCTGCTCCTGAACCACCGATCTACTGTATGTCTCGATAGATTTGCCTGACATCTCATATAAATGGAATCATAATAATATGTGACCCTTTGTCATTGTCTTCTTTGACTTAGCATAATGTTTTTGAAGTTCATCCGTGTTGTAGCTTTTCTCAGTACTTCATACTTCCTTAAGACTGAGTAATATTCCATACTTTGGATATACATTTTATCTATTTATTCATCAATTAATGTACATGTGGGGTTTCTTTTCGCCTTTTGGCTGTTGTGAGTAGTGCTGCTATGAACATTTGTGTACGTGCATTTGTTTGTCTTCTTTCAATTCTTTTGTGCATATACCTAGGAGTGGTATTGCTGGTCATCTTATAACTCTATCTTTCACCTTTTGAGGGACTGCCAAACTATTTTCCAAAGTGGATGCACCATTTTACAATCCAACCAGCAGTGTATAGGGGTGCCAATTTTATTCACACTTGGCAACACTTGTTATTTTCTGCCTTTTTTTTATTATATTGGATGTTTAGTTGTATCTGATAGTGAGTTTGTCTTGTGTTTTCCTGACTTATGATGTTGAACATCTTTAATGTATTTACTTGTGTTCAAGAACTTAAATTATTTTGTTACTATTTCTTTCCTTTATTTTCTCCTTTCTCTATTTTTAGGTATTTTATTATTTGAATGTTGGACTTCCTGGATTGTTCTCCTAATTTTCTTGTCTTTTCTCTCCCGTTTTCTAATTCTTTTTTCTTTAGCTCAACATTAATGATCAAATTTCCTCAACTTTGTGTTTCACATATTCTATTGAAGTTTTTAAATTTAAATTTTATTATTAATTTCTAAGGTACCTTTGCTCTGAATATTTCATTTATAATATATTCTTCCTTGTTTCAAGGTTGCAATATCTTTTCTTACTAATATTTTCTCACTGAAAATATTAATAATAGCCTTTGTGAAGTTTTTCTAATAGTAAAACTATGTTTCCACCAAGTTGTTATTTTTTTCTTTTAGTTTGTTTTGGGTTCTTGTCTTGAATATTTGAGGCTTTGGCAAGATAGCTGGTACAGAAGTAATATGATTGGGAATTCCAGGTATGTGGGTATCTGGGTCATTATGAATTTCACTGTAGGTACTGACTAAGTCATATTGTTGAGAAACCCTCAATGCCAGTATCCATCTTTCCTGTGATGCTATAAGATTCCCAATGAAAAAACTTCCAAACTCCTGCCTGGCTGCCAATCTTCTGGAAACCGAGTGGGGTTCAGACCCCTACATAATCCCCCATTTTAGGATGGTGTCACTGTCCCTAACTGGTTGGATTTTCTAGTTTGGACACCCTCTGTTTTTCCTTCTCTGGGTTTAAGAGGGGCAGTTATCTGTATAAGCAGAGTGGGGAAACAAATCTAAGTTAAATAGCTACTAAAAAGATTGTCAACCAATATTCCATGTTTTCGACTTCCATATATAGACTTTCAACTCATGCCCACTTCCTGGTGCCACCAATTTCTGAGCCTTTTGATTGTTCTCAGCATAAGCAGTGCTGCTTCTAGGCTTTCCTCACTGCCAGTTTAGTATTCCATTAGGTTGGTTGGGTGTATTTTCTATGCAAAACTTGCTACCATCTGTTTTGGAGCTTCAAAATTTGGTGAGTGGGAATTCAGGAGAATACAAGGTAGATCCATATGTTCTATTTGTCATCTTTACTTTGGAATATCATCCATTCTTAATAAGTTTAAATATGAACAAATGTTAAAGCGTGCCATTGTGTAAACCAATGTATAATTAGATAACTTTTTGACGTCAATTGTTGTGAAGTATATAAGTTTTTCTCTTTATCAGTTGTCAGAGTTTATCAAATGTGACAAGGCTAGTGGGAGTGAAGGTATTTTAATTAACTGTTATTAGATTATTGTCCATTCAATAACATTTTAGGCACAAGAGCAGTGTCTGAAGGATTTTATTAGAATTTGCTATCTTAATAGAAAATAATTATGACTGTCAATTGGCTGGTTAGTTGTTGGTTTGTTTTTTTATGATTTGTTATGATTTTGAGATGTTGACATATGTATAGATACATATTCATACATTTGACAGTATTTTAAAGCCAATGAGAACCTTTTTACAGTCTGTGTATAAAGGAATATATAGGGGTGAAAGGTTCTGATTTTAAAATTTAATTATTCAGAATATATACACTTCATTTTTCAGTTTCATTATGTTTTCATTGCTGTGTATTATTAAGATGTTATTTTTAGTAAATGAACTTCAGTGTTCTGAGTTAACATTCACCTTCTAGTGAGTAATTTACTCCTTTCTCACTGGTATATTCAAGCCTGGCTATAAATCCCCAACAGATGCTCATGCCTCACTTCTATTTCATAAATTGGGAACTGAGAAACTAACTTGTGGTGGCAGCTATTTGCTAAGTAAGAATTTTCCATCTTTTGGGTTTTTCCTTTCTTCTCAAATATGTGATCTTGGTTTTAAAGCTTTGGATCTCAATTATTAGTTTTTCTTTCAGCCTTTGTTGGGGACATTTGGAAGAATGGATTGATTGATGTTTCTCACCCTTCTATTTTATTACCCTTTTTACTTGGATAAGGAAGTTAGAACCAGTCAGGAAAGAAAAATATTGAGTATTCTAGCTAGAATCTTAGGAAATATGTGAGGAAAGCTGTCTAAATCTAACAAGAAGATAAAAAGTCAACAATACTATGGGAAAGCAATATGGGGAGAATATGATTAGTAATAGAATATTTATTAGAGAAAAAGAAAGGACCAGGGATCTTTAAAAAAATCAGATTTCGGCTAACTAAAAATACATTGAACTGAGTGGTATCTTGTAAGGGTTCAAAGGGCAACATGATCATTCTTGTTTGTCATCACGACACCTGTATAAGATGAATGAGCTGGATGAGCAGCCAGTCTCCATGACAGCAGGGACTAATTTCTCATGTTACCAAATGCAGTGGGCACCCTATAAATCTTTGCCAAGTTGATATGGTAATTTTCATAGAATAGATGCATTGGACACATTGTGTGGCTGTGTGTGTGTGTGAGACAGAGAGAGAGAGAGAGAGACAGAGAGAGAGAGAGAATTGAGAGTTATTTTTCAAGGTTTTCATTAAAACTGTCTTATAGAGTATATCAGACACAGAGATATAGTGGCTGGTTTCTCCTTCAAAGGAGGACTTACTACAGGAAGTAATATCAGCTGAATGCCTCCATCTGTCAGCTCCTCCAGCATCTGCTTCAGCTACAGAGACCCATTCTGAATGAGGTCAGGCCTTTCCTCAGGCTTCTTATATCTGGTGACTGTAAAACATGAAGGTATAAAGGTCCAGCCATTTCTGCACAACACAGGACAACTCTGGTGCTAGACTGGCCCACAGATTTATTTGTCAGCATAATAGTTTGACTTCCTTTGTCCAGTCTTGCTCTCTTTTCCTACATTTCAACTAGTAAATATAATGCATTTCTTTTACACAACAGACATACTGTACATCAGCCTTCATCTGGAAGATCCATCCTGTGTCCAAGACTTACAAAGATTAATTTATAAATGTAGTTAACCCTTCAGTTTAACATGGATTTGTTACCTTTTAGAGAAGTCACTGACAAAATATGGGTTTTGATTTAAGTATCCAAGTATATGAGACATCACAGCAGAAAATCAGACTTTCAGAGATCAGAAGGAAAAAGTTAGTGTAGTATAGCAAGAATTTCTAGAAAAGTTAACTTTAGATGAGAAGTAATTTTAAAAAAAGAGAAGTAATTGAGTGAGTTGGTAAAATTGTAACTTCTTCTAAGGCTACTAAATCCTTGACAAAGGGTTCTGTTAAAATTCAATAAAAATTTATACATATATGTATGTATTTAATGTTCAGTAAGTATTGACAGTGAAGAAAAAAATGAGTAGTAGTATTTGCCTAATGTAGAAGACCATATTGCTATTCCCAAATATTTGTATATCAGTCTTTGTAAAAAGAATATGTCTGTCTTCCCTATTGAAGTTAGGCATGGCCAGGTGACTTGCTTTGGCCAACGAATTGAGCAAAAGTTACTTGTTATTGCAGCAATGACTTGGCCTATCCTGACTGAAGTATCACAAATTACTTACTATCCAACCACTCCAGAGAGAGCCGATGCTACCATGTATTATCCTTGAAGACTTCTTTTATGATTTATACTCACATGCATGTTATATATATGTGTGTATGTTTATGTGTATACTATACCATATACAACATACACTGTTTTTTTAACCTTTTATACCCATACTAGTGTTGTCATCATTCCAAATCATTAAATGCAGTTATGTATCGTTTATTCACATTTGAAAATTTACATACTCTTTGTATCATTAACATAAAAATTCCGTGCTCGTCTTTGATGTCATTTAAAATTCTGGATAGTGGGGAGAGGACAAGATGGTCTACTAGAAGCAGCGGTGATTGGAGGCTCCCATCAGAAAAACCATAATAAGTGTGTGAATCCTTCACTGGCAGCCACGGTATCCAAGTTCTCTCATCAAAATTGACGTGAAGGTTTGTCAAAGATCAGATAGTTGTAGATGTGTGGTGTTATTTCTGAGGCCTCTATTCTGTTCCTAATGTAAATGACGGGTTGATGGTACAGCAAACCAACATGGCACATGTATACCTACGTAACAAACCTGCACATTGTGCACATGTACCCTAGAACTTAAAGTATAATAATAAAAAATAAATAAATAAAAGTCGCTGCTATTGTAAAAAAAACAAATTGACTAGAAGGCGGGCATTACCCACCGAGAGAAGGAAGAGCAGTGTGGTATGGTGGCCCATCTGAAAGCAACACGGGAAAGGGGAGCCCCCACTCACCAGAGAAGGGAGACTGTGAGTGGTGTGCTACCCAGCTGGGGAAACTGTGCTTTTTCCACAGAACTGTGCAACCCACCAATCGGAAGATCCCACTTGTGAACCCATGCCACCAGGGCCTAGCACCGAACTCTGAAACAAGCAGATTCTTACCGCCTCTCAGCTGGAATCTGCTTAAGCCTATCAGACTCCCATGGGGAGATGCGATCAGCGTTGGCTGCAGCTGCCTGCTGTCTAAGCCATTTGAGCTCCTTGGGGGAGGGACAGCAGCCAGCACTGGGACTCACAACTGCCAAACATGCTAAGCTCCCTGGGCAAGGGAAGGGTGGCTGTCATTTCTATAGCTCCAGGCTTCCTCTGCTAGAGGCAGGGAGGCTGAACAGCTTGGTCCCAAGACTTGTCCTGACAGCCCAACCTACCACCTGTGGCAGTCTGTGGCCATAGTGCTTCTTCAGGCCCAGCCGTAACCCATCCTTCCTCAGTGGATGGGGTTTCCATGCAGGATCTCCAGTAACTCCAGCCAGAGGCTCAGGAACAGAATTCGGATCTCCCTGGACCTGAAACCCTAGGGGGAGGAGTGGCCGCAGTCTCTGCGGACCAGCAGACTTAGCCTTTCCTCCTGGTAGTTCTGAGGAATCCAGGCAGCCCAGATGAGTGGGTTTCCCCACAGCAAAACATACCCTTCCACCAAGGGACAAAGTGCTTCCTTAAATAGTTCCTGCTCCCATGCCACCCAACTGGATGAGACCATCCAACGGGGGTAGTCAGACACCCTATACAGGAGTGGTCCTACTGGCATCAGTTTGGTGCCCCTCTAAGACAGAGGTCCCAGAAGAAGAAGCAGGCAACCAACTTTGCTGCTCTGCAGCCTCCTTGAGTGACATCTCCAGGGACAGGAACGAATCAGATGAATAGGGCCTGAAGTGAACTCTAGCAAACTGTGGCAGCCCTACAGAAGAGGGATCTGACTACTGAAAGAAAAACAAGCAGAAAAGCAACAACAGCATCAACAACAACAGCAAAAAGATCTCCACAAAAACCCCATTCAAGGTTCAGCAGCCTCGAAGACGAAAACTGGACAACCTCATGAAGATGAGAAAGAATCAGTGAAAAAATGTTAAAAACCCAAAAGGCTAGAGGGCCTCTTCTCCTCCAAATGATTGCAATGTCTCTCCATCAAGGACAAAGAACTGGGCAGGGGAGCAAATGGATGAATTGACAGAAGTAGGCTTCAGAAGATGGGTAATATAAAACTACGGTGAACTAAAGGAGCATATTCTAACCTAATGCAAAGAATGCTAAGAACCTTGGTAAAAGGTTAGAAGAATTGCTAACGAAAATAACCAGTTTAGGGAGGAACATAAACGACCTGATGGAGCTGAAAAACACCGCACGAGAACTTCGTGAAGCATACAGAATATCAACAGCTGAATAGACCAAGCAGAAAGAAGAAAGGATATCAGAGTTTGAAGACCACTTTACTGAAATAAGACATGCAGACAAGAATAGAGAAAAAAAATGAAACAAGCCTCTAAGAAATATGAGTCTTCATAAAAAGACCAAACCTATAATTGATCGGAGTGCCAGAAGGAGATGGGGAGAATGGAAATAAGCAGGAAAACACACTTCAGGATATTATGCAGAAGAACTTCCCCAACCTAGCAAGACAGGCCAGCATACAAATTCAGGAAATACAGAGAACACCATTAAGATAAAACACCACTAAGATACTCCACGAGAAGATCAACCCCAAGACACATAATCATCAGATTCTTCAAGGTAGAAATGAAGTAAAAATTGTTAAGGGCAGCCAGGGAGAAAGGCCAGGTCACCTACAAAGGGAAGCCCCTAAGACTAACAGTGGAACTCTCAGCAGAAACTCTACCAGCCAGAAGAGATTGGAGGCCAATATTCAATATTCTTAAATGAAAGAATTTCCAGCCCACAATTTCATATCCAGCCAGACTAAGCTTCGTAAGCAAAGAAGAAATAAAATCCTTTACAGACAAGCAAATGCTGAGGGATTTTGTTACCACCACGCGTGCCCTGCAAGAGCTCTTAAAAGAAGCACTAAATATGGAAAGGAAAAACCGGTACCAGCCAGTGCAAAAATACACCAAAATATAAAGACCAATGACGCTACGAAGAAACTCCATCAACTAGTATGCAAAATAACCAAATAGCAGCATGATGACAGGATAAATTCACATATACCAATACTAACCTTAAATGTAAGTGGGCTAAATGCCTCAATTAAAAGACACAGACTGGCAAATTGGATAAGGAATCAAGATCCATCAGTGTGCTGTATTTAGGAGACCCATCTTATGTGCAAAGACACACATAGACTCAAAATAAAGGGATGGAGGAAATTTACCAAGCAAATGGAAAGCAAAAAAAAAAAAAAAAGCAGGGATTGGAATCCTAGTCTCCGACAAAACAGACTTTAAACCAACAAAGATTAAAAAAGACAAAGAAGAGCATTACACAATGGTAAAGGGAACAATTCAAAAAGAACAGCTAACTATATTCTAAATATGTATGTACCCAATACAGGAGCACCCAGATTCATAAAACAAGTTCTTAGAGACCTATGAGGAGACTTACACTTCCACAAAATAGTAGTGGGAAACTTTAACACCCATTGTCAGTATGAGACAGATCAACAAGACAGAAAATTAACAAGGATATTCAGGACTTGAACTTAGCTCTGGATCAAGCAGACCTAGTAGATATCTACAGAACTCTCTACCCCAAATCAACAGAATGTACATTCTTCTCAGTGCCACATGGCACTTACTCTAGAATCAACCAAATTAATTGGAAGTAAATCACTCCCCAGCAAATGCAAAAGGACTGAAATCATAACAGTCTCTGAGACCACAATGCAATCAAATTAGAACTCAGGATTAAGAAACTCACTCAAAACCACACAATTTCCTGGAAATTGAACAACCTGCTGCTGAATGACTCCTGGGTAAATAATGAAATTAAGGCAGAAATAAAGAAGTTCCTTGAAACCAGTGAGAACAAAGAAACAAGGTACCAGAATCTCTGGGACACAGCTAAACCACTCTTGAGAGGGAAGTTTGTAGCACTGAATGCTTGCATCAGAAAGCTAGAAAAATTTCAAATTGACACCCTAACATCACAATTAAAAGAGCTAGAGAGGCAATAGCAAACGAATCCAAAAGCTAGCAGAAGACAGGAAATAACTAAGATCAGAGAAGAATTGAAGGAGATAGAGACACATAAAAAAAAACCTCCAAAAAATAAATGAATCCAGGAACTGGTGTTTTGAAAAAATTAACAAAATAGACAGACTCCTAGCTAGACTAATAAAGAAGAAGAGGGAGAAGAATCAAATAGGCACAATAAAAAATGTTAAAGGGGATATCACCACTGACCCCACAGAAATACAGACTACCATCAGAGAATACTTTAAACACCTCTACGCAAATAAACTTAGAAAATCTAGAAGAAATGGATAAATCCCTGGACACATATACCCTACCAAGACTAAACCAGGAAGAAGTCTAATCCCTGAGTAGACCAATAACAAGCTCTGAAATTGAGGCAGTAAACAAACAAACAAAAGCCCCGGATCAGATGGATTCACAGCTGAATTCTACCAGAAATACAAAGAGGAGCTGGTACCATTCCTTTTGAAACTATTCCAAACAATTGAAAAAGAGGGGCCCCTTCCTAACTCATTTTGTGAAGCCAGCAGCATCCTCATAACAAAACTGGGAAGATAAACAACAAACACAGAAAACTTCAGGCCAATATCCCTGATGAACGTCAGTGCAAAAATCCTCAATAAATTACTGGCAAACTGAATCCAGCAGCACATCAAAAATCTTATCCACCACGATCAAGTTGGCCTCATCCCTGGGATGCAAGGCTGGCTTAACATATGCAAATCAATAAATGTAATCCATCACATAATCAGAACCAGTGACAAAAACCACATGATTATCTCAATAGATGCAGAAAAGGCCTTTGATGAAATTCAATGTTCTTTCAAGTTAAAACTCTCAATAGACTAGATATTGATAGAACATATCTCAAAATAGTAAGAGCTATTTATGACAAACCCACAGCCAATATCATATTGAATGGGCAAAAGCTGGAAGCATTCCCTTTGAAAATTGGTACAAGGCAAGGATGCCCTGTCTCACCACTCCTATTCAACATAGTGTTGGAAGTTCTGGCCAGGGCAATCAGGCAACAGAAAGAAATAAAGGGTATTCAAAGAGAGAGGAAGTCAAGTTGTCTCTGTTTGCAGATGACATGATTTTGTATTTAGAAAACCCAATCATCTGAGCCCAAAAACTTCTTGAACTGAAAGGCAACTTCAGCAAAGTCTCAGGATACAAAATCAATGTCCAAAAATCACAAGCACTCCTTTATGGTAACAGTAGGCAAGCAGACAGCCAAATCATGAATGAACACTCATTCACAATTGCTAGAAAGAGAATAAAATACCTAGGAATAGAGCTAACAAGGGATTTGAAGGACCTCTTCAAGGGGAACTACAAACCACTGCTCAAGGAAATAAGAAAGGGCACAAACAAATGGAAAAACATTCCATGCTCAAGGATAGGAAGAATCAATATCATGAAAATGGCCATACTGTCCAAAGTAATTTATAGATTCAATGGTATCCCCATCAATCTACCACTGACATTCTTCACAGTATTAGAATAAAACCATTTTAAATTTCATATGGAATCAAAGAACACCCGTTTAGCCAGGACAATCTTAAGCAAAAAGAACAAAGCTGGAGGCATCACGCTACCTGACTTCAAACTATGCTACAGGGCTACAGTGATCAAAACAGCATGGTACAGGTACCAAAACAGACATATAGATCAATGGAGCAGGACATAGATCTCAGAAATAACACCACACATCTGCAACTATCTGATCTTTGACAAACCTGACAAAAACAAGCAATGGGGAAAGGATCTCCTATTCAGTAAATGGTGCTGGAAAAACTGGCTAGCCATATGTGGAAAACTGAAACTGGAACCCTTCCTTAATGCCTTATACAAAATTTAGTGCAAGATGGCTTAAAGGCTTAAATGTAAAACCCAAAATCATAAAAACCCTAGAGGAAAACCTAGGCTGTACTATCCAGTACATAGGCATGGACAAAGATGTCATGACAAAAACGCCAAAAACAATTGCAACAAAAGCCAAAACTGACAAATGGGAACTAATTAAACTTAAGAGCTTCTGCACAGCAAAAGAAAGTATCATCAGAGTGAACAGGCAACCTACAGAATAGGAGAAAATTTTTGCAAGCTACCCATCTGACAAAGGTCTAATATCCAGAATTTACAAGGAACATAAACACATTTACAGTAAAAAGACAACCCTCCCAAAAAAAGTGGGCAAAGGATATGAACACTTCTCAAAGAAGACATTTACACGGCCAACAAACATGAAAAAAATCTCAACATCACTGATCATCAGAGAAATGCAAATCAAAACCACAACGAGATACCATCTCATGCCAGTCAGAATGACAATTATTAAAAAGTCGGGAAACAATAGATGGTGGCGAGGCTGTGCAATAGGAATGCTTTTACTTGTTGGTGGGATTGTCAGCCTTTATGGAAGACAGTGTGGCGATTTCTCAGGGATCTAGAACCAGAAGTACCATTTGACTCAGCAATCTCATTACAGGGTATATACCCAAAGGATTATAAATCATTCTACTATGAAGACACATGTACACATATGTTTATTGCAGCACTATTTACAATAGCAAAGACAGGGAAGCAACCCAAATGCCCATTAGTGATAGACTGGATAAAGAAAATGTGGCACATATACACCATGGAATGCTATGCAGCCATAAAAAGAAATGAGATCATGTCCTTTGCAGGGACATGGATGAAACTGGAAGCCATCATTCTCAGCAATCCCAGGAACACAAAACCAAATACTGCATGTTCTCACTCATAAGTGGGAGTTGAACATTGAGAACACATGGACACAGAGAGGAACAAAACACACCAGGGCCTGTTGGGGGTGGAGGGTGAGGAGAGGGAACTTAGAGGACGGGTCAATAGGTGCAGCAAACCACAATGGCATACATATACCTATGGAACAAACCTGCACATTCTGCACATATATCTCGTTTTTCTTTAGAAGAAATAAATAAAAAATAATTTTTGGATAAATTTAAAATTCTTAAAACAAATTCCATCAATGATTATTTTAACAGATTTTATTAAGCTTCTGAATCTGGCTTTTTAATATTTAAAAACCACATGTTTTCTCTATGAGGGCACTGAGTTGGCTTGCTTAACACCAGCTTTTTTGTCATAATGTCAAGGGTTGAGCACAAGTATGTTGCCTTTTTTGCCAAATAGGGTTTCTACTGTGTTTTCCTTGATAAAAATCATTTCAAGAAACTTCATATCTTGATTATGGTAATTACATGCCAAGCCTACTAATTTGTTTTGAAGTAAATATTGAGAGATATTTTACCCAAAATTCTCAAGTATAATTTTCTCAAGTGATTTTTGGTAATTGATTCAAATTTGAGCACCAATAACTTCTTTTAACATTTTGCTAAGAGTGACTTTCAAATGATATTTTCAGCCCTCGCATCGGGAAAGCATTACCTGAATTCATCCCAAACAGACTAGATGGGATTTTGTTCTTTCCCTTGAAATATTTTTAAAGTAACCTTCTAATGGCAAATGGCACTAAGTCAAGAGAATGAAGGGATATTTTTAGCTCTGATTCACTGACTACCTAACAAGATTTTGGCATAAAAGCGTAAAACATATTATGAGGAGCAATGGTGTTGGTCTTTGCTGCTTGAAGTTTCAGGATTTTTATTCAAAACATCAGTGATGTTTGCCAAATATATCAGGGTCCTGAGAAAGTTATTATTTTTGAAAGTTTGCAAGTGTCCAATGATTGAAAAAAAAGTTCTTTTTTGCCAGAGTATCTTTAATTTCATACCCATACACAGCAAGAGATTAAGTACATTTTCTTTATCCATGGATTGAGCAAAGCTAGTAGTAAAAAAAGAAGAGAAAGAGTGATGAGTTGATTGTTGGCTATTTTTTCATTTGACAGACAAGTCAGGAATTTGACATTTGCTCATAGGTACTGATAAATAGTTTGGAGTTTCTACCCATTTTAACTTTTGGCAGTACTCCAGATAGAAAAATTTGTGAGTTTTTCCCCTAGCTATATATGAGGGATTTTGTTTGTTTGTTTGCTGTTAAGAGAGCTACTTGGAACAAATTTTTTACAATTTTATGGATTCTTAACAGTATATTTTACTACTCTTCATTTTCTCATGTTTCAGAGCACAATACTCTGTAGGTAACTTGAATTTTTAAAAATAATGTTGGTGTGATCCTTTTCTCGTTGAGTTTGAGAAACCTAATTACTTTGCCTCTTTATATACACTATATTGAAATAATTTAAAAATACAGTTTTACTTAAATCACGGAGATCTTACCTAAAGATGCTATGCTTCAGGCTAGCCATAAGAGTAGCAATATAATTTGCCTCTTTCGTCATATGTAGCAAACAGATAGTTCATATACTTCACTGTTTACCATTACTTTCTCTGAAAGCATTGTTATTCTACATTGTGTATAATATACATCTAACCAGGAAGATTTAGATATACTCTATTCGTAACATAAATTTATTTTTCAAACTATTTCTCCCATTTGAGAGATTTTTAGTTTGTCTTGTCTTGGAGTCTAGCTTACAACTTTTGCCCCATAAGTGATCAGATATTCATGACCATGTTTAAGAGTTCCTCTGTATTTTGCATTGTAAAATCTTAATAACATTGCTTCTAATACATTCCTCTGAATTTTCTCTTGGAACAAGTCTCCCTAAAATTGTTACCACTGGGTCAAATTATATGAACAAAGTTATAAATGCTTCATTTTTAATTAAGAAGAGAAAGATTATATATTGTCATGTATTTCATTGCCATTATTCTTTTCCTTATAGTCATAAGTAAACTCCTAAATTGTGAATACTTTTTTATTCATCTTTATACATTTTGTAATACTTCACTTATTATAAGAGTTTGAAAATTATGATTTTTTCATTAGCATGCCAAAAAATGGGGTAACCAAATTAACAAATTGTTTAATATTTTATATTTGATTATGTGTTCCAGAATTACTGTTTTGAAAATTAAAAGTAGGCTGGGCGCAATGGCTCACACCTGTAATCCCAGCACTTTGGGAGGCCAAGGCGGGCGGATCATGAGGTCAGGAGATTGAGACCATCCTGGCCAGCATGGTGAACCCCCCTCTCTACTAAAAATACAAAAATTAGCTGGGCGTGGTGGCTTCTGCCTGTAGTGCCAGCTACTCGAGAGGCTGAGGCAGGAGAATCGCTTGAACCCGGAAGGCGGAGGTTGCAGTAAGTTGAGATGGCACCACTGCACTCCAACCTGGCAACAGAGCAAGACTCCATCTAAAAATAATAATAATAATAAAAGTAACAGGTACCTGAAGCTCATTACAATACGGTTCAGTTTTCTGAGTCACGCATTTTAGTACCTTTTAGAACCTAGATTATTTTTAAAAAGACTCTATTATTCACCCCTGTAGTCAGCAAAAGTTATTTCAGGATGGCTGTATTTGATTCCTCTGTCTTCCTTCCCTTTATCTGTTCTCTCTTCCGTTAGTTCTTTGTTTCTAACTCTGTTCATTCATGTTGCTTTCACCCTGTGATTTCGAGATCTTCCATATTCCTATCAGAGTGGCTCCAGAAAGTGTTTGAGAGTTAAGATATTCCTGAGTACTATTTCAGTTCCTTTTTTCTTTCTTTCTACCCTGACTTGGACTCCAGAATATTTTGTGTGGCCCACTTTGTCAGCCTGTTTTTTTTCTTCCTTTTTAAACAATTCTTGAGCATATTCAATGATCACAGCATTTCATTCTCATTCCTCTAAAAAATCAGCCTGGCTTCAAAATAGCATGAACGTCCTTTTCAAGTGACTGTTTGACTCCATGAACATTTGTTATATGATTTAGGCTTGTGAATGGTTTGCCAGAGGGCATATAAATCATACTGCTTAACCCTTTCCTCCACTATTTGAAGAGAGCACATTTTACACATTTTTCTAATGCTGGAATAGCATATGGTTCTATAGAATGGTTTACTTCTAGCAAATTTTTCTTAATTTTTTGAAACATCCCAAAACTATACACTGAGTTTATTTAGTTTACAAAAAGAAAATCATTTATACTTAATACGTTTTATGTGGTATTTATATATATATGGATATAGAAATATGTTTGGGTTTAAGAATTAACTCCTATGAGATTGAAACCACTTCAGACACTTGAACTATTAAAGCATGAATACCTGCATTCCTTTTATCAGAGAAGAATAGTTTGCAATAGTCTTACTGCCTGGACAGAGCTATATAATTTGTCTATCCATGATGTCATTGCCAGAAGCCAAATAGTAAGTTTTTTGTTTTAATGGAAGGGATTTTTCAGGATGCTGGTTTACATGATGGGAATGCATTTGGAAATGCTTCCTGTTCCAGTCACCAGCCCCAGGCTGCCCGTACATTTTGGATTCAGAAATGACAGCTGAAATCATTTAGACAGAATTATGGGACATGTAAGACACGTACAGGTTTATTATGACCAAAAAGAAGAAAGAGAATACATGTTATGACTAAAAAGAAATGGCTAATTTAATTAGGCATAAACTATTGCACTGTGATTGCTATGAGAGGATTTTTATGTAGTATAAAATACTGTGTACGATAACTACTTTTACCCTCTTTAGGAAATATGTATGTGGTATACTGGTAGAATTTTAAATCTTTCCTAAATGGCTTAAAACCAGGTAAAAATAAAACATAAACAGGCATTGTAATGTGTCAAATAAGTCTATACGGGAACAGTGGAATACTTGAGAATAACATATCTGATTGTTTGATGATGAAATAGTTTGCAGACCATATTGTCTCTATCATCATACCATGTCTTATGATGCAACTTGAGGCATAATAATCTAGTTGTAATTATAATCTTGTCTTCAGAGTAGAGAGACAGCACTTTTTTACTGGTTCATGAATGGCTTGTTTTTGTTGTTAAAGATGATATGGAATTTTAATATAGCATTAAACCTGAATAACATTTGATAAAATGCTTGCAATGTTTTGTTTGTTAATCACTGTTTTGAAAACGGACTCCTCTAGGCCAGGCATGATGGCCCAAGCCTGTCATCCTAGTGCTTTGGGAGGCCAGGGTGGAAGGATCACCTAAGACCAAGAGTTCGAGACTAGCCTGGACAACATAGTGAGAGTCCGTTTCTGTAAAAAATAAGAAAATTAGTCAGATGTAGTGGCACATTCCTGTAGTCCTAGCTACTTGGGAGGCTAAAGAGGGAGGATCCCTTGAGTCTAGGACTTTGAAGTTATGGTGAGCTATGATCACACCACTACACTCCACCCTGGGTGACAGAGAGAGACCCTGTCTCAATAGATAGGTAGGTAGATAGGTAGGTAGGTGGGTAGGTAGATAGAGCCCCTTTGATATATAATGTACAGTGGGTACAGACTTCCTCTGTTAAACACCCTGAATGCCTGTGATTTCGTTTTAAAGGATAAGTTGGTTAAACTTTCCTTTCCCTTTTTTCTCGTTAACGAATGATTCTCATGTATTGGAACTCACATTATAATTTTATTAGTTATAATTTGGAAGTGAAGTAGATAAGTACTGTAAAGCATAACAGGGAAAAGTGCAATTTCGAAGTCAATTTAATCTTGTGGACTGCATGTAAGAGCAGTTTGAACCTAACTGCTCAGTAATTTGATGTTTTAATTCTTATAGCAATGTAGGCTGAATAAAACAGAGGTTATACCTAGAGGAAAATGGCATTGATTGCTATAGAAGAAAGGAGGGTTCAACTTCTGTAAGTTTTCTTCAGTTGCCTCTAGCAGTAACAATTTCCCAATAAATTACATGAGTGTAATAAGGTGCAGGTGAAGTAGATTAAAAACTATTAATGAAAGGATAGTGAGTTATTTCAAAGTTCAGAACCACCCTTAAGTGTGGTTGTAGTGAAATGTGTGTGGTGTGTGCACTGTGTCTCAGACATGGGACACTGGTAATGAAGATGACATTGGCCAGTGGGAAAATAAGCATCAAGGCATCCACCCTTGCTTCCTTGGCCACACTAATAATTACTGTCATTGCCATAAATTTTGGGACCACATGGGGTACCACAGAAAAGTAGAAATTATTGCCCTTTTTCTTCAGAAAATAGTGGACTTCTGATATTTCCTCTTACCATTGAAAGAGTGGCTTAGAGTTTTTTATAATGGGTTCATTCACCTGGAAGAGGTTGGAGTGTCTATAATCAGATGGTATGTATACCCAAGGGAGCTTCTTAAACAAGCAGAGATCAATCAGGGAATTTTTATGCTTCCCTTTTGCACCATATTGACTAGTTTGTAACATATCCCATTTTTAAAACAATGTGTTCACTTAAAGTTTTCATCATTTTCAAAACAAAATATAACAAATTTGGTGTTTACACATAAACTATGCCTACCTATTTAAGATTAAATTCAGAATTATTTTTTGTAGTCTTTCTGTATCCTTATGCCAGTGAAACTATTTTCATTTGTGTGTATGTTATAAAATCTATGCAAAGCTTGAATATATTGACTGTCCTCTCGCTGTCAAATAGAAAATTAAATGAAACAGAAGTTAAGGATATAGAGTCTGTGTTTAATGTAACTTTCAAGAGAGTATTTCTGTTGGTCATCTCCATGGAATGACTTCCTTATTTTTAGCCTAAATGCAAAAACTAGGGCTATGCTATTTTCAATGTCACATTTTGGCAGTGCTCCTGAAGAACATCGAAATTAGCTTACAAATATTGTGTACACCAGGCTTGACATTGTAGGAGAATGGAAACAAATACATGTGTTCAGGAAGGGGCTTTATTTGGATTTTTGCTTGAAGGGGAAAGTCTAGTTTGAAAGCCAATGCTAATGCAAAAGCAGAATTTCTCTGAGGAACTTTCTGTCTCATGAATAGGAGGTCTGATCATTTGAAGAGTCAACAATTGGAAAACCTCACTTCATGAATAATGTTAGGTAAAGAGAAACATAAGCACTTACTGAAAGAGGAAGCCTATTAACAGTTCTCCTATACTTGTTTCTGCCCTGGAAATGGCAAAATTTCATGTCCAAGAGGTGGTCTGAGTTTCAGATAGCTTTCTTACCAGTGGCTTTAGATGGAGGGATATTGCTTCTTTCCCTTGACCCAAGGTCAGATTCAAAACAGGGTAAGGGATGGAGAGAGGAAAATATGCAAAGGTGAGTGTTGTTTTCTAGCTTGTTTTTTACCTTTTCTTTGATCTGGCCTCTCTGTCCTCCTCTTTTAAAAGGGGCAGTTCTCCACTCACACCTGTTTTAAAATGGACATTATATACATAATTAATCTTTCCAGTTTTCTTCTGTGTCTTTCCTTTTGAGCCTCATGGCTGTTGTTGCACCACATGACTAAGATGAGTCAGTATAGTTCTCAGATCTGCATATGACTGCAGTTAACTGAGACTCAACTGTGAAAATGCCTATGAGTAAAATGTCTTTTCAATTTTCTGTGGTCTTTCCGTGTTCTGTCTTTTCACAAGGGGTTATTTTTCTCTTGCTTTTTATATTGATCCAGCCACAGAGAAATCAAATCAATATGGGAAACCCACAGTCTAAACCTCATAAACTCTTTTACAGAAAACATTTCACCTCAAGAGGGTTATGATTTCAGATACTCTCCTCGGATTCCTTCCCCTGGAGATAGTCCTGCACCTATGTAAATAACCAGATAAATGCTACCTGATGGGTTATTCAACAGCAGGAAAAGAGGATACTGTTTGTTTGTTTTTTTTTTTTTTTATTCTCGCTCTGTCACCCAGGCTGGGGTGCAGTGGCACGATCTTGGCTCACTGCAACCTCTGCCTTCTGGGTTCAAGCAGTTCTCCTGCCTCTGCCTCCCAATTAGCTGGGACTACAGGCGTGCACCACCACACCCGGCTGATTTTTTGTATTTTTAATAGAGATAGGTTTTCACTGTGTTAGCCAGGATGATCTCTATCTCCTCACCTCGTGATCTGCCTGCCTCGGCCTCCCAGAGGATACTGATTTTGAAAGGAATATATGCTAGTGTGGGGCTTGAGTCTTCAGAGCCTCTTTCTGCGCTCACTCTGTCTTCTGCTTGGTTTCTAAGTCAAGCCACACTTGATAGCTTCCTTTAAAACCACCGACTTCATGGAAGGCATTCAGGTGTAACCTTGTCAGACACAAGTATATCTGGTAGCATTATCCTAAGGCATAGCAATGGTGATGGAGTAAAGGGGAAAGTGTGGGAAGAAGAGGTGAGGCATAATATAGTGAAGGAAAGAGGAGATGTTAGCCCATAGCCATGGTAGGGATTGGAGGGAAGCAATCTTTTGGATATGCGTAGTTACCAGGGGTCTAGTCTATAGGTGGTCCTCTTGGTATTAGAATAAGAAATAGCCAGAGATCAAGCCAGATGCATCTGAGCTTATTAGTATGTCATCACAGGAGAGTGAGCTGTTGGTCATATGCCATAGTGAGGTTCTATTCAGAACTTTATACCCAGCAGTGCCTTTTGGCATTATTCTTAAGTGTAGTTCTGTATTTCTGGATAAGTGCAAATCATAAGGATCACATAATCCAATGAGTAAAACTAAGGAAAGAATGTATAAAGAAAAAAGATATGTACAATATAATGAAATTTGTAATTCAGGCACATGTAATGCAGTCCTAGGCACAATACTATGTATTTAAAAAGAGAGAGGGAAAACAAACTGTTTTTAGTTTAGGTAAAATAGAAATTTGTGAAACATCAATGTTAAGGTGGAAAATGTGACGTTGTACTACCTCTTGTTCCCTCTTCCATATGAGATTCTCCATATTCTTGCCTCTAATCACTCAGAGCACTCTGAGGTTAGTGATATAATGCTAGATGTAGTTTCAGTGATTATATATAGAGAGTGGTGGCATGGGAATGGGAATGTCTGGGCATGCACATAGGAAGAACACATATGTAAAGATTAAATGCAACTCCTAGAAGTTCCTAGGGAACTTTTGACTGTATGTATCATTCCTGTTTTTATTTCAATCTCTTCCAACAATTCTTCCCTACTTCCCTACCTCTAAACATGCTACAGAAAATCACCGTCATCATCATCATCATGAATCATCATCACCTATAATATCCACAATATGCTGGACAATGTTCTGAGACTGTTATGGATGTTTGCCAGTTAATTTTCACAATAACCATGTGAGGTTAATATGAAAATTGAACTAGGATTGTCTTCATTACAGAGGTTATGTGACCTGCTCAAAGTTATGTAATACTGATTACAGAGGTTATGTCACTTGCTCAAAGTTATGTAATACTGATTTACAGAGGTTATGTCACCTGCTCAAGGTTACACAGCTGAGGAAGCCGTGTGTGTATAGATGATGTGGGCGCATACACATACTACATTTTCGTGCCCTACATCTAAAAAAAACCTAAAATTTTAAAGGTTTAGAAAAGTCTTTTAAGTTTTCCCAGATCTCATTTCTAGAGATGATCTTTTTCCTGCAATTCTTGATGCTAGTGTCATTGGACTTGGAGGATCAGGAATTTTTTTTCTCCAGTCCTAATGTATTTCCTTCCTCATAGTTTTGTTGTTTCATTTTAAACAAGAAGCTTGAATACTTTATTCTTAGAAAAGTTTAAGATAATTCACAAGCATATAATATTCACAGAATGCTAGCTGTGTGAGTGTAGAGTTCATCTTATTTATGCAAAGTTGGCATTCTATAAATACATGCCATATATATAACACCATAAATGTTCTTTTGTACCCACCACTATTCCACTTCTTTAATTTGTTAATTTTAGAGGATCACATTAACATATGTTTTTATATTGAACTATTTCTCATTTCTAAGATTAGCCTTGTTTGGTCTTGATGTGTTAGTTTTTTAATGCCATATTGAATTTTAGCACCTACTGTTATTATTTTTAGAATATATACATCTGTGACTGTGATCATAGAGAGATTGTTTTAGTTCCCTCCATCCCTTTCTTGTGCTTGCCTAGTTTGACAATGTGTTTTAAAGAAGGAGTAGGAAGCATTCTTATCTTTTTCTGTACTCTGGAATAACTTGTATATGTTATTTGAAGATTCGGAGCATTTTTTATTAAAACAGTCTGAATTCAGTACCTTTTTAGTTATAGCCCTTCCTATGTCTTACAAATTTTGTAACTTACGTTTTATTTAGAAAAACATTTTTTTTCTAGATATCAAATGTACTGGTTTAAAGATGTACAGTGCTGTATTTTAAAATCTTCACAATTTTAGTTGTCACTTTTCCCATTCTTTCTTTTCTTTTCTTTTCTCTTGAGACAGAGTCTTGCTCTGTCTCCCAGGCTGGAGTGTAGTGGCTTCATCTTGACTCACTGCAACCTCCGTCTCTTGTGTTCAAGCGATTCTCCTGCCTCAGCCTCCCGAGTAGCTGGGATTGCATGCACTTGCCATTGCACTTGGCTAATTTTTTTTTTTTTTTTTTGAGATTTTTAGTAGAGATGGGGTTTTGCCATATTGCTCAGGCTGGTCTTGAACTTCTGACCTCAAGTGATCCGCCTGCCTCAGCCTCCCAAAGTGCTGGGATTATAGACATAAGCCACCATGTCCACCCTCGTTTTTCTCATTCTTAATGTTGATTATGTCTTGGCAAACTCCTCACTTAATTAAAAAAATCAGACTTGCCAAAGGTTGGTTTGTTTTATTAGGCTTTTCATAGAAGTGGGTTTTTGTTTAATTGTTCAAACTTATTGTTTTCTAGTTTTTCTATTTAATGTCTGCTATTAACTGCATTGATCCCTTCTCTCTCTTTTTTTCCTTTTCTCTTTTGTTTTCTCTAGCTTTACTTTATTGGTTGTTTTATTCATTTTTAGTCATTTTTATGTTAAAATAAATACATTTAAAGGTCTAAATTTTCTTGTTGATGCTCTGACCAAATTTAATTGCTTTGAAATGTAGCATACTTATTATCATTCATTTTTTACTGATTTAAGTATTTTTAGACTTTTTTTAACTTTTTGTACATTTTTAGGAAAGTAGATTTTTCTATTCATTCCTCCCTTTCTCATTCTCTCTCTTCAACTGATTTTCTTTCTTCCTTATTTTCCTCCTGCTGCCATTGAACTTAAAACACCATTGATTGGAAGAAACCTTATTGATATACTACTAAAAAAGAAAAAATGCACTGAATTAAACTATGATTCAATGCCTTCTTATTCCGAATTTTTATTTTATGCTTATTGAAAGAGCTAGAGAAGTTTTAATTCTGGCATTAAAAAAAATCTTACCTGAAAATTTCAATAAATGGTTTCTAGGTAACAATTAGGGCTCACCCTTCACTGTTTCTTCTTCAGATGGTCCTTAAGTTGTTTGTTGGTGACTCATGCCATTGAGTAAACTCTGCAAATTGAGCAAAATAAAAAGTTTGCTGAGACACAGGCAATAACAACTATATTGCATTCATTGCCTGGGTAATCATAAATGAATGCTGTTCCAATATCAAAGATGAAAAGAATTATATGTCTTAGAGTTGATGAAATATAATATACTCTGATGTTAATTTTATTCAGTTTTGAGGAAAGGATGTAATATGATTTCAGCTTTCTGGAAATTTTTCAGATTTTCTCTTTGTCTCATACATTGTCAGTTTTTGTGAGTAGGCCATTTGTGTTTAAAAAGCATGTGTAGCATGAGTTTATTGGGCATGCTATTTAATTGTGTTATATCCTTTATAGCTTTACTTTTTTGGCCAATTCCATTTGTTAATTTTTGAAAGGAGTAAGCAAAACCCTTCAAGATTTTGTGAAGTTTTCCGTTTCTTCTTTGATGTTTGTCAATTTTTGCTTTTAATAATGTATCCTATTGTTAGGTGTGCAAATGTTGAATACATGTTTCTTGAATTATGTTAAACGTGATTTTACATTGATATATCTGATTCCTTTTTATTGATATTTGCAATATAAATAACAAAATATCAAAAGTATAAATAAACATTTATTTTCAGACTTTCTGGATTTTTGGTATTTATTGTTCTTAGTTTGTGTTTGGGAAGCAGTATGAATTTGATTTTATTTGTTTTCAAAACTGAGATTTTACATTTTTAATAAGCATTTCAACACATCATGGACATGTGATTATTGATATGGTTGGATGTACTTTTCTTTTACCATTTTATTTCTTGTGTGTGAAGCATTGAACAGATTAGATACACTTCTTGCCCTCCTGGATCTTATAATGAGCATTATTTTAAAAGAATACCTTATTTTTATCTATCATATTATAAGTAAAAAGTACTTATCATGTACTGGCTTCAAAAACAAATGTTCTCTCGTTCTTTATTTGTTGTTCTCTGAGGATGGTGTTATCCTTATTTAAGGATGGGGAAGTTAATAATATGAAGTTACAAAATGGCAGTTTGGGGTCCAGAGTCATTCCTCATTTCACTAAATGCATGAAATAAAACTTTTATATAGTTACTCAGGAAAAACTCCATTGAACCTATTTTAATCATATTTTAGGTTTGTTTTTAGTGTGCTATCCTGTATGTAAAACTATTCCCATCTGTACTTAGTTCCTTTTTCTCTTTGTCTGACATTTTGCCTGGACCAGAGAGAGAATAATTTCCAAATTAATCATAGTTTCTACCCTCATGAAGTTTCGCTTTGATTTAGAAGCTAAATCAAAGCTTGGGTTGCCCAAGATAAAGGCAATTTTGTCTCAGAACATATCTAAGAGCATTTTCTCTGACCCATTTTCTTTGCCTTTGCCCTTCAGTTGGCTAACTTCTTTCATTGTCTACTCATGTCTTACTTAGAAGTAACTTCTTCCAGAGACCTTTCTGAAATCTCTAGACCTCATTAGGTTTCCCCTGCTGTGCCCTTGAACATCATCCAGCACTATTCTTAAAATACTACACAGCAGACTTTACTGTAATCAGTGGCATGTCTGGTTTTTTTCCATTTGCATCTGTTTCATTTACTCCTGTGTTCTTAGTGACTAGTGTTGTGCCTGGAACATATGGGCTCAAAAAGTACATGATGAATGATGAAGGCTAATTTCTGCTTTGTATCCTCAGCAATTATAACCTAGCATGCAATGAAAGCTTAATAACAGAACCTGAACTGTTGTTATAAATGACTAGAGCAAGGTTCTTGAATGTACTATAAAACTTGTACTTCCTCAATAATTCAGGCCTGATATTGGGGCACAAATGCTCATGTTCATTGGCTTTTACTGAATGATTAAATGTTTCAGTTTTATAAATCTTACAGTACACTCCAAGAAAAGAATAAAAATGTGAATAGTAACTACTTGCTTTTAAAAAATTATATATAGTTTATGATATAAGCAGAAAAAGCATTAAGAAGAAGATATTTACTTGTGGACAAATCGAGCTTGCATATTTAAAAGAGTAACAGCATGAGATGTTGAATATTCGTTTAAACATATCTGGATATATTTATCTTAATTTTTAATTTTGAAGATGTTTCTGTTAATTTATGAAGCATATTTGCTCAAATATATTCAGGAGTTCTAGAAACCTGAAAATTATTTTTTCTGAATATGGACATAAAGATAAGTCCAGTGATTAATTTTACTAGTAGAATATATTTGTGGTATTTTTATCTCATATAAAATAAATATTTTTATTTGCATTTGCACTTGGAAAATATGGGATAATTGACATTATAATTGCATTGGTTAAATATGTGTGGTTTTCTAAGTTAAAGTATAAGGATATATTCAATGAAAAGGAAATGAGACACTTAACAAATTATGGACATGTATTCTTTTTAATATATAGAAATATTTAACATAAAACAGAGCCGAGAGGGAAAAATAATGATTCAATTGTGTTTAAAATTAGGGGGTGGGGAGGCATGCCACTACATACACTGAAAAATCCACCCACTTGTCTTTTATGTGCTCTGTTCAGAAGGTAATGGTGACTTTGAAGTAGGAAAATATTGATTTATTATGTTATAGCCAGAGGGTTATTGATACATTTTTCCTTTTCTTTTCTAGCACACTGATTTATGTCAGTACATGGACAAGCACCCTGGGGGGCTGCATCCAGATAATGTGAAGGTAGGAAAAGATCTTTTTAAGCCAAAGGTTAGCATTCTTGATGTGTATTTTTTTAACTGAAGTCTAGCATCTCTACCATAACATATTTAAATTTTTTAAATTTTTTGTGTAAAGAGAAGGGATATTGAGGTGAACCAGTCATTGCTTCAGTTGAGTTGTTGGAAACCATGTTTTAACATTAAATATTTTTACTGGGGTATTAATATTTAGATCTCATATTTTCTTGCTGGAGAAACATTTGCTAATAATGAGTGAAAACCACTGGAATCCTACTTTTTAACACTTCACAGTAGAGGGGAGTCTCAGTTCTAGCTTGGAACCCATACTGATGTACCAATTGGTCTCAACATAAAGCATCATTATGATCCAAAACAATGTTATGGTGGGTTCACAGTGCATGTCTTTTTATTTCTATGTACAAGCATATTCTACTTTCTGCTACTCTTTTTCCTTTCTTTTAGTAGAAATATTGCTACTGAGTATCAAAAGAACTACGATTTCCTAAAATTTGACCTCACAATCATCTTGGGAAATTATTCCAAAATTTCAAGCTTCTTCGTATATGCAATAGAATTAGAAGAGATCAAAGTTATATCTGATATGGCTTAATTATGTACTTACATTGTGTAACTCAAATGACTACATTTCATAATCCTGAGAACCAATTGAGTATTACAGATGTATTTGCAGTAAACTTATTCATCTCCATTTCTTCCCATTTGTTATAAGAAACCCTATTAGTGATAAACTAAGAGGCCTTCACTTTATTCCATAGTCGAATCACCTGGGAAACTTTCTATGTATATGTATAAATGTGACAAGTTAATAGAGGCTTTTATAGTGGTCTGTTACACTGTATAATTTTAAAATGTAGGAACTTATAGGAAATCTGTCAAAACATTGTTAAATAAATAATGGAATCAATATAGAAATTATAGTCTGTTGATTTTTCATATGTCTTCTTTTTGTGTTTTATTAGATTGCCTTTCCTTAAATTTTTTTGACTGTTCGTTTTTCTTAAAAATGTGTAACCATTAACATATAGTTTATTAGTAGTTAGATTAGGTTAGAAAATTTAATGGATGAAAATACGTGTTTTATTATTCTTGTCTATGTTCAATTCCAACTCTAAATATTAGTATTATAACATGAACATAATTTTTTTAACATTAAAATCTCAAATTCTCTCATTTATACATTCGCATGTTCTCTTCTTAGGGTTTATTGGCTTTGAAATCAATAGTACAATACATCTTCATTCTTGTTTCCCACTCTATCCCTGAGAATGTGTTGATCACCCAGCTAGTGAGACCACTGGCCCCAGGGAGCTCAGAAGTCTACCAGCCACAGTGGAAATGAGCAGATCCTCTGAGCTAACTTTGACTTCCTGACTTTCACATTCAGTGATACAATTGAGATTAAATAACTGATTGAATCTTTCCCACAGTCATGACATCACTGGGCTTTTATTATCCCTGTTTAGTTTCTCACCAATCATCTATGTGTCATTAGTTATCAGCAACTGTTGGTGGAAAATTTTGTTGATGAAAAAAAGAAAACCTCTTTCCACAAAGCATTGCTGTGTTCTCTGTCCTCAGGCCACTGACATTGATGAATTTTGTCCCATTTTTACTATACGTTCTGCTTCTTCCATTACATTTTATTTTCCCTTATCTCCTAATGGTCATGGAGAGATGGGTCTCAAGGTTACTGTTTCTCAGTAACTGGGCTGTACCTCTAGAAACTGTCTCACCAGCTCTTATTCAAGCTTTGTGTGCTTTTCTTTCATCACATGGTCATTCATCATACTTCAAATACTTACTGTTTGCTCCTCATTCCGAGTCCAGGTTGCACCATGGTGATAAACAAGGTTTAACACTGCAGGACTTGGTGCCTCCTAGGACATGGTGAGAAACTTAATGATGAGTGAAATGTGTAGTCAGTGTAGAAATAATGTCATAGAAATTATATGTGACACTTACAGTGAGCCTGGGTATTTATATACAGCAGGAACTTTTCCTACTTGGAAGTTGTTTAACATGGTCACCGATAGATGACTTACTACATTTTTGTTTCTAAAAAAAATGTGATGTGATTTACCTCTTCTTATTTTTTAAAATACCTTAAAAGCAGCAAAATGTATTCATCTATGGGGATTCCTTTCCTCATAACTAGTGAAATCTTTGATTTGTTGAGGATCTTCTGAAATGTCCTGGACAGTCTCAGTTCTTGGCATGTTTGTGGATACAAGAAACCTCAGTAATAAACTAAGAGGTCTTCACTTTATTCCACAGTAGAGTCACCTGGCAAGATTTATATGTATATATATATATACACACACACATATATATATATTCTCACCTCCCAGAATCAGGACGTCTGCATAGTATAATACTGAGAATTTTAGCCAGAGTAATCAGCCAAGAGAAAAAAATGGAAAAAATCCAAATTGGAAAAGAAGTCCTCCGATCATCTCTCCTTGCAGACCAAGTAATCTTATGTATAGAAAAATCTAAAGACTCCACCAAAAAAAGTTACAGAGCTGTTAAACTAATTCCGTAAAGTTGCAGGATACAAAATCAACATATAAAAATGTGTAGTATTTCTTCCCCAATAATGAGCTGGCTGAAAAAGAAATAAAACAATTTAATTTATAATAGTTACCAAAAATTATGTAGGAATCAGTTTAACCAAGGAAGGTGAAAGATCTGTATAAGAAAACTGCAAAACAGTGATCAAAGAAATTGAAGAGATACAAATGGAAAGACATCCTATGATCATGGATTAGAAAAATTAGTATTATTAAAATACCATTCTACCAAAAGCAATCTACAGATTCAATACAATTCCTCAAAATACCAATAACATTCTTCTTGCAGTAGATAAACAATCCTAAAATTTATATGGAACCACAAAAGAACCCAAATAGCCAAAACAATACTGAGCAAAAGGAACAAAGCTGGAGACTTCATACTACGTGACTTCAAAATACACTACAAAGCTATAGTAACCAAAACAACATGTTATGGGTATTAAAAAGAGACGCCTATGTGTCTGAACAGAAAAATGCTCAGAATAGAGAACCCCCAAATTAATCTGCATACCTATAGTCAACTGATATTTGACAGAGGTGTCAAGGACATACTTTGGGGAAATAACATTCTCTTCAATAACTGGTGCTGGAAAAACTGGAAATCCATGTGCAGAAGAATGAAACAAGACTTATTTTTCACCGTATACAAAAATCAACTTCAGATGGATTAAAGGCTTGAACATAAGGCCCAAAACTGTTGAACTCATGCAAGAAAACATGGGAGAAACACTTCAGGGCTTCGGTCTAGGAAAAGATTCTATGGCTAAAACAGGCAACAAAAATAAAAATAATAGATAAATGGGACTATATTAAACTAATAGGCTTCTGCAAAGCAAAGGAAACAGGAGCAAAGATACAAGTTGTTGAATGGAAGAAAATATTTGCAACTCTTCATCTAACGAGGGATTAATATTTAGATTATAAAAGGAATTCAAACAACTCAACAGCAAAAGAAACAAACTCGTTAAAAAGTAGACAAAGGACCTGAAAAAACCTGTCTTGGAAGAAGACATACAAATGGTGCATAGGTAGTAAAACATGCTCAACATGACTAATTATCAGAGAAGTAAAAATCAAAACCACAGTGAAATTCCATCTTACCCCAGTTAGGATGGCTATGATCAAAAAGACAAAACATAACAAATGTTAGTGAAGATGTGGAGAAAAGGGAAGTCATACACTGTGGGAATATAAATTAGTGCAGTTATTATGGAGAACCTGTGGAGGTTTCTTAAAAAAGTATAAATTGAACTATCATATGATCCAACAGTCCTACTAATGGGTATTTATCCAAAAGAAAGGAAATTTCTGCACCACCATGTTCATTGAAGCACTATTCACAATAGCAAAGATATGGAATCAATCTAAGTGTCCATCAACAAATTGATAGATAAAGAAAATGCAGTACATACATACAATGGAAGATTATTCAGCGATAAAAATGAATGAAATCCTGTCATCTGCAGTAGTATGGATGGAACTGAAGGTTATTATGTTAAGTGAAATAAGCCCCTCACAGAAAGACAAATAGGGTGTATTTATATTCATATATGGGAGCTAAAAAAGTTGATCTCATGAAGGTAGAAAGTAGAATGATAGTTACCAGAGGCTGGGAAGGATTTTGGAGTGGGGGATGAAGAGAGGTTGGTTAACGAGTACAGACATACTGTTCGATAGAAGGAATATGTTCTAGTGTTGACAGCACAGTAGTCTAACAATAGTTAACAACAGTACATTGCATATTTCAAAATAACTAAAAGAAAAGATTTGGAATGTTCCCAAGACAAAGAAATTATAAATATTTGAGGTCAGGGATATCCTAAATACCCATCATTATACATTGTATGATTGTATAAAAATACCCTGGGCTCCCCAAAATATGTACAAATATTATGTATCAATAAAAATATACTTTAAAAAGTATCTTTACGTAGGAAATGTGGGCATTTGCTCAGATGCAAGGAGAAGAGGCCAAGATTTCTCCCAAGATCTACAGCATCTCCTGACTCTCCCTATGTCCCTGCATTGCTTTACTCCCCAGCCCTGGGGACATGTGTACTTGCCAGCAATCCTAGCCTCTTGTTTTTCCACAGCCCTGCAGCCTGCTGGCTTCCATTGCTCCTCAATCTGCCAGCAGGGGAGTGGGTGGTGACCCAGAATAAGGTGGGGGTTGTGTAGGTCAGGGAGAGGCAGGGGAGAGCTTGAGAGACAGGACTTGGCATGGAGAGCTTTAGACAGAAAAGTCGTGCCTCAAGGAAAAGATTTTAAGAGTATTCTGTGAAGGATCTGATCATTCCAAGACGACAGACCTAAAGAATCCAAGAAACTCTCCAGTGAAGACCCCAGTTGACAAATGAGTAACTTGGAGGAAGCCAAGTTGCTTGCACTGATTGGATAGGGAAAGGTAGAGAAGGAAACTTTAAAAAATTATCATTAATAGTCTCAGAGAGAGAAAAGAAGATAATTCATCCATAAAACAAGAATGTGGTATTATTTTTGAGAAGCAGAATTTAGACAACACAAAGGAGCTCTTGGAAATTAAAAATATAACAAATTAAAAACAACAATAAAATCATGGGAGACAAAATTGAAGAAATTTGCCAGAAAATAAACCAAAAAATACAAAGATGAAAAATGGGAAATAAAGTATCAAAAAATCAGAGGTCTAATCTAGGGGATCCCACATCTGAATAACTGAGGAAAAAAGGAGGGAATCATTAAAGTAATAACTATGAAACCATAATCCTTTCAAATGTATAGGATTGAGTTTTTAGATTAATGCCTAGATCATTTAAAAAATAAACTGAAAATAATGTTCATTATTGCAAAATTTCAGAACACTGGGTTCAAAGAAAAATCGATAGAAAAGGAAACAGGTTTACTCCATGGGATCAAGAATTACAATGGCATCAGATTTTCAACAGTAACACTGAAAGGGGGATGGCAGTGAGACAATAGCTTGAAAATTTGGACACAGAAGTATTTTCGGCCTAGAATTCTGTGCAAACTGTCAGTGAAGTATGAAGGTAAAATTACCATTTTCAGATGCACAAGGAGTTGAAAATTTTGCCTGTGTTACATTCTTTCTCAGGAAGATACTTGAGGATATACTCCACTAATACTCAAGGAATATACCAAGGAAGAGAAGACAAAGAAACCAGGTAACAAAATCCACTACAGCAGAGAGGTGAAGGAAATTCCCAGGATAGAGAAGAAGAGAATCCCAGGATGACAATTATGCATCAGGCTGGGAAAGTAACTTGCTAAACCAGCAGGCTAGAAGTCTCCAGGAGAGATTTCATAAAGGAGATAAAATTGTTAGTTAGAATACCAAATGTGTTTAAGTGGACTTAAAAGATGGGAAAAGAATTTGGTGTTGAATTAGTAGTGGCCACAAAGTAAACCAAACAAAGGAAAACAAACTGACAAACAAAAGAACTAGATTATTACTAACACCAGGAAAAACAAATTTTTGTGCAGGGGAAAGAAAGGTATTCATAGTAAACTTTATAGCTCAGCTGTAAATAATATTTACGTGGTCATAATAATTTAAACATTGAATGATGTAATTTAAAACAAAACAAAACAAAAAATACCTCTTTAAGTGATAATGCTGTAGCCAAGCTCATTCCAGGACCAGCGTCCTGGATCAGTGGTTCATTCCAGCCCCCAACATTTCATAGAAAGTAAGCATCAGGTTCACTGGGATGGTGGAGTGTGTTAAAGGGCTTTTTGACTCTTTGTGCAATGTTCTTTTCCCTGAGCTACATGATTAATACATTAAATTACTGTAATTAGCTTGATTATTTGTGACTTTCGAAACACTAAGTCACATAGGTTCATCATCATTTTCATATTGAAGATAATAGTGATACTTTCTCCAAGGGTATGGAAAGTTAAAAAATAGATGTAGCTTGTTAAAGCCTTGTGTTTTGGCATCTGAATTGCAGTGCATGGAAGCAGACAACCCTTATTACCATGTTGGTTTCTATGGGAGGCCACTCGTCTAATTATGCATTGGGTTTTCCTCACTGTTTGCTTAGAGACAAGGGTCTCCTCCAGAGTTGCTTTAGGATATGAACTGCAGGTGAAATTATTCTCAAAAAATTCTGACTATGACATAGTGACACATATCTCATGGGTATTTCTGTTTGATATATAAACATTTTTTCATGTGGTGATGTTTATTGTCACTTAAATCTATGAATACAAAAATGAACATAAAAATAATATTTACTAAGTTAACAGCTGTTCATAATGCTGTGCTAGATATTAATCGTTTTTAAAGTTGATCTTCCCATCATCTTAGATTGTTGGGAAAATATAGACAAAGAACCTCAACTGAGCTAAAATAAGACATTGTAATAGTTCTTTATAAATTTATGGAGATAGGAAAACCAGGTGAGATAAGCTATTGTCTTTAAAAAGAGCATGTCCTTTTAGTAACACAGAAGCTCTATGTTTGCTAAACACTTTGCAGATTATTAAATGTTCAGAATGTGATGAATACTTAATTTTTATTATGGTGAACAATAGGAAAAAGCAGTGATCAAATCATTTTGCTTCTAAATTTAGCAATTTTGACTTTTAGTTTCATCATTCTGCAGCATAACAGTATATATAAACATTTTAAACATTTATCTAGGATTCTAAAACTGTACATATTTTTCTTTGTTGATATTTTGTATGTAATTGTGTATTGTAAAAATGTGGATATCCTGCACTTAAGAATTGTGGAGATTGTTCCTTAGTGAGACTTGGGTAGAATTTCAGGCATTACAATGGTAATGTATCCTGGAAGAATGAAGGGGAGAAAAAAAGAACAAATGGAACTACACATAGCTCCTGATTTCATAGTAAAACAATATAATTTTGTACTAATTCTCAGCAAAACATCTGTGAAAGTTGTATTTTTCTTGATGCGTATTTCTTGTAAGCACTGGAATAGACTCATTTTAAAAAGCCAGTGTTAACTAAATTTCTACTCACTTTGCTACTTTAATTGCCTACAAAATGTGTCTATTATCAATATGGCATTCTGAAATAAATATTCACTAATAACAAATGGTTTATTTCTAAGCATAATATCAATTTTTGACAAAGTAATTTTAGCAATTAATTAGAGGATGATGTAAAACCTGAATCAAAAGCCTGAGGACATTGGCCCTGTTATAAATATTTATGATGATTAAAGGCATTGCAACCAGTTTGTAGATGGTGATAAATCGGTATGTGGGAAACTGGTTAGAATATTTTTGGAAAGGTAGTTGAATTCCCCACTCCCTTTAAAGACCATTCACTGTGAATTATATTGGGTTTGAGCTATCATAGTTGAATATAGAACTTGTATTAATTCTTGATTTTATAATTCTCAGTGGTCTACAGATTGACCATTGCATTTTCACAAATGACTATAATGGTCTAAATTTCATCCTTTATTCGGTTTTTCATGTGTTCTTTAAAAATTGATAAGCATGAGAGACTGAAAATTAAGATTCATGAAAAAAGATTAATTGATGCTATCTCCAGCTGATATCCAGAAATGTAGATGTTTGAATCTTATTACCATGATGAGATTGAATCTTCCTGTGTTTTTATGTAATGTACTTCCATTTCTGTTATCATAATGACTTTTCTAGAAGGTTCCCTGCAAAAACACATTTGCCCTTTTTTTGTGAACAATTGAAAATGACCAAAGTAATTTTGAACTTCCTGCCTTATTCTCTGAAGTATCTGAAATCCTATTGGCATAAAGCTGATTCTTATTTTTCATTTCAATAGATATATTAATTAAAAGGATAGGAGGTTTATTATGGTTGAAAACTTGCTATTTTTCTTTAATAGACCAGAGAACAAGCAGGTGTATAACAGACAGAATTATGCTATGCCAAATTAAGATTGTATTATACAGATGGCACTGAGAATTGATTTCTAAATGAGACTTTCTAATGTTCAGATAGAAAACCAAGTGACACCTGACTTTCTCCATATTCTTCATTAGAGCTTCTCATTTAGCTCCTAATAATTTCCTACTACACATGACTGTGAATATTATAGAGCCTTTCCTCATTCTGTATTTTAATTAAGAAATATGATTATTTCATGAGGCCATTAAAGAATATTTTAAAAATTTGACACCAAGTCTCAGTGTCTGTCCAGGCTTTTTTTGAATGTTTTCATCCTATTTTTATTATAATAAAATAATCTTCCACATCTAGAAAGTAAAGGACTAATGATAAAAGAAAATGAAGTTCCATGTGTCAGCTTTTATTGTGTTAGACATTCAGAGGGGATCTGAGTAGTTAATTTTCTGGTTAAGATATGGGGCCTGCATTTAGTTGTTTGGAACATGTCTTTTGCATCCTCGGGATCATCCGCTGATTTGTTCGTAACAATTTGGATCCAGCAAAGGAATTAAGGCCAGCTAATTAAACAGTACACTCTTTCCTAGAGATCCGTTAAAACCCAGATTGAAAAGGAATCACCCCAAAGAATGATGAAATGCAGACAATGATTGGAAGTGTTACATGATGCTTTAATTGTAAGTTACCCAACTTGGGAGTTCCCATTCAGAATAGGGGAAACACCCTCCTGGGCTTTACACTCGTCACCTTGCCTCTCTCCAGTTTAAGATGGATCTGCACACGACCCCTTTGTTTCCATGTTTTCCAAGACAGACATGAGACCCCAGAGGGAAATAAGTTTAAGTAGTAGAGTATACACATATTGTCATGGATAGGCACAGCATTCCTGTGTCCAGCCAGTACAGCTCATAGGTATTTTCTCGTTCCTGTATAAATTTCTGTTACTTCAGACCCCCCTGAGAGGATGGAGAAAGAGGTTTGTTGATCATACGTATCTAAATTCACAAGTTGTTAAATGTTACATCCTATTTGAAATTAGTTTTTCTTTGGTATAACTTGTTTTTGTGATTTACTCCAAGGCTTTTAAACTCAAGATCTATCACCTTTGTCAATTTTTCTATCCACATCTCTCTCTTTTTAGTTATACTAGCCTTCTCAGTTGATATTAAGATAATTCATTTTGATTTAGTATCTAAAATGTTACTTTAGTCAGAAAAACCATTTAAACTCTGAATATTGATTCGTTTTCATTTTGTATAAAAAAGAATGGCCCTGTAGTTGGGAGAGAGTAGCATAAGTTCCCAAATGAAATTGAGTAGGAAGACCTACTGACTCTCCATTTCCCAATTTGGATTTTGTGCTATTTCTGTATAGTTCAGAAAAGCACTTATCAGTCAGGTCAGCCCTATAATTCTGACAGACAGAAACTTGACAATGACAGAGTAAGATTATGTTATTTGAATTTCTTAGAACAGTTCTTTCAGTTTTTCTCTTGGAAAATAATGTTAGATAGCTATTAAATCCAACAGCTTGTCTTTAACAGTTTCTGCTCACCTAGGGAATATTTTTAATACTAATTTTAGGCAGATGCCCACCTTTATTAGGAAGACCCAGCCCCACCCCCCACCCCCGCAACATGCTTCACGGTATATACAAAGCCCAATAACTTGGAAACCTACTTACTGTACTAGATCTTCTTTTACAGAACTTGACAAAACAAAGATCAGTCACACTAGCCTCACTTGACTTATTATAAGTCTCCTAGCTCTAGATCCCATGGCTTTAAACTGCCTGCTCATTGTGGGCACCTCCATACCGGAAACACCACCTTGCTTGGTATCCACCATTGCCTTGAAGTAGAAAGAGAGTGTGGAATGGAAGGCCAACTTACTTGGTAAACTAAGCAGTTATTTCCCCAGCAGCTTGCCCACGAACCTGAAATTCTCATTTTTTGAGTTATTTCTCTCCAGAAAGTTCTCATCTTTAGGAAAAGCATATTAATGTTCAAAGATCTTAAAGAATGTAAATTAAATTGTTACATTATCTAGAAATGACAAAGCATGTTACTTATGTCAGAGTCTTAGGGATTGTAACTAAAAAAGCAGAAAGAAGAATGGAAGAACTCAAACAGGGCAAAACAGTGGCAAGACAAACTCCTCCGGCTACTTAGATTTTCCAAGAACTGGATCTGTAAAATATATATTGCAAAAAAATACACGTGAAAGGACTGATGCCTTAGCATGAATGCTTGTGTCTTATACCATCCCAGTAGCACACTTAACACTGTCAAGTATGTCCAAAGTGACACATAAATTATACTGTAATGTTGAATAGCTAGGGTTTTATTTCTGTCTTTTTTTATATCTCTGTATAACCCTCTAAGTATTCTTTAAAAATTCAGTACTTTGAATTGCAATGATGCTTTGTAAAATAAAACGATTTGGGTGTACATTGCATTACAAATTAGAATTTAATATTTGCATTAGCTGTTTTGAAACTCAACTAAATGGAATGAATCATGATGAATCATTTTGTGGCTTTTAAAAATTGAAGACCTAATATTGCAGTTAAACCATTATCTGATGCATATTACAAAATATTTTGACATTGACTGCATATAATTGGGATTTTAACTAATTATTTTTAACTTCTAGGAAGTTGGATATATGGGTAGTTTAAAGTTATGCAGTCTATGGGTTTTTAAATGATACGGTGTTAAATATGGAACATACTATTTGAAGTATTTATTATTCATGTATAACTTTCATTTATCTACCAGTGTCATATTTTGTAGCTTTAGGTTCACATAGTATATAGCTATTTTAATTAAATAGTATGCTTGCCTTTTTGGATAGCAGCCCTCTTAATTGTAGTGTCAGAGTAAGACAAAAAATGGGTTCAAATATCAGCACTCTCTCTTACTTACTATGTGTTCCTTTGGCCAATTCACTTAATTCCTCTTTTTTTAAAAAACTTTTAAGTTCAGGGGTACATGTGCAGGATGTGCAGGTTTGTTGCATAGGTAAAGGCATGTCATGGGGGTTGGTTGTACCGATTATTTCATCACTTAGGTATTAAACCTTGTATCCATTGGTTATTTTTCCTGATCCTCTCCCTTCCCCCACCCTCCAACCTCTGGTAGGCCACAGTGTGTGTTTTTCCCCTCTCTGTGCCCATGTGTTCTCATCATTTATCTCCCAAGTATAAGTGAGAAGATGTGGTATTTCTTTTTTTCTTGCTATGTTACTTTGCTGAGGCAATTCACTTATCTGAGGCTTTCTTTCTTTTTCTGTGAAATAGGGATAGTAACATCTACCTGGCAGAGGTGTTGTGAGGGTTAAATTATCGAATGTGTATAATACACTTAGCAAAATGTCTATCGTAGTAAGCACTCAATAAATGGTAGTGATTCAACTCCAGTTGTTTAATTTATAAAATCTCTTCCATTTCTGTTATTCATAAAATAACGGAATGATGTAATTTAACAACGTGAAATGGTTAACAAAGATATCTAAGACTTAACCAACCACTCAACCAACCATGTTTAAGATGAGAAACCTGAGTTATAGAGTATCAACCATGACAAAAGAGTAGCATAATTATCTTTCTAAGACATTACTGCTGTGTTCTAAATGGTAGGACCCATTGCTAATGACTCCTATTAGTAGATTTCTTAATCTTCTGTAAGCCCTGAGAGACCCTGCACATTCCTTAAAAGAAGTTGACACACGCCCTGAAAAATCTACGAGATATTCACCACGCTTCATCTCAGATTAAATTGAACCGCATATATTAAATAATCTGTGTATTTCTGACCATTCATGGAGCATGACACCTCTAGACACTGAGAAAAAGAGCATCTGACCTCACCTATTTAGACTTTGGTGAGAGGGACTGGTTATAATGCTTCTTTCTTACTGCAAGTGTCAGTAGTTCTGAGCAATAAACATAACATTGAATCCAATAGTGTGTGCTTTATATCAACTTACTTAAAAGTTGTGATAAAATACCATTAATTAATTAATTAATTAATTTTACCCACTTAAATTGTGAAGAGTTTCAGAAGGGAATAGAGGAAGTGTTAAGGGATACTCCCAAGAAGTATATGCCGTGGCACTGAGAATATGCTGCTTCCTCCTGGGGATGCCAAGACAACTGGCTAAAGATAGCTCTGCTGCTGGCAAAAGTGTCCCTGTTCATTGTTTCATTAGTATTTAAGACAATTTCTCATTGGATTTTTATTACAGAAAATGAACATATTCAAACTGGAATATAAATCTTCAGTGATCCTACGGATGGATTTGGGATGAATCTCCTTTTATAAAGATGGAATAGAATATCCTGAGATGGCAAAATATTCTTAGGAAGATCTTATGGCTACTATAGTAGAAAGATAAAGAGTTTCAAATATATTAATTTATCTAGTTCAGCACGTGAAGTTGTCTTCTCTCATGTTATCTATTTCTAAGATTTTGAATGGCAAAGACAGAAATTCAAGAATCATGTGCTCATTATACTATATGCTAATTGAGGCTTTTACAGACTTTGATTCACTTAATAAAAGCACTTTGATTGTATTGGGTGTATAACTACTCATCCATGCATTTATTCAGCATCAACCTCATTTAAGATAATGAGGTGTGGTGGAAAATTCACAAGAGCTGTGTGATGGTTGGATGACTATGTTTCTTACGTCTTTAGAGCTTTAGTTTTCTCATTTGTTTAAACAAAAGGAAAAATACAGGATGGTAGATGGAAAGGATTAAGTAATTTGTTGGGGGTTTTTTGTTTTGTTTTGTTTATTCATTTGTTTGTTTTTGAGGCAGAGTCTCACTAGGTTGCTCAGGCTGGAATGCAGTGGTGTGATCTCAGTTCACTGTAATCTCCACCTCTCAGGGTCAAGCGATCTTCCCACCTCAGCCTCCCAAGTAGCTAGGACTGCAGGCACACGCCACCATGCCTGGCTAATTTTTTGTATTTTTTTTAGTAGAGACATAGTTTTGCCATGTTGTCTAGGCTGGTCTCGAACTCTTGAAGTCAAGTGATCCATCTACCTCTGCCTCCCAAAGTGTTGGGATTACAGTTGTGAGCCACTGCCCCGGGCCTGATTAAGCTATTTGTATAAAATTATTCTTTAAATTAGAATAAACTTTCAGTAAGTATTAGTCTCCCTTCTTTTCTTTTTAGTGCCTGAGATTCCAATGGTGTTTACCAGGTTTTATTAGCAAAGCTGATTCTTATGCTTTAGAAAAAGAATGTGTGTGGACCCCTCCCTGGTGGCCCTTCTTGTTCTCACAGGGTCTTCTCGTTTTTCATAGAAGATCAAGTATAGCTTGCTGTGTGTTTTATACAACAACCAAGTGAAGTGATTTTCTAAAAAATTTAAATTAGAAAGTTAGGGACTTGCCTATTTGTCTAGAAGAAGAACTCGCTAAAGCTTGAGTTTTAAAGACATTCCAAGAGTAGTCCATGGGGCATTCCATTGAATTCAGTAGGGTGGCTGCTTCCTTAGAGCCTTCCCACCCCTATCTGCCAGTGTATATTTTGTTAAGGATGTTAAAATGTTTTTTGTAGATGTAGGGATCAAGGGAAAACTACCCCTTCACCCTCTAAAGGTTCATAGAAAAATTAACTCACAAAATGCACATTGATTTGAGAAAAGGCACAAACTTATTTTAATGTGCGTAGCACAAGGTCATCATAGAAGAATAGTTACCCAGTAACCCAATGTGAATAGATGTTTATATATCCTTATTAGGAGAAAGGGAAATGGGGATGTATGAATGCTTTTAGGGGTGTGGTAAATGATTTTTAAGGAAATTCAATGGGATTGAAGAATATACGAGAATATACGTCTATTGGGCCTGCAGAGCAGACAGTGGTTTGTGACAAAAGTCTGTCCAGGTGTGTTGACAGACTTCAGTCTTTCTTCCTAGGATAAGAGTTCAGTTAATGGAAACTCAGGAAAGGGGCCAGAGGTAATTGTTTTCTTCTTTGGCAGGTCCAGATTTTAGGCAGATAAGGGGACTTGAGAGAACAACTTCATCCTGTGCTTTGGGAGAGACAGAGGGTTGAGAGACGGGGCAGAGACGGGGAGTGGGGCAGAAGGTCAAAGGGACCTTCACGCCTCTTCAGTTCAGCATGTCAAAGTGCCATTTTGAGGGTATCAGTCTTTGAGCTCCAGCATAAAAGTTTTCTAATGGTTTTCAGAAAGTTGATCGTCCCCTTGCCACAGTTAATTTAATGAGGCTGAGTTGGTAGGTTTACAGCTTCATATATTGTCTTTCTCAGAATTTATGTTATACCTGCTTGCTTGGTCTTCTTAGTGTTTTCCTTCAGGATGTTAAGGGGTTTGTCCTAACATTTTAACTTCTGTGTCTACTGAATGCTCAACTCAGTTTCCTTTTGAAATTTTACATGTAATGAATTCTGTTTTCAGAATGACAAGTTTCTTGTGATTCATTCCCTTCTCTTCTTGTAACAGCTGAATCAATTCTACTTTTTAAAATTGTTGTTAGATCCACCCTTTTCTGTGCTTTCAGTATGCTCAGTTTGCGTTGCTGTTAAAATACAGACCTCTAAGTCACAATGATTTGTTTGTGTGTCTGTCACACTGAGTTAGCTGTGAGTTCCTCAAGTCTAGGGACCACATCTTATATCTTATTCCTCTTGGCATCCCTCTTGCATAACAGCACCTAGCACATATGGTTGGCACTTAATAAACCCTAAGTCAATTTATGCTGTGGAGATTTGTTCTGACATTTGTTTGGGGCTGTATTTGTCATGTTTGGGGCTTAATTTGTCATGTATACACTTAGAATTTTAGTGTATAGTGGCATTTTTTTCTCTAGTACTGCTTTTTAAATCTCCTTTAATATGGCATCCTATTTGAATAGCTTCTACGTTAGCATGAGGATTATATATTTTCACTAATTAGTAAAGGTATTAAGTAATAGTTCTTTGGAACTACTTGATTTACCTATGTCTGCCCTTAGCTTCTCGAGAATTCCATTCCAAGGCGCCTGTTATTTGCTTTTGTCTGCTGCCATCCAGATGTCTCTAAATTCAGGTCAGTACTCACATTACTGGTGTAGGAGTGCCACCTATTACCCGAGTATATAAAGATAGTTAAAGCAGACAGCTTAGATGAGTATCATACTGTGATAGACATTTGCAGAGGCTGCCCTGGGAGCACGGAGAAGGAGCACCTTACACAGACCTGAAGGGGTACAAGGGCTTGCAGGGGTGGTCAGGGAAGGCTCTAGGGAGGAGCAGTTCCTGAGGAGAGACCTAGGAATGCATGGAAAATAGTAGGCAAAGGGAAGAGAGGGCTTTTCTGGCCGAGGAGAGGCAAGGATAATAGCTCACGCCTGTAATCCCAGCACTTTGGGAGGCTGAGGCGGGCAGATCATGAGGTCAGGAAATCAAGACCATCCTGGCTAACATGGTGAAACCCTATCTCTACTAAAAATAATACAAAAAATTAGCTGGGCGTGGTGGCGGGTGCCTGTAGTCCTTGCTACTTGGGAGGCTGAGCCAGGAGAATGGCATGAACCCGGGAGGCAGAGGTTGCAGTGAGCTGAGATTGCGCCACTGTGCTCCAAAAAGTACAGGGTTGGAGAACAGCATGCTGAGTGTTGAGATAGGCAAGGCTTCTTGGAGCCGGGGAATATAGAGTAACAATGCCTGAGCCCACACCCCCCAAAAAATAATGCCTGAGCCCCTCAGTTGGAATCAGTTCTCAGTTCAGTGGCCTTGGAGGCCATGTTATTAGATGCCCAGATATTTATTCTGTTGATTGGAGGAAGCAGTTCTCTAGAAATACTTTGCCTACCGATGTTGATTTCTGGCCAAGATGATGAGTGAGATGGTGAGATGGTTAAGAGCATAGAATTTGGAATCAGACTCTCTGGGTTTGAGGTCTGGCTCTGCTACTTAATTGCTGTGTGATCTTGAGAAGCCGCACTCAGTTTCCTCATTACTAATATGGAGGTTAATAGTAGTACCTACTTCATTAAAATTGTTTGAACGTCAAATGAAGTAATATTCTATAAACTACATGGAATAGCAGTTGGCACATAGTGTTATGTATTCATTAAATTAAAATGCATTGCCATGGTTAAACACTTACATTCTGATAAGACTCTGCTAGATCCCAAAGATCAGGTAGCATTTTGCAGAATGGCAAACTGTTTCCTTTCAAAATCAACTTATTTTTAAAATTAAGTTTGTTATGTGGTTTGCCTTCGTGTTTTTATTTCGTTTTTTTTAAAAGGCTTTGATAACACAAAGTGGCTTTATTTTTCCCTCTTTCCTTCTAAACTAAAGGAGTATGAATTTTCTTAGAAGTTGTAAGCTTTAGGCTTCAGGATGCAGGGAGTATTGGAAGTGAAGAATGAGGCTGGCAGCTGCTAGTGATGGTGTGAACTCAAGTCTTTCTGTTTGTTGTACAATAAGGGTTGAGAGGACAAATCCAGAGAGATGTTTGCATCCCGAGATTCTTGAGTTAGTCTTTTAATCTTGACCAACACAGATCAGACTTCTACTTTCTGCTGCCTAGACTCTCGAAATAATCATCTCAAGCCTTTACTGCCCCATACATATTCTCACATACAAAGATTCTGAGATTAATTAACTTTACTGTTATTTCAAGGTATCCCCTGTAATGAAATTCACTTGGCTTTCAAAGCCCCTGCTTAGTCAGAACATTCCAGAAATGCCACCGTCCAGGGCCCTCAGGAAGTTGCCAATCTTTTCAATTCAAGTATTTCAGAATCTTTCCATCATTCGTCTTTTACAACTCATTTAAAATTGCCCTGAAACTGCCTTTGGTTACTAACTGGTTATATATAGACTAGAATATTGGTGGCACTTAAAAGTAAGAACATTTGTTTTTGTTTTAGGAGATTGATTTTTAAAAATGTCAATTAGGATTATTTTGGCAAGTAAATTGTTTAAAAATATTCTCTTTTTCATAAGACGAATATTGGGAAGCCTAGTGAATCACACTTTTTTGTTATCAAAATAGAAACATTTGGTATGATCCAATATTAAACTTCACAGAAAAGGCTATTAATCACTTCTAAAATTATTTCTTCCAAAAGTATTACTCTCGAGTTCTTGACTTTCCTGTTGTGTTTCCTTTCCCTTTAGGATGGGTTTGCTCTGAAATTAGTGAAGGTGGTACATGTCTGTCTTTAAGCAGCAGCCTAATCTATATGACCATATGTGCAAAAGCAGTATAATTATAATGTAGTATTAATTAGACAATATGACTGTTTTTGTTTTAATTATTTCAGATCATCTTATCTTTCCATTCCTTAAAGCATGTTAATGGATGAATTTATGGGTACCATGTTCATGTTGTTTCTATGGAATTAAATATGTGCATATTGATATAAACCCTTGGTAAACAGTTCTTTTTTTAATCTCTATAATATTATGAATAGATTTCCTCTCCTTTCAAACATCATTTTAGTCTTGAAGACTAAATCAATTATAAAAAAATCGATTATTTACATTTTGCTTAAAGAATGCTAATTGGAGTACAGATCTCTCTGGCTGAGGGAGTATCACTCTCGGGTTGATATAATAGGTTGTTAGAAATTCCTAGATTTACTTCTAAATGAATTAGGAATTTACATACTAAAATCTCACATTCTGTTGAAATAATTTGGTAGAAAATTTGGTGTTGGATACCCATTTTCACTAAATATTAATACAAGTACTTAGCAGATTATATGTAGAAACTGGCATTTATCTGTGTTCTGATTTTAACCTTTGTCTCCTTATTTTTCAGTTGTTTTTATTTCAGTTGCTGCGAGGGCTGTCTTACATCCACCAGCGTTATATTTTGCACAGAGACCTGAAACCACAGAACCTTCTGATCAGTGACACGGGGGAGTTAAAGCTGGCAGATTTCGGTAGGAAAGCAGTTAATTACCAGTCTATTTTGTCATACTGTGAGAATGCCAGGCAGATGGTGGCACTGCATTTGTTTAGGTGCACTTCTTCTATCATCATAGATCATGGTAATTTTTTTTTTTCTGAAATGAAGGATTTTTTCTTTTTTTTAATGATAGCATAAAATATAATGCTTTGTGGAGTTTTATAAAATTCAGACTGCTTGTTAGAGTCTTTAATAATAAACATAAATGAGATCTTGTTAATATATATTTCCAAAGGAAAAGTCAGTAAAATTTTGAACATAAAATATATGCTCCTTGAGTGAAAATCTATTTTTTGAAACTTTTATTATGAAAATGTCAAATATACTCAAAAGTAAAAAAATAATATAATGAACTTCAATTAGTCATCAACCAGCTTCAACAATTACTAATATTTTGCCAAACTTGGAGAAACCTAAATTTAAATGTCTGGACCTTTTCAGAGGGTTGCAGGATATACACAATAATGTACATTGCCCTGAGGCTTTAATAACTAGAAATCTAGATGTAGTGTTAACCTTCCCAGAATTGACTGTTGTTTCAAGTATTTTCAATATCAGTGCAAAAATAGACACTTATTACTATTTAAAAGTTGAGGTTCTGGAGTCAGCATTATAAGTCATTCCTTCCTTAGAAGTCTTGAGATTGTCTTCTTCCAGCATAGAAGCTTTCCTCCAAACACCATGTTTGAGCATCCAAAGGGAAGCAAAACCATTGCATGCTCCTTGCTAGCTCCCCTTCTCTTGATCAAGTCTGACATTTCTGCATTGCCCAGGCTCTCTGTCACATTAGAGATTTTGTTGAGTTGATTCTGAGCACCATGGGATGCCTGATGGCAGCATAACGTGTTGACATTGCATTGCCTCAATTATTTTTGAATACATATTCTGATTAGAAATTTGTTCCATTAAGAATGGAATGAAAATATTACCCTTGGGACATAAAGATGCCTGAGGTTGAGATGGGCTTTTGCTGACATATGATTATCTTTTTCCTCTCCACCCCCCGTTAAATAAAAGAAGGCAGGAAATGTTTATTTATTTCAAGGTTAGTAGACTGTTGAATACCTTTGGAATGAATCTACTTTGTTGGGTTTTATAAATTCTTTTATTCGAAAAATGAAATAAAACAAAAGTTAGTATGACTAGTTGAGTAGTGATACAGATTATAAAACTTTGTCATTTCCTACTTTGATAAAAATGATGAAATTCTGTGCACATTAGTTTGTGTGTATCATTTATTGCCAGATTTTAACATTGGAATTACACTAGGTGGCTGGGTATAAAATCTTTTTATAATAGGGTAGAAAATAATGGGAGAGTAGTGGGTGGAGGAGAGAAGGTTTGCAGTTTCTCAAATTCAAGATTATTGGCTTTACTGTGAATATATTTTGTAGTTGGTCAGTGTCAGGAAATGAAAAAGGATTTATAATGATTTTCTTATGGTGTGTTAATATACTGTAAGGTATATGTTGAAATACATTATTGAGCATTAATTGTATGAACATGCATTTGTCATATATTTATAAAAAGCATTTTTATAAATTTTGTCTGTATAACCAAGGATACAATAGGATTGTATATTTGTGCTTACTAGGGATTCTTTTTAAATTTTATGCTGATGTTTTCATTGTAGTAGGTAAGTTTATCTTAAAAGATTCTTACGGATCTTTACTTTAAAACTGACATTTTAAAATATCAGATTCAAAACCAAATTGAAATATAATTTTTTTTAATTTAGATGATTTTTTTAGAAAATTAGAAAATGTACAAAGTATAAACAACTCAGAGATGACAAATGATAACATTTTTCTCGTTTGTTTTCCCAGTAGCTTTCTCCTGTTCCTTTCTCTCATTCCTTGCTTCACTTGCATATCACATAGCCTCAAAAATAGAAATATACTATTTTGTAAGCATTTTTCAAATAATATGTCATGAACATTTTCTTATGTTATTAAGATTGACAAAATCATTTGTAACAGCTTAGATTTTTTCCATTAATGGCCAAACCTAGTCTCTATTCAGTCCCTTATTAATGAGCATTTTAGCTCTTTCTAATTTTTCACTATTATGCTCAGTCCTGTACTGAACATCCTTGTAGAGATAGCTATTGATACAGCAATTGCAATGTTGAGTGTTTTAAAGCATTTGGTTCTTATGACCAGACTGCTGTGCAGAAGGATCGTGCCCATGCACCTCTCCTCAGAGGCATGGACTGAATTGTCCAGCTTGGAACATGCAGTTGGCATGCATCCTGTGCACAGAGTGTAGTGAGCAAGATTCATTCACCAACTGACAAGTTCCCCCAATTAATTGTGTGATTTTTTTTGTCTTTTAATTTAAGACATGCAATTAACTGTGATTTACTGTGTTTGGGCATGTTTGTGTGTCTGAGATGAAGGAAACACACTGAAAACTGTAGAGAAATTAGACAGAATAGGATGGTTCTAGGCAGCAAAACAATTAAAAACACAAAGGTCTTAATTCAGTGTTTGATGTGTGAAGAGCTTTAAATATGGTTTGTCTTACCTTTTTTCCTTATGTGAACAAAACCGTAAAATTTTGACTAAAAGAGACAAATACAAAGCATGACTGTAGTTCTCATATTGTAAATGATACTACTTTTATTAGAAAAATATATGAGGGAAAAGACTAAAATTTATTGAGTCTATTCTATGTGCTAGACACTTAGAAATTCTTGCTTCATTGTCTCTTCAAGCTAGGAATGTATACTAACCTGTATTTTTGAGAGAGATGAGATTCAGAGAGGGTTAGAATCTTGCCCAGGCTTTGGACATACAGGTTGCTGGTTGCAAAGCTGGAATTCAGATGCTTGATTCATATCCTTCAATCTCAGGTGGCCCAGGGCCTTTATAGTTATACATATAGATATTTTCTCTTACAGGGCTGCCTAAGCTAGGAAATTATTGATCGTTTTTGTATGCTGTTTTCTATATATAACAAATACGACACCCATGCTTTGTAAATAGATTACACTGGTACAAAAATATGCATCACATAATTTAAAGAACACTTTGTCATTTGACTAATTCAGTAGTAAAGAGTGAGTTCAACCTTAGTAGACTTTACCTGCTGGATGAGGTAAACCAGATGATAGTGAATTTGGAGACCCTTCAGCTTTAAACAGTATACAGCTCTGAATTCCAGGTGGTCAAAATGCTGTAACTATTTTTTTTTTTCCTTGTAAGCAAAGTCGTATTTAAACCCTTACCTGAGCCTTATTTTCTATATGCATTTTGAATAAGTGAATTACACATGATTTAGAATCACTATGGCTTTCCTAATGCAGAGGTTTGCTCTGCCTGGATATAATAAAATGATAAAATTATATGGAGGCATTCAGACTCATTTCCTAAAAGATGGTTCATCTTTACATAATTTACCAGAAAAGATTTCAAATCCCTTTTATAGCCTGTGTCCTCACCACCTTGTTGCTCCTTGTATACTGTGGTGCAGCCAAATTCCAAACTTCTTTCCACTAGAGGCTTTCAGTTTGCCTTTCCTTTTGCTTGGGATGCTCGTCCTTCTGCCTCTCATGTGGCTGCCTGTTTCTCACCATAGAAGTTATAGTTCATGTCACCTCTTCAAAGGGGCCCCCTTTCCGAAAATAGAATCTTTCCCATTATTATCTTCTAGTCTAATTTCTTCAATAACACTTCCAGGGTTCTGACATTATTTTTTTCATTTGTTCATCTATTTAGTTTTTGCTTAAACTGTTTGATTGGAAGTTCCATGAAGGCGGAAACTTGACCTGTTTTGCTCAATGTTGTTTGCACTATCTCTAGAACCATGCTTAGCACATAGATGTTCAGTAAATATTGATTGAATGAATAAAAAATATACATAAGTGGAGTATTAGTCTAAAGACCAAGACCCACCTGAATTTACTAATTTCTGTCTGATTAGTGTTGGCAAACTAACAGTTTATAAAATAATTTTCTTTTCCTCAGTGCTGTCCTGGCCATGCATGATGAAGAGTGTAGATGGAATTAGTTGGCTTTAGATAGTGTTAAAGCTTCAGAATTGCTCTGAGGCTCTTACACATAGACCCGACATACTCACTTGGTATTTACTATGTAATCTCAGGCTGCCAAAATAAACACCACTCAGTGAATGTAAACATATATAAGATGCATAGGATTTGAAGTTTCTACTCTGTAACCTCTAAATGATTGTCTAAATGTACTGTTCTTGAGAGCAAAGTGTGTTAACATTGAGTTAAGAGAACTTAACTCTTTCCCTAACTAGCTTGTGACTTTCAAGCCTTCATTTATCCCCCTCTGAGCCTTATACTCCTTGACTGAAAAACAAGAGCTTGAACATATACTTTCTAAGTTCGTTTTAGGGCTGGCTTTTTATGTTGTACATTTCTGAAATTGTTAACTTATTTTTTAATAACCAGATATTTGCTGGTGGGTTAAAAAAAAATCTGTCCATTAAACCTGGGATCAATGCTATAACATCCCTCCCTAGAATCTGATTTTTGATTCCATCTTTTGGAAATTTAAATAGATGAGAACCTTGCTTTTATAATAAGCACTGAGAGCACATTAAAGGAAAATTATTGAAGCAAGACAAATAAATGCGTAAATAAATTCACCGAGAAATTAAGGTCATTTGCAGTATAATAGTATGAAAACTTACAGGTATTTTTCCATATAAATGAGATTGAAGCAAAATAGATGTGTCTGTAGAATTTCTGCAAGATGATATTGGTGTCTTCCATATTTCTCAGCCATTCTTTCACTATTTTCAAGGGTTGTGGTCTAACTATACCAAAAGACAACGAGATTAAAGTTGCCCCTGAGAATGAGAGACAGCGAGAATTCTATAATATAAGCATTTAAGGACTTAGCTTATTTTATTGACTGTCCTGGTGGAGAAACAAAGTTTAAAAACTCTGTGGTTATAATAGAATAAAATCACATTGGTTTCTTTCCCATCAGAGGTCTAAAATTTTACCTTCCTAATGTTGATAGTTTCTCTTCCAGGCTGGTCCTTGTCTAAATTTGAGAGAGGAAATCATTGTAAATCATGTTTTAGATTAATTTGAAAAACAGACCAGAAATGTGACTCTGTAGAGGACATGGTAAGTTCATGGCTTGTCATATGCTTCTCTGAATTCACATAGGAATAGTAGTAAACAGAAAGAAATCACCTTCTTTCAGATGCAGAGTAGTGTGTCTGTTTGATAAACATAGTCTCTGGATAAAAGCCTGTTAGTCCCGAAGGTACAGACCTTTACCTATGTTTTAAATCATTTATGCACAAAATTCACCACTGAAGTTACAGTCATAAATTTAAGGTTAGATATAACTTAGCTCATTTGTTGTGGCCTGCAGGATTCAATTTTACTGTATCTTTCTTTTAGAATATATTTTTAATAGCAAAAACAACTTTATTACCCAATGAAGCATCAATCTACTTCTAAAAGATCCTTTCAACATCTTAACACCTCAACAGTTTTAAGGCAAAGTTTAGGCAGTTGCTTTCATGTAGATCTGAAAGCAAAGAATGTATTTAGAATAATTGATAATATATGAACCAAAGAAAGGGTTTTTTTTTCTCTCTAATTTCTCTAGGGAATGTCATTAAAACTCTGAATGCAAGTATACATATTTTAAAATCTATTGAACAGACTATTAAGATTACATGTTAGGTATAATTTTTATTTGACGTGAACTAGACAAAGTTATTTCCCTTTGACACATTACTTTAAAGATATAGTAACTCTTTTGAAAAGGAATGTTGATACTTAAAATTGTCTTTTCCCTATCTTGAAACATCAGTTACCTTAATCATTTACATCTTGTTTAATATCCTGCTCATCTCTTCAAAAGTTTTTATTTTCTATTCAAGGGGAATGATAATGACATCTAATTATATTGGATCTTTTTGTTTTATGTTATCACAACATAATATTGTCTCAAGCATATTAAAATTATAAATATTTGAGAGCATTTTTCCTTTTAGATAAACTTTATTTTTTAGAAGCGTCTTAGGTTCACAGCAAAATTAAGCAGAAAATACAGAGAGTTCCTATATACCTGCTTCCCATATGCACAGCCTCCCCCACTATTAACATCTGGCACCAGGGTTATACATGTGTTAAATTGATAAACCTTTATTAACACAGCAGTATCATCCAAATTCCAGAGTTTACATTAGGGTGACATTTGTCAATCACTATAGTATCATTGATATAGTATCATTGAGAATAATTTCACTGCCCTAAACATCTTTTTTTTTTTTTTTTGAGATGGAGTCTTGCTCTGTCACCCAGGCTGGAGTGCAGTGGCGCCAATCTCGGCTCACTGCAAGTTCCGCCTCCCAGGTTCACGCCATTCTCCTGCCTCAGCCTCCCGAGTAGCTGGGACTACAGGTGCCCACCACCACTCCTGGCTAATTTTTTGTATTTTTAGTAGAGACAGGGTTTCACCGTGTTAGCCAGAATGGTCTCGATCTCCTGACCTCGTGATCTGCCCATCTCGGCCTCCCAAAGTGCTGGGATTACAGGTGTGAGCCACCATGCCTGGCCCAGCATCTTTTTAAAAACTCATATAGTTTTTTTAAGCTGTAAATGGGAACATGAAGGATGTATATGAACTGCAACTAATATGCATATACTATTCCATCTATGAGAAATCTCTCTGTTCAGTCACCATAAGCCAGATTGAAGCAATGTAGATAGGGTTTGATTGCTAAGAATGGCAGCTTCAAACTCTATGGAAATGAGGAAATTTGAAAGAGAGTTCAGTTTCAGCCAAATCATGCATGTGAGGTAACGAGATATCTTTTAAATGCAGAACAAATTGCTACGCATAGGACTGATCATCTTATTCTCCACTGTTGATGGAAACTTAGGCAGAGGGATTTCAGTATGCAAAAACATCATGTGTTTCTTTTTTCCTGTACAATTTGAGGGCAGAATTGTTGGCAGTAAATCAAATAAGTCATACTGGATGTAAGTTAAAATATAGCCATGTATCCTTAGAAAATATTTGCATATGTAGAAAGACTGGAACCTTAAGTAGCAGCCATGATGACCACAGCGGAAGAATTAATAGGTGTTGTTAACAGTAGTAACACTGGAATGAATCACAGTGGATTTATGTAATACATGTGCTATTGAAGGCAACAGTGATTACACTTGAACATTGTTAACATATAGCTAAGTGTCTTAGTCTGTTTCTTGTTACTTAGAATAACTAAATCTGGGTGATTTATAAATAAAAAAATTATTTCGTATAGAGGCTAAGTCCAAGGTTGAGGGGCTCCTTTTGTGAGGGCCTTCTTGTTAGTGGGGACTCTCTGCAGAGTCCTGAGGCGGTGCAGGGCATCACATGGCAAGGGGGTTGAGCATGCTCATGTAAAGCCACTAATGCCATTTCTGTGATAACCCATTAATACATTAACCCATGAATGGATTGATCCATTCGTGAAGGGAGAACCCTCAAGACCCAAGCACCTCTTAAAGGCCTCACCTTTCAGTACTGCCGTATTTGGGATTAAGTTTCAACTTGAGTTTTGGTGGGGACAAACATTCAGTAAGTGTAAAAGTTAGCTTAGAGTTTGGCAATTGCCTAATATCCCTGCTTTATAGATCCTGGCCCATCTCTTTCTCTACCTTCTAAAAAGCTCATGTTAAAATTCAGCCCAAACCAGACTCCACTACTATATGTCAATATGCTTGATTTATACTAAAATCTTGGATGACAGTAAATGAATTAGTGCAGTCTAAAGCACATGTTTTCTAAAATCTTTACTGGAAGCAAGAAAAACTGACCAGCTACTATGGGAAATGTAAGACATGCTGTAAATTCTGGTTAGACTTTTTTTTTTAATTTGTGATTTTAAACCTTTGTTTCTCACTTTAATACCACCAGTTCAATATTAGTTTTCTTTCTTCCTTTTTTCCCTAGTTTCTTTTTTAAAAAACCTGCCATATGTTGGTTTATTTAGCTTTGAAATAGTACATATTTATGCATATTAATATTTTAAAATGTCCTTTTCACCTTGAATAATTTCTTCTGTGGTAATAGATAAACTTAGGATATTAGGACTTTTTCATTTTAATGAAAGAAGAAAGCACTGGAAAATTAAAAATAAAAACCAATTAAGAACTAAGGGTCTGTGCTCATTATTAATTTTCAATACATGTCTGAAAAACTTTTTTTTTATTTTTACCACATACTGGAAAGGAATCTTGGTGCAAATAATCAAGTTTATAGGCCTAAAATAATATAACTTCTTGCAAAAATTCAAACTTTAAAAATGGAACATCTTTCTATGAAATATCTGTCAAGATATTTGGCACTCCAGTTTTTAATCAGAAAGGTTACTGATATAAAAATGCAGATTGAAGTGTTCATTCCAGTTATGGAGTAGAGTTGTCAGCTGTGGAAATCTGTCCTGTGAAACAATGACCAGCTAATATTGGATGTAGAAACTGTGCTTAGATCCAGCCATAGAGTTGGGAGCAGTAGATGAAATGGGTCAGTGAGTTGGCTAAATTAAGTGCCCATATCATGCGAATGGAACAACTGAGGCATAAGCAGAGGATGGAAAACGATGGAAGATTTCAAGATCAAATGTTCAGTATGGTTTCTGAAAAGTTACCATTAAGGTCTCAACATGCTTAAAATAAATTGAGAGCATATTGTTATAAGAATCACTGATACCAGAATTACAAGAACAATATAAAATAAACTGGTTATAGTGATGTGTGCCTGTGGTTCCAGCTACTTGGAAGGCTGAAGCAGTAGGACTGCTTGAGGCTGGGAGTCCAAGTCTAGCCTGAACAACATAGCAAGACCTTGTCTCTAAAAAAATAATGAAAATAAATAAATAATGACGTGAGCATTTTGCTCAAAGAATTGAAAGCGGGAGATGGTGTTACTTTTGAAATCATCCAGTTGTTGATAGAATCATATCATTGGGAACATTTTGTTATAGTTTGTTATTCAGAATAAAGGCAGAAGATCTATGTGGGGAAATTAAATCACTCATATAAGAGAAAAGCAAATCCTTTTACATTGACATTTTCAGATTTTTTAAATTGAAATTTTCTCTAGATTTTGAAGGAACCTCAGAGATTATGTAATCCAGATCTCTCATCTGAAAAATATATATACTTTGGGCCAGAGATGGAAAATAAGTTAACATTGTGCCTGTTACTTAGTGTTAAATTATTATTCCTAATATTATTGTTACCAGTGTCTTTAGAGCCCCAGTGTAATACCCTGTAGAGTATTAATAACTTAGTTGGCACATGCATGGCTAGTTCCCCAAACATGTGAGAAGGCAGGAGTGCTAACTGGATGTTCAGGTCAAAGTAAGCCATGCTGGTCTGATGACCTGTGTCACCTGATCACTGGGATCCTGTCAGGAAGATGGGACCCAGAATACTAGATGTCACTCTGTTCCCAACCCCACGAGTCTTGAGGAAACTTTAAGAAATGATACAAAGAATGCTTCTCACAGTAGACTAGTAGGAAACCTTGTTGGAATAAAAGTTTAAATAGAGCTTTGGTAATTTAAGGAATCACCCTCTTTAATTATATTCCTGGGTGAATTAAAGCATTGAGAAGCCTTATGGACAGGTGGAGGCTGAACTGGCTTTAATAATGTTCCTGTTAGGGCTCCGCAGTGCTGGGCAGTAGCTCAAAAAATGCCCTGATGCCTGCCAATGGGAGTAAATTTTCTTTTCAGATTTCACCTTTTCCATGGTACTGTGCTGTTTTTTACTCATAACACTTTCAAATTAACCTTTTGGGTTATTTCCCCACACCAATAACCAATTCACCAACACCTCAGACAGACACCAACTGGGTGTCTAAAGATTCTATTTATTTCTGACACTAACTACGCAGTAGCACAGACCCCTTAGGTTAAGGGCTTAGTCTGCAAGACTACCTCCGCTTTGAATGCCAGTTGCAAGTCCTGGACTGCCTGCATTTCTGACTGACCTGCTACAAATTGGGCATTCCCACGCCCCCTTCCTTGGGTTCCATAGTTTGCTAGAATGGCTCACAGCACTCAGGAACACATTTGCTTATATTTTCTGGTTGATTATAAAGGATACAACTGGGGAACAGCCAGATAGAAGAGATGCATAGGGCAAGGTAGGGAGGAAGGGTGCTCAGAGCTTCCAGGCTTTCTCCAGGGGCACCACCTTCCCAGCACTTCAGTGTGTCCACAACCCAGAAGCTCTCTGAACCCATCATTTAGGGGTTTTATAGAGGTTCATTACCTAGATGATTGATTAAATAATTGGCCAGTGGTGACTAACTCATCTTTAGCCCCTTGCCACTCCCTGGAGGCCCATTGGTGGAGTTGCAAATTACAACCCTGTAATCATGCCTTGGTTCTTCTGGCAACCAATCCCCATCCTGAACCTATCTAGGGGCCCGTAGCCACCAGTCATTCTTCTTAGCATTCAGAAAATATACTCTTATCACTAAGATTCCAAGGGTCTTAGGAGCTCTGTGTCAGGAACTGAGGACTAAGACCAAATATTATAACAAAAGATGCTCTTATTACCCCTGTTACTCAGAAAATTATAAGGATTTTAGGAACTCTGTGCCAGGATGAAGACCTGGGATGAAGACCAAATAAATATTTCTTACTAAATCACAATGTCACACAAAGTTTGGAAATAGACAGTACACAGCTGTAGTGCAAGTGGTGGTGTAACAGAAGTACTAAAGTACATATATAAATATAAATATATATAAAAGGTAAAATATGGGTAGGGTGCCGATTCTGCAGCCACATGCCTGAGTTTGAATCCTGGTGAATCTGACAATTACGTGTCTTGGAGTTGGTCTTCTCAAGGAGTATCTTTGTGGCGTTCTCTGTATTTCCTGAATTTCAATGTTGGCCTGCCTTGCTAGGTTGGGAAAGTTCTCCTGGTTAATATCCTGCAGAGTGTTTTCCAACTTGGTTCTATTCCCCCCGTCACTTTCAGGTATACCAATCAGACGTAGATTTGGTCTTTTCACATAGTCCCATATTTCTTGGCTCTTTGTTCGTTTCTTTTTACTCTTTTTTCTCTAAACTTCTCTTCTTGCTTCATTTTATTCATTCGATCTTCAATCACTGATGCCCTTTCTTCCACTTGATCAAATAGGCTACTAAAGCTTGTGCATGTGTCACGTAGTTCTCGTGCCATGGTTTTCAGCTCCGTCAGCTCATTTAAGGACTTCTCTACACTGGTTATTCTAGTTAGCCATTCGTCTAATCTTTTTTTCAAGGTTTTTAGCTTCTTTGCGATGGGTTTAAACATCCTCCTTTAGCTCGGAGAAGTTTGTTATTACCGAACGTCTGAAGCCTTCTTCTCTCAACTCATCAAAGTCATTCTCCGTCCAGCTTTGTTCCATTGCTGGCGATGAACTGCGTTCCTTTGGAGGAGAAGAGGTACTCTGATTTTTAGAATTTTCAGCTTTTCTGCCCTGGTTTCTCCCCATCTGTGTGGTTTTATCTACCTTTGGTCTTTGATGATGGTGACGTACAGATGGGGTTTTGGTGTGGATGTCCTTTCTGTTTGTTAGTTTTCCTTCTAACAGTCAGGACCCTCAGCTGCAGGTCTGTTGGAGTTTGCTGGAGGTCCACTCCAGACCCTGTTTGCCTGGGTATCACCAGCGGAGGCTGCAGAACAGCAAATATTGCAGAACGGCAGACGTTACTCCCTGATCTTTCCTCTGGAAGCTTCATCTCAGAGGGGTACCTGGCTGTATGAGGTGTCAGTTGGACCCTACTAGGAGGTGTCTCCCAGTTAGGCTACTCGGGGGTCAGGGACCCACTTGAGGAGGCAGTCTGTCCGTTCTCAGATCTCCAGCTGCATGCTGGGAGAACCACTACTCTCTTCAAAGCTGTCAGACAGGGACGTTTAAGTCTGCAGAAGTTTCTGCTGGCTTTTGTTCACCTATGTCCTGCCCCCAGAGGTGGAGTCTACAGAGGCAGGCAGGCTTCCTTGAGCTGCAGTGAGCTCCACCCAGTTTGAGCTTCCTGGCTGCTTTGTTCACCTACTCAAGCCTCAGCAATGGCGACGCTCCTTCCTCAGCCTGGCTGCTGTCTTGCAGTTAGATCTCAGACTGCTGTGCCAGCAGTGAGCAAGGCTCTGTGGGCATGGGACCCTCTGAGCCAGGCGCAGGATGTAATCTCCTGGTGTGCTGTTTGCTAAGGCCATTGGAAAAGCACTGTATTAGGGTGGGAGTGTCTTGATTTTCCATTTTCTCAATTTTCTCAATTTTCTCGATTTTCTGTCACAGCTTCTCTTTGCTAGGGAAGGGAATTCCCCGACCCCTTGCACTTCCTGGGTGAGGCGATGCCCCACCCTGCTCCGTGGGCTGCTCCCAGTGTCTGACAAGCCCCAATGAGATGAACGTGGTACCTCAGTTGGAAATGTAGAAATCACCCGTCTTCTGCATTGCTCATGCTGGGAGCTGCAGACTGGAGCTGTTCCTATTCAGCCATCTTGGAACCTCTGGAACCTGTTTTAAATGGACTGATTTTTAAATCATTGTCTTGCATATTTCATGGTGATGGTTATTTGACTATTTTAAAGTATAATTACTGGGCAAGGGGCGATTTTAAAAATAGTTCTTTACATATCAATGTTAACAACTTTTTGTTGTTTGTAGCTCAGATTTTAAAGTATCTCTATCACAGTGCTTGCTATTCAGTTTAGCTTTCCTGGCAAAAGAAGTGAGAATAATTTAATAAAAGGGAATCATTCTTGTAGTAAACAGTTTTTATGATAGATTTATATTATTCATGCCATGCTTTGAGAATAAAATTATACTCCATGTTAATTCCTTTAAGAGACAGAACATTTTGTTTGCTAAGCAGGAATCCACTGGTGTACTTTTATTCCTCATAAACAGCTTAGTGTTTCTGCCAAATGTTTTCATTCACAGAGACCTGTGAGATAAGAAATTTTGTGGATCACAAGAAAATTTAGTCCTGAAGAAATGCGTAATTACACCTTAGTGTATACTTTAAAGAAGAGTAAACTCTCATCTAGAGTGAACACTACTACTGCTGTCCAATTTCAATGTTTGTTGTCTCTTAAGGGTAGTTCTTGCTGCAAGTATTACTTTTTATATTAGCAGGTAACACAGAAATCTACATGTAAAATGGCATATTGATTTCTTGAAGTCTTTAGAGATTTGATGCTCTGTTCAACAGTAAAATTAGTTTATAAGAAAACAGTGTACAGACCATTATATTAATAGCTTGTTTTTTAGGACATTTTGGTAGTGTTTTTTTTTTCTTAATTAGATTGTTACCAAAGTTCATTTGACCAGTCTTTAAATCTCAAGAGTAAACATATATAAGTGGAAATATGCATAAATGAAGGAGTATTCTTGTAATTGTCAGTAAAAAAAAATGCATAGATTGCCAAAATGTATGATTTGAAATAATGGTAGATTGTGGACTCCTTAGCAGATTGATAAATCAAGTGCTTTGTCACATGTATCCTTCATTACAATGAAAATATCAGTTCCCTACATTTTGTCAGCCTTGGCTATAGATAGCAAAGGGAGTGACTTAAATTATGAAAGTTGCCTGTGTATTTGACCTTCTATGTGAATGACATGTCTGTGGTCTGCCTTGGATATGGGTGATATGGGCATCTGTACTGTGCAGTGTTACAGCACAGGCTAAGCTTTTTTTTTTTTTTTTGGTCAAGCTCAAGGTGTAGACTTCAGTGTCTGAGGGCATTCTTATTTTTGAACACTGAATTCAACATTTGTAAGCATTCTGGTTTTTGAATCATAGAAATGTTTGATCTGCAGCACTTGACATTAGATTGCTTTTAGGAAGCAAAATTGACTCAAACTTCAGTGATTTCTAATAATAGTAAGAGCCTATTACAGTTTATGAAGTGCTTCATAGCTCTTACTTTGTTTTATCCTTATAATCCTGTGGAGTAGAGAGTGCAGGTCTCATTACCCCCTCTTTAATGTGAGAGCATTGATTTGTGCTTGTAATATTAGCTTTACTTGGGCATTAGAATGACCAATATTTTAACATGGGCATTTCTGTTGAGTCTTCAGACTTGAAGATAATTCATTTGAAATAATCTTATAAGATCATATCATATGACTTCTTGTACATCTTTTAAATAACAACATGAAGAGCTTTCAAGTAGTTCTGATTTTTTATTATGATCAGTGATTTTTTAAATAGGAATATTACAGATAAGTAAGTTTTGCTATCTAGCACTGTATCAAAGAATAGCTATAAATGAGCTCCTTGATCTCCCTCAATAATAAAATTTAGACTAGTAATTGGAATTAGTGCTATTAAAATTCAGACATAGTATCACTTTACTTTGAAATGCACCTAAGTGGAGAAATTTTGATGCAAATTTGAAATTGCCTTTGAATCACTGAGTGCCAGATTAAACATAGCACTTTTACCCACCAGTTCTAAAGGGCTATCTGTAAATTGAAAGCACAAATGTTGAAGGCAGTAAAACATTCTAGAATGTGCCAGTTGGCCCTTTCATTGCCAAAGAAGTAAAGTTTCTGGAAAGCAGGAAGACATTAGAAAACAAAAACAGAACTCAACACCTTTTAAAGTGATGGATGTGATGTCAAACAAGGTGCTGATTGGACTCTACTCCATTTCCTTTCCTCTGCAAGCTGCTCTGTCCTTCTGCCTCCAGCCTCCTGACAGTCCCTGTCATTGCTGGTGAGAGGTGATGTGTATGGCTGATGTGATGGGGGAAGGAAGGGATAAGAGAGGAAAACTACTGTTTTGTCTTCTTCATAGCTGTAAATTATTTTCTTGAGAAACGCAATTGCAGAATTTGTTCATAAAAATACCATGCTTTGTTGGTTTAGAGAAATAAAAGATCAGGAGGGACTAGAGAAATATTTCAAATGAAACTTTCATCTTTGGATTTTTGTGTGCGTGTGTGTGTTTTGGTGAGAAGTTTTATTGTTTTGAGTCTTAGAGGTCCCCCCACAACAAAGTTTATTCTAAAACAAGATTTTTACTGCTTTCACTTATCTTAGATTGAAGCTAGTCTGTTGATTCAAACACATGAATACATTTTTTTTCCTACAAAATATGTTGAGCATCATATATTTTTGTTGACAATTTACAAGAAAGAAAAATTAGGGAAGCAACAAAACTTTTCACAAAATATAGTTTGTTGGATAACAGCAAATTTGGATATTTTAGGAAGAGTCAGATAATTTCCCTCAATTTGTGGGATGGCTGTTGTCCACTTTTGCACATGTTCTGCCTCCTGTCTGAGGCATTCACAGCTGGCTTTGGATTTCTGTGTCTCCTAAAGCTTCTGTGAATCTGAAAAGTCATTTCTGAAACTGTGGTCTGTGGCTGGGAGCAGTGGCTCATGCCTGTAATCCTAGCACCTTGGGAGGCTGACACGGGCGGATTGCTTGAGCCCAGAAGTTGGAGACCAGCCTGGCCAACATGGTGAGACTGTGTCCCTATTTCATAAAAACAAAGAAAAGAAAAATAAAATTATGGTCCGTGGAGCATATATTAATGAAAAATAATTGTTAAAATTAGGAAAAATGTCCTTGATCAAATCTGTTTGGGGTGAGCTGCATATGTGCATCTCTCCCATCTCCCCCCAGCCAGTAGAATCTCAATGTTCATTAGCTAATGATTAAAAGCTCTTGGTCTTCTGCTGTTAAAATTAAATCTGCCATTAAATTTTGGACTCTGTGGAACATAAGTTGGGGAAATGTTGGTATATTAGCTGTCTGTTGCTGTATAAAAAATTACCGCAAAATAAGCTGCTTAAAATAGCACTGGTTTATTGTCTCAGTCTCTGTGTGGTAAGAGTCTGGGTATGGCCTAGCTGGGTGCCTCTGCCTCCAGGTGTCCCTTCAGTCTGCACAGTCAGCTAGGCCTTCTCTTGTTTCATCTGAATGCTCCACTGGGAAAGGATCTACTTCTGAGCTCACATGGCTGTTGGCAACATTCTGTTTTCTGAGTCTCTTGGATTGAGAGCCTCTCACAGACACTCAAGGGAAGAATATTCCACAACAAAGTGAATATGAATAGGCAAGGGAGTCATGGGAACCACCTTAGCGTTTGCCAGCCATTGTTGGTATCAAAAGTACTGTCCAATTATGTCGTGGTGATTAAACTATGTGATATGGTTTTCCATAAAGAATAACAGTTGGCTGGGCATGATGGCTCATGTCTGTAATCCAAGCACTTTGGGAGACTAAGGCAGGCAGATCCCTTGAGCTCAAGAGTTCAAGACCAGCCTGGGAAACATGGTGAAACCCCAGCTCTACAAAAAATTAGCCAGGATTGCCTGAGCCCAGGAGGTCGAGACTGCAGTGAGCCATGATCTTGCCACTGCATGCCAGCCCAGGTGACAGAGTGAAACCCTGTCTCAAAAAAAAAAAAAAAATTGTTAGCATGTAGTGCATGTCAACAGCTACCTTAGGGTGTAAAGATTTATAAACGGTATTGATAATGATAATGATTAATGATAGTACATGGTGATGATAAGCAAGCCTTATTGGTTGTTGCTCATGTGAAACACTAGGGTAAGCACTTTGCCTGTAGTATCTTTTCAAATCTTCACATAGTCTCCTTTTCTATATAACAGTTCAAGAAGTTATGTAAACAGAGAGCTGTAGATTGTTTTCAAACAGCTCACTGAGAAAATAGACAATTTATATCACTAATTGTATTGTATGACAAGTAACTTCTTTATACAGAATGGGAGACCAGAAAAGGACACTGCACTTTTTGCTTGGGAGATTTAGAGAGAAAGACCTAAAGAATTATTTTCAAGGTCCAAATAGGATTTCATGAAGTTTTAAGACAAGGACAGAGACAGGGCTCAGTATAAGTAAAGGTAGGTAAGGTTTATGTTATGGTAATATTTCATAATCCTCCACTAGTAACATTCCAGAAGACAGAGCTTTTGCTGTGTAGCCATGAGCAGAAATGTTGATGTCCATGTGGACAGCAAAGCTGGAGAGTAGATTGTCAACAAGGTGGTAGCAACAGTAACAGATGGCAATTATTTGTTTATATTTTTTATGATTTATTTATTCCCAGCCTCTTTCCAAAATGGCTCTGAAGCAGCTGCTAATCTGACGCTCCACTCGCTTTATTCTTATTTAGCCTGCAGGCTGTGCTAGGCAGACTTGTTTCCATCCAGCACATGCTCTCACTCCAGTTGCAGTCTCCAAGCTCCACCCTTCATCATGTGCCCCTGGAAAGGCGGTCAGTGCCCAGGAGGCCTTGGGGAGTGAGAGCAGTGGCACATGAGGGTTTCAGCATGTGTTTCTCTGGCCTCCTATCAGCTGGAACCTGCTGCCAGTCAGACGGGACTTAGGCCAGGACCAGTCCCTGCCCAGATGTGCCCCTGGGACTATGGCAGAGCCCTGAGCCAGGTGCCAGCAATGTACAGTTTGCCATGTACAGGGCCAGTTGACAGATCAAAGGAGGCCAGCCTGAGTGAATAAGTCCCGGTCCCATTTACCAGTCCTCTGGGATAGAAGGAGAGTGATAGCCAAGGCTCACAGCAACGACTGGGGCTGAAAATCTAGGAACCTTGTGTCTTTTCTGGAAGTCCTGCCCTTGAGCAGAGATGGCAGCAAAAAGGCAGGCTCCTTTTGCAGTGAACTTTAGTTTAAAAAGCATGGTATCAAGGAATTGAAAGTCCAGTATTTCTTCTAACTTTGTCACCAGTTAGCTTTTTTATTTTGGACAAGTCACTTAAATGGACAGTTGTGTTTTCTGTAAATTAAAAAAAAAGAATGAATTCAGTGATCTATTTTAGCTTTAAGTTATGGTTTTAATATTTTTAAATGTTCCTTAAAAACTATTATTTTAGGTAAGTTATTCCATTCCCTACCAGATACAGATGTAGATGTATAGATACATACACCAAATTTGTGGTTGTTTCTTTAAAAATACTTTTGCTAACTTCAAAGTAAACTGCTTGGCTCATGAAAAATTGAAGAAATTCAACAAATATAGAATTATTCGGACTGCCAGCCTTATATGGAATGGAGATTTTATTGTCTTCATGTATTGTCTTGTTTATTTTGTAATGCTATCACAGGATAGTACAGACTAGGTAATTTATAAGGGATAGAAATTTATTTCCTCAATCCCCTGGAAGCTGACATGTCCAAGAGCAAGAGGCCAGCATCTGGTGAGGGCCTTTTTGCTGTGTCATCCAAGGGCAGCAGGTAGAAGGACAAGAGTGGGCAAGAAAGAGAGACAAAAGAGGCCCAAACTCACTTTTTTATATGGAACCCACTCCCAAGATAATGAACCAACTCCTGCCGTAATGCCATTAATCCATTCATGAGGGCAGAGCTCTCATAACCTGATCAGATTTTAAATGTCTCTCTTAATACTACTAAAATGGCAAGTAAATTTCAACATTAATTTGAGAATTGATAAACATTCAGACCATAGCAGTCATCATTCCAGTGGCTGAAACTAGGTAATTAGGGAAAGGAATGGCAAATTTTAATGCTTTCAGAAAGTGTTATTTTTAAAAGTAAATTCAAGGCAAATTTTTAAATATATCTTTACATTATACAAAAGGGGAATGCACAGTTATTTTCAAGATGTATTCATTGTTAAAACATTGGGAATAAGATATTCCCAAAGAGAACTCTTGAAACATTTGCTTATTATCTTATGATTACAGTAGCTATAAATTCCTTAATTGCATGTGTACCTATCTTTACATAATGGGCAATTATACCAATGATAACATGCATTCTGTTTTTTTCACTAATATATCTATTAGTAAGATTTTTCATGTATTTGCTTTTACAATTATAAGTAATATGTGTGCCTTGTTTTAAAATAGACGTCACAGATAGTCATAAAGAAGAACATAGGCTGGCCGTGGTGCCTCTCACCTGTAATCCCAGTGCTTTGGGAGGCTGAGATGGGAGGATCGCTTGACTTCAGGAGTTCAGGATCAGCCTGGACAACATAGTGAGACCCTGTTTCTACAAAAATTAAAAATTAGCCACATGTGGTGACGTGCAGCTGAGTCCCAGCTACTCAGCAGGCTGAAGCAGGAGGATCAATAGAGGGAGGTTGAGGCTGCAGTGAGTCATGATTTTGCCACTGCACTCCAGCATGGGCAGCAGAGTGAGACCCTGTCTTAAAAAAAAAAAAAAGAAAAAAAGAGAAGAAGAAGAAGAAAATAAACATTGCTATCTTCTTTCTCTAATTTGGCCATGTTAACATATTTTTCACCCTTTCCTGTGTACTTACGTAACAATATATTTTTCTGTTTTAAAAAAAGTTGCTTTATTTTTTTAACAATATATAAATTGCATTTTAAGGCCATGTGATTTTATTTGTTGAATTTTTCAACAGGCAATTACCAGTTTATTTGTTGTCCCAAATGAAGTTCATAGAAAAGTGAAGATTTATGTGAGATACCAGAAATGCAGTAGAAAACAGACAAATGTTTTTCCGTGAAATGGTCACAAATTTTATATCGAAATCTAGTAACATCATATTCTAACATGAATCAGTCCTTTACTTCCTTTTACCTCAAAATATTCATAAAATGTACTACTAAGATTTTTAATGAAGAGAAAACTTTTGTCTAGAAAGCTAAGGGGTCTCCTATAGCTTTTTATCTCTTTTTTCCTTTGAACTCACTGTGGTTATGAGATTCTGTTAGTAGATAATGGGTTTGTTCAGCCTTGTTAAATATCATTATTTTAATTTTTGATATGTATCTAAAGCTGAATAATTCCTTAAACCTTTTGATTCTGAAACCTCAGCTTGGGTGCCCTCAGGAAGAGAATACTCTCCATCACAAAATAATTAACTGCTCCCTGATTTACCACTTACTTCCTGGTACACGAATGCATATGCACGCTGTGTCTGGCATCTAAATTAAAATATTTTAGGCCAGGAATGGTGGCTCACGCCTGTGTTCCTAAAACTTTGGGAAGCCGACAAGGGAGGATAACTTGAGGCCAAGAGTTTGAGACTAACCTGGGTAATGTAGTGATACTCTATCTCTACAATTTTTTTTTTTTAATTAGATGGGCATGGTGGTGCAGACCTGTAGTCCTAGCTATTTGGGAGGCTGAGGCAGGAGGATCACTTAAGCCCAGGATTTCAAGGCTTCGGTGAGGTATGATCGTACCACAGCACTCTAGCCTTGATGACAGAGTAAGACCTTGCCTCTTAAAAAATAAATCAAATAAATAAATAAGCAAACACATAAATAAATAATTCAAAGTATAGGACACTGTGAGTAATATTTAAGAATAAGTTCTCAAATTCTACATTGTTGTGTGTTGTATGATAGATATGGTAAACTGTAGAAACATTCCTGTCAGGAATCACATAGCTCAAATCATTAGCTGATTTTCGTTTTCTTCTTCTTTTGTTTTGATATTTTTATTATCCAACTATAAAAATGAGGTGAACTTATCTTCAAATGTTTTCTTTTTATTGCATTATATTTTACATAAAATCAAATTGCCAATTACAATTTGATGAATTTGGTAAATGTACGTAGTGTGAAAACCACCTCCACAATCAAGTTTTGTAGAACACTTTCATCATCTCAGAAAGTATCCTGGTTTCCTATAGCAGTCAAGTAAACATTGTATTTCTTACTATTAATTGTTGTTTTTTCACACCTTAGTCAATCTGGAATAGTAGGATTTCAGATAATAAAATGCTGCATAGAAAACAAAATTTCTATCTTAGGAGATATTCTAGACCAGAGGTTGGTAAACTTTTTCTGTAAAGGGCTAGATAATAAATATTTTTGCCCATGAAGTCTCTGTTGCAACTACACAAAATCTGTTGTTTCAATGAAAAATCAGCCACAGACACCATCTCAACAAATGGATGTGGCTGGATTTGGTTCATGGAGCATAATTTGCCAACCCCTGTTCTAGACCTTTGCAGTTCAGTTGTTCTTGCTAATAACCAATGAGCTAGTAATAAAGCATTTGGTTCAGTGAGATTTTCAAAGGAAAAATAGATAAGGAAATAATTTGTGATATTATAATTTGGTATATACTCATCTTTAAAGTTATTATTTCTGAAAGTATCCAATATATGATACTCTAAAAACCTACAAAGCGTAGCTATAGTAAGTTCATGTTACACAATTTTTATAGTAGTTGCAAAGAGATCATGAAAGAATAGTTTGGAATTTTTATGTGTATTGCAATTTGTATTAAAGTGCAAATTGTAGATCCTAAATCATATCACTAACTGATAAAATGTTTACAAATTGTTGACTTCTGTCACCCTGTATTTTCTTTTCATGTAATATTGCTAAATACAGATTTCTTTTTCCTGTACTAAATGGCAATCCTTTCTTAAATGAATAATCCATCGTTGTTTTGTGAGTCTTTCAAAACCATCTGAACAACTCCACTAAATCCTGTAGGTTTGAGAGCTTGTGGAATAAGAATGTCAGCCCTTGGGCTAATTTAGCACATGGACAGACTAGGCTTTTACATGGTGGAATGCTACCTTCTGAACATGTGGCCTTTCTCATAGGCATCTCTTCCCTCCTTAAAAGTCCAACTTGCTAATGTTATATTGTTTTTATTAAACTTTTGGGGGGTTAAAACCTAGTAATCTAGTTAAAAACTCAACCCAAATTTATTACCTCACATATTGCCAACAAATGACCTCATCATAGGAACTACATGAAGTCAATAATTTTTTTTTAAAAAATGAGTCATTTGTGACTTTATGATAATAATAGTGCAACAATGAATGCTAATGTAAGAAAACTATTTTTAGAAAAAGTGTTCTGTTAAATGGCTTACCTTTTGACTTAAAAGTTAGTAATGTGTGAAGTTGCCAATAGTTGAAACAAAACAAGGTTTACAGAAAATAATTGATATTATAAAGGATATCTTTTAAAAATTCCATGTGTGTTTGCTTTGATTTTGAACACTAATTCCCTTGAAATTTGTTTTGAGACATGTATACTGTATTTGTTTACAACATTTGATGCATTGTCATCTTTAAAGTTATATAATAGATTGGGAGTAATTTTGTGTCCATGATTTATTGTTTCGTACTTTGGCATTTTAACATATAATCATAATTTCCAAGATTAATCAGTCCACATGTACTAAACTTTACTTCTATACTTATATTTCAAATATGGTTTCCCCTTTTTGCTCCTTTAACAAAATATTTAATGAAGGAAACAGGAATATCAATACAAGAGTGGATAGCGAAATAGCACTTTATGATTCTGTAACTCAAATTTGTTTTGAAGAGGATTTCTAAATTTCAGGTATCTTCAGCCATACTGTAAGATTTCAAATAAAGCTTTATTGGAGAAGATAAAGGTATTAAGGACAAGTTATTTGGACCGACAAGATGGGAATATTTAAAGTATACGTAACAGATTCTGAAAAACTAGGACATGTGCTTCAGATGTAAGATTTCTGTCTGTAATTCTTAAAGGCTAAGACATTTGTCTAGTATAGCACAAGATAAGTTTGAGTTTCATTGCTGCCAGCTCTTTATGGCAGTCTTCTGTGAACACTCTTGGTCCTAAAAAATACAGCATGTGTAATGTTTACTGACAAGTGAGTATACATAGATTGTCGGGTTGCGGACAGTAAGTTCAAACTTATCAAAATCTGTCCAACTATATTCTTGCATTCATTTGTATTGGTTATTAGTACAGTCTTCTTGGATGTAGAAATGCAACATTCATTGCATTCATTTTATGAATTATATAATTTTGTTTTAAAAGTCCTAGATGCTTGGCCAGTTTTGAAACTTTCATCATCTTGTAGAAATCTATTACAGGATTTATTCTGCAAGCAAGTTTCCCTTCAAGGAAGATTTTATTTTTTAACTTCTAAATTGTTTGATGAATCAGATTGTGCATGCAAGCCTATCCCAGGTTTTAGTAGCTAAATGAGCTATTATGCAGACAAGCCTGAGCTTTGGAAGGCAACTTGGTTGTACTAGTGAGAATATTTAAATAGTAGTTTATTTCTGCTTGTTCCACCCAGTCTTTAACTCACTCCTGCCAGCCACCAGTTTTCCTGCCATGCCATGAAAGCCTGTCATTTACAACCGATGACTATTTTAGGAACCAAACCATAGTGAAATAAGGCTGGAGTCTTGGGGGATGTAGGGAGCTGAGACTGCCCAGGGCTGAGACTGCCCAGGGCTGTGTGAGGACTTATTAGACCCTTTTTCTTTCTCTCTTTTTTCTCTGTAGGTAACATGTGCACCCTGTAATAGACATTCCAAAGAGTACAAAATGGGAGTATAGTGAAAGTTAAATTTTCTTCTCTCCTGTTTTCTTGCTCCTTTCCCCACAGGCAGTTGCCTTTACCAGTTTTCTTATGCATCTTTCCAGAGATCCAATATGCAAATAGAATCACACATTTTTTACACAAATAATAGCTAATATGCCCCCTGTTATTTATTTTGTCTTTTCCATTAACAATATATTATAGTTGGTTCCATATTAGTACATAGCGATTTATTGGCCTTATTGGCTGCATTTTGTATCTGTACTGTAATTCCAGTTCTTTCCTGGAGCTTGAAGTTATTTTTAGTCATTTGCTACAAACAATGTCACAATGAATCTCCATGCCCGTAAGTCTTTGTATGTATAAATATACAGTAAGGCTGGGTGCAGTGGCTCATGCCTGTACTCCCAGCACTTTGGGAGGCTGAGGCAGGTGGATCACTTGAGTCCAGGAATTCTAGACTAGCCTGGACAACATGGCGAAACTCTGTCCCTACAAAAAATATAAAAATCAGCCAGGTGTGGTAGCATGTGCCTGTAGTCCCAGCTACTTAGGGGGCTGAGGTGGGAAGGTCGCTTGAGCCCGGGAGGTTGAGGCTGCAGTGAGCTGTGATTGTGCCACTGCCCTCCAGTCTGGGTGACAGAACCAGACCTTGTCTCAAAAAAAAAAAAAGTGTATATCTATCTATATCTGTATTTATATCAATATACATATATGTATTTTTATAAATCTATCTATCTATATATATGATAAACACCTAGAATAAAGTTGCCACTGGTCACTCTGAAACTTCTGAAAAATAACCAATGGCTTCCAAGTTCAGTTCAACCAGTTAACTCAATGAACACATTACTCATGTATTGATCCTGGGGGCTATTTTTTTTTTAAATTTTTTGTAGACATGACATCTTGCTATGTTGCCCAGGCTGGTCTCAAACTCTTGGGGGCCAGCAATCTTCCTGCCTTAGCCTTCCAGGTAGCTGAGAATACAGGTGCATGCCACTGCACCCAGCATGGGCCCTGCGAGTTTGCACCAGTGCATCAGGTGGTGTTCTGTTGTGTCTGAAGCAGGTGCCTCATGTTCTTGTACCTTGCTATTCCTTTTCATGCCACCATACAAGTGCCTGTAATGTTGACCCTTAGGGCACATCCTGGCTTCTCCCTGGTGTCTTCCACTGCAGTGGCTATTCTGGCTTCCTTTGCCATCTGCCCAAGGGCAAAGCTGACCCTTTTCTTAGTCAGCTACAATGCAGCTGATATCTGGCTGTTATTTCCAACAAGATTTTATGAAGGCTGGACATTTGGGGATGGGCAGGGCAGAGGAGAGGTATCACCCACTTCTCTTCAAAGTGCTCTGCTTGGAGCTTAGAGGATCAGTCTCAGTGTGGGGGAAAGGAATCCCTTATCTTTATTTCCTGTGCATCTCTCTCTGACTAGGGCCGGATTCTCTATTTCCCTAGTGATTACACCCTAGGCTTGCTACCTGGAATTCAGGCCCTACAACCCCAAGGCTTGGAAAGGAATGTTCTCTCCCTGTGAGAATCTAAGGTGCCTGGGAAGTCTCATCTTAGATCTTGGAGTCCACCTTCCATCCCCCAGCCACAGGACTGGGGACTCTGCCCTCCAGCCCCAGTAGACAGTCATAGCACATAACGTTTATACAAGATAGAGCTCTGGGTGAGAAATCAGAGGCACAGTTGAATCTTGAGAAATTTCACAAGAAGAAGAAATGAGTTGAGAAATTTCACAATAAGGAGAAATGACTTGTGGCTTCAGGGGTTAAGGATCTGATCACAACCAACAGTCCAATATCAGTAATCCTTCTGAGATTTAGACTTAAATGTTACTGCAAGTTGGGCTTTATTGGTCCATTTCTTTGGAGGATGAAGAATAGCTTTCAGCACACACCCTTTCTTCAGTTCTCTGAGTTCCTGAAAACTGCTGATCAAGAACAGGGGGAACCTTCATTGTGCAGTCTCTATCTTCCCTGAGTCAGTAAACATCTTCCTCAAAGAAGCCACAGAGCCTCAGAAACATGGCTCTGCTAAAACATGCACCTGGCTTACATGAAACACTTTCTTCTTTTTGAAACATCAAGATGCAGGTTAATTTCACTGCTTGCCCCAGAACAGTGGGTAGGGACTTGCTTTGTATTTATATAACAGAATTTGCCATTAAGTTGATTTTTCCAAGAATAAAGAAACAGCCTCAAATGTAAATTCAGGTCTCTTCCTTCAGTAAAGCTGAACAGCTGGAAGCTTTGAAATGAATATTTTTATACTTCTGCCTGTCAAGGTTTTTTTTTTTTTAAAAACTGTCGAGTCTGGACATACCTATTTCTATGGCTCAAGTTAACTCGTTGAGAGGCAGCTAAAGTGTCGTGCTGAATCAGAGAAGCCTGATATTTCTATGGTTGAGCTCTAAGCTGGCTTAACACATCTAAGTATAATAATTCATAGCCCAGAATCCTAGTAAGCAAAGGAAGAATTAATCCCCTTTCCAAGTGTGTTTTACAGAGACTTAGTCTTGTCTAAATTGTACATTTTACATAAGACCCAGTGTTACATAGAGATGGAGAAGAGGTGGGGAGTGGTGGTAAAAAAATTGAGACAATCATAAGAAATGATCCTTGCTCTTAGGGAGTATATTTTGTATAGCTAGAGAGGTAAACAGAGATAAAAATATAAATAATAACAGATTTATATACTGTCTGCCAAGTGAGCTGAATAGAGATTGAGATGTAATATAAAAGTTTAGAGGAGAGATTAATTCTTGAGGTTTTATTTATCTAAAATTTAAATATCATATTAGATAAAATTTGAGAAAAATTGATTAGTCAGGAAAGTGGCTCCCTTACTTGTATTTAAGGGCTGGTAGCTTGTATATTAATAGCCTTATGGTATAAATAAGAATATTAATAGCCTTATTAATAGACTTGTATTTTTATTTACAATATTCATGTGCATCATAAACATATTAAAGCATTTTATGTCTGTTTTGGGGTTACTTTTTACCCCCTAAAGGGGATCTTGAGCTTTAACGTGATTCAACTTTACTCATATTAAGTTCTTTAACGTTTTGAAATCCAAGGATAGGTTTTCTATTGAAGTCTCAAGGTGAAAACAGAGATGTTCTGGATGAGTTGGGGTGGGTCCTGCTATAGTTTGAGTGTTTCTCCCAGAATATGTTTTGGAAATTTGGTCCCTAGTGTGGCAGTGTTGGGAGGTGGGACCTTTAAGGGGTGATTAGGTTGTTAAGAGGAATTAATGCTGCTCTTGCAGGACTGGGTTAATCCTCACAGGAGTGAGTGAGTTCTTGCTCTCAGGGAACTGGAATAGTTACCATGAGAGTGGATTGTTATAAACTGAGGTTGCCCATCATGTTTTGCCCTTTTGTACTTGCACACTTCATCCTTCCACTTCTCTACAACATGATGACACAATACCAAAGTCTATCCGGATGCCAATCAGATGCAGCTGCCTGATTTTGGACTTCCAAGCCTCCATAACCATCAGCCAAAGTAAACTTTTTTTCTTTATAAATGACTCACTTTCAAGTATTCTTTGATAGCAACAAAAAATGGACTAAGACAGGTCCATCCCTGTAGGCTGGGATGACACACAAGTGCAATCTGCCAAAGGAACCTCTGCTTCAGAGGTTCATACTAGGTGGTTGTCCTTGCTAGATATGTCAGTTTATCAGTAGACTTACTGCAGGCCAGACGTCATGCCAGGAACTGGAGATACAAAGGCAGGTGAAATGTGGCCATGGCCAGGTGCAGTGCCCCACGCCTGTAATCCCAGCACTTTGGGAAGCTGAGGCAGGAGGATCACTTGAGCCCAGGAGTTTGAGACCAATCTGTGCAACATGGCAAGATTCTGTCTCTACAAAAAAATTAAAAATTAGCCAGACACAGTGGTGCACGCCTGTAGCCCTAGCCACTTGGCGGCTGAGCTGAGAGGACCTCTTGAGCCCAGGAGTGTGAGGCTGCAGTGAGCTGTGATTGTGCCACAGCACTCCAGCCTGGGTGACAGAGTAAGATCCTTTCTCAAAAAAGGAAAAACATGTGGCCTTATTTTGGGAAAATTGGTCTGCCCCACCTGTGTGGGGCAGGTGGCAGCTGTCATGTAAATGAAAGACTTTGCTATGTTTATCTGTTAAGTGCAGTGCTGAGGTAAATCAGAGAACAGAGGAACGTTCATTACCTGGACCAGGAAGGGGAGGGCAAGTCAGGGAAGCTTCTGGAGGCCTTGGCCCTGAGCATAATTTTGAAGGATATGTAGGAGTCATCTGCTGAATAAGTATTAATAATTACAGGATATGAGACCATGTTGTGCCAATGAACTGACATAAGAAAAAAATAATTACTGGTAATTTGATTGGCTGCTAACAGTTGGCTAGAACATAGGAAGGGATGGGAAGAAACAAGGTAGTCACATGTTCTTTTATTCCTTGGAATTAGGACTTCAGGGTAAAGCCCAGAGGATCTATTAAGATTTTTAGCAGAGAACTGGTTTAATCAGATGGTGTTTTAGTTTATGGTAACAGCCAGTATGAATTAAGTGTTACTCTAGGCCAACTGTATGATTAAGCATTTTTCATGCATTATCTCATCTAATTCGCACAAATACCTTTCGAGTTAGGTGTGGCTATTGTATCAGGATTCTAGAAGGAAACAAAGGGCAACACAAATGGGGCAATTGAGGGGTGTTCGATGAAGGGACTGTTTATGAAACTCTGGGCAGGGTTAAGTATGTGGAACCCTTTCAGGCTAGCAATAGTGTGGAAAATTTCACTACTTCTCCAGGGAGAATTTAGAGAAATTGGTTCTGGAACTGCCTGAGCAAGAGCTGTAGCCTTCTAAGGAATAACTTAGGCAATACCATTTCCTTGTCCAGCTGGGAAGAAGCCAGGAGAACAAATATACTGAGCTCACTTTTCTCCTTCCTTATGATCATTTGGTCAGTTTGCTGCCCATTGGCCAAACCCAACTTGAGGCCAGGGGACAAGGACTTTGTAATTACACGCTCATTAAGGACAGCCTGTGGGGAGCAAAGAACAGGGTGAAGGAGAGTCAAGAATGCATCAGAAGAGGCAAATTCAGAATATCTAGCAGAGTTTTACTACATGTATTTCACAGACAAAGCCACTGAAGCTCAGCCCCAAATCACACATCTTGTAAGTGGCGGTCATAGCTGACCCCAAAGAGGAAGCTCTTACATACTACATCAAACTGTCTCTTCATCAGAGTATGGAAGAGGAGTAGGAAGGGCAAACTTTGCAGCTAGGAGACCAGTTAATAGGTTCAAGACCCAGAAGTGTTTAAGTCTGAGGGCTTGATGTGGCAGCAGCAGTGGGGAAAAAGAAGGGAATGGATTAGCAACAGTGGAGTGGAGGCAGAATGGACAGAACTTTGGGCCTCAGTTTATTTTCTGTTTAAAAATAACTAAGAGTATTATAGAAGATACAGACTGTCTTAGATCCTTGCCTGAATGAAAGCTCTGTGATGATTCTTCTCTGTAGTGATTGTGGTATGTATTTATTTCATGGAATTAATGTATTTTTGAAAATATTCCCCAAATGCTTCTTTTGGAGATTCAAAGTTGTGACGTTTATTTACTACATTAGCAATGCCCAACTCCAATTTCAAGACAACCAAGATTGTCACCAGGTGTCACAAAGTGTCTTTAAAATTATCAAAATAAAGATGTGCATATCTTTTAATAGGCCTCTCCTCAAATAGAATGATGAAAGAAAAGAAAATACTAAAAGCATGGTGAAAATAATTCAGAAAACGTGGGCAGCAACCATAAAATGTAAAAGTACTACAATAATTCAATATGACCCAAAGCTTTTTTTTCTTGAATTTGCTCAATAATTGCCTCATTAATTTGCACTGATTCATAAGGGCATTTATTATTGAAGAAACATAAAAACCTCTTAGTTCATGTTTGAAAGTAGTTGCCTATTTTTATCTCATGGAATGTTTTAAAAATTCACTTCAGTCCGGGCATTTCAGAAGAGCCTTTTATTTCAGTGTTATTTATTACATGCCCTTTAGATTGGCTTTGACCACACCCCAGTTTGAGGTTTCTGAAAACAAAAAACAAAAAACAAACAAGCAAAAAACTGTCCTTAGGATCCTGTAAGATAAATAGGCCATTCCCTTTTCACGGTCCCCCTCTCCCAGCAGTTTCCATTTCCCACTGTTACCCTGCAAGCCATCACAGCCTTCTAGCTTACTGCTCCATTTATGTGTCTACTGCCTTCCACCCTTTCCATTTTAAAACAAAACAAACCAACAGACAAAGCAGATAAGAGTTGTTCTCATTTCAGCAACCAGACCCTAGCTTGAAGTTTCCTGAGCTTTTCTCTGCAGTATTTCCTTATCAATTTTCTCTTTTCTTCACAGGCTTTTTGTCTGATTATCTGGAGGCTCTCTAGACAGCGTCAGTCATCCTCTCTAATGTACTCATGTTTTTGGAACCTTTTTCCAGAACAACCAGCCTGTGTTTTCAGTTCACTTCCCATTCCTGTCTTCGCTGCCATCCATCCCACAACCTTATCCCTTTCAATCTCCCTCACCAGGCTAGCTGGTCACCATTCTGGACTTTGGATCTGCTGGTCTAGGCTACCATCCAATGTGAGCCCCACACTTGCCAGGCAACCTGTTCCCAAGTTCCCAGTCTTCTTGGGGAGGTGATAGCACTACCTGCATTTTCCCAGCCACTTACTACAGTATGACCTGGGGTAAATTAGTTTCTCTAGGCATTAGTTTTCTTTCTGTTATATTGGGATACGAATAATCTTACGACACTCTAAGTTGTGTAACCATTAAATGATATAATACATTTAAAACCATTAGAGTACCTAATAGATTATAACTGCTCTATAAATTATCTTGTGCTTTGCCTCTGTGTAATGAGCACTGTACATCCACTGATTTTCATGATTTTCTATTATCTATAATAAGACCAGGTAAGGATATTGCCTCCTCCTACTACTTAAAAAAGAAAGAAAGAAAGAAAAAGAACTCTAGGTGGTTTAGGAAGGAAATGGGAAGAGTTTTCTCATAAGCCTCCCATACAAACACTCATACTAATTTTTTCTTTTAAAAACTAAAGAAATTAACACACTAACAAGAGCATATGTTGTCATTTTAAATATGTATGTATAATAAATTTTATCTTTATAGATTGACTTGTTTCCTATCAAATGCAAAGTATTTCTCTGACATAAATCACAGTCTTACCTTACTTGACATAATTATGGTTGTAAATATTTCAATAAATATTTTCTCTAACACATACAGATACATACTTGTATAATGTTTTGAGTATATATTAATACATGTTTACAAAGAAATGCCTTAAAAGTTCTGAATATTATGCCTTGACTTAAAACAGATTCTTATGATGAATTAATGGGTTTTAACTTTAATTTTTGAAAATTGGTAATAAATCAGCATCGTTATGGAAATTCATCAAAATTGCTGATTTAGTCAGGTTTTGAAATTCATTTTTTATATTGTGTTGTCATCTAGCATTGGAATAATAACTACAAGTTTCATTAACTGAGAGGCAGAAACTAGAAAATGAGATGTAAACCAGTGAACTGTGAAAATGATGATATATTCACATATACTCTGTTGAAAATGATTTTGCATTCTCTGCTAATGCAGATGTGATGTGATGGGATTGTTGAGGTGGAATTATTTAAGGGGCTGCTTAAGAATTTAAGCATATGTGATATTCATACATTGACTAAAGAAGATTTTAGTGAAAATTATTTTCTTAGAATCACTGAGCATTAGTACTTGAATGAATTAGTACTTAAAGTTAACCTAGTCTGTCCCAGGAGTCAGCAAACTTTTTCTTACAGGGCCAGGTACTAAATATCATAGCCTATGGGTCAGATGGTCTCTGTCAACTATTCAGCTCAGCTGTTTAGTGCATAAGCATCTATAGGCAATATGTGAGTGAATGGATGTAGCTGTTTTCCACCAAAATTTAATTACAAAGACAAATGCCTGGCTCTCAGGCCATAGTTTGCTGACCCCAGATCTCAGGCCCCTCATCATACACATAGTGAAACCAACACTAGAAAGCTTAAGTCACTTAATCAAGGAGAAATAACAAAATAACAAACCTAGATAGTGCCAGAACCTCTACCAGGCATTTAGTTTTGCCATATGACGAGTCTTCCAATATGCATGCTAATGCTCTAAGAACAACAGCATGTTTATCATTATAGTATTTAGCCAAAGAATTCTAACTAGTTGGTTTTCCACATCTATTAATTTCACTTAAAGTTGTTATTTCCCAGAAAACCATATTGTTTTTATTTTCTATGCAAAAAGAGAAAAAACAGAAAAAAATGTAATTCCTATACTGTATATGAGAGTTAATTATTTGAATATTTTCTGTCTTCTTTGGAATGCTTATATTAAAATATTATTTCTATTACTTAAAAATTATATATATGTGTGTGTGTGTATAGTTTTTTTGTTTGTTTGTTTTGTTTTGTTTTGTTTAGATGGAGTTTCACTATTGTTGCCCAGGCTGGAGCAGTGGTGCGATCTCGGCTCACTGCAACTGCACCTCTGGGGTTTAAGTGATTCTCTGTCTCTGCTTCCTGAGTAGCTGGGTTTACAGGCGCCCACCACCACACTTGGCCAATTTTTTGTATTTTTAGTAGAGATGGAGTTTCATCATGTTGGCCAGGCTGGTCTTGACCTCCTAACCTCAGGTGATCCACCTGCCATGGCCTCCTAAAGTGCTGGGATTACAGGCATGAGCCACTGCGCCCGGCCAAATGAAATATATTTTTTAAAAAATCTGTGCCGTTTAGGATATATATAAATTAGGCATAATTTATTGAACTTAAAAAATTCAGGGATAATTAAATAAAATCAAATATTACCTTAACATGTTTCAGTGTCTTCTGGACTTAATTCCTTTTTATTTATGTTCAAAGAATACCCTTATTCAGTAGAAAGACTACTGAATAAATCTAAACATTTTTAAGGGATTTTGGTTTCTTATAAAAAGTAGCACTGTTGAAAGTCTGGACAGAAACCAAAACAAAGATGTTACATACAAAGGAAAGAAAAGGATATTTTAAATGTAATCTTGAAACTACTTTTCCACCTTAAACAACACCATAGGATGGCAAATGTATTTAAAAAACAAACAAACAAAAAACATAGACCTGTCCTCAGGACGCCCAATTTTCTGGAAAGGATACACTTCCTATTAAGTCAAATAAGAGGGAGGGAGTTGGTGGGTACCCACATCTCATAGTGATTATATGAGTAGATTGGGCATTTAAGTCTTTTATTGTTATTGTTACTGTTATTCGCATTGAGGAATGTTCCAATTAAACAATAAAATTAATTTTTGTTTTTATTTTTGTTTTTTGAGATGGAGTTTCGCTCTGTTGCCCAGGCGTGATCTCGGCTCACTGCAACCTCCGCCTCCTGGGTTCAAGTGATTCTCGTGCCTCAGCCTCTCGAGTACCTGGGATTACAGGCGCGTGCCACCATACCCAGCTGATTTTTTATTTTCAATAGACACGGGGTTTCACCATGTTGGCCAGGCTGGTCTTGATCTCCTGCCTTCAGGTGACCCACCTGCCTTAGCTTCCCAAAGTGCAGGGATTACAGGTGTTAACCACTGCGCCTGGCCAACAATAAAAATAATTTTAATAAAGGTAGATCATTTATTGTCTATATTTTGAAGATAATATTGTGCCATGGTCAGACTTGCTAGTGTAATAATCCAGCAAGAGATTATATGAGGACCTAAGAAGGAGGAAGAAAAGAGGGAAAATTATAAAGTAAAATCCACTGGGTTTTGTGATTTTGTAAGTGCAGGGAGACTACACCAAAACAAGACTTCCAGCTTTGGTGAATGGATGGATGGTGATGTGTAGCAGTCAGTTGGAGACGCTAGAGGATGTAGTACTGGTTAGAAAACTGGAGACAGGAGAAATGTTCAATTGAGATACCTGTGGACTATCATGGAAGATCTAAGTGGACATTTTTGATTTAGAAACATGAAGCTTTAGGGGAAGATTGATGCTAGCTATATGTGTTTGGGATCCTCAGTATATATAGATAGTAACTTAAGCCATGGGAGTAAATGGAGTCATTCAGGGAAACCTTGTCAAGTAGAGAGAAAAGATTAAAGGCTAGAACACCATAAGAAAATATTTGTTTGTTGGTTGTTTATTGATACATTATAAAAGCAGCAATAGAGTATCTTCAAACAGTGTTACCACATCATAAGATATTTAATATAGTATAAATCCTGTAGGAGGGAGAATACTCCATTAAAAAGTTATATCAAAAATGAAATTCTTGGCCAGTCTTTGGCTGTGGAATGGGAATGAAATCCAAAAGCCTTCACCCCGTGGACTGATTCATGGAACAGAGAAGGCCTCAAGTCTTTCCCTTCCCAGTGTTAACTGTCTTATGGTAAAATATTATCCAAGCATTTTATGTCTGTTTGGAAGCAAGTGATAAAGGAACCTTTCTCCTAGAAATATTGATTTTGTGATTAACTAAGATCAAGACTTTTTTTCTGATTAATTTGGGGAGTAAGGTGTGTTGAGAGAGAGGTGTGGGAGTTGCTCTATAATATAATATGAAACCACTGACCAACACAAAGCTTTGGCCCATTTTCTGGAATGACTCTGAAATAGTGAAAGATACTATTTCTATACTGTATTTTTGTTGACTCTGCAAATTCAGCTAGATTTGCTGTTATTAATTTCACTTAGTTAGAAAGGAGTAAGTCAGTGTTGCCAGTTCCTTCTCAATTCCTTAGTCAAAGCAAAGGAATGGGAATGATCATTTCTGAACCTTATCCTAGGTTCAGCAATTTTCTCCATAGAGTTAAAGAGATTGCTTAAATCCCTAGCCAATTTTACCACCTACAAAAAAAAGGATGCACTGGAATTTGAAGGAATAATTAAATGTACATGGAATATAAGTTCTAGTTTACATCTGTGTACAGCTAAAAGAAAAGAACCTTGGCTGTTTTTGGAACTTGTAACAGTTACTAGTAAAGTGCATTTGCTACTGGACTCTTTTGGTGTATTCTCTGTATTAATTCTGGCTGGAGTTATATTGAGTGCCTGTAGGACATCTAGCACCTATGCCTAGTAAGGAATTACATAGAACCAGGTCTGAAGCCCAAAGACAAGTATAAGCTGGAGGTAAAATCTTGGGAGAAATCATCTGTGGATGACAGTTAAAAAACTCGAAATAAGGCCCAGTGACCTATAAAGTGTATATATTTGAGAAAGCACTGGTTTGAGCGTATATATATATAACCATAGACAAAACCAGCATTTAAGGGGCAAAAAGGAGTAGGTCCCAGAAGGAGACCAAATCATTCCTGGTTAACTATCCTATATCTGAGAAATAAAGGGAGAAAATGTAGAAGAAAGGGAGTGGTCAGCAGAGTCTAATGCAGCAGAGGCTGTTATGATGAGGCCTGAAGAGTCTCCATTGTTTGGTGCTGAATGGCTGGTCTGCGTAGGGAAAATGTCGGGAGCACTGTCCCGTGATTTATTCTGTGTCCATGCCAGAGGGTAGAACCAGGCTCAGGGTAGCAGCAGATATTATCTATAAGATAACCATCTTATAGAGATGTGAGGAGGAATTTTTTTATTGGATAAGAGGTTAGCTATAAAGCTTCTTAACTCCTCCAGAAATCCAAGATTCCGCTATGCTAGTATCAGGGTAGCTCAACTTTGAATCATTGGCAGTAGGGCTTGAATAGCAGGATTATCCCTTTTACTCTGGGGTCTTTCATTAGTTAGAAATGTCAACACCGTAAAGTTGGATACACTGAATTTTATGCAAGCCATTTTAGGTGCCCATCGGAATTGTACCCCTTCATGAGCACACACTCAGCCAAAGCAGCAATGTGCATATAACCTGCACTTGTCTGGTTAGTACTTTGCTTTTTGTCTTTTAAATCAAACTAAACATTAATATAAGAAGTTTTGATAATAATCCATGAACTGCATCTTTTTTAAAAGGTAGTGTAGCTCTGTTCCTGTAGTGTAACCATAGCAACTGACAAAGAACAGAGAAAGAAAGCTTTCACACATGCTGTGCTAATTAATCCTGTCCTACAGTTTTCTTTCAACTGAAGAATGCAGTTTAATAAATTTTGCATGAGTAAGCATGTTTTAATGCATGAACTGTATAAACATATAGCAATATCTTTACCAAAAATATTTGTTAAAAATGTGGTTATATATATTTATACTTCAAAGTCTCTTTCTCTCCTCTTTTGTTCATTCTTTTCTTTCTCTTTCTTTGCTTCTTTTTGTCTTTCTTTTATTTTTATTTTTTGAGTCATTGTTTTAATGATTTTCTCCCTTCCTGAAAAGTTTTGGGATTTTCTTATCCTAGTAACCAAACAGACATTTTTAGGGTAAAAATTTTTTGTTCATCAATATAGAGGACACTTTCTACAATAAATTGTTTTAATTGACTAACTGTATTCAAATGAGAGAATTTTTCTCAAGCAATGTAGAATAATGTATCTTAAAAATATAATAACATTCTTCACTCTGACACATTTACATGCAAACCATTTTAAGAGACTCAGTCTTAAGCTTTGGAAAGTTAGATATTGAAAGTTATTTTTACTGTTATTTTGGGAAGTTATGTGGCTCATCTGAATAAAATTGGAGTAGTCTTTGGCCTAAACATGTGGGAAAAAAGACAGTAATGTAGATAAAGCACTTTTTTCTATTTGTAGTTTCCAAAAATATTTAACCAGTCTAGCAAACTCATATTCAGAGTCTGCATAGTTGATCTGAAATTACATGTGGTTATTTTGATTTATACTACTTCTAGATTATTTTGAGGTCTTATTTTCCCCTTTACAACTGGGAACATCACCGTTTTTTTATAACTAGCCTGGTCTGAGCTGTCAATGAAAATCTGCAATTTTTTTTCATTCTCTCATCCTTCTGGCTTAGCTTTCTGACAACAGGGCCTCAGGAAAACCAAGAGAATCAAGCCGGAATGTTGGTAGCATCCCATTTGACTTGACAACAGCATATGGAACAAGTCAGAACCTATTTCAGGACTTGTGCCTGGCTCTTTAGTCTCCATATGGAACCATAGGCATTTGAGGAACCAACCCTTTTGATGGGGTTACCAAGTTCTGGAGACACTTTATCATCTTGATTGTCCTATCTATTGTTCAATTTTGCCTGAATTAATGTAGGATAAAACCTTGCAGAGGAAAGAAGGAAGAGGTTGTTATAGAAATCCATTATCAAAAATAATTACTCCATTCATGTGGAGAAAAATTGGGGACCATGAATGTGTAAGTATGTCTGTGTGGTATAATCTGTACATTTTAATATGGAATACTTGTAAATATCAACCAATTTATAGTATACCATTGCATTATTATTAAAACTGACTGGTAGAAAAAAATTAGGGCACTGTAACCATGGCTGAATTAATTAGAAATTCTTTGTCTTACCAGCTGTCTTATTAACTTTAAAATTTACATATAATACTGAAAATGGAATGCTACATTTAATAAATAAGAAAAAGCCATTTCCTTACTACATAAAAATTTTTAAATAGAACATTAAAATGAATACGTTATGGTAGGTTCACTGTAAAAATGTTTTAAGTGCTATAAACATAACAGTAAATAATGATTTATACTTGTCACTAATGAATACAGCTAGATAGAAAGCTGTCACACAGGTTTTTTTCTTTTAAAAAATGACATCTATAGATTTTGTGATTTTTAAAATAATTGCACATTCATTCCACAAATCTTGGGAAAACACTCAGAAAAACTTACTAAAAAATAAAGATAATCCCATATTCCAGAGGTAACCACTGAAGACGTTTAAATGTATTTTCTGCCAAACTTTTTTCTTTTTTTTTTTAGAGGGAAAAAAAAACAGACCTACAAATATTTTTTCTGTGCATGAGTATTTATGGTTATGAGGTCAAATTGCATATACCTTTTCACTTAACATCTTCCCAGTTTAAAAAAATTCTTAGAGGACATTTTAATTTATCATATATAATCTCATCAATGTATGTACCAGATTTGACTATTCCTTTATAGTTATTTATTTAGATGTTTTTTCAAAAGAGCTTCTGCAATAAGCATTTCCTAGTGAGTATTTGACAGAACACTGAAACCACAAGAAATTTTAGGACAATTCTTTGAGGAAAGTATTATACTCTCCTCTTGCAGATTCACAATACACATTAGAACAATTAAGAAAACTGAGAAGTTTCACAATTTAAGGATCCTTTAAGTTTCTAAATCTATTTTTCCTCAGTTATTTGACCAAGGAACGCTTTCTCACAATACTTATAAATCTGAAAAATTCAAGAGACTTCTAAGCTCCTGTGTTATGATAGTTTGTGAATTATTTGTTTACTCTGCTGATATTTTATTAGATTCATGACATCAGTGCTTTATTAGGAAATAGAAATGTTTTAATGGTTATTAGCATGTGTTAAAAACAGAAACCACAATATGCTTTCCCCAGTTTTCTATTAACCTTGATACTGCACTCCTGATTCTGTATTAAAAGGTCAGGTTTGACCTTTAAGAATGTGAACGTTCAAATTTAAATTCCCTTGTTTTGCTAATGCCTGTTAAACTTCTTTATGTTTCATGTAACCCACAGGTCTTGCAAGAGCAAAATCCGTCCCTAGCCACACATACTCCAACGAAGTGGTTACCTTGTGGTACAGACCTCCAGATGTCCTTCTAGGCTCAACAGAATATTCCACCTGCCTTGACATGTGGTGAGAAATGGAAGCTTTACTCTAGCTAATCTATCTGTAGTGCTTGGTCTGGGTCAAGCCTAGACAAACATCCTAACAGTTTGAATGAAGATTAATGGTGCAGGAGTGTTTGCCTGCATGTGGCCATGCTGCTGGATGTTTTAAAACATGATTGGGAATGTTCTCTAATTAGAGTCTCCTTTGCAGATGCTGTGTGGTAATGGTTCTTGATGGACAGGGGCAGAGACATTTTTCTAACTGTCAGTATCATGATTTTTCTCTCCCTAAGAGTCTTAATTTGTGGCTGTATCTTATAACAAGGGAAGTATGTATCTCCAGACGGCAACAGGATTGGAGTAGCAGGGAGTATGTTTAAATTTGCAACAAAGCTCTGACGAGTGGTCTGAAAATTTTGGTGTAACTGTTAGGCACCAGTTTGACTCACAGTATGTACTTGAAAACTTCTGACACTAGTTATCCAAAATGAAATAAAATGACTACTTTTAACAAATATTATATGTTTAATTTTAGGTCTCACTTTCACAAATGCTTTAGCAAAGCTTAAAAATCTATTTTATGAGGTCCAATGACTGTCAAGATTTAATTCATAATTAGCATTAATGATAAACTATGCTGAGTTCCCAATTAAGTGTGATCCAAATCAAACAATCAAATAAGGGAATAATCTAATTTTTGGCATGAAGGCCGGACTGTTGAACATGTCTTTTATTAATAGAATAATTTCTTTTCAGACTCACAGTTGTGTCCAAAGTAAAACAATTTACATAGCACATGGCTATGTATTTATTTATTATTATACTTTAAGTTTTAGGTTACATGTGCACAATGTGCAGGTCAGTTACATATGTATACATGTGCCATGCTGGCGCGCTGCACCCACTAACTCTTCATCTAGCATTAGGTATATCTCCCAGTGCTGTCCCTCCCCCCTTCTCCCAACCCACAACAGTCCCCAGAGTGTGATGTTCCCCTTCCTGTGTCCATGTGTTCTCATTGTTCAGTTCCCACCTATGAGTGAGAATATGTGGTGTTTGGTTTTTTGTTCTTGTGATAGTTTACTGAGAATGATGATTTCCAATTTCATCCATGTCCCTACAAAGGACATGAACTCATCATTTCTTATGGCTGTATAGTATTCCATGGTGTATATGTGCCACATTTTCTTAATCCAGTCTATCATTGTTGGACATTTGGGTTGGTTCCAAGTCTTTGCTATTGTGAATAATGCCGCAATAAACATACGTGTGCATGTGTCTTTATAGCAGCATGATTTATAGTCCTTTGGGTATATACCCAGTAACGGGATGGCTGGGTCAAATGGTATTTCTAGTTCTAGATCCCTGAGGAATCGCCACACTGACTTCCACAATGGTTGAACTAGTTTACACTCCCACCAACAGTGTAAAAGTGTTCCTATTTCTCCACATCCTCTCCAGCACCTGTTGTTTCCTGACTTTTTAATGATTGCCATTCTAACTGGTGTGAGATGGTATCTCATTGTTGGAAGTTCTGGCCAGGGCAATTAGGCAGGAGAAGGAAATAAAGAGTATTCAGTTAGGAAAAGAGGAAGTCAGATTGTCCCTGTTTGCAGATGACATGATTGTATATCTAGAAAACCCCATTGTCTCAGCCCAAAATCTCCTTAAGCTGATAAGCAACTTCAGCAAAGTCTCAGAATACAAAATCAGTGTACAAAAATCACAAGCATTCTTATACACCAACAACAGACAAACAGAGAGCCAAATCATGAGTGAACTCCTATGCACAATTGCTTCAAAGAGAATAAAATGCCTAGGAATCCAACTTACAAGAGATGTGAAGGACCTCTTCAAGGAGAACTACAAACCACTGCTCAATGAAATAAAAGAGGATACAAACAAATGGAAGAATATTCCCTGCTCATGGATAGGAAGAATCAATATCGTGAAAATGGCCATACTGCCCAAGGTAATTTACAGATTCAGTGCCATCCCCATCAAGCTACCAATGACTTTCTTCACAGAATTGCAAAAAACTACTTTAAAGTTCATATGGAACCAAAAAAGAGCCTGCATCGCCAAGTCAATCCTAGGCCAAAAGAACAAAGCTGGAGGCATCGCACATGGCTGTTTTATAATAGGAGTCATTTTCCCTGAATGATTATGCCCCCATATGTAGAATTCCACTGTGTATTCATATAATTTTATGACCTCAGTAAAACTGCAGTATGTGTTGTTTATCTTACTGTTGTGTACTTACTTACTTCAGTGCTCTACCCCCCGTAATCTTGGCTTTTCATAAATTGGCCTGTGATGAGGCCTGGCTTCTTTCCTGATGTTTTTGATCCAAAAACGTTATGGTGAGAAAGCAATCAAGTTTCTCATGATCTAGGGCACAGTGCAGATTTTTTTATGTTCTAGCAGCCCTCCCTAGGAATGAGATTTAGGGATTTGTAAAGCCCCTGAGGATACCTGCAACATTTTGTGTACATGAGAACGTATTTATTTTTATTGAAGTGTAGCTCTAAAGCTTTCTAGTAGAGCTACAAGAAAATCAGATAATCATACAGATCTGTTGTCATAAATTTTGTAACATCTTGTAATAAATCTAATACCATTTTAATGATATTCTAAAACACTGAGACTAAAGATGATCGTCTGTCATTAAGGGGCTGAGCTAATCTTTATTTTGTCACACTTCCTGGCTTTTTTGGGGGGATGGTTGTTTACACAGTTAGATCTTTTTTTCCCAACACAGGGATTTGGGTAAAATAGATATTTAGATAATTAGTGTAATGGCAGAAAAAGTTGAAAATAAAGGCCAATGAATGCATCAGGATATTAGTTACTTTCTCATCCCTTTCCTACTTCCTGACTTATAGTTGGCTATGCAGATATTCATTACTTAAGATTCTTGTGTTATGGGGCTTTTTCTCTATTTTTTGAGTATGGAAATTCTAGGTTGTCTTTCAATGAGGTCAGTTAGGGACTCTGCTAATAAAACATTGGTTGGAAACATCTGTGGCTTGGAGCCAGTTTTTGTCTTAGTTGCTTGGCAGTTCAGTTAAGACTCTACCCTCAGAACATTTTGTACATACTAGTGGCTAATTTTTCCCAAAGCTTTAAAAGCACCAAGAACCAAATGGACTGTGACATAGTGTGTGTGTTTCTGAGGTGTAGCTCAGTATTTGATTTCCAGCATGTGCTACTTTTTCTTGCACGTGTGTCACTTTTTCTTCCTCGTGTGTCACTTTTTCTTCCTCGTGTGTGTGTGTTCATTCTCTCAAGGAAGATAGCTTGGACACTTTCTGCCAATTTGCTTTGAACAGAGACATAATGGAAGCACAAGAAGAATAAGTGGAAAGGAGGAAAACTGATAGAAAATAGTAGACCCCAAATGCCCTTTTGTCTACGTGCCAAGATTATTCATTGCCAGAACCAAATTGCAAATGTGTTATGTCTAAACAGCTTCCCATGCTTACTGGCTCTTCACTTCCAAGCCTTAAAATCTATGTTATATCTATGGTACACCTGCCTGTCTGAATCTGATTTCAAGCCATTTTCTAAAAGCTATCTTGTTATTATCCTATAAGTCAAATAAAATGTGTTTTTCCAGTTAGAGAGAAGTTCACAGGCACTGATTTTTGCATAATCAATGACATTGATGCTGGGTATTGAGAGAACTAGAAATGGGACTATAATTGATTCATGGCTCAGCTGCAGCAAAGAGAAGTGCAAATATTAACCCATGGAGAATAGCAGGGAGGCAGGTGGCAGTAGTTTCAGGCTTTCTTACAGTTCATTTATCAGCATGGGGCAGTAAGGTAGTAACTAAAAACTAATGATCCCTATACAGTGTTACATTTTCCAGTTTTCTGTTTAAATAGCCACAGGAAATAAAAATATGAATGAAGACACATATGCATTATCATTTGTCAGCAAGTGATGGAAGTCAGAGCTGGCCGTGTTAGGATTTCCTCCTCCAGGTCTCCAACACTTGCAATTAACAAACAACCCTGTGTGATTTGGGAACTCATCAAGATAGATAGTTTTTGATACTTTTATGAAAATGGATAGTTTTTGATGGTTTTATCTCCCTCTGTAAAGGAAATTTTAAGCAGAGGAATCAAATTGAACATTTCCTTTGTATAACTTTTCTTAATTTTTGGATTTATAACTCTGTGAAAGTCAAGGCATAGGAAATCATTGCTAAGCTTCTAAACCAAAAAGACTTACTAAGTTTTGAAAGCCACATTAAGAGAAGTGCAGATGTAGCAAGTAGCTTATCTATGTAGTTCTTACCTTGCTAAGAAGCTCTGCTCAAGCTGTTGAGGTCATTGTTCCAAATAAGCTTTATATTTCTCTATAGAGGAATATAAATTTTTAAAATAGGGTTAATTTTTAAAATAGGGTGACTAAGTCATCTGCAGCTAATAAATGATTATCTCATCAAGACCACAGTGCTTTGGGGGTGGGTAAAATATTATAGTAGCACTACCCTGAAGTATCAACTACAGTACTCCCCAACACCCCAACAGTGTATGAAGAATGATAGCATGCCAGTCTCTTCCTTTCATCATCTTTTAAAAAGCTAATTAACATATTAACTATGCTTGTCAAAATGTGGGGCAAATCATTTATAAATAAGCCTGTCGAATGTAATGAGATTGCATATTAAATCATCCGTTTCTCTATTACATCTCTGATTTAAGATTAAAATTAATTTATTTAACATTGTAGCAGCTGGGTGGTTAGAAAAAATTTCCATACCACTCTTGATATATAGAAAAATGTCCACATCAAAATTAATTTCGCATATGTTAGAAAAGAAATTGCCTGTTTATTAAGTATTGAAAGGCCATTTAGCATTGCTTTTTTATTAAATAAGCCTAATCACCATACATATTGGCAATGTACAAAGTTCTGCCGTCATCTTTAATGATCTTTCTTGAACCAAGGAAATGTATATAATAAAATAATGTTTCTTAGGATTTAGGTTTATTTGCTAATGTTTTAAGGTAGAGAATCACAAATTAGCCCTACCATAGCCCGTACTTTGAAAATAAATTTGTTCTACATGAGGTCCTGTGGTTTGATTTGAGACTTGAGTAATAATAATAGTAACAACAATAGGTACTTCTATTGAACACAAACTGTATTCTGAGCCCTGTTATGCATTTTAATTACTTACCTATTTTACCATGATACAGTGAAAGAAAACCAAACCCAGAGATACTGAATAATATGGGTAAGGTCTTGCAGTTAGTAAATAGAGCACTCATTCAAACTCAGAGATAACCTACTCCAAGCCCTTTCTTTTTACAAGACACTACATAATCTCTTAAGATGATTTATTTAAAATTTGGTCTTTATTTTACCACTAGAGCAACTCCAAAACACAAATACAGCAAAACATATATTTTATAATTTAGGTTATTCTCTGAGTCATGTCCTTTGCATAACTAAAATATAGTGGGTGTCTTTCACTCTCACTCAACAGTCTGTGGACTGTTTTTCTCTCCTGACATTGTTTTAAGACATTTTACTATACAGCTTTATGCAAGGAAGAGTTTTTTTTAAAAAATAAACTAAGGAATCACTGGATTGAATACATTTTCACAGGACTAGTACTTATGCTGGCATGTATTAATATTTTCCCAATTCCTAGCCATTACTCATTTATTACTTTTGCTAAAATGAATGAGTTCATTTTAAACCAAAGGATAGTAAGAATGAGAATTTGAGTTCATGAGTTATGTTGAATCATCTATCTGTCAGCACTGTTTGTACTATTTCTAATTAATCAGGTCATAAGACCAAGGAACATATGAATTAGTTACTGTCAAATGTAACACCTCTTTAAGAGTTCTTGAGAACTGCTCAAATAATGCACGATCCAAGTGACTTGTTGGTGTAGCCACCGAAATGCAATGCAACATAACAAAAGAACTGGGGACAGTCAGAAGGGCATCCGGGAGATTGAAGCTGATCTCATGGTGGCAGCCGTGGTTTCTAAGCCCACTCCCACTATGGAAGTCCCTTAAAATTAGGATGACCCTGTATTTTATTAGTATACCAGGACACCATTGAGAGTTAATAATTCTGCCAGGATAATAGGTGTAAAACAGAGATAATTGTGACATGTGGTCACCTTTCTCATAATGCACTAGAGCAATAATTTACTAAATACTATTAATCAGAAGAGACTTAACACATTTGAGTGTTTAATTCACACTAAGGATTACTGATTACAAACTCAAATTCCTTGTTACAAACTTAATGTTACATTGCCTAATACAAATTATCTCTGTAAGTACAGTTCTCTCATATTAGGTTATTGTGGCATTTTAGAGTGGCTACTAAAGTGCCGAATTTAGTGATAGCTTTGGCATGCTGAAAGGAAGCACCTCTATTTTTATGTCAAAAATCTAGTGTGGGGCTGGGCATGGTGGCTCACAACTATAATACCAGCACTTTGGGAGGCCGAGGTGGGTGGATCACCTGAGGGCAGGAGTTCAAGACCAGTCCCATCAACATGGTGAAACTGCGTCTCTACTAAAAATACAAAATTATCTGAGCATGGTGGCACATGCCTGTAACCCCAGCTACTTGGGAGACTGAGACAGGAGAATCTCTTGAACCCGGGAGGCAGAGGTTACAGTGAGTTGAGATCGCACCATCGCACTCCAGCCTGGGTGACAGTGAGACTCCGTCTCAAAAAGAAAAAAAAAGTCTAGTGTGGTTATAGTTTTTATATTCCATTGTTGTTTATCGGTGTGTATGTTTGTGAGAGAAAGAGTATATGTGTGTTTTCAGTGCATATGTTTGGTCATATATTGGCAATAAATTAGCTAAATGATAATATGTAAAATGAGGCATTGTTCACTACCAAATATTTTTAAGAACAAATAAAAATTTCCCCATTTTAAATCAATGTTTGCAAAATAATTGGCTATCCACAAACTGGTTTTGGGGTGATTTTTTAAACAGCCAATCACAGAGACTCAGTTTCATGACATTATTATAACCCTTGGTGCATTCAGCTGCCTCACTGGTTTGTGAGAATAACAAGAGATGGTTACATGTAAAATTTTTTAAGAAATATAAAACTCCCCAAATGTTGAGAACAGTGTTCTTATCAACCCTTAGAATGTCAATCAGCCAAGCTAAATATACTGTATTTCTACTGGGGTATAGCATCCAAGGGTGCTATGGGATATATAAAAGCTGCTCTATTTGGTTTTAGGGAAATTAACATACTGCCTGTGTCTTGAGAATCAAAAATAATTTTTGGCCCAGGATATTCTCATCTTAAGAGTGTGTGTGTGTGTGTGTGTGTGTGTGTGTGTGTGTGTTTTAATTTAGAAATATATAGGCAGGAGTGTTGGCTTACACCTGTAATCCCAGCACTTTGGGGGCCAAGGTGGGAGGATGGCATGAGGTTAGGCGTTTGAGACCAGCCTGGGCAACATGCTGAGATCCCATCTCAGCAAAGTATAAAAGTTCAGTTACCATGGTAGAGTGTGCCTATAGTCCCACAGGAGGCTGATGTGGGAAGACAGCTTGAGCCCCGGATTCAAGGCTGCAGTGAGCTATGATCACACCATTGCGCTCCAGCCTGGCCCCAAGAGTGAGACCTACAAAAATAAAAAATTAAAAAAAAAATAGAAGTACATAAACTAGTATTCAAATTTTAGAGAACATTGGATGTGCACTGGTGCTTTCGTGTTGTAAGTTGTGTATTTATTCATGTAGAAATCATTTCTCTGAACGTTATCAACCTAGATAACAAAAACGGAGAGGGAGACTCTCTAAAAGAAAATGATGTTTATTCAGAAACAGGCATTGCAATGGGAATATATGTGCCGTAATAAATTATGTGCATATTGAGGGAGGTAAAGGAAGACAAAGGTTTTTTTTTTCTTTTCTTTCTTTTTTTTTTTTTGAGACGGAGTCTTACTCGGTCACCCAGACTGTAGTGCAATGGCACGATCTCAGCTAACTGCAACCTTCGTCTCCCGGGTTCAAGAGATTCTCCTGCCTCAGCCTCCTGACTAGCTGGGATTACAGGTGCCCACTACCACGCCTGGCTAATTTTTGTATTTTTAGTAGAGATGGGGTTTCACCACGTTGGTCAGGCTGGTCTCGAACTCCTGACCTCGAGATCCACCTGCCTCGGCCTCCCAAAGTGCTGGGATTACAGGCGTGAGCCACCGTGCCTGGCCGACCAAGGTTTTTAAAGGAAAATTAGAAGAATTACATAATTGTTTTATGATAATTATCCTTGACTACAAAGATCAGTAACAAGCGTCATGGCAGTCTGACATTGGGCAGGCAGATGTCTTCATAGAAGTATGTTTTGTGTGTAAGGTTGCAGTGGCCTTTGTGCAAGGCTGTGTTTTTTGCAGCCTTTTGTGATAGTTTTCATATATGAGAACCCTTCCTTCGTGGCCTTCCCCAGCTCTGTCAGGGGTTTTAACACAAGTGACACCATTTTGATTGTGATAACTTTGACAAAATGTAACTAGCAGTGTTTTGCTTTATAAAGGAGAGTCATTGTTATAGTAGAAAACATATTGAAAACCTAGGTCAGCTTCCCTCTGCCACTTCTTAGCTGGGTGACTTTAGTTGAACAAGTTCCTTAGCTACTCCTAGCTTCAGTTTCTGAACCAGAAAACTGTAACAATAAAACCTGTTTTAAGTATAACCTATAACTAACATACCACAGCAATAACAATAGAAAAAAAGTGATCTTCTGCCTCATCCATACCCACCCTTTAATCCTATTTACCAGAAGCAACTACTTTTAACTGTTTGTTTTTAATTATTTTTTATTTATTTTTACTTTTAACTCTTTTAGACATGGTATTTTACTTCTGTCTGTCTTAAATTGCTTATATTGCTATTCATTGATTTACTATTTTCGACACTATCTACTAAGTAGGTATTATGGTAGATGAGGATTTAACTTGTTTCTGTCAACCTTACTTCATTATCCTAATTTAGAATCTACATCATGTCTTAGAACATTAATATATAAATATTATTCATGCTTAAAGTCAGGTAGTATTTATGATGATATATTTTCTTGTATAACCTTTTGCTTTTCCTGGACTTAATAACTGTCTGTGATTCTTATTAGTTGTCTTTGCTCTTATGACTAATTATAATTGTGAAGAATTTATCAATTACCTATGAAAACATATTTTTCAAATTCTCAAACACAACAGCAAATCTATCAGTTCCATTTACTTTTTTTACGTCTCCTTTCCTCAGCCATGTTCTTGAAACTTTCCTCTCTTGGCTTTCTGATTTCTTGGCTTGGCACAATGTAGCATTTCTTATCTCAGACTTCATTTGCTCCCCACTCATCCCCGTCCCCACTTTGTCTCTGCATGGTGTTGTAGGTCCTAAGATGGTTATTCTCTGTTCTCTTCCTAATCTGTTCCCCACCCTCTTCTGTCCTGCCCTGTGTCTTACTTCGCTGACCCCTAGGGAATTGCATCCTCTCAGCTGCCATCACTCACTGGTTTCCAGCTGGGTTCAGGCAAAAACAAGTGAGAGGAGAGAGTGACTGTATATTTTTCCCTAATTCTTCCGCATGTTAGACCATGTTTCTGGAAATGACTAACTACAACTTCTGTGGGGAAGCTTCTCTCCCATAGCACTAGCTGTCAGTAGACACTAATAACACTTAGGTCTTAGTTGGAGAGGGAGTCATGGCTTCCTGCTGTTGCTAGAATCTGAGTATTTCTGTATGTCTTATTGGTTCCCTTATAGCTCTATTCGTAGTCACTTCTGGGTTGGATCCATTTTCCTTCTGGAGTGTCACTGACTGCAGATTCCCTTTATCTGGATTCCATGTCTTCCTCCTTTAGGTGCATTAGAAGAATGCATACATTAGAGATACAGTTTTCAAATTCTTAGTATTTTGAAAACGCCTTTATTCTACTCTCACAAATGATTGATGTTTGGCTAACTGTATATCATTAATGATAATGTATAACTTGAATGTTAATTTTTTTCCTCAGAATTTTCAATACATTGTTTTATTTCCCCAGAGCTTCTGGTATTGCTGCTGAGAAGCGTGAGTCCATTCTCCACTTCTCGATCATTTGTGTGCCCTCTCATACTTCCTCCCTGTAGGGAATTGGGTTCTTCCCTCTATCCCTGGTATTCCAGAATTTCATGATGATATTGCCTTGGTAGTATCTTTTTCTATTGGTGCTGGGTAAGTTTCCTTCAAGATAAAGAATAATGTGTTTTAGCTCTTAGAAAACTTCTTGAATTTCTTTTAAAAAAAAGATTTCTTCCATCCTCTCTGTCTTCACTTTCTAGAAAATTTGTATTACTTTGATATTGGAACTCCTTTCTTAATCCTCTATTTTTTAGAGTCTTTTATATAACTTTGTATCTTACAAACCTTCTATTTAAAAAAAAAATCAGCTTCCATATATAAAATTGTTCTTGCTTCCTTTCCTTCTGATCTCTATTTCTTCAAACACGGGGATGGGGACATTTTTTGGCTTTTCATTTACTTTTATACATTAAGCACTATAAATCTATACACTTAGAAGGGCCCAATTAACCGGTCAGTTCATTGTATATTGTTCACGCATAGAGCTAAACTTCTGGTTGGGAGATCCTCAGATGTCAGTCTCTGAAGGCTTTTTCTTTGTTCCTCCTCACATGCTGATTACAGGCAGCTGACATCCTCAAAGCAGAATGGAAAGGGGAGCTGATGGTCACATAGATCAGTAAACATGTTTTTCACTTGGTTTCCCTTTTTTTCAGCTCAGTGCCTCACCCTGCTCTCTTCTGCAACTTTTATCTTCAATTTGAGGCCTCCTGGGTTTAATGTCATGTACCCTGCTGGTGTGTGTTTAGGGTGAGATGAGGGATAGTCAGAGAAGACCTATGAGGCTAAAGTTTGCTCTTCATACACATTTTCATTTCTCCCTTCTATCTCCAGCTGTCAGACTCAGCTTCACACTTTTTACATCCTGAACTTTTTCCAAGTTGCTGTAGGTAAATAATCTGACTATAACTTGAAGCTGTAACTCACTGCCTGTGGTCTGCCTAGATTGTCATGTCTTCATCTACATCTTCTCAAAACAGTTACCTCTCACGTACTTGTGCCTTCTCGTAGAGTTCTTTTATCCTTGTTTAAAATTTTATTTCCTAACTGACACTTTGGTCACTTTGGAGAACACAAATGAAGCAATGTTAGTGAGTGCTGCTTGAGGGCAAGAACCAGGTCTTTCTCACCTTGAACATCTTGATATTATGTAAGGTTGTCCAGAAGGGCGGAAAGGAGGGAGGGAGGGAGGTGGGAGGGGAGGTAGGGAGGTAGGGGGAGAGGGAGGGAGGGAAGGAAGGAAGGAAGGAAGGAAGGAAGGAAGGAAGGAAAGCAAGCAGGCTGGCTCATATTGTATAAGGTGGGAATTAGTTTCATATTGTATAAGGATCTTTATGGGAAGGGAGCTGCCCTAATTCTAGAGGTGTCTAGAAAGGGAGATCTATGCACGTTTTACCACATGCCCTGCTTTTGTTGATTATTTAATATTTGTGACTTTAACTATGAACATTGACTACTAAGGGTCTTTGTCATGTAGACATTTGTGATTTTCCTGGGGCACAAATTTAACTTGCATATGCTGATGAGTGGGAGCTGATTAAATAGCATAATGCAGGCAGGAAACTCATGACTGCTGCCATCTTAGTGTGGTGGTGGTTTATAATCCCTACCATTTAACTCTTAGTGAAATAACAAATTTATGAAAACCAACGTGAAAAGAAAGCCGTACACTGGTTGATGAGATAATGATGCAAGTTAATAAAATGTGAGGTCATAATTCTTTAAAAAGATAATAATTTTACATGAGTGGATTATAGAAAGTAGTTCTTTGGATCTATGGGCTGTATGAATCCAAAAAAAAGCTTGCTGTTAAAACCAGCAAAAGTAGTTAGTGAAGCATTTTCAACAAGTGTTTAGGCAATAGAAAATTTCTAATCCAGTGAAGGTGAAAAAGTGGATCATTAACTTATATGCACAGGAAAGACATGATTGAATGGAAATGGGATTGGAGAGAAACTAGGAGCCTCTATAAATGTCATTGTGTGCCAGTAGTTACTAAAGATGCCTACTAGAATGTTACTAGGATGTCTACTTCATATTGCTTATTGAAGGATGGAAGTGGAGAATTCTGTGCTTGTTATGACAACTGTGAATTAATTCCTCAGTACTGCATTACCTGGAGGTTATTTTAATTAACAATCACAGTTTCATTTGCTGGTATTTTGCTGTATGAATTACTATAAGTTAAATATTTTGGTGGCTTAATTTTAGATGCTATATTATGTAATTGGTAAACTTAGATGTTTGTGGGTTTTTAAAAAAAATTTATTCTTCAAATGTTGTATCCTTAGATTCCTGTTGGTAGATGTCATTAGAAAAAAAGAAAAGAAATAAAACAGTAGTTGAAAAAGAACTAAACTTGAACTCAACTAAAACGACCTATCAGTGTCCAAGAAACATCCTGCTAAATTTCATTAAAAATAAAACAAAACGTATTCATAGTATGTGACAGTCACTTAGTAATTACTGATGACAGAATCCGAGTAGCTTCCTATTTTCCTACACCCATGTGGGTTGCTCATCTTTTACTGTGGCATTTTCTATTTCTCTGTATTTCTGTGTGAGACAATAGATTCCAAGAGTGGGATGTTTATATAATTGAATTTTCAGTTGAGCTTGGCAAAGCTTTTCTCATTTTTTCTGATTGATAATTTAAATGGTTCTTCCTTTATTGTTAGCTTTTACCATGTTTGTTTTTGAATACTTAGTATATTCATAGCCTAATGGAAACTCCAACAGATTAAAAACTTTATTATAGAAATAAATAAATTTCCATCTATTTGTGACCGTTTTATAACCTCTGAAATTAGAGGTGTTTGTTTTTGTTTGTTTGTTTTTTCTCACACACTGGGTGTGGTTGGTGGTAACAGAAAACAAAAAAAAAACCAGCTCTAGAATCTTAGGGTAGCTCTCTTCCCACAGAAATCTCCCTTATACCTTGTGAGCCACTTCATTCATTTATTCATTCAGCAAAACATTACAGAATGTCGAGAGGTGCAAGGTGAGAAGGACCTGGTTCCTGCCCTCGAGCAGCACCCACTAGCGCTACTGCATTATACAACCCCAAAGGCATCATTCAAGTTGTAATCTATGTGCAGTGGCCAGACTGCAAAGCTACATTCCAGGGCAAATATTTGAGAATATTCCAAGAAGCCCACAGACTTCACCAAAAAAATGGACCCTGTTAATCTGTACTGGAGAGGTTTTTGCCTTTAGGTCTTGCATCTATTATCTAAGATATTAGGTTTTTGTCAAATATTTTACTGTAAAATATCAATCATCCAGTCATATATCTTAGTAGTGCCCATTTCAGCATTCTTACCCATAGTCCATCAAAGTCTAGCTATGCCATTTGATGACTGAAACTAAATATATCAACTTAACATAGTGTAAATTGAAGTTCAGAATTCTCCTTATAGTAGGATAATTTACATGAAGGTTTTAGCAGTGATTTCTCTTCACAATATGCCACATGAAATTTCTTGAAAAAGATTGCTTGATGTGTCTTTTGCTTTGATTTTTAAGATAATTACCCATGAATAAATTTTTCCTAATTTCCTACATTATTGCATAAGGATTAATACATTTGCAGAGAGAAGCCTTAAAATATGACTTCCTTGTTTTGCATCAGCTGTCATATAAACAGAAATTAAAGATGTGCAAGGCTTATTAATTTGCTTTTTTCTCATTCTGCCTGGTCTATGCTTATTCCTTAGAGAAGGACCGTTATTGGTAGAGTTTTAAATGAATTATCAAATGGAACTTCTCCTTTCATTGTTCCATAATACAAGAAATAATATTTATCCGCTATTTCTTGTAATATTTTTCATTTTTCTTTTTTTTCTTACAGTAGTCCTCGGTGAAGGCATTTCCTATTTATATTTTTATATTAATTGTGGCTGGTTGCTGGATGTTACCAGTCCAAATATTCCTTGTTATCTATGTAACCTGGAGTTATTACTTTAAGACTCCATCTCTAGAGTCTTCATTATCCATAGGAGTCTGTGTTGAATTTTTAAGCTTTTTTTTTTTTTTTGAGATGGAGTCTCACTCTGTCGCCCAGGCTGGAGTGCAGTGGCACAATCTCGGCTCATTGCAACCTCTGCCTCCCAGGTTTAAGCTATTCTCTGCCTCAGCCTCCTGAGTAGCTGGGATTACAGATGTATGTCACCATGCCCAGCTAATTTTTGTATTTTTAGTAGAGACAGGGCTTCACCATGTTGGCCAGGCTGGTGTTGAACTCCTGACCTCAGGTGATCCACCCGCCTCTGCTTCCCAAAGTGCTGGGATTAAAGGTGTGAGCCACTGTGCCTGGCCGAATTTTTAAGCACTTTTTAAACACAGCCAACATCATATTTTCAGTGCATTAGCAATGATGGTAGACTTCAATTTTATAGGATAGTTTTACTGTGTTCTTTGCCAAAGCCTCTAATTTTGAAGATTTCATTTTGATTTTGTCTTTATCTTTGCTGGCATTTGTGTCACCTGGGAAGAAATCAAAGTTGCCATCTCTATTTCCTCTTTTTTAACCTGACCAGGCTGACCAAATAAAGACAGGTTTTTCTGACTGCGGAGGCAGCATAGCATAACAAAGAGATTGCTGACCCTGGATTCAGGAGATGCAGTTTCTGATTCTGCTACCTACACTAAGACATTTAAACATATAATACAGCTTCCTTACATGTAAAAATCAAAACATTGTCTGAGGCCTTCTCAAAGGTACCTTTATCTCTAAATTTTAGCATTCAAGTAAATTGTACAGTGGAGCGAAAGGTTTCCATGGAGACTGCTGGAGTTCCTTTGGAGTCTCTTAGAAATGAAGTTAGAGTTCAGATATTTTGGTGAAATTACTGAGTTGATTTTTTTTTAGTGTTTAATTTCATAGGATAATATTAGCTCTAAATAAAATGCCTTTTTCTGTTACAGTATCTTGTATGTACTCCTCAGATTAGTTTATGCAATTCATTCATTTATTCCCTCATTTTTTATTATTATTATACTTTAAGTTTTAGGGTACATGTGCACAACGTGCAGGTTTGTTACATATGTATACATGTGCCATGTTGTGCTCATCAACTAGTCATTTAGCATTAAGTGTATCTCCTAATGCTATCCCTCCCCGCTCCCCCCACCCCACAACAGTCCCCGGTGTGTGTCCATGTGTTCTCATTGTTCAGTTCCCACCTATGAGTGAGAACATGCGGTGTTTTTTTTTTGTCTCATTTTAAAGATATTTATTGAACACCTATTTTGTACAAGGCAGTTTGTGAGATCTTGGAACTGAAAAGATGAGAAAGATGTATTCATGCCTTCAAGGTCACAGGGAAAGACAGTGTGATGAGCCATAACACAGGTATATGGTTGGTACAGTGGCAGCTCAGAGGTGAAGGTGATAAATTTATCCTCAGTGAATGATTAAGGGGATCAGGGGAGGCTTCACCCGGTGGTAATTACTCTGCCTGACTTCTCAAAGCCATCTTTCCAAGCTAACAAAGCTAGGTTTGAAGGACGTGTACATCATGCCATGGACAAAGACTAACAGGTGAAATATCTGGTGTTTTGTAGATAGAGATGGAGGATAGGATTTCAGAAGCATTCAAAAAGGATGGTAAGGAGGAAGAGAGAAAGCGGTTGGAGATCAGATTGTAGAAGTATTTAGGAATACTTAGGATGTAGACAACTTGATGACTGCATATACATAGTAAAAAAAAAAAAAAAAAAGGCAAAAGATTTCAGATGATTCCTGGGTTTCTGGATCTGGTAACTGGACCAGACAGCAAAAATACAGCTTTGCCATTTCATTAAAAAATAATAATAATAAATGTACATAGTACTTAAAGTGTATGAGCAAAAATTATCATTGGAACATAAGGAGCATTTATGCTGGTTGGCACTTTAAGATTGTTGGGCTTCTCAGTCTTCCCTGTTAGTTTTATTGCTGATGTAGATCCTAGTAAGAGGATTCTAATCACTTGCCTGGTGCCTCCCTCCAAGTCAGCAGCAGGCCACCCCGGGCCTTGAGTCTACTGAACTACATTAGCTTAGCTTCCTGTACTTTATGTTTTACTTTTGTTTTTATTCTGATATGCTTAATTTGTAAGTACAACTTCTTAGAGATATAATTTTGTTTCATAGTTGAAAAATAAGTATTATAGTTTCCCATTATATTAAAAGTTTATTGTTTTGAATCAAATATTTTCTAAGATGGTCTTTTACCCACAATCCAGGGTTATATTTTCATTCCTTAAGAGCAAAATACTCCATAGAAGTACTTGACTAAGATATATTGTGCCTATCTGTGCCTAATGAAGCACTAACCACAGTAAATGATGAGTGGCAGTTTAATCAATTTGGTTTCTTCTGTAGTCACCAAGGGCATGCAGAACGTAATTTTTTAGTCTTTTACTTTTCAAATACTGCAAATGCCAAAATGAAAAGATTAAGTCTGTTATATGTAATAAATTTTCTTTTAGAATATAGAAAAAAGTCACTTTTTAATTTTCATCTTTTTGAAGCTGACCTCCTAGGGAAGAAAACTCTTTGTCCTATTTTACATATATATACATTCCTTCAGAGAAGAGTAAGATAAATAAATGGCTACCTTGGTGCATCAAATAGTTCTAGCTTTAATTGCATAATGATTTATTTCAGTGAACCATGACTAAATAAAATTACCTATTAGGTTAATTAATGTGGAAGCATTCTGAGTTTGTATTGCATCCCTGTGTGTTAAATTTAGATTATGTTTTGCATTTAATCTAACTTATTTCAGTGATCTGTTTCTTTGTTGTTCCTTTGGCTGGAGCTTGAATATATGTTCAGAGAATTGATCTGAGTTATAAAACTCCATTCAAAACATAATTACCCAAATTCCTTTACATTATCACCCCTCAGTACCTGATTTTGAGAACAGCAGCATCAGCATGGCTTGGAAGCTTGTTAGAAATGCAGGATCTCAGGCCTCAACCCATACCCAGTAATTAGAATCTGAATTCTAAGAAGATCCCCATGTGGTTAGCATACACATTAAAGGATGAGAAGCACTGCTTCAAGTACTTTTTTTGGAAGGATACATAGGTTTGAGGAAATTTCCGATGCCAGCATAATGTTGAAAGGCAGAGAACTAACCTGTAATGAGTTATGGTTCTGTTCATCTGCTTGCCTCCTTTCAGAATCAGAAACAGCTTGACACTCCCTTTTTTAACATCCTTCTTTCCAAAGGTTTCAACAATGCAGATGGCTCTGAAGGGCTCTAAATAATTTTCTAAACTTGAGAAGAGGCCTCTTATCACTTTCAATTAGGAAATTATGTATAATAAGGGGCAGGTCTCCCCCCACCATAATAGTCTAAGTTTGATGAGTCATTGTTCCTGCTGCACATATGGCAGTGCACGGGCTATGCTGTGTCATGATCCCTCTGGAATTGAAACTGTCACTCTGCTTAAAGCTCTCGGTCCTAAGGAATCCCAAGCCTTTGCTAACACATGGATGCAATAAAAAAACGAAAATCTAGGCAATGTTTTCTGACATTTTCATTGCACCATATTTTAAAATATTAGAGTCTTTCTGCATTATCTACTGAGATTGAGCCAAACTTTTATCGGGGGGACCAGCCCGCAATATTTCAATGTAGGTTCTTTCTATTTTCCTAAGTGTTGGCTGATCTGAGAAATAAAGAGAAAGAATACAAAGAGAGAAATTTTACAGCTGGGCCTCTGGGGGTGTCATCACATATTGGTAGGACTGTGATGGCGACCTCAAGCCGCAAAACCAGCAAGTTTTTATTAGGGATTTTGAAAGGGGAGGGGGTGTACTTACAGGGAGTAAGTCACAGAGATCACATGCTCCAAAGGGCAATGAAAGATCACAAGGCAAGGGCAAAATTAGAATTACTGATGAGGGTCCGTGTCCCGCTGTGCACACATTGTCTTGAAAAACATCTTAACAGGAAACAGGGTTCGAGAGCAGACAACTGGTCTGACTAGAATTCACCAGGCTGGAATTTCCCAATCCTAGTAAGCCTGAGGGTACTGCAGGAGACCAGGGCATATTTCAGTCCTTATCTCAACCTCGTAAGACAGACGCTCCCAGAGCAGCCGTCTATAGACCTCCCCCCAGGAATGCATTCCTTCGCTAGGGTATCAATTATTAATATTTCTTTCTGGGAAAAGAATTCAGTGATACTTCTCCTATTCACATAACCATCTACAGGCTTTCTACGAGAAGGAAAATATGGCTCTATTCTGCCTGACCCCACAGGCAGTTAGACCTTATGGTTATCTTTCCTTATTCCCTGAAAATTGCTGTTATTCTGTTCTTTTTCAGGGTGCACTGATTTCATATTGTTCAAACACACATGTTTTACAAACAATTTGTACAGTTAACGCAATCATCGCAGGGTCCTGAGGTGACATACATCCTCAGCTTATGAAGATTACAGGATTAAGAGATTAAGACAGGCATAAGAAATTATAAAAGTATTAATTTGGGGAACTAATAAACATCCATGAAGTCTTCACAATTTATGTTCAGAGATTGCAGTAAAGACAGGCGTAAGAAATTATAAAAGTATTAATTTTGGGAACTAATAAATGTCCATGAAATCTTCACAATTTATGTTCTTCTGCCGTGGCTTCAGCCAGTCCCTCTGTTCTGGGTCTCTGACTTCCCGAAACAAACTTTTGCCTTGAGAATTAGGGAAGAAGGAGAAGAATGTTTTATTTTTTTGATATCTTAATCTAACCAAAATTAGATTAATGTCAACTAGAGAAATAATAATCTTTATGTCTTATTCTGCTTCCTCATGTGATATAATTATTTATTGAGTTAATTACCATTTAGTTAACAATATCTTTTTGAGAAAATTGACTGAGTATAGTCCCTTGAAAATACGCACCAAATGCAGATTTTTTTATTATGCATGCTGATGGATGTAATTAATCCATATTTAGTTGAAAGATAGAAAGTTATCCTACACCATAAAATCCCAACAGGACTTTAATGAACAGATACATACATTACAAGGCATATTAGCTGGTGCCTTTTTGACCTAACCCTATTTCATTCAGGTCTGGTAATGTTGCCATATCGCCATAACCCCTATCAATCATTTGGGCTATATTTTTAAAAGCAAAAGACCAAATCTTTGTTCTGAGAAAGGTAATGGTGGCTAACACATTTACAAGTAAATAAATAAATTGCAGTTGTAGAAAGTATCATGGAGAGCACAGAGTTAGGGGACCTAACGTAGCCTGAGAGATCAGAAGACCTTCCCACAGAAGTACCCCTGAACTTGTCTTTCCCTGTTCTAAGGGAGGAAAATTCTTACTCTTTCCCTGTAAATTGCATTTTTTTCTATGTATTACACACTCCACCCTACCCTTGCCCCAAATACAGTAGTTTAAATAAATCTTTTCACCTTGAATTCCTTTGCCATAGAGTGTATTATATATATTTCTTCAAATACTTTCATATTAAATTTTTAATTTAATTTTTAAAAATTGACAATAATTTACATTTTCATGGGGTACATAGTGATGTTTTGATACATATAATGTATAGTGATCAGATCAGGGTAATTAGCCCATCCCTCATATAAAAACATTTATCATTTCTTTGTGTTGGAAACATTCAATATCTTCCTTCTAGCCATTTGAAACTATATAGTATAGTATTATTGTTATAGTCTTAATAATATATAGAGTATATGTTACATATAATATAGTCTTATTTTCTTAACGATAGTCATCCTACATTGGTATAAGACACTAGAACTTATTCCTTCCTTCTGGCTGTAATTTTGTGTCTTTTAGCAAATCTCTCCCTATGCTTTCCTTCCCTACCCTTACCAGCCTCTAGTATCTTCTGTTCTACTTTTTACTTCTATGACATTGACTTTTTTTAGCTTCTGTATATGAGTGAGAACATGCGGTGTTTAACTTTCTGTTCCTGGCTTATTTCACTTAAGATAATGCCCTCCATTTCCATCTATGTTGTCACAAAAGACAAGATTTCATTCTTTTTTTATGGCTGAATAGTATTCATTGTGCTTGTAGACCATATTTTATTCATCCATTCATCTGTTGTTGAACACCTAGCTTCATTTCCTATCTTAGCTATTGTGAATAGTTCTGCAGTGAACATGGGGTGCAAATGTCTCTTCAATATACTGATTTCTTTTCCTTTGGATAAATTCCCAGTAGTGGGATGGCTAGCTCATATGGTAGTTCTATTTGTAGTTTTTTGAGAAACCTCCATACTGTTCTCCATAGAACATTCCCACTAACAGTATATAAGAGTTCCCTTTTCTCCACATCCTTGCCAGCATTTGTTATTTTTTATCTTTTTCTTAATGGCCATCATAATTGGAGTGAAATGTCTTATTGTGATTTTGATGAGAATTTCCCTGATGTTTCGTGATGTTGAGCACTTTTTCATGTTTCTTGGCCATTTGTGTGTCTTCTTTTGGAAAATGTCTGTTCAGATCATTTGTCCCCCCGCTTTTTTTTCTTTTAAAGAGACAGGGTCCTTCTCTGTCACTTAGGGTGGAGTGCAGTAGTGCAATCATAGCTCACTGCAGCTTCAATCTCCTGGGTTCCAGCAGTCCTCCCACCTCAGCCTCCCCAGTAGCTGAGACTGCTACAGGTGCAGTCCCACCATGCCTGGCAAATTTATTTTAACTTTTTGTGGAGACAGTCTTGCTGTGTTAACCAGATTGGTCTTGAACTCCCTAGCCTCAAGCGATTCTCCCACCTCAGCTTCCAAACTGCTGGGATTACAGGTAATCAACCATGGCACCTGTCCTCATTGGCCCATTTTTAAATAAGATTGATAGTTTTTTCATTGTTGAGAAGTTTGAGTTCCTTATATATCCTAGATGTTAATCTACTATCATACAAGTAGTTTGCAAATATTTACTCTCATTTTGTGGGTTGTTCTTTCACTCTGTTGATTGTTTCACTCTGTTTTCCTGCGTGTAGCTACATTCCTACCCCACCATATAAAAACTCAATTTAAGTCGGTTGGGGAGGTGGATTTGAGACTTATCTCCCATCTGTACAGAAGCTTTTAGTGTAGAAGCTTTTGGTTTGATATAATCCCATTTGTTTATTTTTACTTTTGTTGCTTGTGCTTTTGATGTCTTATTCATGAAATCGTTTCCCAGATCAATGTCCTGTGTTTTCTTCTAGTAGTTTTACCGTTTTGGGCCTTATGTTTAAGTCTTCAATTCATTTTGAGGTGATTTTGTCTACTGTGAAGCGTGGGAATCTAGTTTTGTTCTTCCGGATAAGAATATCCAATTTTCCCAGCAGCATTTCTTGAAGAGCTTGTCATTTTCCCTTGAGTGTTCTTGGCACCGTTATCAAAACACCAGGGGTTCAGCCTAGGTTCCATTTGCCTGCTGCACAGAAAGCCAATGACTGAGACAATGAGTTTTGCCAGGGAAGAAGCCTTTATCTGGGTGCTGCAGCTGAAGAGACAAGAGAAAAGTCTCAAACCCATCTCCCCAGCTGACTAAAATTGGGGGTTTATATAGTGCGGAAGGAATGTAGCTACATGCGGGGAAACAGGAATTAGGGAGGAATAAGGAAGAGGAGTTTCAGTTCCATAATGCTGTCAGAGTTCTGAGGGTTGGTTTCCTGAGAAACGAACTCAGATAAGACAAATATGTTTCAAGCTTTAAGACTAGGAGATCAATTTCTGTTTATTTTTTTTAAAAGACCATAAACATCAGTCTTACGGGAAATCATGACGTATCACTCATGATGTTAACCTTTGTCACATGGCTGAGATAGTGTTTGCCAGTTTTCTCCATTGTAAATTTGCATCCACACCCCCTCTCCGCTCCTACTTCCATGCTGTACTCTTTGGAAACAAGTCACTAAGCTGAGCTCACGCAGAATAGCCAGGGGGAAGGAGGGTCGTGTTGCTTTCGATTCATTCAGCAAATATTTTTGAGCCCTTATTATGTGCCTGACACTCTGCTATGTCCTGGGAATAAGGTGATGTCCACAACCTTGTCCCGATCTTGTAGATGTTCCATCTAGAGGAGACACACCCCCAAAAGCCAAACACAATTCAACATTTTTAAGTGTTATAAAGGGGACAAACTAGGAAAAATAGGGTGAGACACTGGGGCTGGGGCTGTAAGGAGGAACTGCCTTATAGGTGGTCGCTGGGAAAGACATTTCTAAGTGGAGCTATTTGCACTGACCTCTGAATAGCAAAAAGCAATTAACCAGGCACAGAGAGGGCAAAGGGAACAACAATCCGTGCAGAGATCTTGGGATGGGAAAGAGTGTGGCAAGTTTTAGGAGAGGACAGTGGAATAGCATGGCTGGAGCAGAGGAAATCTAATGTGGATACAGACATGATGTAAATTTGGAGATAGAGGTCAGCCACACAGCATGCGGAGGCTTCACTGCCTCGAGCCTCTACTGTTGATTTTAAGGAAGAAAAAAGTTCAAGGGATAATTTTAAAAATTGGATTCCTCTCCTTTTGTCAATATAGGGGCACGTATGTAGGGTATGAGTAGAAAGAAAACAGGTGGAAAGAAAATCCTCTGAAATCAGGATAGAACCCAGCATAATTCTGGAAACCCCTTATGTTTATAAAATTAAATTTAATAGGTAAAATTTTCTAATGTTTATAAAATAAAAGGTAGTACTTCCAAGCATGATATAATGCTTCCCTGTCTTCTAAATATAAAATAAAAACTTTAAGTTAGTAAAATAACCTATCCCTCTTCTCCCTCCAATGATGCATATCAGCTCACGAAATTATCTATTTTGGGAAAAAGTTAGATAGCACCTTATTAAAAAAATCACTCCACATATTTTCTCCTAATTTATTTCTCAGTTCAAAATACTTTAGAGATTAAAATATCTTCAATCAAGTTTAAAATATCTACTAATTTTTGACAAAATGCAGGAAACTTCTAAGGCATATTTTATTACAGGAAAACTGCTAAAGACAGTAGTGAAAAAACAGATCATATTTAAGAGATTATTTCTATTATTTACAAATAATCATGATATATTATACTTTCTTTTCTTTATTTGTTTTTCCATAACTGATTAGTATGACTTTTTCTATTATTGTGTTTTTTTGCAAGTGGAGCATAACATAGGTCAAGATTTCACAAACTTTGTAAAGGGCCTGATGGTAAAAATTTAGGTTTTGCAGGACATGTGGTTTCTGTAGCAACTACTTATCTTTGTCATTTCGATGAGAAAGCAGCCATACATGGTACCTAAATGAATGAGTGTGGTTGTTTTTCATTAAAGCTTATTCATAGATATTGAAATTAGAATTTCAGGTAATGTTCATATGTCACCAAGTATTCTTCTTTTGATATTTTTCAACCATTTAAAAATGTAGAAGCCATTCTTAGAATGGAATATGGACTTCTGCTCTCTTTTTAGACTTTTCTTCTATTGTCCACATAGAGCCATAACAACAGCAGTTAGTTCTCTAAAGATTCTTCAGTTTAGTAGGCTCTGTTTTCTCAACCTGGAATATTTCCATTCCCAGTGCCATCACTCCATAATCCAACCAGCTTCAACTTTTCTAGCCCTTTCAGGCGTTAAACATCCTTCCTAACCCTACACTCTGAACTAAGCATGTCCTCTCATGCTCAAGGAACTGTGTAAAATGGAATACGTTATAATTACTGTGTTTATACCATATAGATCTACTAAACAGAAAGTTGATTGAAGTTTTCCCAAAATTAACAACAGTCCTAAAAGTTTACTGACCTTACGAACAATGAGAAGTGAAGCAGAGAAAAAAAATTCTAAACTATTAGACATACCCCCAAACCAATGTTCATCATCATGCTAGAGGAAAGTCTAAATTATCTCTACATTCTCGTTACAGAAAATGTTACTATAGAATTGTCATAAGAAGACTTAACTGAAGATTATACAGCCAAATTATAGAAATAAATGTATTAGAGAGATTTGTCAGATAATGATAAATGTCAGATAGTTAATTTTACTTTGTTTTCCTGAATGTCAGACTGTTTGTTGCATTTGTTACCTTTTAAAATTTTGTGATTGCTTTTGACTGATTTGCTCATTTTAAATGCACTTCTATAGCCAATTTTTTAGTTATAATTTTATAATCTTTTTAATAACAAAAACTCCCAAATTATGTAAGTTTCAATCCTAAAAGATTGTCTGTCTCTGCTTGTACTGACAACAAATTGTCAATTCTGCTTAAAATTTTGTTTTGAATTGTGATGAAAAAAAATCATTCATATACCTGAGACATAAATTAAATTGGGAAATGTTGAGTTCAAAAAATTGAAAAATGTGTGAGCATAGGTGGGTGTTTATGTATTACCTTACTGGGTAACTAATCCTAAAATAAGAGTTTGAGCATACTGCATCCTGTGACACCTTTGATTGTAAGCTTTTGTGACCAGTTCTTATTCTTGAAAAATTTAGACTAAGTGGGTGACAATTACATAATTATTCAAATTCTCAAAAGAAGGAACAAAGGAGACATTTCCTGATATAAGATTATATATCATAAATTATAGTACTTAAGCAGATGAATTTTTTTTCTGAGTAAACCATTCAGTGCAGTCAGTTTAATCCATTGAGAGAGGGAGCATGGGGCTAATGGAGGGTAGAAAGAGGTGGGGGGAAAGCAGACACTAGTTTCTTCATATTAAATTGAAGAGCTCTTATTGCTGTGTGGCAATAAGGCAGTCCAGTAATAAGGAATTCTGTTATATTCATATGTTGATATGTTTTATACACATACTTTTTAATTTTCTTGTACATTTTATCTCTTGTGAGTCCTTTAAGTATAATTCTCTCAGCTTCTTTAGTACATCCTCAAGCATCTTTGAAAAAGATGACGTCATAGGAAACATCCACTAGAAATGAAAATCCAAGTCTTAGCCACCTAAGCAGATAAGAGCTTATAAAAATGCTACATCATTTCATTCCAACTGAATAGAATTGCAGCATAGAATAGATTTGTCTTTTAATCATTCTAAGTAACATATTATGGAGATGATATAGACTAAACACAAGTAGTGCTAAAATAAATTCTATAAGTAGTTCTGGCAATGTAATAGTTATTTTTCTAGCCAGCCTAGCTGTGTACATAATGGGGGTGGCTATGGCTTCTGCTGAGGCTCTTCACACTCAGAACTGCAGCTTATGGTGGGAAAAATGAAGGCCAAAAAGTAAAGAGCAGAGAGGATACACTGAGTGTAAAAAAGGAAGGTTCAGGTAGCTATTTAAGATCCAAGGTATTTTACTGTATAAACTAAAATAAGAAGAAAATAGTCTTAGAAAAGAATTCCTGACAGAAAAATTTGGAAAGCCACCGTACTGAAAATTTAAGTAGACTTAACCAGACATCTGAAGCCCTAATATTTATAAGCACATCATTGCATTTTAATATCTTAATAAAATAATTCTCTTGATACCTATGTTGTCTCTCAAATCTAAAATGAAAACAACTTGTGTAAAAACCCATCTACCTAGAACACTGGCTTGAAATTAGTTCTTTACTACTTAAATAAAATTACATCCTATGATATAAAATGGCATTTGTTTGTTTTTAGTCATTATAGCACTGTATACTATTGGTGTTTACTTTGAATAAGAATCATGTGGTACAATAGGGAAGCAATTTCTGCAAATACATTACTTCTTTAATTCAAAACATTGTTTATATATAATTGTGATAACAACTGGAGTAGCTTTAGAGAAGTAGGTCACTTGGTCTTAACCCCTAGGTTTATTAAATAAATTAAAGACACAAGTGTTTGCTTGCCCTAAATTGAGTATGGGGGTGCAGGAGTGGAAGAAGTGTCCCAATATGTTCGTGGTTTTATTAGACTACTTGCAAGAAACATAAACCCATTCAAATAGAGCCAATGTAAAAAATCTGGAGAATTTCCAGGAGGTAGAGAGTTCTAGAAACAAAACAAAACAAAACAAAACAAAAAAAACACTGGATCATCTGAACATCTAAGCCTCCAGAAGTCAAGAACCAAGTCATTTCAGGGGACTTCATCTGCAGGAATGTGTAGCCATTCATGCTACTTCCCTGACACTAATGTGACTTAGCCATCTACATATGCTAGTTTCTTACCATACTGCCCCATTCTCCAGAGTCCTGGCAGAAGTATCTAATTGGCTCTCTGTCCATACTATGGATTGGTTATTCCTGTTGGGCTTGGTGCAAGCTGCAGTGGTCTGGGAGGCAAGGTCTTTTGATTTACTGGACTAACTTGCTAGGTGGGAACTGTGAGCATGGCAGGTCAAGCTGCAAAAGAATGTCGAGCATAGTAGATGACTGATAGAGTAATCCATAAGCTCATAAGGGGAGCAATTCTGTCTGCTGAAAGATCCATGAAAGGCATCACAGAGGAGATGCATTTAAACAGGATTATAGTGGTTGAGTTGGAATTTGGTATCAAGAGCAAATAGGCAAAGTAAACAGGATTATAGTGGTTGAGTTGGAATTTGGTATCAAGAGCAAATAGGCGAAGAAGGAGGGTACTATAGATAGTGAAGCAATTTGAGCCAAATGGTACAGTTTTATGCCTGGCACTCAGGTAGATCAGTCTGGCTCAGCGATTCTCACTGTAGCTGCCCTGAATCATCTGAGCAGCCCATGTGGTTGCCTGGGCTCCAACCTAGATAAATTGAAACAGGATCTCTGGGGTTTGTGGTCAGAGATACGCAGTTTCTTAACCTTCTCCAGATGATTCTAATGCAAAGAGGATTGAGAACCACTGAATGTCTAGAGACTACAATACTTTATAAGTTTGTGAAATATAGTTGGAAAAGGATACTTGAACATGACTTGAGGACTCTTATACATCAGGCTAAGGACTTAACTGTATTCTATAAGTAATAGCACTAGAATGTGCTATTTTATTGGTTTCCACTCTTTTCTGAGCCCAGTATAGTTGCATCTATTTAGAGTTCTTTCAGGGCAGTAGATGGGGGCAGGGGGAGTGGGTAGGTTATGGGATCTAGGTGTAGATAGCTAGATAGCTCATGGTGCTCATTAAAAATACTGCTTATCAAGTAACTCCATTAAAAATGGGCAAAAGACATGAACAGGCATTTCTCAAAAGAAGACATACAAGCAGCCAGCAAACATACTAAAAAATGCTCCGCATCACTAATCATCAGAGAAATGCAAATCAAAACCACAATGAGATACTATCTCACACCAGTCAGAATGGTTATTATTAAAAAGTCAAAATACAACAGATGCTGGCAAGGCTACAGAGAAAAGGGAATGCTCATACACTGTTCGTGAGAATGTATAATAAATTAGTTCAGCCACCATGGAAAGCAGTTTGGAGATTTCTCAAAGAACTTAAAACAGAACTGTCATACAACCCAGCAATCTCATAACTGGGTATATATCTGAAAGAAAACAAATCATTCTAAAAAAAAGATACACATACTCACGTATTCACCACAGCACTATTCACAATAACAATGAGATGGACTCAACCCAGGTGCCCATCAACAATGGACTAGAGAAAGAAAATGTGGTACATACCTACCATGGAATACTATGCAGCCATAAAAAAAGAATGAAGTAGTATTGGCCATGTGCGGTGGCTCATGCCTGTAGTCCCAGCACTTTGGGAGGCCGAGACGGGTGGATCACAAGGTCAGGAGATCACGACCATCCTGGCTAACACGGTGAAACGCCGTCTCTACTAAAAATACAAAAAAATTAGCCAGGCATGGTGGCAGGCGCCTGTAGTCCCAGCTACCCGGGAGGCTGAGACAGGAGAATGGCGTGAACCCAGGAGGCGGAGCTTGCAGTGAGCAGAGATTGCGCCACTGCACTCCAGCCTGGGGGACAGAGCAAGACTCCATCTCAAAAAAAAAAAAAAAGAATGAAATAGTGTTGTTTGCAGCAACATGGATGCAGCTGGAGGCCATTATGCTAAGTGAATTAACACAGGAACAGGAAACCAAATACTGCATGTTGTCATTCATAAGTGGGAGCTAAACATCAGGTACTCACAACATAAAAAGCAACGATAGACGCTAGAGACTACTAGAAGGAGGAGGAAGGAAGGGAGGCAAGGGTTAACAAACTATTGGGTACTACGTTCAGTACCTGGATGATGGGATCATTCATACCTCAGACCTCAGAATCACACAATATACCCATGTAACAAACCTGCACGTGTACCCCTGAATCTAAAATAAAAGTTAGAGGGGAAAAAGAAAACAGTTTACTCACCGCTTCTCTTCTGTAGGAGTGGATATTCTAATTCCAGATTTAGTTTTCCTAAGCAGAATATATTGAAGTTTTGTAACGATTCTTTCTTCTCTCTCTAGGGGAGTAGGTTGCATCTTTGTTGAAATGATCCAAGGAGTTGCTGCTTTTCCAGGAATGAAAGACATTCAGGATCAACTTGAACGAATATTTCTGGTAAGTCCTTTACAGAGTATTTCTAAGAAAAATTGGTTTCTAATTAGTCACTTAGTGACAAATTCTACAGCAGTCTGTGGAAAAATAATTTAAAACAAAATTTGTTGTCACATTTGGTTCTAACATATTTTGGACCTTTGAAAAAGCAGGAAATCAGTTAAGAATCATGTTTTTATACTACTGTACGTGAATAACATGTCAAAGTGGTAAGAAGGAATGGGGCGGGAGAGGCAATATAGAGAAAATAATGGGTTAAAAATGAAGGTTCTGACAGAATAATTCCAAATAATTACTATAGATACTCCCTCCCCATCATGTAGGTGGAGCTTAACTCCCCCGTCCCCCTTGACTGTGAGCTTTGATAACTTTCTTCCATAAAGCAGAGCAGAGAGAGTGGGAAGATGGTGACTTTACAGTGGAGACACCAGTTAAACAGTACTTCCGTCAGGTTTTCAAGGCTATCATCATCAAAGATAAGTCATGTTAGTGGGCTGTACCCTTGATATGATGTGTTGATAATGGCACCTCACCTCTGTGGTCTTCCTCCCCAAACCATGGCCCCAGTTAAATCACAAAAAATATATCACACAAGCCAAAACTGACAGACATTCTACAAAATACATGACTGGTAGTCTTCAAAACTGTCAAGGTCATCAAAAACAAGGAAAGTTTGGGAAACTGGCATAAACCACAAGAGACTGGGGAGACATGACAAGTTAATGTTATGTGGTCTCCTGGATGAAATACTAGAAAGGAAAAACATTATTAAGTATGTTGTTAATATCAGTATACCAATGTGAATTTCTTAGCTGTGACAGTTGTACCATATTATGTAAGATTTTAATTAGAGAGAGAAACTGGGCGAGGGGTATACATGAGCTCTCTGTATTATGTTTTGTAACTTTTCTGTAAATCTAAAACTATTCTAAAATTAAAAGCTTATTTAAACTTTTGAAAATGTGTAAAATGTAAGTGTTCTGGAGCCAGACTATCTGGGCTTATCATCCTTCTCTGTCATGTTTTAGCCATGGGACTTTAAGCAAGGGGCTTATTAGTTCTCTGAGCTTTAGTTTTCTCATGGGTGAAATGAGGGATAATAACAGCACATTCTTCATAGGTGGCTTTGAAGAATAATTGACTAATATAGTTCTTTTAGGACTCTGCTTGGCATATAGTAAATACTTTACATATATACAAATCGTTGTTATTTTAATTACATCATTTTATGCCAAATATTCAGTAGAGCTTCCAGTAGAGCTAATATTCATATAAACCTATAATTTAAAACATGAAATCAGAGTTAGACAAATTAAGTAAGCGCAACGTTTAAATACAGCTATCATATTAAGAATACAATCTGCAGTAGAACGTAGCGATACAAACTGAGGCCCCATCACTATTGTATTCCCTTAATGTCAGCAATAAAATGGTAAGAAAAGAAGACTGGAAACTAGGAAATTAAAGCACATGTGATTCCTCTATGCAGTAGCCTATATCCCTGTGAGTCGCTGTGTGCTAACAACAAATGGACAATCAGCAAAGTCCCTAACATAGAAACCATCCTCAAAGTGTTGTCCTGTTGGTTTTGTTCTTTCAGAAACCATCTGTATCCACTTCCTTTCGATTTTATTTTATTCAATATCTATAAATTCCCACACACAAATGTTAACATGATTATAAAAATAGTGTGTTTTTATAATGGAAAATTCCTACAGTGTCAAAATGAAAAAAAGCTGAAAAATCACCCTTTGTCCTACTACCCAGAGAAAACCACATCTAGTATTTGGACATATATCTTCTATAGAGTTTTTCTGTATGTATTTGAAAAGATTGAATCATATCTTGTATATTCTTTTGGAACCAGCTATTTCCACTAAACAATTTGTAATTAACACCTTTCAATTAAAAATAAATTCAGAAACCTATCATCATTCTTAATGACTGGGAAGTGTTTCATTGTATGAATGAGACATTATTTACTTAACCAGCCCCATATTGATAGCTTGTTTTCAGTTTTTCATTATAATAAAATGCTGCCAGAAACATTCATTGCACAATCATCCTGTTAGTTAAGAATAATTATTAGAATAAGAAGTCCTTATTTCAATAAAATTTAATTTTTATAGATGTAGACTATTTGTTCATATCCATCCCTTCATTTAAACTCATGAAACCTACTCCCAAGAAAATCTCTTATTCACTTTATTGAGATTGTACTGAGTCTATGGAAATAATACAAAATTGTACTTTCCTATCCAAGATTAAATTATTCAGTTTTATGGCTGTTAGCATAAATGTACAGTTTGTATAAACATGTTTGGTTTTTTGTTCTACTCAAGACTTTACTTTTATTCAATTATTTTAAATAACTTTTTCACAATAAGTTCCTTAAAAATATAAACTGTTCCATATATTTTGTATTGACAAAAATGGCCTAGAGAGAACTTTAATGGGCTGTAGTTTATATAAATTTTTATGCAAAGACATATCTCCAAATATTTAGCATTTTTATTTACATAAAGCTCATGTATAATGATAATAATAGTATAACCAAATTATATTCTGATAATTTTCTGAACTTTAGACTCCACTTTTCAGCCTCTGATAGCTGTTGAACAACAATTATGTAACTTGTCAAATTACTGATTTATGGTAGAATTATTACTGTACTGTATTTGAAAGCAGAAAACTTTAAAAAGGGAATTGTACTGAAAAGAAAGAGCTCAACTTACATATTACTTTAGGTTGAATTATAAAGGAAAAGAAATTGTTATATAACTGAGATATATTATACAGCAACAGAACAAAAAGGTGAGTTTCATAAAAACATAATTTATTGATATAGCTTTGTCAAAGCTTTCATTTGAAATCTTTGTTTAACAGAAGTAATTTCCGTTGGGTAATATCTTGTTGGATTATTTCTTGTATGAAATTTTTGCTATTACTTTTTAATTTTATGGCATTAGTTTCCCAATTTTATGGGTATTCAGAGACCTTTGAGCTATGACTAGGCTTTTAATAAGTCAGATAAATAAATCATTTTAAATTTCCCATGGGATTATTGATACACTAAACTACCATTGCTCTTGTTAGAGCACAGAGACCCTCAAATGCAGATAAGCATCATGATTTATGGCAATAATAATTTCATTTACTGTAGTTATTTTACATGTCTAATGCCTCTTACAATAAAATGTCCTTTGATAATTAGGAAATGAAGATCATCAATCTATATAAAATTACTGCTGTAGAATTAAATGATGTTATGTTTTGCCCTGAAGAATTAGACGAAGCCAGATAAAGAGAAATCTAAAGAATTCTTTTGACATTAAATGTTATCAACTTAAATATTTTATTTTCTCCACTGAATTGTTTAAATTTGCAAATATTAGCTATATTATCACACAAGTAGACTCTCTCAAGACTGGTGTGATCCTTGGAGGAGGAAATTTTATAAACCCAGTATGGTTAAATCACTGAGAAAAAAAAATGCTTTTCCTCTGTGACCTTTTATGTCTAATCTTGGGAGGAATGACTATTAAATAGTGATTAGATCCACTTTAACAGGCCTATAGTATAAACTGCCAGAGACTCTTTTCTAAAGTGGCAATTGTATATCTGGCCTCTGGTAAGGCATTGCCAAGGAGATAATCAACTTTGTAAAGTCATGAAACATGGGATTATTTGGTTTGTTTTGTGTTTTAATACAAGGATTAAGTTCATTCATTTGCCTGTGAACTGTACATAGAAAGGTAGTTAATAACTTTGAAGCACAAAATTAATAGCTTGTTACCCAAGACACCTAATATAATTAGCTCCCACACACTGAGTCTTTATAAAATAATGTGAAAGGAAATAAAGATCGGTTAGTAAAAGTCTTTATGTTTTTCTTTCTAAGGTTCTTTTTTCCCTATTCTCTTTTTTTCTTCCTTTGGTTGAAGGGAGCAGTTCACAGTTTTAACAAGTTCAGTGAATTCATTTCTGGAACATAATAACCATGTTCATATGTATATAAGGTGAGCTGGGATATGCTACAATCTGAAATTTCACTGTTAAATCATTTTCCTTGACATTGTGATACATGCAAGAAAGGAAGGAAGATGATGGAATTTTGATGAATTATATTCAAGACATTTTGAATTGGCAGGTAAATAGACACCTAATTCTCCAAGCAGTAACTCTGCTCTTAGGTGGAAAGAGTATTTATTTTCACTTCTTTAGCATTACCCAGTTTTTAATGTGGCATGGTGTATTCTATTCACCTCCATTAGTTGCAAAATAAGCAGCAAATGCATTCATCCAGGTGAATATATATTCAGAGTGACAAAATCACAACTAATAAAAAATTTGTATTCTAAACATATTATTCTGAATTGAAAAAGAAGGGTACTTGCACAACCCTGGGAATATGTTTCTCTCTCACTTCAAAACAGCTGAACAAATGGCAGGGAATGCTTGCACAGCTGTCTGATACCTTTGGCAGATGCTTCTGGGTCTCTGTGGCTCATGGCCCATTGTGTAACAGTCATGACAAAGGAGCTGGAATGATTCTGTTTTTCAGATCTGTTCTTTTTCTCTCTGTATTTGAACGTTGATAACCCTGACAAATCACACCTTTCCTTGTCTCCTAGGTCTCCTGGCTTATAATGAAATTTCATCCACTGGTTGTTAAACTATTGTGCATTATTTGACTGGTACAATTGTTAAAATAGTCCTCTTCATCAATATATGCCATTCAGAATTTGAGTGTGTGTGTTTGTGTGAGAGAGAGAGAGTGTGTGTGTGTGTGTGTAATGAGCCACATGCAACTTTGAAAGCTACTATAGTACTCAGTCTGGCTTTTGAGTTGGATTATTCCTTAAGCCGCTGTGCTTTGCATTAAACTGACTGTGGAGATATAGTTTGCAGATTCAGTTCCTGTCCTTGTTTCCTCCACATGGCTCTGATTCCAGGGTCTTTAGAACTGGAACCGTAATCCTGCAGCTTCATGATTGGTTAGGGAAGCCTTGTAGAATGTAAGGGAAAGCTGATATCACCTCCTTGACGGTTATTACCATTCAAGTGGATGTATTATAACAGCCACATGGTTAGGATGGAATATTGCTATCACAGATTTGTATCATCATTACCATTACTGGATTTGCTTTAGGTTATTTCTGCCATACTACTTCAGCAGTTACTCTGTAGCACTAGGTACAATGAAGACATAAAAGAATTATGTGTCATGGTGTCAGCCTGTAGTAATGACCATGAAAATCAAGGCAGGTGGGCAAGGCATACTTCAGGAATGGAATCATGAATAATTGCTGAGCAATTGATCAGCAGATGTGAGACCCAGCAATAACAGTGGATTCTATATTAGTTAAAATACTGAACGCTAAGAGTTAAATGTTGTGCTCTAATCCAAGGTTTTTGTTTTCTACCCGCCCTCACCCACTACCCTCAGCAAGCCACCTTTTCAAATTGGACAGTAGTTTCTGCATCTGTAAAGGAGGAAGTTAAACTAAGTGATTTCAATATTGTCTTGTAGCTGTAACCATTTTTAATTTTTTTAAATGCTTGATGTTACTGTATTATGTATAAATTATGGGTGTTTAAAGAAAAATTGCTAAGAAAATTTTTATTAAGCACTAAAGAAAGTATAAGATTTTGAAGTGAAAATAAGAGGGAAAAGGAGACATCAGGCAGTGGTATAGGAGTGGGTGGAAGGTGAGGTTGAATGTTCAAGACTGCACTTTGATAGTTTAGTATTTTTAAATCTCATTTTATCCATAATGTAATAAAACAGTATAACAGGAGAGTAATGTTAAGAGCATTTTAACAAAAATAATACAGTACAGTGTGGTGGTATGTGCCTATGGTCCCAGCTACTTGGAAAGTTGAGGTGGGAGGATCACTTAGCCCAGGAGTTCAAGGCTGCAGTGAGCTATGATTGTGCCACTGCACTCCAGCCTGTGTGACAGAGTGAGACCCCGTCTCTAGAAAAGAAAAATACAATGTGGATAAAATGATAAATTCAACTGTATAAAGACTGGCAGAAGTAGAGAATTAAACAACACCTGTTGGGGTGAAGAACATTGAAAATATTAAGCTACAATTTTTAAATCAGTTTTAGAAAAACAAATAGGGACAATAGATTATAATACTCTACCTCCCACCCTGGAACAAGTACCTCTTAATTTGTACTTGTTTCCTTCAAGCTTCATCTATAGGCATAGTCATTTACATGGTGAAAAATCTTTTTTCAGAGAATCAACTGTATATAAGTAAAAGAAAAGTATGAGAAAAAAATCACCACTGAGATATAACCAACATTAAACATTTTTGTATTCCCTTTTCTAGATTTTCACAATTGAGTTCATGATAAATTTATGGTTTTGTGTTTAGCTTCTCTTTAACAGGAAATAGAGAGTCATTTCCAAGCCATTAATATGTAATTGAAAATGTTATTTTAATTATACTATAATATCTTACAAATGTGCCCAAATAGAGAAACTCAAACATTTCTCTATTACTAGATAATTTGCTTACAGTTTTTATGCTACGGTAAGCATTGCATATTTTTACCACATTTAATTATTCATTCATTCAGCAAGATTATTAGGCACTTTATGTGACAGTCACTGTGACTATGGTGGTAAACCAACAAACATAGCCCCTACTTGCTTCGAAAATATGGTCAGCTGAGCTACATTTGAATAGCTTCCAGGAAACCAGGTCAGAAAGATGTTGCAAAACTATTGTTACACATCTTGGATATAAATGATGAGAAAAAGAGTCAAAGATAACTTAAAAGTTTCAAATTTGGGGAATGAAGTGATCAGCGATGTCATTGAAAATAATGGGAACATTGAAAAGGAGTACCACTGGAGGGAGAGGAAGAAGAGAGCTCAAGGTACTGGACTTTATGTGATAGCGGGTGACCTCAGATGGACATGTCCAGTATATAACTCATACACAACAAAATCAGGGAGATGCATGGGAATCAAGGAGCCATTCACCCAAAAGAGACGATCTTGGTTCCCACGTCGTATTAGTTCTTGAATCATAAGAAGGTAGAGGGAAATGCAGTGGACCACTGCCTACCTTGTAGGGGATGTTCATGTTTTGGGGGATTGGAGGGTTAGACCAGGGGAGAAATCAGTACAGTGACACAAATCAAGGGAAGGGTGACCAGAAGAGAAATGAAGGGTAAGAATAGAAAAAGAAAATCACTCCCTGGAGCAAGATAATACTTCATTCAGCTCAGGTCTGTTCAGCGGGTAGGGGTGGTGGGTTATGAAGCCAGATTCCCTTCCTTGCTTGTTCCCAGCATGTTCTGCACACTGCTCATGTAGTTTGTGGCACATTGTATGTGCCCAGTAAATGCTTTTAGCCCAGAGGAAAAGAAAGATTTCCTCTTACAAAAGTGTAAGAGTCAACACAGAAAACACAACGTGGGTTTATTAAGAAAGGTTAGACTTTCCATGGTTATTCAAAGGAGACCTGTGATTCTCCTTGATGTTTCAGTGATGCTGGAGTGAAGGTGGGTATAGCCTCAGAGGGATGCACTAGGTTGTCCACTCTTGGCTCTGCTTCTATTAAGATTTTGCATGTGAAACAGATCCCACTGCTGAAAGAAAGGTTGAAAAACCCTGGACTAATAACATCTTAAGGTCCTCCCTGGTCAATAGTTCTATGAAAAGAAAAAGTCTATGTGGAAGAAAAGTGTTCAGAAGAGATCCAGTGAAAATGAAGATGTTGGAAAAATAAACATTGAGTGGTTCATGTGTGGAGACATTAGATGGATGTTCCAATAAAGAAAGTTCTATGCTTCTAAGCGAATGGAAATGTTGGTAGCAAACTCCAGTAAGGTCATTTGTCGTACATGAAAGCTAAGACAGTGGGATATCCATCTATAGAATAGCTAATCACATTACTGCTTAAAAAGAAACTTCTATTAAAAGACAACCTGTTTGTGACCCAGAGATTTGAATTAACTCACATAGTGAAAAAACTTTTTTTACTTCAGTGTTTTTGCATTGGAGTACCACAAACTTTCTATAAAATGGAAAATGAGAACACTTTAATTAAATCATTCATTTTCTTAGTTATTCATTTATGCAACAGATATTTATTATGTGCTTACTCTGGGCTAAATAATCTTTTCATGGTTTGAGGAGACCGCAGTACACAAAATAACATTCCTGCTGTCATAGAACTGATATTCCTGTAAGGAAAGATAGACAGTGAGAAAATAAATATATAATGTGTTTCTTAAGTGCTATTCTGAGAGATGCCATTTTACATACCATGTTCTGGGGAGTTTTCTCTCAGAGGTGATACTTGTTCACTGAAGTTTGTAAGGGCACCAAACTCACAAATAACAGGGATCAGAGCATTTGAGGTAGAGGGAGTAGCAACTTGGGTGGGTTTAATGATAATAGTATTAAATGAGAATTCTCATGCCTGCATATGTTAAATTAAGGATTATTCTCCCATGTATTGAAGTCATCCTTTATATGAAGCATTTTCTTACTTGGGAAATGCTTGCTTTGTGTGGAACGTTAAATTTCTGTATATGTTACAATTCAGGCATTAGATTGAGTGAATCCACAGAGTTTGAAGTACAACTGAATACGTATTCCAAGTAGGAATTATGCTGGGGCTAGGGATTTGGGCTTTCTGAGTCAGTTCATCATGAGAGTTAGTATAGATACAAGAAAATGGAAATGTTTCTGTTTTGGAGAGTAGATGACAGTTCAGAAGGGAGAAGGGAGGAAGAATGTCCAGAGGATGAAGAGACCCAGAGAGTGGTTTTTTTGAAAGTCAAAAGTATAAGAATTTCAAGAAGGAACTATGTATCAGCTGCATCAAATACTCAGAAAGCTGAGACAGGCCACTGGTTGGTGACTTTTGAGTGCTGAATATGTGAAGCCAGGTTACAATGGATTTAAAGGGTGAGTGGGTAGTGAAGAATTGGGGGACACTGAGCCTGTAGACAACTTTGAGAATTGGGTCAATGAAGAGCATTGATGTCACCTTGAGGATATTTTACAATCAATATTCATATATTTTATAATCTAAGTATTTTTAAAATAATGAAAACCAGTATATTTGTAAGGTAAAGGACACCAAAGATCCAAAAAGGCATACTGGATGGATCAAGGTATTGGAGCAGGCAAGAGAGGATGGGTGGAGGAGACAGTGCCTTGAAATGTGGATGAAAAATTTTTCTGAAAGAAGAAGGGGAAGGAAGGAGGGGGAGATTTCAATAAATGTTTTAGAGGAGAGAGAAGAAATTTGAAGATTTTATGATCTGCATGATTCCTACGTGAAAGGGAGTGGGGTATGGCTGGCGCAGTGATGTGCATATGGAGGGCAGATGTTGAGGGAATGGATAATATTCATAATGCTGGTGAAATAATAAATGATTTGCAACTGATATGATAGGAAATAGTTGCTGACTAGATTTTTAATCTATTTTTTATCTGAGACATTATTATGGAAATAGAAATGTTGTCTTCCCAATTTCTGATTTGTGATAGTTTATTTACTTTTCTATTAACATAAGCTTTTATCTTTCTACCACCTGTATATATTTCCCAGTTGTAGTAATTTTTACCAAAGACTTTTCTGGAGGCTATGGTTTACCTCTGTGATCTGTCTTAAATGTTTTGAAAAAAATGTAACCTAATGTATTGCTGTTTAATATTACTATCTTTTTAATATACATGACTTTATTTTTAACATATATGACTACTTCCTGGTTGTTCTGGTTATTTTTTCTCATGTAACCACCTCAAAATCCCCTAGTTTAAATAAACAATAGTCATTTTTAAATTTTCTTTTATGGTTTCAGGGTCAGGAATTCAGTTAGAGCTTGGCTGGGCAGTTCTGGACTTGGGTTGCAGACACATGGTAGCTGGAGCTCGACTAATCAGGGCTGGAGCAGTTGGGACTAGCCAGACATTCCTGTTTCTTTCTTCAGAGTCTTAGGGCTCTCCAAGGGTTCTTGCCGTGTGGGCTGGTTTGGACTTCCTTATGTCATGGTGGTTGGGTTCCAGCAGTGGGTGGCCCAAGAGGACCAGATGGAAACTGTGTGGTTTCTCTTAATTTAGCTTCAGAAGTCACGCAGTAACTCTCTCCTGGTCAGAGCAGTCACAAACTCTCACCCAAAGTGAAGGGAAGGGGACATAGATCCCATTTGTACATAAGAATGTCAACAACACTGGGGCTGTGTTTTCAAGCTGCCACACTGACCATGTAAATTTTCATTAGAGCATATCACCAAGTCGAGCTGATAAACAGCTTTGTAGGGAAAAACTCCAGGAAACAATTTTATCAAGTTCCTGAATTTTTTGTTTTTCCCATACTCCTTATAGCCATTATATTACTGCTTCCCATGCTAAATATAAAGCGTGAATTGTCAAGAGTGTTACTTGGTGGGTCATGAGGTCCCTCATTTGCTCACCTTTTTTCTTCCCTTTTTGACTAACAAGTTCATGGATGTGTCAGACTGAAAAAGATGGCGAAATACTGCCGTAGTGTGACACATCTGAGGCAAGTGGGGAGGTGGTGACACTTCTTAGCAGATTCCCTGAATGTTATCCATAAAGCGTGTTTTCATAATTCACATTCTGCCTTTGAGTAAAACTTTCATTTGCAGAATACTTCCCCACGTAAATCTGATTTCTCAGAACATTACATATGTTATCTCTTGAGGTGAGCAGCATCTAAGATGGCTCCTAGTGTGCCCACCGCCTGGCGTTTATGCCCTTGTGTAATGCTTTCCCCTTGAGCGTGGGCTGGACCTCGTTACTTGCTTCTAATGGATAGAATATGGCAAAAGTGATGGGATATCACTTCTGAGACTAGGTGACAAAATGATTGTTACTTCTTGCTCACTTTGTCTTCCTCTCTTACCGGCTCGCTCTGAGGGAAGCCAGCTGCCATGTTACAAGTTGCTCTGAGGAGCGGCCCTCATATCAAGGAACTGATGTTTCCAGCCAACAGCCGGTGTAAACCTGAGGCTTGACCTAAGCTTTGTGAGTGAGCTTAGAAGTGGATGCCTCCCCAGAGGAGACCACAGCCATGGTTAACACCTTAATTGCCTCCTTATGAAAGACTGAGCCAAAGGCACCTAGCCAAGATTCATTGGAATTCCTGACCAAAGAAAACTGTAAGATAATAAGTGTTTGTTACTTAAACCCACTGGATTTTGTAGTAACTTGTTGCACACCAATAATTACCTAATATAACTCTTTTATAGAGATATACTAATAGATAACTAATATATCCCATGACCAAGAAAGAGTAGATACTATTATTACTCTTATTTTATAGCAGAGAAAATTATCTTTGGAGATCATATGAACTTCCCTAGGAAGACATGTTTAGTGTGTGCCAGAACTGAGACTAAATGCCAAATCTGCTTACTCTTTCATCAGAATACTCTGTCTTTTTGTTTGGTTGTTTTTGCTCTGATTCTTAATCAGGAGTATGTCTTAGAATGACTTAGAGTTATTTGTTGAATGCACATTCTTAGACCCCACTGAGGATTCTGAATCAGAGTCTCAGGGGATGGGACATCCCTCTGTAGTAAAACAGATAAGCAGTCCCTGGTTGATGAGTTCTCTTAAGAACTCTACTCTAAAAGATACATGGAATTCTTTGAAATGTTAAGCATGTCTTAAATTTCCTGGCCTTATGTGACAACCTTAAAACCTAGATAGTGTGGACATTCTATCTGGAATGTGGAAGTCATTCTTCGGTTAGACTGAGTCCTTTGTTTCTCACAGAGATACTTTTAATAGGACCTCGGGACCCTCCCTTATAATGAGTATATTCATGGCTTTGTGCTACTAGTATCAGGTGACTATTATTAGAATTGCATACACAAGCAAATGAATATTTGTAATCATCATGTCCCAGCACTGTGACTTCTTATCTTAGCTGGCCACTTGATTGACACTCTGTTTTCCACTCTCATTTTACAACTTACCTTTTCTTATGCTTCAGAAGTCTTTACCCTCAAGGATAAATCTGTCCAGGATGTTAATCTTTTAGTGAGGCATGAGTTCATTTAAAATGTGACCTTGTATCATCTCTTGCCCAACGCCCTGCAAGAAAAAAGCCTCCTCAAAATATTCTATCCTAAATTGATTTCTTATGTCTCACTATTACATAACTTGATAAAAAGCTATGGCTGTTTGATTAAAATTTATCATAAAATAATCTACCCAAGTCATTGAAGCATTTCCCTTAGAGAACAGTTTTATTCTAAGTCAAGTTAACAGATTATCTGACCTTGGAGCTGAATTTGTCCTCTATCTCATTTGTCTCTTTTGACAATGACAGTCATACATTTCCATGTAATGTGTATGTATGGAGGCTATGGCTTTCATATTCTTACTAAAATCTCTTTGTGGGTTTAGTTGTACTGGAAGTGTTGAAAACTGTATTTTAGATATACCATTCAATTAAATTTTTCTTAGTATAATACCTAATATAAATTCAGGCTTCTATTAGTTTTGAATAACTCTAGACATGAAAATTGTCAGTGAATCTGAGTCTCTGTGTGGGCATATATTCTTCTCCAGGACAAAAGCAAATGTCAGTATTGTCATATTTTACCTTTCACGTTGGTCAATCCCTGGTAAAGATGCAAGAATTGGTTTAGAGACACATATGGTGCTATTAAACTTCTGTGCCTAAGTATCTGCCAGTTTTTCCTCTTCCTCTATCTCCAATGTCTAAATATAACCCAACATTCAAAATATATGAAATGTTCCCCCTCACCAGTGAATTTTTCTCTGATTTTTCAATTGGAAATTTTCTTTCCTCCTCCTGGACCTCTTGGTCTCTTTGCCCAAACTTTCTGGTGTCTCTCTTCAGTGTCTGCCTTGCACTGCAGCTGTTTTGCTCTTATTCTCCTAATAGAGTTTAGGATTTGAGAGTAGAGGTAGGAAGATAAGGACTACTTTGTGTGGAGCAAACAGTATGTGCCCTGACATGGCTTAGATATTGACTTGTGATGACAGAATTATTGCAGAGGCCAAGGACATTTCTTGAACTTCTCTGTGTCCCTTTTTAAATACATCTTTTGGAGAATTCTGTGGGAATGAAGTTAGAACCAAAGTTTAAAAATTAAAGATGGTTTTCCTTCTTTCATTTGTTTGTTTAAAAACAGATGCAAATTCATGCTTTTTGTTAGTTTCTCCTGTTGCAGTTCTTTGTTCTAATAATACCTAAATCATTAATGGCAGATAACATTTAACATTCAGATGCAGAGTTCATTTCCTTGAAGCTTAAGAGAACAAATTACTATCAATTTGCTCTAAGTAAAATTTGGTATTAAAAATGTTTCATGTTTGCCAAGTAGAAAGTAAACAGCTGAGAGGTGTTAATAAAACCTTTTTGGGAGAATAATATTAGGTTCTTTTCTTGGCTCTCATATTATTCATGATAAAATGAAATATTGCTTATCTCTCATATAGAATAGTGATATATGCACATTTAATTTGATTATTGACTCTTGGGATGTGATTCAAGTCATTCAGCAGTTGTGAGTGTCTTTAGTAAGCCTGGCATTGGGCTTCAGTGAACTTCTATTTTGAAGAAGTTTGACAAAATTTTTATTGAATGTTCTTTCTACTGCTTAGTACTGGGAATGCCACTCTGAGGATATTATGAAGGTAAAATAATAAAGGAACTAAAATTGATTTTCAATTCCTTATTACTTTTCTACCTTATACCAAAAATCTTTTTTAGGCATAAATAATCAGTGCATAGAGTGGCTCATCTCATTATTTTGATCTTCCTAATATACCATGATGTCAAATTAGATGTGAAATGGAAAGAGGATTAACTTGAATGACATTTTAACCACCTTTCTAGCAAAAAATATTTTAGATGAATATAGTGTGTTTTTTGTTTATCTTTCCAAATGTTAAGCTAATTTTTACAAGCAATAAAATATGCTATTATATGAGAAATCTCAGTACCTTCCACTTAATTTTGTTGTCAACCTAAAACTGCTTTAAAAAATAAAATACATGATTTAAAAAAAGGATGTTGTGGATGAATAAAAACAGAATACTGTCCACAAAATCCATTCTTTTCTTTTGAGTTAATAGTAAGATTGTCCTTTCAGGAATTTCATCTTCTGTCAGTGAGACACAGTGCAGAAGTGAATAGACACTTGGGCAATAAAAATATTTATTCTCTGACAGGTTTATGGAAACTGTGGTAGGTGGGGTAGAGAGGTATCTTAGTCCATTTTCTGTTGCTGTAATAGAATACCACAGACTGGGTAACTTAAAAAGAAAATAGGCCAGGCGCGGTGGCTCACGCCTGTAATCCTAGCACTTTGGGAGGCCCAGGTGGGCAGATCACGAGGTCAGGAGATCAAAATCGTCCTGGCTGACACGGTGAAACCCCGTCTCTATTAAAAATACAAAAAATTAGCTGGGTGTGGTTGCAGGCACCTGTAGTCCCAGCTACTCGGGAGGCTGAGGCAGGAGAATGGCCTGAACCCGGGAGGTGGAGCTTGCAGTGAGCGGAGGTCGCGCCACTGCACTCCAGCCTGGGCGACAGAGTGAGCCTCCATCTCAAAAATTAAATAAATAAATAAATAAATAAATAAATAAATAAATAAATAAATAAATAAATTTACTTGTTAGAGTTCTGGAGGCTGGGAAGTGCAAGGCTGAGGGGCTGCATCTGGTGAGGGCCTTCTTATGTCGTAACATCGTGGAGAGCATCAGATGGCTAGAGGGCAAGAGCATGTCAGCTCCGGTTCTCTTTTTCTCTTCTTATAAAGCCACCAGTTCCATCATGGGGGAGTTTATCTAGTTCTAATTACCTCCCAAAGGCCCCATCTCCAAATGTCATCAACACGTGAATTTGTGGATTAGGTTTCCAAAACTCGAAGTTTGGGGGAACACAGTAAAACTGTAGCAGGAGGTGGTGCCAAAATAAGCAAATGCCAGCCTATGAAGCAGGGGAATTAACGGTATAATAGGGGATCAAGCTGAAGCATTAAAAACCTGTCACCAGGGCCGGGCAGGGTGGCTCACGCCTGTAATCCCAGCACTTTAGGAGGTCGAGGTGGGCAGATCATGAGGTCAGGAGTTTGAGACCAGCCTGGCCAACATGGTGAAACCCCGTCTCTACTTAAAAAAAAAAAAAAAAAAAAAAATTAGCCAGGCATGGTGGCACGTGCCTGTAGTCCTAGCTACTCGGGAGGCTGAGGCAGGAGAATCACTTGAACCTGGGAGGCGGAGGTTGCAGTGAGCCGAGATCATGCCACTGCACTCCAGCCTGGGTGACAGAGCGAGACTCTGTCACAAAACAAAACAAAAACCTGTCATCAGTACTCCGGGGTAGGAAAAACTGTTGGGAGACATTGCTGCTGACCTTTTCCTTCCTGTGTATTTAAGTTGTTATGAATTGGTTAAAATGGCAGCATTCACTTATTTGAGCAGAGCTGTGTCAACATTACTTCAAAAAAGGTAAGAAATGCGATACCGTATTATCATTCACACAAAACTCAGCAACTTTTAATAGAAAATAATCAACCTTCTACTCTTGAGTTTTAAGAGTGGCCTATTTGTTCAAACATAGGTATTTTGCGGTTTACAAAAAATTATTATTACTTAGTAGTATAACTGTTCTGTCTCAGCCACCACTTTAGCATTTCTTTAATACCAATTTGAAAAAAGTAATGACTGGGCCATATGAAATAGTTTCATCTTCTCTAGAGATGTATACAATTATTTGACTTCTAGTTTCTAAAGTGGTGATTTTATTTATGAAAATACCACAATAAGCAAGCTGAATTTTTTTTTATTGTTTCAGTAAGCCAACTGCTTGGTATTTCTTTGCTTAGAAAGTTAGCTGAAAAATACACAGCAGAATGCTCACTTCCTCTTGCTTTTTGACTTACCATCCCCCTGTAGGCCTGCAGCCCAAGAATGGAGTTTGACAAATGCCAGGAATCTAGCCTATAATTTGTGTTTAGTGTTCAAAACCCTATACTTAAGTAAAAAGAACTACAAACCAGTCTTCTGTAGGCTACTTCCAATTCACTGCTCAATATTTTGCCATCTCTTTTGATGTGATCCTGTGGCTATGGCTTACTTTTTGCCAAAAAACAGCTGTGGCTTACTTTTTGCTGATGTACACACTTATTCCAGATTGTTTCCACCGATAGGCAGGCCTGACATGCCACACCATATGTTTATAACATTGGGATAGGATTCAAGAAAGTAATAGAAGGATATAGCCGAGATTCGTGTTAGTATAAGTAGTTTATTAAGGTGTTGCTACAATGACAGAGAGTACTCTTTATTCCCTCCACATAACCCAGGCTGCTCTTTGAGAACTTTTTTTGCTTCAGGGCTACCTGTGAAAATATGTAGGACAAGTTTTAGAAAACAGAAAGACAAAGACGAGAATTTGTTTTAAGAGGCTCTTTCCCAAAGTCTTAAGAAAGGAGATTATCTAAGTGAGGTCTTCACATTTAATGACATTCTCAAAACAGCAGTTTGTGAAGCGAATCATCTAGAATGTTTATGCTTTGGGAAATTCAGGAGGTCAACAGAGTAACTAAGAGGATTACACATTTAAAACTCAGTGCATTTCTAAATGCCTTTATTCATATTTGTATGGTCTTCGCTGGAATAAAATTTATGGGAGCAAGCTATTCATGTCAGATTAGTTTTTGGAAATACATAACTAAATTCAGAAATAGCAACTACAGATCAGCAGGCAAAAATATTAGTTTTTTGTTATTGTTACTGATTTTTTTTGTCTTAAACTCTGAAAACTCTTAAAATTAATCTTTACCTTTGTGCTCTGAAGCAGCTTTTGGTTAAAGATGCTTTCTTTTCTTTTGTTCTAGTCCATCTGTTTATGAAAAAATGTTATCCCAATGAAATAGGCTTTTAAATATTGGGGAGAAAGAGTATACTGTCTAGGATGACAGATTAATTCCCTTCTTTTTCCCTTAAGGGAGACTAGTAAGAATTTGAAGACGTATTGGTGCTGATAGCTTACCCCTAAGGTCTGTGTGTTCTACCAAAAATAATGAAAAAAGGAAATTTAGTCCTGCTACTGACTCTCAGAATACATATCTTTGATAATAGCAGCCTGTCACTTCAGATGGTAAGATAAAAAAATCACTCAGAAGAGAAAGAAGAAAGCAAATGAAGAGATTTTATCCACGGTGTGTTGCAGCTTAACCTGCTGGATAAATAATATAGTGATAATGGAAATACAATATGAAGCTTCCTTCAATAGTGGCTCCGTTTTTTATTGTTTCTTTCATGGGAAAGGCAATACTTTTTTCAAATATGAATATAAAGAAACTTTCTTTTTATCTTCTTACTCTCTCCTTTACTTCTATTTAGTATTTCATTAATCCCACTCAAACCCAAGAGGGAAAATTAGGATATGTTGCAGTAATTTGCGTATGTATCTCCTAGCAATGTCCCAGGAACAAAGTTGGTTGAGCCGAGTACCCTGTGTGCTACCTCCATTAAAATACCCAACACATAAACCTTTCATGTAACCAGAGCTGTCAGAGCTTAAACCCAGTTGTTGTCTTTAAAGCTCTTTGTCTTTGCATTACACTATGTTTAAGCCCAATATAAGTGATACAACTTAACAATTTGTAATGAACTAATGGAATTTATGACTCAACGAGGTGATAGTAAATATGGAAGTATGTCAAGTTTATTTAAGGTAAATTCTGGAATGAAAGATTACCTCTGGACTGGTTGTTGGAAGACCCAACCTGTAGTCCCGTCTATTTGTAACTGGGTTTAAGGAAGGTTTGATTTATTTACCTATAGAATGAGGTTAAAGAATTCATAGCCTGCAAATAAAAAACATATTAGTGTAATTGTTTGTTGAAATGAAATTTCACCAATAATGCCAAATTTCCCCTGTGTAGTATCCCCCCAACCTCCTTAGAGTGTCTCCAAGAAAGTACAGGACTCCAAGGAACATACTATGAAGCACTAGATCAAATGATGTTTACAGTATCTCCGAAATTGTTTCGTTTTCTCCACAGTAGTTATATTTGCTTTATGTTATAATATCTCTTATATATTTAAAAATTAATGTCATAAAGATTTCTTTATGCCTTTATGTTCTGAATGTATTACCTTCATTAAAATATTTGTCTTCTGATTTTTCTTAGCTATTTATTTTGATCACTTGTGTAGTGTAAGTATTTTGATCCCACAGCAGTTTTTTCCATAACTCCTAGTATGAACTGCCTTTTACTAAAAGTAAGTATTCATAAACCAACTCAACCAATATGTATTGAGTATCTACTTTATGTCAGTTACTGTGTTAGAACCTAGGATGTAAAAGCAAACAAGACATTGTCTTCACCTTCAGGGATCTCACAGTCTGGCCAAGGAGAAAGATAGGAGGCAGATTGTCATGACACCACGTGTTAAGTGCTGAGCCCCAGCCTCTTGAATCTAGCCTCGTGATTAATTTATCTTCTTGAATGTTTAATAAGAATATCAGATGTGGCCGGGCCCGGTGGTTCACACCTGTAATTCAGCACTTTGGGAGGCCGAGACGGGTGGATCACCAGGTCAGGAGATCGAGACCATCCTGGCTAACACGGTGAAACCCTGTCTCTACTAAAAATACAAAAAATTAGCTGGGCATGGTGGCGGGTGCCTGTAGTCCCAGCTGTTTGGGAGGCTGAGGCAGGAGAATGGCATGAACCTGGGAGGCGGAGCTTATAGTGAGCTGAGATCACGCCACTGCACTCCAGCCTGGCGACAGTGCAAGACTCCGTCTCAAAAAAAAAAAAACAAAAAACAAACAAACAGATGCAATCTATCTAAGTCATAGCTCTTAATATATCAAACAAAATCATTCAAATTTGTTCCTCTCCAATTTTTCCTATTTCAGTGAATGGCAGTATCCTTCACCCAGTGGCTCAAGCCCACAATTTAAGAGTCACTCTTAATTCTTATCCTGTCCTCATCCCATGCATCAGATGTATCAGCTAGTTCTATTAATTCTAGTTGTAAAATAGATATTGATCCACAGTTTTCCACCATACTAGTCCTAGTCATCATTATGTCTCACCTGGTCACTGTTGCAGTCTCCATATCACCTCCATTTTGCCCCCACCCCTTGACAACACTCCTGTCATCTTAAATGGCAGCCATGGTGTGTTAGCTAGCGGATTGGTTTGCCTACTGAAAAAGAGGCAAAAATGACATGTCTTAGAAAAAAATAAATCGTTTGTTCCTTTCTCATGTGTAATGCAAGCTGGTGGATGGATGGGCTGTGCTGCATGAAGTCCTTCAGGTTCCTGGGTTTCTTTTATCTGGGGTCCTTCTCTCTCCTTGGGTATTGCCATCATCTACATAGTAGAAGCTGGGTAACCACCACAGCATCAAATTCCAGAAATCCAGGAGCTTCTTCCTAAAGGTGTGACCTAGAAGTTGCACACTTCCACCCATATAATTTTGTCCAGAACCCTGTTACATGGCCAGAACAAGATAATAAGGAGATTGGGAAATGTAACCTCTAGCTGGGTCACTGGGTGTTCATATAAAATTCAAGAAAATTGATTGTTTATTGGAGAAAATAGAAAATGGTTATGGGGGCAGGCAGTAAGTAAACTCCATTGCCCAGGGTGGTTATTTTAAAATGTCAGATTATGCTGGTCCCCGTGTATCACCCTTTGATAACTTGCAGTATACCTTGACTAAAAAGCCAGATTCCCCTAAACACACTGTATCAAAATATGTGGAATAGAGCTAAAGCAGTGCTTAGAGGGAAATGTATAGCATTAAAATCTTATACTAGAAAACAAGAAAGATTTAAAATGAATGATCTGTGCGTTCATACTACAAAGTAGAAGTATAGAAGCAAATTAAATTGAAAGCAAGCAGAAAGAACAAAATGATAAATGTGAAAGAAGAGATATATGAAATTGAAAACATAAAACCAGTAGAAAACTGCGATGAAATCAATAGCTGGTTTTTTGAAATGATTAGTAAGTGTGATAAACATCTAGCCTGACTTACTAAGAAAAGAAAGAAGAGATGTCACTTTCCATTCTGAAGACATTAAAAGGCTAATAAAGGAACATTGTGAATAAATATATGCTAATAAAGTTGATAACTTAGATGAAATGGACAAATTCCTTGAAATATACAAACCTATTAAAGCTTATTTGAGGAGATACAAGTAACCAATCTACTGGGGAGTGGTATTGGTGAGGGGCATTTCCAACTATTTTCTTTTAAGCCTAAAGGAATGTGAGCAAGGTCAATAGAAGGACAAAGCCAGTATTAAAATTTTGGATTTTGAAGGAGACTCCTATTTCCTTAAAGAATATCAATTGATGTCATCTTCTGGTAGTAAGTTGTTGGTAAGTTGGATGACTTGGAACCTAAAGGACACAGGGGAAGTTTTGAAGTGAAGTGGTGAGTAGTGTGCAGTTCTGACCGTGGGAAATTAATATTGAAATTATTGAACAGCACTGAGGCCCAATTTGAGGTTTAAAGTTGTTGCATTCACCAATGGATGGTTATCATAGAAGTTTCCTGTACCAATCAGGGTTCAGCCTGGTCAAAACCACACTATAATTTGAACAAGGAAGGCTTAATATACTTGTGAACTATTTACAAGGGATTTGCTACTAAGAGGATGTAAAAGAAAAATCTGAAGAATACCCTGACGCTGAGGGAGAGAACCCAAGAAAGAAACCATCGTGGAAAGGCTCTCCCTCGCCAAGTTCAGATTCAGATCTCATTGGAGAAGGAGTGGCGTGGCCCACTGGGTGATGGAGAGGTTCATTGTGTTACCCTGGGCCAGATCTGGCCCATAGCAGCAGTACAGAGGCTGGTGGCATGAGATTCCAGGTCAGCATTAGCTCGCTGGTGGCTTCCCTCTGGGTGCCAGTGGGCCCAGGTCGGTGGGCAGGGCATTGTGAGCAGGAAATCCCCTCCTGGGTTCTAGCAGGCTGAGGCTGGTGAGCCAGCAGGGAACTGCTGACAAGGGCTGGAAAGCTGGAAGGTGAACACCACTTCATGGTGGGTGCGCTGCTGGGAACACAAGCCACTGGATCAAGATCCTTCCTTGTTCAGGGTCCCTCCAGCACCATCTACTGACAAAACTTAGCATCTTGTCAGCTGGCAGGGGAGAAATATTCCAATATCACAAGGAGGCAATGGAAGATACCCTTGGAGTGGAACAGCATTACACGTAAGCAGAAACTTAAGGTCTACCCTGAGCACTAATTAAAAATTTCAAAGGCTTTATTTTTTTAAATCACACATGAATACATATCATTTTATTATTAACCAAAGGAGAAATAAATCAATCTTACACATTGTGGGTCAAAGGTTATAGCTCCTAGTCCAAGCAAGATGACAGCTGAATTCCAATTCAGTTGACTTGTGGTCAGGGCACCCTGGAACATAAGCAATTTAAACTGAGTTTTCTACACTTGGATAAAATGGCACATTTTGGCAGAATTTTAAGGTTTACAGTTTCACATTCCAAGGTGTGGCCATTGTACCATTCTGACACAGAATTGGCATCTCTAATTAATGTTATGTAAAACAGAGGCCTGTGAGGCAGAACTGGAGGAGACCATTCCTTGTGAAGCAAATAGTGGTATTTTTAGAACCAAACCGGATTTTTCTTTTGGGGTCCACATGGCACTTAACAGATGGTGATGTGGGCGACTGTGGTTTAAGATCTGACTCGGTTCATAAAGACACGCAGTCTTGTCCTGGTCCCACCCTATAGGCAGTGATGGCTCCAGGCTCATCCAAACAACTCTGCAACAAGATGGTGTCAGCTATCCCCGTGGGTGGACACCACTGGACCCCACAGACAGGCAGCGCCTGGACTGCAGGGCATCTGGGAACTCAGCCTGCTTCAGCCTGCTGGCGATGTTCAGAATTAGCATAAGCATGCTTATTTTAATTTGAAAAAGAACTTGAAGTTTTTCCCCTCATGGCTCTTTTTAGTTCTTAAAGAATATAAGTTTCCATTGAAACTACCCTTCCCCAAAGGCTACTACCCTTCTTTGAATTGTTCTTTAATATTCCATTCTGTCTGCTATATAGGCTGCATTTATTCAGAAACCAATTCTGGCAAGTTAAGTAGAAAGAAGAGAGAAAGCCATTTAACATGTGCTCATTTTCTTTTTTCAGAAAACATTACACATAACTCCTGGATAGAAATTCCTTACTACCAACACATGTGCTACTAAATTCATTTTCTTAATTTGATCACATTTTATTTTTAAAAATAATTTGTTCCCTATATCAATATCCTGTTCCACTTATTTGAAATGTATTTGATCTTGTTTTTGTGATTTGTTGAATTAAAAAGTACTCAGAATTCCACTAGATTTTGGAAATATGTAAATTTAAAAATTAAAGTTATCTCCAACCTCACTATAATTCCCTGTCTGGTAATGTTTATTAAAACTTTCACTTATATATTGTCTTTTATGCCCATGCAATCATTCACATAAACAGTATGTGTTTGTGAGTGATGTGTGTTTCACCCCAAAATGATACAAACATGGTTTTCAACTTACCTTTGTCACCTAAATAAATCAGTCACGGATAGCTTTCTCAGCAATTTCATATAAATCTTCATTTTGCTTGAACAGTTGCATAATGATCCATTCTATGGCTGTTACATATTTATCCCACCTATTCCTGAAAATTTATGTCGTGCCAATTTTGTTTTTGTTTTTGTTTTTACTGTCATGGAACGACAAGCCTGCTGCATCCTTGTTCATACTTAGACCTTTATGCACTCATATGTTATCTTGGTAGAAACGATTCCTAGAGGAGGACTGCTGGGTGCACCTTGAACATTTTTATAAATTTTGACAAATAATGCTCCAAAACTGTTGAACCAGTCTACGCTCCCATCAGCAGTGATACATGCACCCTCTCATCCCACCTTAGTGCCGGTGTTACTGACTCTCCACTAGAAGCTGCCCTCTGCCTGGACTGGTTGGCACTTGAGTTAACATTTTTGTTCAACCGTGATTTGCTTTCCTAAGACACAATAAACTCAACAAAACCTGGTTTTCAATCTTAGATAATTTGCCGCAGTAGCATTATTCCCTGGAGAACAGTATCAGACCAGACTTTCCTGGGACTTACCAAAGCATACACTGTGCATAGTCAGGTGTGGGCCACACCACTAAGTTAACCAGGGTCAGTTTTCCACATCCCACGGAAAGGGAGATTAAGTTATGTTAGTTATTTTCTACACCGTATGCATTTCCAGACAGAACACTGCTAGACACATTTATAAAATGTATAACAATCAGATAACTGTTACCAGTAATTGGCAGCCAAACAAATCCACCCCAGCTACAAATCCACCCACCACAGGAGCAAAATAAATGTTATTTTTCCTTTTTCCCAGATGAATAGAACCCTCAGATTCATTTCAGCTGTATAGAATGAAAAAGCCTTCCAGCTAGCAGCTGTCAGTAAACTGTTCTTTTTTTCTATATAGACAATATAACATCAATAAAGATAGTTTGTGAAAACAGGAGGGAGGAAAAAAAAACAAAAATCCTGACAAGTACTTTATTTTTATTTTTACACATGTCCTTCTATTTTATGTCCATCTGTCAGTATCTTTATGTGCTTGAAATCTTTTTATGAATACATTTTTACATTATATTTTCATTATAAACACAATATTTCACTAGATACTCCATGTAAGAGTTGCAGCCTTTGTGGTCAGTGTGTGTATGGTTCAGTGAGGGATGGTGCAGACCTCCCCAGAAAAGACTTCTGCTTCTTTAGATATTCCAGTATTGGATTAGGATTGTTCATTCTGGGTATACCAGAGCCTTACAGGGCACCTAGAAATGGGAGCCAGTGCCGGGAGAAGGCCAAAACAAAAACAAAAACAGTGGATGGTGGAGGCAGCATTAGTTGCAGTAATTCCACTCAGGAATTTGTTGTCTGACACTTCACAAAGCTCTGCTAACTCAAGGTGAAGCCAGCTAGCAACCTGAAATTGTGAACTTAGTGTGGCTGGAGGGATAACCAGAATAATCAAGGGTGAGAGAAAGACAGGCAGGTGAGGAAAATGAACAAACAGCTACCTGAACAAGCAGTGCAGCCTGTGATCTCAGTTTAGAATAAAGACCAAATGAAATGTAAACTTTCTTAAATTCAGACTGCATTTGAAGTCATTGTTTGAGGTTTCATGTGTTTTTGTTGTTTGTTGTTAATTTTGCTCCTTCCTTCCCTCCCTCCCTTCTTGTATTTGTATTATGTCCCCCAAATGCCTATTATTTGGCAGTAATTTTTTTTCTTAAAGCCTTTAATATCAGAATCTCAAAAAGACTGAAACATATCAAAGTGAGTGGGGGAGAATTTGCAGTTTGAATAAGCATGTTCAGTTTTTCTTTTTCTGTGAGGATACTTGATTACTTCTGAAATTTTAAATAACAGTCATGAAAGGCTTAAGGGTTTTATATTTAAAAGAGGGTATTGAGTTAACTAAAGTGTAGAAATGCTACTGTACAAGAGTACAAAGTTGTATTCCATGTTAAATTTTTACCTCTTTATGTCATTCTTTTTAAAAATTTTAATTACTTTATCAGGGTATAATTGACATACTGTAAATTGCATGTTTAAGGTGTACAGCTTAAGTTTTGACATGTATATAATCCCATGAAATCATCACCACATTCAAGATAGTGATCTATCCATCATTCCCCCTCAATTTCTTTGAACCTCCTTGTAGTCCCCCCTTTCCTTCCCTCTTTCTGCTTCCATCCCCAAGCGACTACTCATCTGCCTGCTGTCACTGTAGATTAGTTTGCATTCTCTTAAATTTTGTATAATTGGAAACATAAGGTATCTACTTTTGATTTTTGCCCTGGCTTTTTTTAGTAAGCATAACTATTTTGAGATCCATCCATGTTGTTGCTAGTGTCAGTTGTTTATTCTTTTTTTACTGCTGAGTGATATGCCATTGTATAGATATTTCACACATTTTTTAAACTCTTCACCTGTTGATGGACATTTTAGTTTCCAGTTTTGTTGTACCTTTCTATTACAAGTAAAACTGCTGTGAACATTCATGTAAAATTCTTTATGGGACACGTTTTCTCTTCCGTTGGATTCCCGTAAGAGTGGAAAGCTCAATCAATACGGTGGGTGTATGCTTAACTCTTAAAAACTGCCAGTCTGTTTTCCAATGTTGCTGTACCATTTACATTTCCACCGGCAGTGTATGAGTTCCAGTTGTTGTACATCTTTAATTTTAGATGTTTTAATAGGTATGAACTAATATTCCATAGTGGTTTTAATTTGCATTTCTCTAATGATTAATGGTGAGCATATTTTCATGTACTTGTTTTCCATCTATATGTCTTATTTGGTGAAGTGTTTGTTCAGATCTTTTGTTCCTTTTTTATTGGGTTACTAATTTCTGATCATTGAGTTTTGAGAGTGCTTTATACTGGATAGAGAACTTTATCAGTTATTTGTAAATATTTTCTCTCAGTCTCTGGTTTGCCTTCTCATTGTCTTCACAGTTTCTTTTGAAGAGCAAGAGACATAATTTTGATGAAACCCCAAGAAATCTTGATCTACCCCATGGTCACAAAGATTTTCTTCTGTTTTCCTCCAGAGGTTTTATAGTTTTAGGTTTTATGTTTAGGTCTAGGATCGATTTTTAGTTAATTTTTGTTTATGGTGCCAGGGACAGATTAAAATTCCTTTTTAAATTTTATTTTTGACATATAGTTTTTTAATTTTTCCATTGCCATTTGTGGAAAAGACTATCCTTTCTCCACTGAATTGCTTTTGCAACTTTATTGAAAGTCAATTGGCCATGTGTGTATAAGTATTCATAGACTGTTTCATCTTGATGTCAGTGCCACACTGTCTTGATTACCATGGCTCTATAATAAGTTTTGAAAGTTAGGTTGTATAAGTCATTCAACTTACACAGACTTTTCTGAAGTTTGGCTATTTTAGATCCTTTGTATTCCCATGTGAATTTCATAATCTGCTGATCAGTTACTACAAAAAAAAGCCTGCTTTGTATTTAAATGGGATTATATTGAATTTATAGATCAGTTTGGAGGTAACCGGCATTTTAGTAATCTTGAGTCTTCCAATCTATGAACATAGTGTATCTCTCAATGTATTTATTCTATAATATCTCAGCAGTGTTTCATGGTTTTCAGTGTATAGGTCTTGCCCATCTTTTCACATTCATAACTATTAATATTTTTATGCTATTGTAAATGGTATTTTTGTTTAGAATTCTAATGTTTCATTACTAGTATATAAAAATGCAATTGGTTTTTTTATATTAATCTTATATCCTGCAATTTTGTTAAAATCAACTTATTCTAGTTTTTTTTTGGTAGATTACATAGGTTTTCTATGTAAGTTATCATCTCTCTGTGCATAAAGGTAGTTTTTCTTTTTGTAGTCCTTATGTTTCTCTTTTCTCCTTCTTTTCCTTCCTTCTCTCCTTCCTTCTCTCCTTCCTTCTTTCCTTCCTTCTTTCCCTCCTTCTTTCCTTCCTTCCTTCCTTCCTTCCTTCCTTCCTTCCTTCCTTCCTTCCTTCCTCCCTCCCTCCCTCCCTCCCTCCCTCCCTCCCTCTCTCTCTTTCTTTTTTTTTTGCCTTATTATACTGGCTAGAACCTCCAGTATAATATTAAACGAGGTGGTGAGAATGGACATTCTTGCATTGTTCTTAAACTCAGGTGAAAAGCATTCCATCTTTAACTACTAAGGATGATGTTAGCTTTAGGTTTTTTGTTGATTCCCTTTATCAGGCTGAGGAGCCTGATACTGCTTGCAGACAATTGATACTGCTTTGCAGACAATTTTTATCGGGAATGGATATCAGATTTGGTGAAAATTTTTTTTCTTGTCTACCGAGATTATGATATCATCTTGCATCATCTTGAACAACAACAACAAAAAGCTGCTGTTTTCCTTATCTGTATCCTGGAATAGGTATTGTCCCTACCTGAGGCATGATACTAGGTGAGTTACTTAATAAATAGGGGAGAGGGTTGGGAATCACAGTCCTCAGCACCTAGAGGGTTAAGTGTCCATTCTGTGCTGGCTAAATAATTGAATGAATGAAGAAACTGCTTTAAAGATATTCTCTTTATCACTGGTTTTAAGCAATTTAATTATAATGCATTTTGGTGTGCTTATTATATTTTTGTGCTTGGGGTTCAGTAAGTTTCTGGATGTTACTGTATAATTTTCAATTTTGGAAAATTTTAGGCTATTGTTTCCTAATATATTTTGTTTCTGCCTCCTATTCTTGTTCCTCTCCTTTAGGGTCTACAATTACATGTCTTTTGGGCAAGTTCATTGACTGATTATCACATGACTCACTGATTCTGTTTTCTTTTTTCTGTCTCTTTTCCCTACTTGTTTCAGTTTGAAGCATTTCTGTTGCTACATCTGCAAGTTCAGTAATCTGTTCTTCTTCAATATCTAATGTATCATTAATCTCATTCAGTGTATTTTTCATCTCATATATTGTAGGTTTTATCTCTAAAAGTTTTTTAAAAATCTCTTTCATACCACTGCTTAACATGTATAGTCTTTCCTCTAACTTTCTTAACATATGGAATACCTATGTAATTTTCTTTTCTACAAAGTCTGTCATCTTTGTCATTTTTGGGTCACTTTGATTGATTCAGTTGATTTTTCTTCTCATTATGGGTTGTATTTTCTTTCTACTTTGTATGCCTGGTAATTTTTTATTCAATGCCATATATCGTGAATTTTTTCTTGCCAGATTCTAGATATTTTTATATTCCTAAAAATATTCTTCAGCTTGTTCTGTGACATGTTCAAGTTACTTGAAACTGTTTCAGCCTTTTGGTCTTGCTTTTAGACTTTGATGGGCAAGATTATCAAAGCTGCTGCATTTAGCCTAGGATAAATTTTTCTGCACTACTGAAACAAGATCCTTTTTAGCCCTGTAAACAATGCCTGTGAATTTTGAGATTTCCTACTCTGGCCATGGGAATAGGCACCATTGTCATCCCTGTGTGAGCTCTGTGCACTATTCCCTCAATATTTTGGGTAGTCCTTTCCCTAACTTTGAGTAGTTTCCTCAACTTTATGCACTAACATTACTTAACTGAATCATCAAGGGGACTTTCTGCAGATCTTCATAGTTTTCTCTTGGTACAGATTTCTCCTCTTTGATCCTCTGCTTTGCATATTATAGTAGCCTTAGCCTTCCTGGACTTCCAGCTATGTGTCTTCAACTCAGGGAGTTTTTCAGACTTCCTCTGGGTTTCTCCTGTCTGCAGATTTTCTTCAGGCAGCAAATTGGAGCAATCATAGATTCAACTTGTTTGTTACCTGTCTCTGGAATCACTTTTCTTTATTACCCTATATTTAAGTGCTTGAGGGCCATTATTTTATATGTTTTCTGTGGTGTTGAGTTGCTTCAGGCAGGAAGGTAAGTTCAATGTCTCTTACTTATCTTGACTGGAAGGGGAAGTTGTGACTGATTCTTTATGTCCCCTAGCATTTAACATGATGCTAGATATATAGTAAATACTCCTCAAAGGGTAAAGATAGAGAGTCATTTACATAGATTCGTATACAAATAAAGGGGTAGTGTGTAAGTGAAAGAAAAATATGTAATTTTTTGAGAGGGCGTAACATTAAGTAGGAAATGTCAGACAACACAGCATTTCTGAGCAGGCTTCCTGGGATTGCACCAAGCTCTGGCCAGTCACTTAGTGCACTAGTGGGGCAGAATTTTACCTTCTTCCAGCACTGCTGAATAACAGCAATAACGTGGGCATGAAACTACTTAATTTACTACCTAACCTGATTGATCAAAGCCAGTGGGAGAGGCAACAGGTTATCACTACTCTAGAAGTTCCCAAACACAGGCCTAGGTTTACATAGTAAACTGAACCCCAAATTTCTTTTTCCTTTGTTCTCTTCCTTTCTTCTTTGCAGCTTCCTGCCCACGGCCTCCCTTAGGGAGGTCTTACCAAGGCTTCTGATTTGTTCTTCAATAGGAGATAGACCAGCTAGTATTAAACTCATCTATTTTCACTTTCTACTTTGAGTTCTGCTTTCTGGCAGTGGATTGTTCTTTGCTTCTGTCCACTTGCTTCTACCAATTATTAAAACTTTGTATTTGACTTCATTACCTATGACTAACAATTTTGTAAGCCCTGAAACTGAGTCAAGATTTTAAAGAAAGACATTCTAGAAATCATCAAAGGAAACTACCAGTTCATTTTCCACAGGGAGCTTTTTCTCCTTTCCTGTTAAAATGTCACTTTGGCACTAAGAAAATTTGAGCAATCTGGTTGAAACCTACGTTCCTGTCCTGGCAATTACCAGTGTTTTTAAGGAAAAATCTTTCTGTGGATCACACGGTCTCATTGCCTCTGTTTTTTTTTTTTTTTTTTTTTTTTTTTTTCTCCTACTGCTTCTCCTTGATTTACCTTAAGTTAAGAAAGAGTGGTTCTGAGTTAGGAGAATCATAGTGTCTAACAATGATAATCACAAGCCTTATATAACAGAATTAATTGAGGGAACATATAATGAAGACTCAATCTAAAGAGTTTTTTTAGCTTTGCACAGGAGGGAATGCTAGAGAGCATTTTCAACCCTGCATGAGTCTGTGTGACTAGCGAAATAACTATTAAAAATAGGGAACTTGAACTGGAAAGTAGGTGACCTAATTTTTTCTTCTTTTATAGTTACATATGTGGTGAGAGTACCTTACATAAACTCTTCTGGTATTTAAGCTGAGGACGATTTTATTAGTCGTCAAGGTATTAGAACCTTGAAACATCACACTAGATGACATCTCTTATCTGTCTACTTGTCCCATTACCAGAATTCACGTTCAGTTTATCATAATCCAATGCTGATTTTTGAAGTCACACATTAGAAAAACCAAAGTTTGAATACATACATTCCTGGTAATGAGGAGTTGGGGGTTGGGGAACAAGGGAGCAGAATTTAACTGTAAAATTACTTTTTTGTTTATATTAAGCTGTGCACTAGTTGGCCCCCTTGCTTTCTCAAACTAGCTTATATTTCAGAGATTTTTCTCTTTTGCAACTCAACATTTTATTATAGACAAGAGAAATCTGAAACACAAAGGTAATCCAGAACATAATTTGATATTACTTTGTGAACTTTTCATTCCTTTCTTGGAGTCAAACATGAGATCATGTTTAGAATGATTTAGCCCATGTTCTTTTTCCAAGAGTTTTAATAAATGAGTTTAGAGTTACCAACTATAAAACATACAATGATGATGATTTTTCCCTTATTTTTATTAGAAGACTATGTTGTGACCAAGCTAAGTGTGATGTAGAGGTAGCAATAGTATTAAACAAGCATAGGGATTTTGAAAGCACTAAGCAAGCTAATATATCAAACAGCCATACCATGGGTTCATTGTCATTAAAGTAGGTTAGCTGCCAGTAAAGGTTAGCTATGTGTATTGTTACTAATAGAAGTTTGTTCGATTTCAGATATAAATATTAAATTCCATTATGGTGCACGCCCCAGCATGGGTGAGGAGCCTGAGTGTCCACCTGCCTAGCTGTATGGACTGACCATTTCTAAAGTTGCCTGTTTGACTGGGGCAAGGGCCAACTGTGAAATCCCCTTTCAGTTTTTCAAAGTCTATGATTAGTTCCTTGTTGATATGAAAATTCATATTGCTTGCTTGCAGCTAAGTCTTTGAAACCTATGTCCATTGTCACTAATTTTCCTTATTAGCATACTTAGTATTTTTCTCTTATAGGAGTCTATCTTTATGTAATACATAATATTCTGTGTAATGTGTCATTTGACTTTGCCTTAATCTATTTGTGTTTTTGCTAATTTTTTTCTGCTTTATATGAAGTCCAGATACTTTAATCTCTTCTTATCTGTCTCAACCTTACTTGCCCATTGTTCCTCTTTAACAAATCAGATCAGTTTTCTTACTAATCAAGGTCATTCTTATTTTTCTTTCCTTGAGCATTAACTCCTTCCTCAAGACACTCCCTGTTTTCACTCCCTTACCCAAGCTCTGTACAGTCTTCACTGCTATGGGGTCTTTAGCCCCAGGACGCTCTTCCTTTTCATAATTACTCTTCACTGGCAATTCAGATCAAACAGATTGTACTTACCCTATATGCCATCTGCTCCCAGAATTGCTCACAATAATTGAAGATGTATCCTGTAGCATTCATCTTCCCAATGAATAGGTTTGTTGGATCTCCCTACCCCAGCAGAGTATGTCTTGGGTTTTTTTTTTTTTTTTGAGACTGTGTCTCGCTTTGTCGCCCAGGCTGGAGTGCAGTGGCATGATCTCAGCTCACTGCAAGCTCCGCCTCCCGGGTTCAAGCCATTCTCCTGCCTCAGCCTCCCGAGTAGCTGGGACTATAGGCACCTGCCACCATGCCCGGCTAATTTTTTGTAATTTTTTTAGTAGAGATGGGGTTGTCTTGGTTTTTTTATACCTTACTTCATGGAATATGGGTATGAATCAGTTCTGTGTTTATATACCAAAAAAAAGGGCATATAAACATTTCACAAAAATATTTGTTAGATTTTCAACAAGCATCCTAAAATGATAGTTGATGATTTACATGTTAGCAGATTACTATGTTTTAATTACATTTTGGGAAGTTGATTGGGATTTGGGGGTCGACATGTACTATATCAAAATATTTCTCATTTAAAGTAGTGGGAAATAGGTTCTCAGTATTTTCATGGAGAACATTGGCTTTTCAGATATGGATAACTGACCTAAAGTGAGCAATGCCTATATGAACCATCATTAAATAAATAGATCCCTGCTGCTAACACCCTGGAGGATGTTGTGTGGAGCTACATAGATCCGCCCACAAGAAAAGCAGCCCTACAGCCAGTATCTACCTTCAGAACAGTGCCTGCAGGTTAGCACTTCTTCCATTATGAATTTTGATTTGAGAATATTTGAAAACCAATGTGTTTTCTCTGCTGACACAACATAGTACTCTAACATGTTAGTTTCTACCAATCACCCTTTACACACGCCTCTCATTTTACCATGATTTTTTATGGCCCTTCAGGAATCACAGACTGAATTTTGTATTCCTCAATTTAGATGGTCCTAAACATGCTCTCATATATTGATGAAAAGCCATCAAGCCATTATCCTAGGTGGTACAATGAACTAGATAGATACTTACATTTAGATTATACCCTATTTTATGGTACCATATGGCTCCAGCTAGACTATCAACCTCTTTTGAAAGTGAGTTATGCATTTTAACTACCCCTCCTCAGCCCACCCAACCTGGTTTTCAATTATTTCAGATGTTGAGGGAGTACTTCTTGAGAGCTTCGCAGTTCAGGTCTTAAGCAGAATTGTAGGGTGCGTTTGAAATTTGAATAACATATTTATCTCTGGCCTTGCTGTGGCAAATCCACTGCTACTATGTATGCTAGGTAGTTTTTATATTCATCATCTGTAGCGTGTTTTAAGGTTTCGGAACCTAGATTCTATTAGAGGAATAGGAGTGATATTTTTTCATAAGCCAAACTTTCAAACAAAACTAAACAAAGCATTGTCTATAGTAACTTCGCATACACCAGTGAAGGCACAGAAGATGACCTAGAAGGGACCTTTGCGAAAGCCTCCCAAAAACTTCATTGGGCCTATTTTTCCTATTAGGAAAAAGAAGGAAGGGAAATAAGCAACAAAATCATATTAAGGAAGAAGGCAGGCAAAATTCCTATGGGGCTCTTTTTTGACTGTTCTTGAGCCCCCAGTGGGGTTTCCTTTCTTCACTTTATCTGCTGGAATCTATTTGTAATGAGCAAAAATAGTTTAAGTACACAGGTCTATTTTCTATGAAGTTAATACTTCTTAGTGAGATATATTTCACTTTTTAAGAGTGATTGACTTAAGACTTTATTCCCCACTGTTTTCTCCAGTAGAAGAAGCTCTTTAAGATATGTAAAGGAAAAAAGCTAAGTACAAACTAGGTCTAAGTTCACATTAGAGGAAGGAAGAGAAAGTGGCTAAACAGATGGACATGGTACAATATCCAGGGCATGCAGGGAGGATTTCTAGCTGGTGGTTTCTTACAGGGCTCAGGACTGGGCCTATGCTAACAGACTCACTTTTTATTAAATACTCTCAAATATTGTTAATTGTTATTTTGCTTTTCATATGTGATATTTTCCTAATAATTTTTAAAGTTGGAGTTTAAAATGCTTTTAGAGAGATGAACTCTTTTAAAACAAGGTATCTCCAGGTCAGCTTTCATATACACTTTAGGCTCAGCAGTAGGTGCTTGGTGGTGCTGCCTGAATGATGGACTTTTGGTCTGTGTATTGCTATTATTGATTACTTCAGATGGTTGATAGGTGTTTGTGTTTGACATAGACAGAATAAATGGGCACTGCTATATGATGGATGAGTATCACAGCGTCTGGAAGGGCTCTGCCTTCACATAACTCTTTTAGGAAGGGCTAACACCAGTGTATTCTGATATTGCTTTTGTTCTCTGAGTAGGTGAATCTGTGCACAGAGATAACAAGCCCTTTTGAATTACAGGGCCACTAGGGTACAAATGCTAGCCAGCCTTCCAGATTATTTTCATAACTAAAAATGGGCTGCAAACCAGCTTCATCCAATTTCGGGGATTGGATGAAACCAAATTAGATCTACTGTGCATCAGACAGAGGTTGTGCTGGCAAACAGCAGACATATAAATGTGACCATGTTTCCTAAAAGAGGCATGGGGGACAGTGGTATTTCTGAGTGAATTTATAACTGATGACATAAATGGTAAGTACATACATACTGGATAAATTTGAAATCTTCAGTACAAAGGAAGCAAAAGAAACAGGAAGGAAAGGAAGCCATCTTTGTTCTAAAGCCTGAGGAGCAGTGTGATCTTGTAGAAAGAACCTAGGCCTTTGGGTGTGAGCTCCCCATTCTTCTTCTTCCTCTTCCATTTACTAGCTGTTTGTCCTCATACAATGAACTTCACTTCCTGACCCTTGTCTGTATCATGAACATAAGAGAACTGTCTTAGTCTCTTTGAGTTGCCATAACAAAATACCATAAGCTGGGTAAATTATAAACAATGGAAACTTACTTCTCATAGTTCTGGAGGCTGGGAAGGCCCTGGCATATTTGGTATCTGATGAGGGCCCTCTTTCTCACACAAAAAAATTAATAAATAAAAAATACCTTCTTGCAGAGTCTACACATGGTAGAAGGGGAAAACTCTATCTCCTCAACTCCTTACAAGGGCATTGATATGGTTTGGCTGTGTGTCCCTACCCAAATCTCATGTCGAATTGTAATCCCCAGTGTGAGAGGAGGGGCCTGGCACAAGGTGATTGGATCATGGGTGGATTTCCCCCTTGATGTTTTCATGATAGTGAGTGAATTCTCCCAAAATCTGGTTGTTTAAAAGTGTGCAGCACCTCGCCCTTCTCTGTCTCTTCCTCCTGCTCTAGTCACGTAAAACGTGCCTGCTTCCCCTTCATGTTCCTCCATGATTGTGAATTTTCTGAGGTCTCCCCAGCCATGTTTCTTGTACAGCCTGTGGAACAGTGAGCCAATTAAACCTCTTTATAAATTACCCAGTTTCAGGTATTTCTTTATAGCAGTGTGCCAATGGACTAATACAGGCATTAATCCCATTCCTGAGGACTCCACCTTCATGGCTTAATCGCCTCTCAAAGGCCACATCTCCTAATACCATCACATTGGGGATTAGGTTTTAGCCTATGAATTCTGGGGGGACATAAACATTCAGACCACAGGAAGTACCTAACTTATTAGGATCGTTGTGATGATTGAAGATAATACATAGAAAGAGAGTTTTTAGCAGAGAGAGCCTGGCATATAGTAAACTCCAATAAATAAGAAGAATTTGCTGTTCTTGTTGGCAGAGATGCAGCAGCCACTGTCCTGAGCTGGCTTTCTCTTCATCATCCCCATCATCCCTGGTAGACTGGCTTGCTCCTGTGAATGGACAGCTCCATTCAACTAATGGCTTCCTGGGACTACTTCTTTCATGTCTGTAACGTTAAGCTTTAGCACTCCTACTGCATCCTTACCCAGGGAAAATTACACCAAATAGATCCAGCTTTGATCTGTTTTCAATTTTGACTGAATTATGAACAATAATACATGATTTTAAAGTATAGCCAGAGACTCCAGGCTACAAAAATTCAAAATCTTTTTAGTCTTTTTAGATCTTGAAAGTAGACGATTAACCATTGTCAGCTCTATATTGACTTGGGCTTTCTTGGCTATTGAACTTCTGGCTCCAATTCACACCTCTATTCTCCCTTTAAACCTGTATAATATATTTTTTTGTAATGCCTTAATTTCAGAAGTACATATTTATGCATTGGTTTTGTTATTTTATCAAAATTATGATATTTGATATCATAAATCATAAAAGCTGCTTTTAGCATAGTGGTTACAAAGCATCCTATGACCAACAAAGGGACTACTAAAGGATTAATTATACCTTTCTTTACTGCTTAGGGCTTTCTTCCCCCAGAATGCCATTGCTGTGAAATACCATGCTAATAAGGCCTCTGGCAGAACAGAAATCCAAAGAACTCTTCCTATTCCATGACCATGCTGCATAAGAATTCAGCGGCTTAGAGCAATTGCTTATTTTTGCTCAAATGCTCATGGATTGATCAAGGTTGGCTGACCTCAAGCTCAGCCATCAACTACAGGTTAGGTCCAGAGTTGCTCCACATATTTTTCATCCCCCTTGGACCAGCAGGCTAATCAGGGCATGCTCTTCTCTGGTCATGGTAGAAAGGTAAGAAGGGCCAATGGAAACCTGTGCTGCCTCCTAAGTCATATGCTTGTAACTGCCCCCTTTTACTTCCAGCCCCATTCCATTGACCAATCAAGTCAAACCTCCATGGAGGGATTGCAAAGTCCTATGGCAGAGGGTTTAGTTATGGGAATGGTTAAAGAATCAAGATCAGTAATAAACTGACCACATCTAGCTTTGCTATTAACCATCAAGGGACTTTGAGCAGTCTCCAAGCCTCAGATTCTCAATGATTACATTCATTTGTGCATGCAACCAATATTTTTACCACCTACTCAATGCCAGGCATTGTCCTAGGTAATGAGAATACAGCATTGAACAAAATAAAAACCCTTGCTCACATGGATCACATATTCCAGTCAGAGAGATAGACAGTAAATAATGTGTGTGTACATGCATGCATGAGTATATAATATGTCAGAGAGTGAAAATGCAATAAGGAAAAATTAAGATAAGCAAAATAATTCACCTTTCCCTGCCCTAGAGCTTGCCACTGTTAACAGTTTGGTGCTTGTGTTTGAGGGGATGAATAGTGGAGCCTGACCACTGGGATTTGAATCCCTGTCTTCCTTTTAATAGTTTTGCAATCTTGGACATGCCTATTATTTTTCCATGGTTGCATAACAAATTACCACAAACTTAGTGGCTTAAAGCAACATACCTTTTGTCACAGTTTCTATGGGTCAGGTGCCAGGCATAGCTTAGCCAGGTCCTGGAATCAGGATCTTACAAGGCTACAGTGTGGGTGTTGGCTGGACTGCTTTCCTTTCTAGAACTTGGAATCCTCTTTCAATCTCATGCAGTTGTTGGTAGAATTCAATCTTTTATGGCCATAGAACTGATGTCCCTAATTTCTCACTGTCAGCTACAGGCTGTTCTCAGCTCCTGGAAGTGCTGCAGTTTCTTGCCACGTGATTCCCTAGAAGGCTCTCTCATACAGCACGGCAACTTGCTCCTTCAAAGCCAGTAAAAGATTCTCTCTCTCTAGTCTAAGTCTCCTATGACAGTGCCTTATATAACACAATGCAATCAGGGGAGTGACCCTGCCATCACCATTGCCATATACTATCAACTAGAAGCAACATCAGTTTCTGCCTGCATTCAGTGGGAGGGGTTTGTACAAGGGCATGACTAATGGATGCTCATCTTAGAGTTCTGTCTTCACAACATGGGACTTAACCTCTGTGTCCCAGTTTTCTCCTCAGTAAAATGGGAGTAGTAATAATATCTACCTGATAGGATGGCTTTGAGGATTAAAGAATTATTAGTTAGAAGTAAAGCACTTAGGACAATGCCTGCTGCATAGAAATTTCTATATATAATAGCTGTTTTTATTATCTACCAAATGTGAGGATTTTGTGAGATGATTTTTAAGATCCCTTCCAGCTCCAACATTATGGTTTTGTTGCCACACACTGTGATACAAAAATGAACAAGTACAAGAAATCTACTGACTAGAGAGGTAGAAAAAGCATAATATAGAGACATGTTGAAATTAACCTAAATAGATTTTGCATTACAAAGAAGCAAGATTCATTCCTCTTTTATTTTGCCATCAGTGGACCCTCCATAAGTTCTTCCTGATTTGAAATTTTGTGGAACACCTTGTCAAGGGATCCCTTTGGGGGCCTGAATTCCTCCAAGTAAATATTTCTTTGTAAGAAACTTTCATTGGTCACCATACTCTCTCCTAAATTAATTGAAGCCTGTGACTCTTAAATATACTGTTGAATGATGCCATTGGATTGTAATATAACAGTTTGAATATAGGTGCCAGTGTTATGTTTCGTATATGAAAGTGTGAGTAGATTTTAACCAAATATTTTTAAACATGAATAACTGGGACAGTTCGGCCCCTAAATGCCCTCTTAGACCTACAGAAGCCCACAAAGAGGGGGCCTGACAGTCATCTCTCCAAGATGGCTGAGGAAACAGGATGGGTCCAGTCTTGCTGTTATGGCTACCTGTGCTGAGAGCTGCTGATGAAAGCTGTTCCTCCTCCACCAGGCAGGAAAGTGCCAGAGGCTGAGGGACTGTGTGTAGAATCACTTCCATTCCCTGTCTCTTTGGGTGATATATTCTGTCTGGGGTAGCGAGGAGCCAAGAGGCAGCTTCAGTAGTTGTATAATTCATACTCTGTGTCTTTATGTTCTCTTCATAAAGGCTCATCATTTAGAGCAGGGTTTCTCAGCTACTGACAATAGTTTCTCACTATTGACCTTTTGAGCTGGTCCTGTGCGTTGTAGGATATTTAACAGCAGCCCTGGTTTCTATCAACTAAATGCCAGTGGCATTCTTCTCCTCCAAAAATGCCTACAGAAATTGTCAAGTATCTTCAGTATATTTTACGTATTTATTTTCTTGCTTATTTCTCATGCATTTTTTAAGTAAGTGAAATGTGCATGATTTTAATAAATCCAAACAGTACAGTACCAAAGAGTAATAGTAAAAAATTTTTATCTTATGCCATTACTCCAGCAAAATGTTCTCCCTTTTAAAGGCAAACAGGTTACCATTGTTAAGGCTACAGGAGATCTCCAGAGATTGCACTGAATTTCATGTAAATGCAGTTATGGGCATATAATTATAATACATGCAACTGTGTATTACATTTTTATTAGCAGCTTTTTTTTTTCATTTGTGTTCAAGATGACAAGAAAATGACCAGAATGAATCTGCTTTAGTTTGTTTCCATTGTATTGTTTAAAAGCTCATTAGCTCTTTCTGAGCTGATATGCTGCATGTAAGAAGAATTATTTCCTGCCCACTAGGAAGCTATGTCCTTTTAACTTATTCCCTCAGCCTCTGGAGCTTCTCACTATGGTCTCTTTAAAGACTGATGCCATATGGCTAGAAGAAAAAACTCTTTGGGCTTCAATATTTCAAGCCTTTGAAGTATACATTTTTTTTTTCATCTAATGAAACAACTGAATCCTTTGAAAGTACTAACAACTATTTTTTTGTTGGGAACGTGTGAAACTTGGTGTTTCTTGATTTCCTCATGCTACTGAGAATGTCCCCCGTGATGATGTATTTTTCATATTATAGCACTACCTTATTCCACAGTGGAACATGATGTTCATGTCAAGACTTGTCCATTAATCAGTACACGATTTACTGTTTTTCATAACAAATGCATTACTGTTCCTGCTGCTCTGTAAATCTGTTTTCTGTATCCTAGTACCATAAACCCTAAGTTTGGTTTTTGTTGGTGATGGGATGGTGGTGTTCTTGATTTTCATGTCTTCTATGATATATTATCACTGAGGGAAGATTTTTCAAAGAGACAATTTCTACTGTTGACAAGATGAAATAAGTACTTCTCAATACTCTTAATGGGATTATAAGTTGATATAATGATTCTACAGAATAGATTACTAAGAATTTTTAAATATCCATACCATTTGGCTTAGACACTAGACTTCTCAGAGTTGCTAAATACTCACTCAGTGTAAAGATTTCTGAGGGGTTCAATTATAGGGAATAGATAGACAAATTATTTTAATTATTACCACTACTATTGTTGTCATTAGGGGACAAAGTACTATGCTAAGCATTTTTATGCATTATTTCATGAACTCTCGCAATGTTGGGAAACAGGTGTTATTATTATCCCATATTCCATAAAAGGAAAGTGGTTTTTTGTTTTGTTGTTTTGTTTTGTTTTGTTTTGTTTTTGAGATGGAGTCTCACCTGTCACCCAGGCTGAAGTGCAGAGTGCAATGGCTCGATCTTAGTTCACGGCAACCTCCGCCTCCTGGGTTCAGGCAATTCTCCTGCCTCAGCCTCCCAAGTAGCTGGGATTATAGATGCACGCCAACATGTCTGGCAAATTTTTGTATTTTTAGTGGAGACGGGGTTTCACCATGTTGGCCAGGCTGGTCTTGAACTCCTGACCTCAAATGATCTGCCCGCCTCGGCCTCCCAAAGTGCTGGGATTACAGGCGTGAGCCATCATACCCAGCCAGAAAGCGTATCTTAAAGAAGCTAAGCAACCCATCCAAAATGATGATGATGATGATGATGATGATGATGATTATGATGGTGATAATGATGTCAGCTGATATTTACTGAGTGCCACTATATGTTATAATGGTATTTTTAGTACTTTTCATGTATTACCTTATTTAATCTTCTTACCAAGAATCCAGTGAGGTAGGTAGTCTTTGTTATACCTGTTTTATCAAAGAGGAAACTGACTCACAGGGAAGTTAACTAACTAGAATAAAAGAGTTTAAATTACTGGGTTCAAAATATTTAAGTTGGATGCTGGGCACAGTGGCTCATGCCTGTAATCCCAGCACTTTGGAAGGCTAAGGCAGGCATATCGTTGAGGCCAGGAGTTCGAGACCAGCCTGGCCAACATAGAGAAACCCCGTCTCTACCAAAATACAAAACTTAGCTGGGTGTTGTCCCAGCTACTCAGGAGGCTGAGGCAGGAGAATCACTTGAACCTGGGAAGCAGAGGTGGCAGTGAGCCGAGATTGTGCCACTGCACTCCAGCCTGGATGATAGAGTGAGATTCTGTCTCAAAAATAAATAAATAAACAAGTTGGGACTTGAATGCAGATAGATTGATTTCGGCAGCCACACTCTTATCGTAGTGCCTTTCCATGATCATGTGACTGGTAAGTAAGTGGCAGACCTGGACCCAAACCTAGGTCTGGTAGACTTTCTCTTAATCACTGAGCAGTATATCTAATTAGTTCAGCTAAGTCTATTTGATAGGTTGTCTTTAGTATGTGATGTGATTATTTACCCTCTTCAGAGATACTCCCATGAACACTCCTTATACCCAACTAATAGTTTTCTGCTAGTGATTGATTCCCTTACTCCAAATGTGATCCAGCCAAGTCTCAAATGCAAATACTGTTGAATAATTTTGAAGTAATTTAGGAATCAAGGATATAAGTCTTTTGGTGTTTGCTCAACTGCTTTGAGACACAGGCATCAACTGAAATGAAGGAGGCCTTGTTAAGAGGTGGGAGGGTCTGTGTAATTTTGAAGTGTTTGTTTCTAATCTAGTAACAGAGCTTTTCATGGCATACATTAATAAAAGATTCAAATTCTGTTTTATGAATGCACCATAACAAAACTGGATTGCTTTGCACTATACCGCAGTTGTACCTGGCACTTTGTTCTTCTGACCTCCTAAGTCTAGAATCAGCCAGAGATGAGCCTCTTAAAGTAGAGAAGGGTTTCTGCCAAGGGATTGTCCAAAGATTGTCCAAAGAAGTGTACATATTAAAAGGCATCTTGGGGAAACCTAGCTATTCCATTCAAGCAGGAGGTAGTTTAAGGCCTACTCAGTGAGTAATTTAGTAAAGAACAGTGAGTTTTATTACTTAAATCTCATGAAATGACGTTAATGTAAGCATGGTTCATGGAATGAGAAAGTGATGAAAATGATGTTGACTGTTCTTGGACTCAAGTGTGGTACTTTAATGTATTATAGGTGGCCTTGATCATATGGTTGCTGCCTTCTTCTGACAAAGCTAGCAGGAGAAAGAAAGACAGAAGTGGCTCTGTTTGGGCATTACAGTGTAGCCTGGAAATGCTACATTATTGAGGATGATCTTTTGAAAGTGAGAATCTGAGGCAACTGCCTGTGCACTGCCTGTGCCTGTCTCTAGAGCAGTATGGGAAAAAAAGAGTAGCAGTGAAGGTTTTCTTCCTTTTTCAGTTTAATTTTGTATATTCCAAAAGAATGAGTCCCCAGGTCTCAGGCAGGAGTTGCATTGTTGCCAGTCCTAATATTTTATCTTTCAAAAATGCCCACTCACTGTCAATGTCTTTTCCTCAACCTGTTGTGCTGTAAGCCTATTTTATTGATAAGAAAGAGCCAGACAAAAGTGGCTGAAAATTAAAAATCTAGGTGACATATTTTAGAGGACTAAGTTACCTTTTTTTTTTAGTGAACATAATCATTAGAAGACTTTGCACCTTGGTTGGGCTGTCCCTTTGCTCCTCTTTGTTGACAGGCAGTCTTCTAAGGCTGTCCTTTCTCCCTGTAACCTGTCAGCAGAATAGAGGCATAGTGGGGAGACAATGAGAAGTGCTGCCTTCTTGAGAGATCAGAGGAAGAGTAGAACAGAGGCACAGCAGAGAGACGATGAGGAGAGCTGCCTTCTTGAGAGATCAGAGGAAGAGCAACTGCTGACAATTTCAGCTGTGTAAGGAGGCCATGCCGTGTCTACTGTCTAGATTCCTAACTTTTGGGAAACTTTATCCTTTACTGAAAACAATAAACCATCTTGGCAATGTTTTGTGATGTGTTGATAATCCAGAGTGAAAACAACTATTAAAATAATCACAAGACAGGATAGTCTTTTAGAAGTAAGATGGAAAATAGGAAGAGATACTCACTGTTAGCCCAACCTCTGATGTGTTAGAGTATCTTTGATCTTCATTCTGTCTTTCATATGAGGGTAAAATTCTCCATCAAAGGTCAACATATGTGTTTAAATTAATTTTCTAATATAATCTTATGGGAAGATCACTAGAGTCCAGAGACCATCCTCTCTCCCCTCCCTCACCAGTCACCATTAGCTGCGTGACCTTTGGCAAGTTATGCAATCTGTTTCACACACCATTTATATATGTCTGCGTAAATCAGTGCTTCCCACTTAGGGTTTATTGTTCATTATATCACATTTCATAGTCATATATGGTGAGGCCCCCTCCTCCTAACTCCTCTGACCATTATAAATTCCCTGCCCAAACTATTATGACCATTATAAATTCTCTATCTAAACTATCATGATGCTGGATAAATTAAAACATCGTGTGTTTCTTGCTGGAGCTCCTCTAGAACATGTTCCCCTCTTTGTTTCCTTGGTACACTTAGGCAAAAGATCTCTTAGGCTGCCTACTGCTACCCTTTCGTACGTAACTGTGGAGATAACAGTATCAGTGTTCAAAAACCACTGATTAAAGGGTGGGGAAGAATTAGATGTATATCTACTTCAGCATTAGTCTCTTAGCTGATTCATGTATAACCCACAATGTGTAACTGTCATAATTTCTAGATACTGGAAAATAATGGGCCAAATATATGACTGATGTAGAAATACATTAAAGTATAACATGTAGTTAACCAGGTAACTCACAACAATCTAAGCTGGTGCTGAGGAAGCTAAATTAACATCAGTTTACAATTTGAACCAAAACTAACAGCAACTGAGAGTTGCAACCAACTGATTGTAATACTGACAATGACCCCATATCTCAGTGTCATCCAGAGAACTGCAGACATCCACTCTCGTCGTGTGCCAGTGTTGTTAGGAGTGCCCCAAAGTTTCAGGACTTGCTTGGCAGCCATACTTCCTCGGAAGATGCCTCATTTTCAACTCTATGTAATTTACTAATTTTAGATTATGCATACCATGTTTTAGTATTGGGATTCCAAATACTGATTCTTGACCCACAAGCTTTTAGGAATAAGTAGCCCATTAGTAGGTGAAAGTCTGTACTATTGTATGTCAGTTGCCAAAAGAGCATTGCATGGGGAATGGGAGCTGATTCTTTTTTTGTTGCTGTTGTTGTTTTTCAGTAGCTTTAGGGGTACAAGTGGTTTTTGGTTACATGGATAAATTGTGTAGTGGTGAAGTCTGGGCTTTAGTGGTGAAATCTGGGCCTCTCCTCTCCTCTTCTCTCCTCTCCTCTCCTCTCCTCTCCCCTCCCCTCCCCTACCCTCCCCTCCCCTACCCTCCCCTCCGCTCCCTTCTCCCCTTTCCCCTCTCCCCATCACCCGAATAGTGTGCAGTGTATCCAATAGGTGATTTTTTTTATCCCTCACCCCCCTCTCATCCTTCCTGCTTCTGAGTCTCCAGTGTCCATTATACCATTCTTATGCTTTTGCATACCTATAGCTTAGCTCCCACTTATAAATGAGAACATGTGGTATTTGGTTTTCTGTTCCTGAGTTACTGCTCTTAGGATAATGGCCTCCAGTTCCATCCAAGTTGCTGCACTGCAAGACATTATTTTATTCTTTGTATGGCTCAGTATTCCACGACAGACACACACACACAAACACACATACACACACACACACACCCCACAATTTCTTTTTCTGCTCATCTGTTGAGCACTTAGGTTGATTCTGTATTTTTCCATATATTGCATATTGCATAGTCCTACAATAAACGTGGGAGTGCAGGTATCTTTTTTATATGATTTATTTTCCTTTGGGTAGCTACCTACTAGTAGAATTACTGGATCGAATGGTAGATGTACTTTTAGTTCTTTAAGAAATCTCTATACTGTATTCCATAGATATTTTACAAATTTGCATTCCCACTAACAGTGTATAAGTGTTCCCTTTTCACCACATTCACGCCAACACCTATTTTTTGACTTTTTTAAAATGGCCATTTTCACTGGGATAAAGTAGTATATATCATTGGGTTTTAACTTGCATTTCCCTGATGATTACTTATGTAGAGCATTTTTTCATGTTTGTTGGCCATTTGCATATCTTCTTTTGAGAAATGTCTATTCATGTTGTTTGTCCACTTTTAATGGGATTATTTGTTTTTGTTTTTGTTTTTGTTTTTGTTTTTTGCTGGCTGTCTTGTTGGAGTTTCTTACAGATTCTGGATATTAGTCCTTTATTGGATGTATAGTTTATGACTATTTTCTCCCATTCTGTAGGTTGTCTCTTTAATTCTATTGATTATTAATATTATTATTGTTGCTATGCAGAAGATTTTTAGTTTAAGTCTCATTTATTTATTTTTATTTTTGTCACATTTGCTTTTAGGGTCTTAGTCATAAATTCTTTGCCTAGGCCAATGTCCAGAAGAGTTTTTCCTAAGCTTTCTTAGAGAATTTTTATGGTTTCTGGTCTTACATTTACATTCAAGTCTTTAATTCATCTTGAATTGACTTTTGTATATGGTGATAGATAGGGGTCCAGTTTTGTTCCTCTGAATATGGCTCTAAATTTTCCACTTTTATACTTTTGGTTACTATGACCTTGTTGTATAATTTGAAGTCAGATAATGTGGTGCCTCCAGCTTTGGTCCTTTTTCTCTTAGGATTGGTTTGACTATTTCCAGTCTTTTTTGGTTTCATATGAATTGTAGGATTATTTTTTCTAATTCTATGAAAAATGATATTGATCATTTGATAGGAATTGCATTGACTGTATGGATTGCTTTGGGCAGTGTGGTCATTTTCACAATATTGATGCTTTCAGTCCATGAGCATGGAATGGTTTTCATTTGTTTGTATAATTTCTGTTTTTTTTTTTAATCGGTGTTTTATAGTTCTCCCTGTAGAAAATTTTCATCTCCTTGGTTAAGTATGCTCCTGAATGGGCTTCCTTCTCTCTCCTCTCCTCTCCTCCGCTCCCGACTCTCCTCTCCCCTCTCCCCTCTCCCCTCTCCCCTTCCCCTTCTGTTTCCTGCAGCTATTATCAATGGGAGTGAGTTCTTGATTTGATTTTCAGTTTGGTCATTATTGGTGTGTAGCAGTGCTACTGATTTGTGTACATTGATTTTTGTAACCTGAGACTTTGATTTTGTAGCTGAATTCATTTATCAAATCTAGGAATCTTTTCAAAAAGTCTTTAGAGTTTTCAAGGTATGAGACCATATCATTGACAAAAAAACATAGTTTGACTTCCTCTTTTCTAATTTGAATGCCCATTATTTCTTTCTCTTGCCTGATTGCTCTGGCTAGGATTTCCAGGGCACTCTGTTCTTAACCAGGAGTAGGCTTGTAGGGCCTTGTGGCCCCAGAGAGTATGATGAGGATCACCCTTTATCAGGACCTATATTTTTCCATACTTGTATCCTAGCTTTTCCTTGGCAAAAATAAGCTCTCAATAACTTTTGAAAATAAATGGATACATATGTAATAGTATACACATATTAAAATTTTAATTGTATATGTCTAAATGCTATATATACAGTTGCAAAAACTATAACAAAATATTGCAAATGTAGTACATTTTTATAGAACTATTTTGACCCAAATTTTTAAATAGATTTCCTAACGTTAAACTTACCAGAGGTTTAGTTGTAACTCACACATTCCTGCATACCTCATTCAAAGCTCTAAAAATAGCAGCGTCTTTTTTTAGAACAGGTAAATGTATGCATTTTCTTTCAGTATACAGGCTCTGACCTACATATTCCCAATATAGGACCAGTCCTTAGAGAGCAATAGTTACTGTGGGCATAGCACCCAGAGGCTCCATCCTGCTCTCCCTCCCAACCACTGCAGACACAAAAGCACAGAGGAGGTGGCACCTCCTTTCAGTATTCTCCACCTGTTCCAAGAGCCCCATATTCTGCCTCTCAAATGCCCCATCCTAAGTGCAAGTAGGTGTCCCTGCGAAAGAGGAGGTAAGACTGTGAAGAAGAGAAAGAAAATGCAAGCCTGTCACCTGGTAGAAGCACCCTGCAGCTGCCTCCTGACCCCACCTTGCTGTTGATCCCCACTGACCAGTGCTAAAAATGCAGAGGAAACTATTCACTTTTTGACCACCCGTCACTCCTTCCACTAGAGTTCTTGTCACTTCTCCTAAGTCACAGTTCCCTTTCAGTTCTTGGCCTCAGAGTCTCCCTCCCAGTATCTCCCTGGGCCTAGAAGCCTCAGGCCAGCCTGTTCCCTCCCTTGGCTGGAGTTGCTGCCTCTGGCTAAGGCTAGGTGAGACTTCAGGAAAAGAAAACAGGAGCCTTGTCCTGCTGCCTGGTCTGCTTCTATAGGAGTGCTGTGATTTCCCTGGTGGATGCATTTTCATCAGGAATGCTGTTGTACCAGAATGGTTTGGCTCTGTCGTCCTTTTTGGTTTATTATGAATTAAGCAGCCTTCTGTGCATCAGCCAGTGGACTAACCACCATGTAGAGAATTGTTTCTTCGGGGAAATATATTGTGAGTCTCAAACAGCTCTGAATCTGTTGGAACACAACTCCATTTTAGGTGCCAATATTTTGTTTTTGCACTGTGGAATTTTATAGTGGTAAAGGGACAATAAGATGATTGCTGCTAGGCTTTACTTGCTATTTTTGCATGATGTGATTTTCCTTTCTGTATCATGAGCAGAAACCCATAAACAATGCAAATGCTCATCAATAGGCAAGCAGATGAATAATATTCCCTTTCGATAATAGTCATACAGGAGTTTGGACGAATCTTAGCAATGTAATGTTAAGTGAAAAAAAAAATCCCAAAATATTAGATACAGCATTATATCTTGTATGTAAAATTTAAAATAATTAAAATTATTTTATAATTGTTATAAGGACAACAAAGTTACATAAAAAAGAAATGTAGAGAATAATGAACATGATTCAGGATGGAGCTTACTTCACTTGGGGGAGGTCAGGAGATTGCATGGGGCCGTAGCCAAACGATGAGATGTGGATTGTTGTTAAATGATGTAGTGAGTTCATGGGTCCTAATTAAGTTAATTAAAATAAAATTCCCTGCATCAGGTCCAAAGCAAGAAAAAAATAACAAACACGTTCTCTTCTCCTTAGTTTAAGGATAAACACTGTTACATTTTCCAGGATGAAATAAGAATAAATCACAAACTTGGTTTTCATAGGAAATATCCATATGGGAATGTCACTCCTTGACTTTGAAACCAAACTAAGTATGTCCAGTAGGCCAGCAGAAGCACAGCAGCACCTGCTGGGAGAAAAGGAGTCATTTAGCTAGTGAGGTCACCCAGTTGAGCACTCACCTTCAGTCTGTCAGTCTTTGCTGGTCTTGCATACATAAGCCTCTCTTTGTGAGTCAACCGAGATGAATTAACAGTCCTATTAGTAGTGTTTTACCAGACAGCAGGGGGAAGGGCACCTCATAAAGGGTCATACATCCAGGTTGCATTCTGGTTCTGTTCTTCTCTTCCAGGGCACCTAGGCAAGGTCCCCTCTTAGCTTTCATTATTATGTCCTATTTCATTGGGTTGATGCACACTCATAAAATAATAGGTGTAAAATTGCAAATAGTAAACCAGCTTATGAGAAGTTGTTATTCCTGCAAGTAGACATATTTCCCCAGATTTTTCTGTTTACTTCATATACCTTATATGTATAAACTATCCTTGTTGAGTATCATTTACAAATAATATCTTGTAAATGGTAATTTTACTCTGTAGTAGGTTAAATAATGGATACCCAAAGATATTAAGTCCTTATACCTGGAACCTATAATCCAACCTTATTTGGAAAAATGGGTCTTTGCAGGTGGGATTAAGTTGAGGGTTGTGAAATGGGGTAATTATCATTGAGTATCCAGGTAAGCCATAAGTTCAGTCATTGATGTTCTTATAAAAGAGAGGCAGAAGGAGATTTGACACAGAAGAGAAAGCAGTGTGAAGAGGGAGGCAGAAATTGGAGTGATGCATCCACAAGCCAAGTAATGCCAGCACCCACCAGAAGCTGGAAGAGGCAAGAAACTGCTTCTCCCCTAAACCCCCCAGAGGGGACAAGGCCCTACTAACATCTTAGTTTCAGCCCATTGAAAACAAGTTTGGCTTCAGGCTCCAGAACTGTGAGAGAGCACATTTCTCATTTTAAGCCACCAAGTTTGTGTTGTTACAGCAGTCACAGGAAATCAATACATTCATATTAACATATTTTTGAAGATAATATAATTTTCTAAAACACAATTGAGGATGTCAAGCTTTTGAAGTGTTCTGAATCAATTCAATAACTTTGTCATATTTAATTTTGATGTAACTGAAATGAATATTTAAATTAAATTTTTAAAGCACTACATTTTTCAGGGTAAAGGTGGACAATCAGCACATATTACAGAAAAACAAGATGGTGAGCAATTTGGGCATGCCTACGTATCATTTTGACATAAGCGTGAGGATTTTCACTGGCCTCAAGTTTGCAGCCGAAGTAAAAGCATCAGTGGATGAATTGAGCATTTTTATTATTATGTCCTGCCAGCTTCCAGAAATGATTCAAAACCTCTTGGAGCTACCTATTCTATAAGGCTGTTAAAGGTAGAAGAGCAGGTGCCTAGAGGTGAGCTGTGACTTGCAGAGTGCCAAGCCGGTTTTCCATGCAGTCATTATCATCAGTGGTAGCTCCTGACACCACAGAACTTGAAATTGCCCTCAACCCTTCCTTTACAAATCCTATTTTAAAGAATAATCTTACATGGGCACTCCAGATGAAGGTGGACCTGTGACCATAACTTCCTCTCCTCTATTCGTGCTTTCTAGGTCGAAAAGTCCAATTAGAATGCATCTTTTAAAGCAGTACTTCTCAAACTTCAGTACGCTTGTAAACCACCTGGGGTTCTTCATGAGCTGTAGATTCTGATTCAGCAGGGAGTGGGACCTGAGCTTCTGCAGGTGGTGGTGATGCTGCTAGTTCATGGACCACACTTTGAGCAGCAGGGCTGTAGCATCTAGTGCTCCTGCTTACAAGTTTCTCCCTGTTTTTCCCTATTTTGAGGCACAGTTTCAGGCAGTCAGGCTGGTTCTGCTGCATTTGCTTGGCAACATCACCTCCCTCCAGCCTCTGCAGCTTCCACCCTTGGGCCGCTGCACGTGCACGTACATTTCCACTGCTGTGGCTCCCACAGTGCACAGTTGGGGACTGAGTCTGAAGCTGTGTCACAATAACATCACTCAGTCTGAAAAGAGAGAAAAGTTGTTGAGATGAGAGTGAAATCCATAAGGGAATCAGGGTTTAGAGAGACAGGGAATATAAAAACAGTAGGAGAACAGGGAGAGGGAAAAGCATGAAAATTTAGTTGGGGAAAAACATTTGAAATGTGCTGCTTTCACTGCAGAATTTTCCAGGCACTAAGAGCATTTTCTGGAGTAGTTTTAGATTTATTTATTTGTTATCCTCGAATTTCTTTAGCAGCCACCTGCTTGTTGTGTTCATTCATCCACAAATCTTTTGTGACCTTCTGTATACAGGCTGAAAACTTTTTTAAAAAAATCTCTGAACTGTATAACTAAGTGCTGCAGCCTCTGAGAGACTGTCTAGTTAAATCGGGCCAGACAGTGGTCCCAACCGGGCTGATGTTAGAATCACTGAGGAGGGTTAGAAAATTCTGCATATCTTGCTGCACCTTGGACCAGTTAAATAAGAATTTAGGGGATAGGTCCTAGTCATTTGCACTTTTTTCTTTTTCTTTTTTTTAAATCAGTATTTTAAAATATTCCTTAGATGATTCCTGTGTCCAGCCAAGCACCACTAAATGAGACAGTAACCTTCCAGCAGGTGAATTGAACTCAATTTTTAAAAAACCCCTAAGAGCTGTTTTCTTGTGTATCTGTTGCTTCCTATATAAACCTTTGCAATGTTGAAAACTACATAATATTTTGGAAACACCCTCTCCTTCAATCCATCACCTGCAGCCAAGCAGCTGATTAAATATTGAAGCTGCTTTCTGAAGCCCTGGCAGCTTTTCATTTTCTCAGTCCAGTGGCTCCCCCTGCTGTCTTTACCAGGTAGAGCTCACTGCTCTACAGAACCTTGCTACAGATTCTGCTGCTCCGCAAAACACAACCCAGAATCATAGTATTTTAAGGAAGATTTTCTAATCCCACATCAAGCCTGTATGTCACTGCCAAAAATGAACATTCAGAATACTCTAATCTCTTACATAGTGGTAGTTTAGGTAAGGCCTAGGGAATGATGGAAGAAAAGAACTATGTATATGTAAATAGATAAACTCACACCTGTATACACACACACACACACACACACTCACACATTGATAGCTTATCCTGCTACCAGAAAAATATTCTGTTAGCCATGTGATTGTGCTGGTTCCCTGCAAAATAATTAGCATCGACACTGTAGAAAGTGGGGAAGGAAAGCTTTCATGACTAACTTCTCTGCCCTCCTTCATCTAATTATACCCTTCCTTATCAACCCACTTCTCCCTGTCTACCCTCTAAGCTGTAATTGCAGCCACATAAAAACAAAAGTAAATATATGGGCATCTGTGTGACCTCATCTTGTCACCCAAACTCTGTTGTATATTACCTCAGGATTAAACTAGTGCACTGTGTCTATGGAGGCAGAATTTGATCCTTATTTTGTATGAATGCAAAATGCAACCTTAATTCTGCCTAAACCTCACAAAAGTGCTGATTCCATTTTACACAGCTTTTATCATTAGAATGCCCTTCTTTGCTGTATATTAATATCTTTACCCCATTGGTCCTTTTGTCATGTGGCTCCGCATAAGTCAGTCTCCCATTCACAATGTAGCACTTAATCTATTCAAAGCGATATCCCAAAACATTTTTTTCTCAACAGCATTTCCAGTCAGCCCAATGGGACATGGGGCACACCCCTCCCCCTACCCCCAGCCTTTCTGAATACACTCCACAGAAGACCGTTTATTTTTGTCCCTTGTCACATGTAGCATCTGGTACTGGCACAGCAATCCAGATGTGTTCTGACTAGTATATCATATGATTAAATGATTACATCTGTATGAATTGTTTATTGCTGCATAACATTAACAAAAATGTAGTGACTAAGGCACATTTATCATCTCTCAGTTTCTGTGGGTTGGGATTCCTGGCATGACTTAGCTAGGCCCTCTGCTTCATGGTCTTAAAAGGCCGTAATCAAGGTATCAGCTGGGGCAGCAGTCTGACATGAGGGTCGGCTGGAGCTCATGTGGTTCTTGGCAACACTCAGTTTCTTGCAGGCTGTGGAACTAAGGACTCAGGTTCTTGCTGGCTGTTGGCTGAAGCCACCCCCAGTTCCTTGCCTTCAGGCCTTCCCAACGTGGCTGCTCGCTTCCTCAAAGCCAGCAAGGGAGCAAGTCCACTAGCACAATGGCTGTTATCATTGTACACAATATACAGTTGACCTGTGAACAACACAACTTTGGAATTCACAAGTCCACTTAGATGTGGATTTTTTTCAATTAAAGTTATACCAAATGTTCCTGTCTCTCCTGCCTCCGCTTCTGTCACCTCCATGTCTTCCACATTTGCCACCCTTGAGATAGCAGGACCAAGCCCTCTTCCTCCTCCTCAGCCTACTCAACATGAAGATAAAGATGAAGACCTTTATGTTTCACTTCCACTTAATAATTAGTAACTATATTTTTCTTCCTCTTGATTTTTCTAATCTTTTTTTCTAGCTTACTTTATTGAAAGGATATAGTATATAATAAATATAACATATATATAGTTGGTAAGACTTCTGTTCAACAGTAGGCTATTAGTAGTTAAGTTTTGGGAGAGCCAAGAGTTTTATGGGAATTTTTGACTGTGCATGGGGTTGGTGCCCCAACCCCTGCATTGTTCAAGGGCCAGTTGTAATCTCAGAAGTGATATCTCATCACTTTTGCCATATTTTGTTGGTTAGAAGTTCCTGCTCCCACCCACACTGAAGGAGAAGGTTGTGAACACCAGGAGGTGGGAATCACAGGGGTGAGCTTAGAGTCAACCCTCCTAATCTCTTTTGACTTCTAGTAGGTGATCTTATAGAAGTTTTTATTCAGCTAAAAACCACAAGTCTTTTTTTATGCAGCTTGCTGCATGCCACCTGTTCCCATCTTGAACGATCAATTAATAGAATCTAAGTACTGGACTTTATGTTTATAGCTATCACATTTTCCTGGTGTTAGGTTCAGCCAGTTGTTCATGCCTTATTAAATATTTTTGAATCCTGGTTCAGCCATCAGAATACTACACATCCCTTCTATTTCATGTCATCTGAAAAATGTTAAGACATCCCTTCTGTCTTCCTTCAAGTAACTGATAAAAATCCTGAAGAGAATGATACCTAACATTATACAGAATATACATGTACACCTACATCACATGTCTTATAGACATACACGTATGTATGTGCATGTGTGTGTGTGTGCATGCATGTGTGTGTGTTGAATGTGAGGGAGAGAGAGCATGAAAAAAACCTCGTTCTGATACTCAAAACCTCCTTCTAGGGTCTGGTCAGGTGGATATGAATTGTTTAACAACATCTGAGCCACATTTCTCAGCCAGCTTCTCCTAGAAGCAGATAGTACAGCTCTTCAAAGCATGGTCTCTCTAGTCACACCAACCTGATACAGGATTCCAGCTGCCCCACTTTCTAGCTGTGCAACCTTGAACAACCAGTTTGTCAGTAAACTGGTTGTAAACCTGATATTGCACACATGATATCAATGAAGGATAGCTTATTTTCTTGATGCCTGGCTAAAATCGACATATGCTGGAGGAGCAAAGGTTACTGCCCAGACGCTCTTCTCTGAATTCAGGATGTTGACAAGTTTTGTTTGACCCATCTCATTTAGTTTTTGTTTTAAATTTGAATCAAGTAATTTTTTGTAGAAATTTGAATTAGGTCATAGGATTAAGGTACTTTCACAGGAAATCCAGGTATTCTCCAGTTCCCTTAGTGAAATGAAAGCTACAGCAATACTGGGGTCCTGCACTGTGCATGGCAGCCTCCGGCGGAAGCTGAGCAGTCGCTGCTCTCTGTGGACAGGGCCTTGTCACATTCAGTCCTGCCTTCTTTCTCCCTGGCCCTCTCCCTCAGTCACCTGCCTGACTGCTTCTAGAAGAATTTTAATTTGCGTTACCATTCTGCTCCAGGAAGGTAGAGTAAGGTAGGAGGAAAAGCAGAAATCTTGAAACTGAAGACGACTCTCTTCTACTTTTTAAAAAGGTTAGTTTAACATGACTTTTTATTTAATGAAGTCATGATAATTTGTCATTTACAAGGATCTTTCAGGTCTATATAGTTAATTAAACAAATATTTAAGGAGTGCCTACTTTATGTACTTTGATAAACAAAAGGAATATAAAGTAAACAAAAATTTTAAAAAAGACATGACCTCTTTACTTATTAACACTTAGAGTCCAATGAAAGAAATAGACGTTTATCAAATTTTCACAGAAATAAATGTAAAGTTTCAACTGTGACAATTTTTACTAAGAAGCCTACAGTGCTATAATGGTATATTATGGTGATTGTGCCCCCATATGCAGGGGCTTGTCCTGAGAAAAGGATGTTTCAACTCAGAGATGAAAAATGAATCAGGAACTAATCAGGTGGAATGGGCACAGATGTCCAGGCTTTGGAAATACACGTGTAAAGGCCTTGTATCCACACCCAAATCTCATCTTGAATTGTAACTCCCACAGTTCCCACGTGTCATGGGAGGAACCCAGTGGGAGGTGATTGAATTATGGGGGTGGGTAATATTTCTCATAATAGTGAATGAGTCCCATGACATCTGATGGTTTAAAAAATGGGAGTTTCCCTACACAAGCTCTCTCTTTGCCGGCCACCATCCATATAAGATGTGACTTGCTCCTCCTTGCCTTCCGCCGTGATTGTGAGGCCTCCCCAGCCATGTGGAACTGTAAGTCCATTAAACGTCTTTTTCTTCCCAATCTTGGGTATGTATTTATTAGCAGCATGAAAATGGACTAATACAGGGGTGTTCCCAGAAGACAACACCAGATCACTTAGAGTTGGCACACACACATGCATACCTCTGTATCTTTACACACACTCTTTTCTGTCTGGAGTGTCCTTCTCCTACTCATTTGCTTGACAAGCGCCTAGTCACTTTTGAAGTCTCAGCTTTAAGGCTTCATTCTCTTCAAGCTGTCCCTTCGCCTCTTTTCCTGGGCCCCCACCACACTCATTACACCCCTCATTGAGCAGCCTTGTCATGCTGACTTTCTGTTTCACATGCTTGTCTCTTTGTCTCTCTCTCCAGACTGAGCAACTCCAAGGCAGACACTTTTTAAAAAAATCTTTTATCTTCTACACGTAGGAAAGGAGTGGTCATGTTGTCATCACTCAGTACATTTCTGTTTATTACATGGATGGGAAAACATAATTAACGGTTGAACAACATGTATATAGTATAAAATGAAAAACATACATAAGGATGGCCAGTGAAAAGCGTGGGCCCCTTCCACCTCTGATTTCCAGGCACCCATTCCCCTTTCCAGAGACCACTGCTGTTACTAGTTTATTTGTTTGTTTGATTTTTAGGGATATCCTTTGCCTACTCTAGAAGTTATCTACATAGAGAAAATGAATTTTTGATTCAAGTATGCAATTGGCATTTTTTAAGATTTCCACGCCAAAATTTGCTCTCTTTGGTCATTTCCATCTGTCCTTGGCCACTCTTATAATCTCCTCTTACTTGCATCTTTCCCTTTCCCCTTAATATACTCCATCCTTTCAACCTCTGCTTTTTCTATCACTGTATCCTCCTCTTAAAAAATTTCCTTCTTGGCCGGGTGCGGTGGCTCACGCCTGTAGTCCTAGAACTTTGGGAGGCTGAGGCAGGTGGATCACTTGAGCCCAGGAGTACAAACCTGGGCAACACAGTGGGACCCCATCTCTACAAAAAATAAAAAATTTAGTAGAATAGGGTGGAGTGTGCCTGTCATCCCAGCTACTCGAGGGGCTGAGATGGGAGGATCACTTGAGCCTGGGAGATTGAGGCTGCAGTGAGCCGTGGTCACACCACTGTTCAGCCTGGACAACAGAATGAAATCCTATCTCGAAAAATAAGACAATTCCTTCTCACCATCACCCATGAGGCCACTGGATCCTGAAACCTTTCTCCTCGCCTTCCACCTGCCCTGTCTGCAGCACATTCGTTGTGCTGTCGGGGGCAGTGCAAGCTCCAGGTGGCTCCTCTGCATTTCCACCTGATCATCATTTTTCCAGGTGGAGAGTGCACAGTCAAGATCAGAATTAGGAGGTTCTGCTTTCTCTCTCTGGCTCTTCTGGGAACTTCATACCATCTGTTCCAGAGCAGGGTGTATAATATTGCAGCTGAGTTCTGCTGAGCCACTTCACAGGTTTCTTTTAGGACTTCTCACTAAGGAGCTAGAAAAAAATCTTCCAGATCCGAAAGTAGTACAGCTGTGAAGCAATCATTATTTTAGAGATGTTATATGTGTGGACTTTCAGAGTTACAGCTTAAAAATCATCAGTTATTAGGTTGTTCTGCAGTCCCTTAGAATCCACAGCTGAGTCCATTTAAAATCCACATCGCCACTGTAGTCCTGCCCCTAAAACTTAAAGCTTTGAAGTGGGAATCTGGTGCTTTCCATATCACTTCATTAGGACACAACTTGTGTGAGCCAGTTTTGTGTCCCATAGGCCAGAATTCCTCTGTGCTGTAGTCTCTGTTAGAGACCTCTCGGTCCCCTTGACCCAGGAAGAACTGTTAGCAGGTCTTGTTCTACTTAAATCACAGGTGTTCAGGGAAAAGCCCATGGACTCCTGTTGAGCAGCTCTGAGACCTGTGCAAAAGCAAAGACTAGAAAGTGAGAGAATTGGTGGAACTAGTGATAGTTTAGAAAGATAAGTAAATATTTCTGACAAACACTAGTTTGTTAGAGTTACTCTGAGCTCTAGAAGTTTAGAATTTGCTTTTCTCCTGTTATTTGGAGTAGATATTTTCACAGCGAGGCCCTCTTTTTCTCAGTATCTTCTCTGCCCGACAGAGGCTGACATAACGGGCAGAACCTGGGCCACACCTGCCAGGGCAGAGGCACACCTGGAGGAGTGAGTATGGGGCCATCATTACCTCTTAGTTCCTCAGGGTCAGGGGTGTAGACCTCCACGGATAAGATGAGCTTGTCCTTTTTTTTTTTTTTTTTTTTTTTTTTTAGCAGATGTTAAATAGTCTAAGAAATCACAGAAAAGACTTCTGGCAACTGTGTATTTCTGAACAGAGGGACGTGAGACCATTTTGTAGCTTGCATTTTGGCATTTGCTATTTGTTACCATATGTGTGCTGAAGAGTTCCAAATGTTTTTCTCCCTCTGAAATTCCTCTCCCAAGATTCAGACCTGTATTTCCAGCTGCCCAATCTTGACCTGCAGGCATTTCTAACATTTAATAGATCCAGAACGAAACTCATTGCCCTCAGCCCCCAAACTTGCTTTATGTCTGGCATTCTTGATTTCAGCTAATAACTTCTTCCCTATATAAGTGGATTTTAAACAGCAGAATATACATTTTACATCATGACTCACTATGCACACACACAAAGATGTAACTTGAACAACAGTTTCATAAAACAATATGTATCTTTACATTTATGTTGCCCTCTGATATCTTCTCTTGAATTCCATCTTTTGAAAAGTGCCGATGGCAACTCCCTTGATGAATTTTACTTACAATCCCCCAACCAGTCATGTGACCGGCAATTTGTGAAAACCTTAAACAGAGATAAAATACAATCTCCTTGAATTCAGCGTCTGGCCTCTGATTCCTTACCATCCTGTAGCCCAACCTGCAGTCTAGCCACAGTGTTATCCAGACACACCATTCATTCATTCAGTCAGTCAACATTTACTGGGTGCATATCTGGTGCCGGGCACATGGTGCACTAAGTATCCAGAGATCAACATCATCGTCTCCACTCTGAGGACCACAATGCGTAGACAGGTGAGTAATCTAGCAATTACCAGGTAGTGGTTAGGTTCTAAATAGAAGTTTGCATAAAGCACTCAGACATCACAAAGAGGTAGCATGTAACTTGGACCAGAGAGTCCAGAAGGTCTTTCAGGAAAAAGTGACCCTTGTACTGAAGCTACAAATAGAGGTAGGAGTTCAGCTGGCAAAATTAGGGCAGAGCGTTAGGGAAGAGAATTCACTATGAGAAGACACGGGGGGCTGAGCATCGTGTTAATTTGGAGAGCTGAAAGTGTTGTGATATAAGCCTCTCTTTATAACCGTATACTCTACTGTCACTCCCACCCTTTCTTTACTTGGCAAACCATGACTCAGTGTTCCCTCTCCCACTAAACCACCCTCTCCCGGTAGCCTTTCTCCCTGCCCCCAGGGAGACTCAAGCCTCCCTTCTTTAGGCTCTGACCTCACTCTCCCATACCATCAGCTTTGTTTTGTTGAAGGCCATTCATTACCACCCCTGTTCGTCTGCATCATAGACCAGGAGCACTTCAAGGCAGAGTCCAAGTCCTTACATCTTCTGTGAGGAGTACAATAAGTGTTAGCCAAATAAAGAGCTGAACCAATAAAAGAAACAGGAGATGGACAAGCCACAAACACAAGTTTAGGGTACATCTGCTTAAATGGATGTATAGAAGACTTTTCAGTATATCACAGATGGGAAGGGGCTTCAAGTGTCAAGAACCTGCTTATTTACAGAGCTGGGGACCACATTTTAAGTGTTCGTGGCACCTCAGTTGCAATTTTCTTTTTGTTTCATTTGCAAAAGATAATTTTTGACTTTTAGAAAACATTCTTTTTCTTCTAACTTAAATGTGTCTTGTTAATGGAACTTGTTAGTGAATTAATAGAAATGAAAATCTGGCATCAGAGACCATACATACTCTCCTTAGTGCACAGGTAGCCAGTCATTGCTAATCATACATTAAACCCAAACAATTTTTTCCAAAATGGCTTTTATAGGAAGCAAAATTAATTTTTAATTATTCTTTTCCTTTGCCCACTTTCTGTCCACTTTGCTTTTTCTGTGTAAATGGTTCAGGGTTGTAAGCAGGACAGTTTGAGGTCTGGAATCTCAATAGTTAAGCCTATAATTGAAAAAGAAAAGTCTAATGTATTTGTTTCTTTCCTGGTAATTTTTATGGTATGACCATAATATATCATAATCACTTTGAAACAGAACACTGGATATGGATGAGGATAATGCCTACAAAAAAGTTTTGCTAACGCAAGCATTGTAGAAACAGAGGCAGCCAGGAAAACAATTGTACTTTATTGGGAGCAAGAGAATAGGGCTCAGATTCTGGCTGGACTTTTCATTGTTTATAAAACTTCCATAGGGTCTGTTTTCGCATGTGACAGATTGGCTGTGTTCAGATTGTGCTTTTGAGCTGACATTTCCTCCCTTTGTTGCTAAAGTTTAGTACTGTTGAACTCCTTTGTCCTTGATGCAAATTTTAGTGAGAACAAAGTGGAGCATTTCCAGATTAGCTGTATGCGCTGCCTGCAAACTTAATTGTCTCCTCTTGAAATAATGGTTGGAATTATTGAAAAGAAAGGGAGAAATGCCTTTTGCAGACACTGTTATCATAATCGTTTATGTCAGAGACAATGCTTTTGTCTCTTTTCTCATGTTACAACTCTTCAGCCCTCTTGCCTGCCTCCTTCCCCTTCGTCATCCAGCCCATCAATAATGTGACCTAGTTTGTGTAGATCTATCTATTGATGTTAGTATTAATTAGTGCTGGAAAAAGTAACCAAGTATGAGTCTTGAAAGAGTTTTTATTTTCTCATTTGTTGATGCTGGATTCATGTTTCAGCCAGGAACATAAATACATGTATTTAATCCTGATTCACCAGAGTAGGAAGCAGGGAGTTTGGCACTTACTGTATATGTGCCACTCTGACATCACTGCCATGTCACCCACTAGTAAATAAATGCATGAACAATTTGAGCCCTGTATTACCTTATTGCCTAGTAGTGCCTACAAATCCTCGGATAAAGTGAATATGCTTCATTTCCTCTGTTGACAAAGAGTCAAACTCTGTAAAATATTTGAAGAGATTTATTCTGAGCCAAATATAAGTGACCAATGGCCCATGACACAGCCCTCAGGAGATCTTGAGAACATGTGCCCAAGGTTGTCAGGCTGCAGCTGGGTTTTATGCATTTTAGCGAGACATGCGACATCAATCAATACATGTAAGATGTATATTGGTTCAGTCCAGAAAGGCAGGACAACTGGACGTGGGAGCTTCTAGGTCATAGGTGGATTCAAGGATTTTCTGATTGGCAATTGCTTGAAAGAGTTATTACCTAAAGACCTGGAATCAATAGAAAGGAATGTCTGGGTTACCAAAAGGGGTTACCAAAAGGGTGGAGACCAAGGCTTTATCATGCAGATGAAGCCTCCAGGTAGCAGGCTTCAGAGACAATAGAATGTAAATGTTTCTTACATTTACAGACTTACAAAGTCTGTCCTATCAGTCTTAAGGCCTGTGTTGATGTTTCTGCTGGTCAGCTGTGCCTAAAATCCAAAAAGGAGGCGCGTATAATGAGGTATGTCCAGCTCCCCTTCCCCATCATGGCCTGAACTGGTTTTTCAGGTTAACTTGAGAATGCCTTTGGCTGAGAGGAGGGGTCCGTTCAGATGGTTGAAGGGCTTATAATTTTATTTTTGGTTTACACCTCTCATAATATCTAGTGGTCCTTCTTCTCCTCTGCTGGTTTCCAGCTTTATCTCTTGCCCTTTCTAACCTGTTTGTCTATCCATTTATCCAATATAGTTGGAATGACACCATCTGGCACTCCCTTGAACATACAGTCCCTGTGGAAGAAGTGGGCAGTCTAAATTTTCCCACATGGCTGGAGCCTCCCTGATCTGAACAGACCCAGTTTTCTGTGGGTTCTTTGAGTAATACCTAATACTGACATAGTGCTATGTGCCAGGTAGCGTTCTCCACACAATTGAGGTAGATGCTGTTAACACCCTCCAGTTTACAGATGAGGAAATTGGAGCTCAGTGGGGTTATTTCTCAGCGCAAGCTTACATGGCTGGTAAATAGGGGAGCAAGGATTTGAACTCAACGTGTCTTCAGAGCCTGGCCTCTTAACCCTGAATCTCCCCTTTCTAGGTTCTTAACCCTGAAACTCTGTTCTCAGTCAGTGATTTGCCATGATCATTGAGTGTAAGAGCCATAGATCGTGGAACAGAATATTCCAATGGAATGTGCCCAGTTACATGTGAGCTGAAATTGCCCATTAGTTCCTTTCCCCAGATCAAACATTGTAGTGATAGAAAAATAGATGGAGAAAGAAGGTAGACATATGGATAGAAAAAGGAAAACACGTAGAAAGAACAGTATTTTGGCAAAAGGAAACTGTAAATCACGTAATTACAGATTTTAACTGTAATGAGAGAATTTGAGCATTCTAAGCTGTCGACCCTGCCTGTTTGAAACATTATGATGCTCAGACAGAGGATGTGGGGTAGAAATGGAAGAATTGTTGGAACTGTTAAATGATGAGACATGTGATACTGGAGTGAAAGACAAAAGCTCATGAAAGAATCATGAGGGACACATACAAACTTCATTCAGCAGCATGAAGATGACAGCTCATTGTTTGATTCCTTAGCCTACTTATTAAGTTTGGACTTGATAAAATATAGCAGATTTAACTTGTCTTACCACATTCAGCTGTATTTGTTATAACACAGAGATTCATCTTGGGTGGCTCTTTAGCCGGGTTTGTTTTTACTGAAATAAAATCTCTGGCATACGATAATGGAAAAAAAAAATACCAGAGTTTCATAATATGTAGTGTACTATTTTTCTACACTTGAGAATTTTGAGTGCTTTGGAAATAATAAGGCTGTTTCCACAATTTCCTATTCTCCACTAGGTTCTTGGAACACCAAATGAGGACACATGGCCTGGAGTTCATTCTTTACCGCATTTTAAGCCAGGTATGTTTCATTAATTACAGATGACTAGGTGCTTCCTATATGCAAAAGGTGAGTATGTAAATGTTCCCTCTCAAGCAATATACCACCTTGAAAAATTCTGGTTACTTTTGCCATTGTGTACTTTGTCTATTAATGGAATTGTCCTTTTATTTTCACAAATTGTTTGTCTGTGAAGACAGAGTCAAAGACATCCCTGATGATTTTCATCATATATACTTTATTTTATTTGACTGGTTGATCTTGCAGTAACCATTAATTTCATCATCAGTTAGACTAGCATCCATGCCTATAAAAACAAAATTTAAATTGGGTTGCCGTAATCCATCTGTGTCACTTCTTGTAGTAAGTGACCAGGAAAAGTATTAAATTGTAAAAAGGAAAAATCATATTTTTATTTTTTTATAAAACTAGTAAATATATGGTCTATAATTTGAGTTTAAACATGTAAGATGCTCTGAGTGTTCTATTGTACAGCATTCAATATGTTTTCATGTAAAATATTTAAACCTGAACACTGAAAAATCTGAAAGAAATGTGAAGTTTTAAAGTAAGTTGTCCTTTTTTTTCACCAGTAGGTGGCAGGCGTGAAACTTTGTTTTAATAATTACACTTAACAGATGAATCTCAAACATGGTCTGATTTTTATAAGAGAAGGGAAAGGTTTGGAATTGAAAATTTAATAAAATCAGTAGAATGAATTATTGTAAAATGATTCTCTTGCTGGTTGTTGTGTTTTTTTTTCTTTTCTGAGTTATAAAACATGGCTTACAAAATGCAGACCCACCATAAAATTACTGAAAGGGATTTTATAGAAGCTCTAATAGTCTATTATCCTGTGAGGGGAAAGAGCTATGAATAATATCTGTTAGAGGAGCCAAGTATATTATTTTGCTTCTCTTCCCCTCTTTTGGGGAACCATCAGGAATAAATTATCAGTTCCAAAGAATGACTGAGTTGGGAAACTATTTTTACTCTTAATATTTTTCTTCTGAAAGTGCGCAGTGTGTTCAGAATTCTTTTATCTTCTTCAGCTGCCCTAAAGACTCTTTGTACTTTTACTGGAAATTCTAAATAACTTCTATGTTCTGAAAGACTATAGAAACCTAACAATTTTAAATGGACTGACTTTTGTTAAGCAACTAAGAGGCATCCTCTAACTGATCCACGTGTTCTTAATGGAGTGAAGAACACAATTCCTTATAAACGATCCAATTGTGGGCTCTTAAAGAAGGTTAACTTCCCTGTGTTAGGACCTAAAATTTTAAGTCCTAGGCAAATGAAACAGGAGACTTTAAAAAGATTTGTAATGAATAAAGTTAGATGCAAAAAGGAACAATTAAGGTGAAATCATTTGGCCTGCCTAGTTTCTGGATTAGAAAACATGGAGTAATTTATGTGTTTTGGTGGGAATAGAATTTATCTTCATCAACAACATACAAAAGCATTTATTAGTTGTATTTTGGAAAGTACGAGGATGTGGTACCCATTAAGCTAACAGATTGTGAACTTCATGACACCAGGGACTGTTCATTGTACATATGTGGTGTTCAATAAATGTGTGTTGCATGTGTTGCACTTGATCGTATTGAATGTTAAAACAGACATTATGTGACTCCTCTGGTGGGCATATACAAACTAGAATATTTATGTTTAAGTTATTAACATTATGTGTAAGCCCCACAACAGACACATAATGCATAGAAGGTAATGGGGAAACAGAAAAGTAACATATGAAGATGGTGGAAAGCATGGGTGGTGATGAGCAAGAAGGTTATTCCAGGCAAAGTTCAGGGCTGTGAACCACAGCACATAAGTGTTTCCTGAGTTTGCTTGAGAGGAGTCAAGAGGAGACACAACAATAGACTGAGTCAAAGGAAACAAATTTCCAAGTCCTTCTAAGCAGCACTTACCAGACCATCCAGGGAAGCCCCAGTCCCTGACCTTATAGATCTCATAGTCCTGGGGAAGAAAGTATACAAGCCCAAAAAGGAAAATATCGGTGCTAGGGTCCGCCTGTCCCAACTCCACTCTCCAGCTCCTTGATTTACCCCGAAGTGTGCCCTAGAGAATCTGGAAAAGGTAATCTGAGACATAAGGACAAACTTTGTTTAATTTTCTAATAGATAATAAATTTAAGCAATTAAAAATATCAAGCAATAGGAACAAGGAGCGTAGTGCAGAGCCACCTCCCCTCTGCCAACTTCCCCTGAACCACTGACCCCACCACAGGCCCCCAGCATATTCTTATATTTCTTTCCTTTATGTAAATGTAAGAAATTAATATTAATTTTTACTTTTCTCATATTAAACACAATTCCTCATCTTGTTTTTCTCATTAATGCATCTCATTGATCTTCTCATGTCACTGCAAGGAGGAGGCCAATGTGGTGTCCCTCTTGTCTCATAGAGCACCATTGTTTTCTGGATTTAACCCTTTCACTAATTAGGGACAGTTGGGTTGTTTCCAGTGCTTTGCTATTATAAATATTAATGCATTGAGTAACCTTGTGCCTATACATACACATACACATTGCATATATGTAAATATTTCTGAAGGATAAATTAGGAGAAATAAGGATAAAGAGCCAACAAGTATAGACAATTATAATTTTGACCACTTTCATCAAACTGTTGTCCAAAGGGGTAGTATCTGTTGTCTCTGTTGCCAGAATACAGGAGAATACTTCTTCCCACAGCTGCTTCTCCTCTCTAGGCTATGTAACCAAACTTTTGGATTTTGCCAGTTAGATGACAAAAGGAATTTCAGTAAAGTTTTAATTTGCATGTGTCTTGTGATGAGGTTGAGCATCTTTTGATATGTTTCAGGATCATTTGTATTTCCTTTTCTCTGAATTCTTTTTATCTTTTTGCCAATTTACAGTTGAGTTGTGTTTTTTTAAACCTATTTCTAGAAGTTCTTTATATTTTATTTTATTATTTTATTTTTAGCGATGCTGCCCAGGTGGGACTGCAGTGGTGCGATTACAACTCACTGCAGCCTCGACCTTCCAGGTTCAAGTGATCCTCCCTGCTCAGCCTCTCAGGTAGCTGGGACTAACTATAGGTGATGCCACTATGTCTGGCTATTTTTTTTTTTAATATTTTGTAGAGATAGGGGTCTTGCTATGTTGCCAGGGATGGTCTCGAACTCTGGGCTCAAGCAGTCCTCCCACCTCCGCCTCCCAAAGTGCTGGGATTACAGGCGTGAGCCGCCATGCCCGGCTGAGTTCTTTATATTTAAGAGAAATTATCCCTTTGTCCGTGAAAAACTTTTGCTTCTTTGAGATTTGAAAAATGATCCTTTCTAATTTTTAAGCAATTTTGAAAATAATCCTTGTCTTATGCTCTCTTGTCTTCCTTGACTTGCCTAACTGAATAAGTTTTGCCTTGAGAAGAAAAGCCCATGGTGTTTTTAGAATAGTGGAGTTATGATTTAAAAACAAAAATAGAGACAAAGTCTTGTTATTTTGGCCAGGCCAGTCTTGAACTCTTGATCTCAAGTGATTCTCCTACCTCAGCCTCCTAAAGTGCTGGGATTACAGGTATGAACCACTGTGCCTGACCACAATTTTTTTAAAGACCAGTTTCTGTTATAGGTGTATGTACAAATTCATATATGTGTATCTGTGTAAGAAAAACCAGTTTGGGTTTTCAAATGTATTGCTTTATGGCTATGATCTAGGCCATGAATAAATCTCTTGGTTTTAACATATGCTAACCTAATTTCCCAGTAGTTATTTTTTAAATAACTTATTTTTTAGTTAATGTCTACGAAATAAGTTAAATACACTTATTATTTCAGCAATATTTCCTGAGCACCACTTGTATGTCTAGGGACTGGAGATGTTGCATTGAACAAAAAGCAAATGATCCTTACAGGGAGAGACATATAGTAAGTGAAATATATCATATATTGGGTGGTGATAAGTACTATGGAGGAAAATAGAGCAAGAAACTGGTTCAGGAAGTTCTGAGAAAGGGGAGGGGGTGATTTACAGTTTAAATAGGGTAATCAAGGAAGGCCTCCCCGAAAAGAAGACATTTGACTGAAGAATATGAGAGACAGAGCCAAGAAGATATTTGAGGGAAGAACTCTTCAGGCAGAGACAAGAGCAAGTACCAATGCCCTGAATGGGGAGGAGTGGAGGGCTGATAATGAAGTCACAGATGATGTGGGGCCTTGAGGGATACCCTGAGTCCTTTACCATTGATCTGAGTGAGATAGAAAGCTCTAGAAGATTTTGAACAAGGCAGCACAGGAGCTGGTTTATGTTTTAGTAAGACCACTCCAGCTATTATACTGACAATTGGGGGCCAGAGAAGAAGCAGGGGGACCCCTTAGGAGGCTATAACAGGAATCCAGGGGAGAGGCGATGAAATGTACTGTGAATAAAATGACCTCTCCTTTTCAATTCCTGTGATTATCCCAGAACTCAACATGGTTTTCCCTTGGAAAAAAAAAAATAACAAAAATGGAGAAACATTTTTAAAATAATTATTGAAATAGTGAAAGAACAATTAGTTAAAAACTGAACTTTATTCTTTACTATATAACCTGTATATCTTCTTCTGTGCTTACACAAAACTTAAGCTCAGCATATTCCCATAGCAACCAGGCAACTACAACAGGTCACAATGGTATTATATATTATAAAGTATGTGCATGTTACATAAAATAAGGAGTCTGTGTAAGTCTCATTTGTGTTGCTATAAAGGAATTCATGAGACTAAGCAATTTACAAAGAAAAGAGATTCAGCTGGCTCCAGGATCTGCAGGCTGTACAAGAAGCATGACACCAGCATCTGCTTCTGGTGGGGGCCTCAAGAAGCTTCCAATCAGGAGAAGGTGAAGGGGGAGCATGCATGTCACATGGTAAAGGAGGGAGCGAAAGAGAAGAGAGGACTTCCCTAAAGTTAGTGTCAGAGGTGAAAGTAGATCCCATGTCTCCGTGGGTCTTAGTTGAGTGTGCTTTTGCTTTTGTTTTTGTTTTCCAGCCTCCATTATGAAATAGCATTCTACTGATTGTGCATCACAATTTCTCATTGTCCTTCTAAAGAACAATTTACTGACAATTAGACTATTTTAAAAAGCAGAAAAGTAGAGAAGATCTGATCTCTGGGAAAATATGTACAGCAATACACACAAATATTAAAATATTACACCAATACAAGACTCTTTTTAACAACCAGATCTCTCACCTGAATTAATAGAGCAAGAACTCACTCATTATCCTGGGGAAGACACTGAGTTATTCATGAGGGATCCGCCCCCATGACCCAAACACTTCCCACCAGGCCTCACCTCCAACATTGGGGATCACATTTCAACATGAGATTTGGAGGGGACAGACATCCAAACTATATCAGAGTCTAACCTTGGAAGCTGCTGTTTTTCCGTCATTTACTTCTATTTAAATTTCTCTTAAAAGAAATGGAAAATGGGCTTGTTTCTTTTTTGAACCTGATTACCTTCCTGTTTCTTTTCCCTTACCCTCAGGGTTCTGTGGTTAATGGTCTTTTAAAAGTAGGTCTCCTTGTCTCTCCCTCACTCTCTCATTCCAGAGTGTCTCCTTTTGTCACTGTGTTCAGGATGCTTGCTGTGGGAAAGTCTTGAGGTGAGAGGTTGTGCTGTGGTGTTCTCAGTACTTCAGTAATTCCATAACTTGGTGTGAGATTCATCACAGGCAAACCCATGCTCTAACACAAAGTGAGAGTCCACTGTAAAAATAAATCATATTCCTTTTCATGGGTTCATAGTTACTCACTAACAGGAGGCTTTTGCATAAGGCTCTCTGCTATAAATTCCTCCTGGGATAATGAGAGGCTCCCCTATGTGAATCCCAGGATCACTTTCTCCTACCAGGTTTACCCCCTGCTACATCCCATCGACAGGTGCTGTGGTTCATAAGTCTCTGCTAAAGTGACAGTGCCATTTTTTTGTTGCTGTTATAAGACAGACTTAGGATTTTTAAAAGATGCATCTTGCATGCATGTTTGAGGGGTTGTTTAAGCTTCATAGAATTGTGGTAACCCCAGATCAGGGCGGAATACACATAGACATTTGAGGTTCTCCAGACCAGTAGAATCAGAGTAATGGATGAAGAGTTCTGTCAAGGCTTTGTAATTTCTAGCTGTCAAAGAGTACCCCAGGGCTGCATGAGCTGAGAGTGGTGTTTGATTGTGCCTTAAGCAAAGTGAATGTTTGAGCTAGAGGAAACCCCAGGGAGCATCTAGTCTGGCTTTCTTCTTGTGAAGTTAGGAACCTGAGGTCCAGAGATGTTAAAGAACTTCCCTAACGTTAGTGTCAGAGGTGGAAGTAGATTCCAGGTCTCCCTGGGTCTCACTTCCTGAGTGTGTTTGTGTTTTTGTTTTCCAGCTTTCATTATGAAATAGCATTCTACTGAGTGTGTATTACAATTTCTCATTGCCCTGCTAAAGAACAGTTTACTGACAATTAGACTATTTTAAAAAGCAGAGAAGTAGAGAGGATCTGATCCCTGTATTTGGTAAAATATCTACACAAAACCACCAATAACACTTCGTATAAAATGGTTTAGCACTGAAATAACGTGTAGATTCCATGTATGATACTTTCATCTCTCTAATGCTTCCAACAAAAGGGAAAGGGACATTCAAAAACTATTTAATGGATTATTCAGGAGCTCAAAAAGGAATACACTGTGAAGTTCAGTGAGGAAAAAAATGCTGCTAGACCAGAAGCAATTAAAAGTGATGAAATTTAGAATAAGATAATTATATTTTCCAAAATCAAGCAAGAGAATAGAGCATTTCTAAAGTGGTTATATTACTTCTAAGGGAAAGTTAGCCAATGGAAAAGACTATTTGATTCAGGAAACTTTGAAGAAAATGGACTGTCTCCCAACGAATGAAATAATATAAAGAATTTGCCATTGGAGGCAATTGGGGAATGGTGATATTTTAAACACACTCTGCTGAAAACTAATCCTACAGACACATTGACCTTAAAGGGAATGTTTACATACGGACTTAGCTGTATCAAGGCTTTGTAATGAGGCAAAAAAAAAGCCTTCTCTTTAAGTCCTTCCTCTTCTCTGGCCTGACTGGGACCCCAAAACCAAACAGGTCCACACTTTTTTGTTCCAGAGGGAGGAAGTAAATCATTTCAGAAATAAAATACTATGGTGATAACACCTTACATTTTATGCTATATTTTATTATTTACAAAGCATTTTAATATATTATCTCATTTGATAGTTAGAATAACTGCATTATAATAATGCTTTTTTCCTAATATTGTTATCCCATTTACAGATGAAGAAACTGGGAAATTGAGGCTCAGAGAGATAGTGTGGCTTGCCCAGAGATCTCATTCCTCCAGGCTGTAGCAGAGCCAAAACTCAAACCCAGGTCTTTCAACTCTAAGCCATTCTCAGTGATGCCTCCTCCTCTCTTTAAGAGAGCTTCCCTGCCCACAGACCTAGACCTACGAAGGAGAATTGTCAGGCTCTTCCCAACTCTGTCTTGTGGCATCTTGGAAAAGACGTCTGTCTTCTTGTACATACGAGATCCACCCTCCACTTGCTAGGTATGGGCATATTCTTCCGCCCTTTAAACCTACGCCTCCAATAAATCTTCAGCTCCAAAATCTCCTCTGCAGATGTTTAGTCTCAGATGTGTAGTCCTTAATACATACTATTGGAACTGCCCACTTTCCTCATTTGCAGATGTGAGGATGTTTGAACCCTTAGCCTTTATTGACATTCTTGGCTTTTCCTGAGTCTTTTAGAAGGTGATAGAAAAGCTGTGGATGCAGCAGAAATTGTTGTCGGGGTGGGATATTCCATGCAGGAAGACTGGGTGGGGGGGCTCTTTGTGCCGTGATGTTGCCCTGCACAGACCACACCTGCAGTGAGGGGAGGCCTGTGAAGTGCTGAGATACCTTCCTTACTCTTCTAGAAGAGTCATGTCTGCTCCATCCAGCCTACAGACTTGCTACGTAAATTAAATGAGATAAACTATTTTTACATTCCCTTCAATATTTGTTATTTATACTCTACCTATTTTTAAGCAGATTTGAGCTAGCTGACATAATTGATATAAAAGTACTTTTAAACTGTTAGGGGCATGTAACTGCAAAATAATTTTTTTTTTTTTTTTTACCATTTATACCATGTGCTCTGCCTGCTATCTCCTTTCCCACTTACTCTTTACACTTTACCTCAGGAATTTTAAATTATTTTTATGATTGATAGCAACTATAATGATTATGGGTTAGGTCTAGGTGTATGGGCTGTAACTATGTGATGGTTATTAAAATGGACTTTAAAAATTATTACGTCAATATCTGCTTTTTATCTCAGATTTTATTGCTAAAAGCCTCGTGGGTCTGCTTGACACAAGCCTTAGGGTATTTAGAGCTCTCTCCACCCACCATCAGCTATCACCTTTGTGAACTTTGCTGTCCCTCCTCCCACAAATAAATGCTGCTTTAATCACATAGTGAAAAAGCCAGTTAATTACTAAATTTATGAACTATGTGAACCTTATAAAGCTAAGGAAGTAAAATATGTAAACAAGACAGGAAGGGCAGACTGCACTTTCTGATTGAGCCAGCCATACTGGGAGGTCGCTGGTGGTTGCTGGAGAGCAGATGCTAAAGTTGAGAGTCGGTGTTTGCATCAGCAGTAACTGCTTTACATCTGCTTATTAGCTTGGATTCCTATTGAGTGCTTACTAGGTGCCAGGCAGTATTGTGGGTGCTAAAGATGCAGTTTGAACAAAGCGGATGAATCCTTTTTCTTGCAGAGCTCACATGCTAGAGAGGGGACTAATAATAGACAAATTACAACTTACCATGCCTGTGAGCACAGGGACAGTGGCAAGAAACAATTCAGAGGGGCAGGTCCTTGGAAAGCCAAGGTGAAGAGTCAGGGTTTTACTTGAAGTGTGAATGGAATCATTGGAAGGTTTTGAAGAGAGGAAGAAATCAATGCTTATGTTTTCAGAAAGACCTACAGGCTACAAAAAGTCACGGACTCATTGCAGAGCTGGAAAGAGGTTTCATCTGAAGTGTGAAATCCTCTTGATTGGTCATTTCTGCCTGCAGCCCTGGGTCAAGAAGGGTCTATAAAAGCAAGTACTAACTCACAGGGAAATTATTCTCCTACCAGTTAGCAGTGATGCCACAGACACAAAGGATATTTTTCCTCATAGGTCCATAGCTGACCAGGGATTTGATATAAAATAAATCGTAGATATGGCCAATGATATGAAATAAAAAAGAAACAACCAAAAACCTTGATAATCACTTAAAAATGTAAAATTAGCAATTCATTTCACCTACAATAGGTAGGTTAAGGAGGGAAATACCTGTAGGAATGTTGTAAACCCATTTCAGTGCAAAGGAGGGACAATCTGTACTTTGTCTCGATATACTTGAAGAATTTCACATTTATTTTCACTAGAGGGCATCAGTAATGATGGAGACTAGCAGAATGTCTAGAAAATGCCAGAAAAAAAAAGTAGTAAGATTAAATTTTCAAGGGAAAATGAAGTTCTACTGATAGCAGACTTATTTTTTAAAATCCCAAATAAACTGGTTTTATTAGTTCTACTCGCTGGAATTTTGTAAAATTCATTTTGGGAGTTATTCACACCTCATATCGCTAAAGTTGATATAGAGGGCCAATCACCATATAAAGACTTCTTTACCTCTTCAGTAATTCCAACCCACCTAAGAGTATTAAAAGTCTTGTATACTGTCCAATTTGTATAATTTGGTTAAAGTCATATTGAAGAAAAGAATTTAACTTTTAGCCTAAGAATTTATAGCAGAATTAAATGAAGACAGGGACGATTTACTTGATACTGAAAGAACTGTCATCTCTTTTAAAATAAAACATTTGGTTGAGTTGTTATATACCAGTGGCATTTCCATAAACTGGCCGTACACTTTTAATTGCCTTCCTAAGTTTGTAACCTAATGTTTTATGTTTATCCTTCCCACAAATTAATGCCGGCAAGTATATAACTAGGAATCTATGCATTGTATAAAGTCCTCCATAACTCCTCACCCTGAACTTTTAGGTTCCTTTCCAAAAACTTTTTAAAAATCAAGATCTTAGGGAGATGAGGGGATTGGAAGTTTGGATGTAAAACAAGAAAATGTTGTCCCTTGTCTTCAAGGTGGGTGTTGACCACAGTACCTTGAGTAGGACACTGTATCTTTAGGGAAGAAGTGGGACTTCACTAAGCCAAAAGCTTGCACAGCTGTCCAATTTGACCAGGGATTCCACACCACAATGAGAGATTCGTGACTAAGTGGTTGACCCAAGGGTAGGATGAAGATTTTCTCTCTTAGGTGCCTGGAAATATTGGAAGCACAGAGAACAGCATGGTGTTCGGTAATCTGAATATTCATATAAATTTTTCAGCATTTGAAAATTCTTTTTTTTTAATTATACTTTAACTTTTAGGGTACATGTGCACAATGTGCAGGTTGGTTACATATGTATACATGTGCCATGTTGGTGTGCTGCACCCATTAACTCGTCATTTAACATTAGGTATATCTCCTAATGCTATCCCTCCCCCATCCCCCCACCCCACAACAGGCCCCAGTGTGTGATGTTCCCCTTCCTGTGTCCATGTGTTCTCATTGTTCAATTCCCACCTATGAGTGAGAACATGCAGTGTTTGGTTTTTTGTCTTTGCGATAGTTTGCGGAGAATGATGGTTTCCAGCTTCATCCATGTCCCTACAAAGGACATGAACTCATCATTTTTTATGGCTGCATAGGATTCCATGCTATATATGTGCCACATTTTCTTAATCCACTCTATCATTGTTGGACATTTGGGTTGGTTCCAAGTCTTTGCTATTGTGAATAGTGCCACAATAAACATACGTGTGTATGTGTCTTTATAGCAGCATGATTTATAGTCCTTTGGTATATACCCAGTAATGGGATGGCTGGGTCAAATGGTATTTCTAGTTCTAGATCCCTGAGGAATTGCCACACTGACTTCCACAATGGTTAAACTAGTTTACAGTCCAACCAACAGTATAAAAGTGTTCCTGTTTCTCCACATCCTCTCCAGCACCTGTTGTTTCCTGACTTTTTAATGATTGCCATTCTAACTGGTGTGAGATGGTATCTCATTGTGGTTTTGGTTTGCATTTCTCTGATGGCCAGTGATGATGAGCATTTTTTCATGTGTCTTTTGGCTGCGTAAATGTCTTCTTTTGAGAAGTTTCTGTTCATATCCTTCGCCCACTTGTTGATGGGGTTGTTTTTTTCTTGTAAATTTGTTTGAGTTCATTGTAGATTCTGGATATTAGCCCTTTGTCAGATGAGTAGATTGCAAAAATTTTCTCCGATGCTGTAGGTTGCCTCTTCACTCTGGTGGTGGTTTCTTTTGCTGTGCAGAAGCTCTTTAGTTTACTTAGATCCCATTTGTCAATTTTGGCTTTTGTTGCCATTGCTTTTGGTGTTTTAGACATGAAGTCCTTGCCCATGCCTGTGTCCTGAATGGTATTGCCTAGGTTTTCTTCTAGGGTTTTTATGGTTTTAGGTCTAATAGTTAAGTCTTTAATCCATCTTGAATTAATTTTTGTATAAGGTGTAAGGAAGGGATCCATTTTCAGCTTTCTACATATGGCTAGCCAGTTTTCCCAACACCATTTATTAAATAGGGAATCCTTTCCCCGTTTCTTCTTTTTGTCAGATTTGTCAAAGATCAGATAGTTGTAGATATGCGACATTATTTCTGAGGGCTCTGTTCTGTTCCGTTGGTCTATATCTCTGTTTTGGTACCAGTACCATGCTGTTTTGGTTACTGTAGACTTGTAGTATAGTTTGAAGTCAGGTAGTGTGATACCTCCAGCTTTGTTCTTTTGGCTTAGGATTGACTTGGCAATGAGGGCTCTTTTTTGGTTCCATATGAACTTGAAAGTAGTTTTTTCCAATTCTGTGAAGAAAGTCATTGGTAGCTTGATGGGGATGGCATTGAATCTATAAATTACCTTGGGCTGTATGGCCATTTTCACGATATTGATTCTTCCTACCCATGAGCATGGAATATTCTTCCATTTGTTTGTATCCTCTTTTATTTCATTGAGCAGTGGTTTGTAGTTCTCCTTGAAGAGGTCCTTCACATCCCTTGTAAATTGGATTCCTAGGTATTTTATTCTCTTTGAAGCAATTGTGAATGGGAGTTCACTCATGATTTGGCTTTCTGTTTGTCTGTTATTGGTGTATAAGAATGCTTGTGATTTTTGCACATTGATTTTGTATCCTGAGACTTTGCTGAAGTTGCTTATCAGCTTAAGGAGATTTTGGGCTGAGACAATGGGGTTTTCTAGATATACAATCATGTCATCTGCAAACAGGGACAATTTGGCTTCCTCTTTTCCTAATTGAATACCCTTTATTTCCTTCTCCTGCCTAATTGCCCTGGCCAGAACTTCTAACACTATGTTGAATAGGAGTGGTGAGAGAGGGCATCCCTGTCTTGTGCCAGTTTTCAAAGGGAATGCTTCCAGTTTTTGCCCATTCAGTATGATATTGGCTGTGGGTTTGTCATAGATAGCTCTTATTATTTTGAGACACGTCCCATCAATACCTAATTTATTGAGAGTTTTTAGCATGAAGGTTGTTGAATTTTGTCAAAGGCCTTTTCTGCATCTATTGAGATAATCATGTGGTTTTTGTCATTGGTTCTGTTTATATGCTGTATTACGTTTATTGATTTGTGTATGTTGAACCAGCCTTGCATCCCAGGGATGAAGCCCACTTGATCATGATGGATAAGCTTTTTGATGTGCTGCTGCATTCAGTTTGCCAGTATTTTATTGAGGATTTTTGCATTGATATTGGTCAGGGATATTGGTCTAAAATTCTCTTTTTTTGTTGTGTCTCTGCCCGGCTTTGGTATCAGGATGATGCTGGCCTCATAAAATGAGTTAGGGAGGATTTCCTCTTTTTCTATTGATTGAAGTAGCTTCAGAAGGAATGGTACCAGCTCCTCCTTGTACCTCTGGTAGAATTTGACTATGAGTCCGTCTGGTCCTGGACTTGTTTTGGTTGGTAAGCTATTAATTATTACCTCAATTTCAGAGCCTGTTAGTAGGTCTATTCAGAGATTCAACTTCTTCCTGGTTTAGTCTTGGGAGGGTGTGTGTGTCCAGGAATTTATCCATTTCTTCTAGATTTTCTAGTTTATTTGCATAGAGGTGTTTATAGTATTCTCTGATGGTAGTTTGTATTTCTGTGGCATTGGTGATGATATCCCCTTTATCATTTTTTATTGCATCTATTTGATTCTTCTCTCTTTTCTTCTTTATTAGTCTTGCTAGCGGTCTATCAATTTTGTTGATCTTTTCAAAAAACCAGCTCCTGGATTCATTGATTTTTTTGAAGGGTTTTTTATGTCTCTATTTCCTTCAGTTCTGCTCTGATCTTAGTTATTTCTTGCCTTCTGATAGCTTTTGAATGTGTTTGCTCTTGCTTCTCTAGTTCTTTTAATTGTGATGTTAGGGTGTCAATTTTAGATCTTTCCTGCTTTCTCTTGTGGGCATTTAGTGCTATAAATTTCCCTCTACACACTGCTTTGAATGTGTCCCAGAGATTCTTGTATGTAGTGTCTTTGTTCTCGTTGGTTTCAAAGAACATCTTTATTTCTGCCTTCATTTCGTTATGTACCCAGTAGTCATTCAGGAGCAGGTTGTTCAGTTTCCATGTAGTTGAGCAGTTTTGAGTGAGTTTCTGAATCCTGAGTTCTAGTTTGATTGCACTGTGGTCTGAGAGACAGTTTGTTATAATTTCTGTTCTTTTACATTTGCTGAGGAGTGCTTTACTTCCAACTATGTGGTCAATTTTGGAATAGGTGTGGTGTGGTGGTGAAAAGAATGTGTATTCTGTTGATTTGGGGTGGAGAGTTCTGTAGATGTCTATTAGGTCTGCTTGGTGCAGAGCTGAGTTCAATTCCTGGATATCCTTGTTAACTTTCTGTCTCATGGATCTGTCTAATGTTGACAGTGGGGTGCTAAAGTCTCCCATTATTATTATTGGGTGGGAGTCTAAGTGTCTTTGTAGGTCTCTAAGGACTTGCTTTATGAATCTGGGTGCTCCTTATTCGGTGCATATATATTTAGGAGAGTTAGCTCTTCTTGTTGAATTGATCCCTTTACCATTATGTAATGGCCTTGTCTCTTTTGATCTTTGTTGGTTTAAAGTCTGTTTTATCAGAGACTAGGATTGCAACCCCTGCCTTTTTTTTTTTTTCCGTTTGCTTGGTAGATCTTCCTCTATCCCTTTATTTTGAGCCTATGTGTGTCTCTGCACGTGAGATGGGTTTCCTGAATACAGCACACTAATGGGTCTTGACTCTTTATCTAATTTGGCAGTCTGTGTCTTTTAATTGGAGCATCTAGCCCATTTACATTTAAGGTTAATATTGTTATGTGTGAATTTGATCCTGTCATTATGATGTTAGCTGGTTATTTGCTCGTTAGTTGATGCAGTTTCTTCCTAGCCTCGATGGTCTTTACAATTTGGCATGTTTTTGCAGTGGCTGGTACCGATTGTTCCTTTCCATGTTTCTGCTTCCTTCAGGAGCTCTTTTAGGGCGGGCCTGGTGGTGACAAAATCTCTCAGCATTTGCCTTTCTGTAAAGTATTTTATTTCTCCTTCACTTATGAAACTTAGTTTGGCTGGATATGAAATTCTGGTTTGAAAATTCTTTTCTTTAAGAATGTTGAATATTGGCCCCCACTCTCTTCTGCCTTGTAGAGTTTCTGCCAAGAGATCAGCTGTTAGTGTGATGGGCTTCCCTTTGTGGGTAACCCGACCTTTCTCTCTGGCTGCCCTTAACATTTTTTCCTTCATTTCAACTTTGGTGAATCTGACAATTATGTGTCTTGGAGTTGCTCTTCTCAAGAAGTATCTTTGTGGCATTCTCTGTATTTCCTGAGTCTGAATGTTGGCCTGCCTTGCTAGATTGGGGAAGTTCTCCTGGATAATATCCTGCGGAGTGTTTTCCAACTTGGTTCCATTCTCCCCATCACTTTCAGGTACACCAATTAGACGTAGATTTGGTCTTTTTACATAGTACCATATTTCTTGGAGGCTTTGTTCATTTCTTTGTATTCTTTTTTCTCTAAACTTCTCTTCTTGCCTCATTTCATTCATTTGATCTTCAATCACTGATACCCTTTCTTCCAGTTGATCGAATCGGCTACTGAGGCTTGTGCATTCGTCATGTAGTTCTTGTGCCATGGTTTTCAGCTCCATCAGGTCCTTTAAGGACTTCTCTGCATTGGTTATTCTAGTTAGCCATTCGTCTAATCTTTTTTCAAGGTTTTTAACTTGTTTGCCATGCGTTCGAACTTCCTCCTTGAGCTCGGAGTAGTTTGATCGTCTGAAGCCTTCTTCTCTCAACTCATCAAAGTCATTCTCCATCCAGCTTTGTTCCGTTGCTCGTGAGGAGCTGCGTTCCTTTGGAGGAGGAGAGGTGCTCTGATTTTTAAAATTTTCAGTTTTTCTGCTCTGTTTTTTCCCCATCTTTGTGGTTTTATCTACCTTTGGTCTTTGATGATGATGACGTACAGATGGGGTTTTGGTGTGGATGTCCTTTCTGTTCATTAGTTTTCCTTCTAACAGTCAGGACCCTCAGCTGCAGGTCTGTTGGAGTTTGCTGGAGGTCCACTCCAGACCCTGTTTGCCTGGGTATCAGTAGCAGAGGCTGCAGAACAGCAGATATTGGTGAATAGCAAATGTTGCTGCCTGATCGTTCCTCTGGAAGTTGTCTCAGAGGAGTACCTGACCTTGTGAGGTGTCAGTCTGCCCCTACTCGGGAGTGCCTCCCAGTTAGGCTACTTGGGGGTCAGGGACCCACTTGAGGAGGCAGTCTGTCCATTCTCAGATCTCAAGCTGCATGCTGAGAGAACCACTACTCTCTTCAAAGCTGTCAGACAAGGACATTTAAGTCTGCAGAGGTTTCTGCTGCCTTTTGTTTGGCTATGCCATGCCTCCATAGGTGGAGTCTACAGAGGCAGGCAGGCCTCCTTGAGCTGCGATGGGCTCTACCGAGTTCGAGCTTCCTGGCTGCTTTGTTTACCTACTCAAGCCTCGGCAATGGTGGGCACCCCTCCACCAGCCTCGCTGCCGCCTTGCAGTGTGATTTCAGACTGCTGTGCTAGCAATGACCGAGGCTCCATGGGCTTAGGACCCTCCGAGCCAGGTGTGGGATACAATGTCCTGGTGTGACGTTTGCTAAGACCATTGGAAAAGCGCAGTATTAGGGTGGGAATGACCCGATTTTCCAGGTGCTGTCTGTCACCCCTTTCCTTGGCTGGGAAAGGGAATTCCCTGACCCCTTGCACTTACCGGATGAGGCGATGCCTCTACCTGCTTCGGCTCACACTCAGTGCACTGCACCCACTGTCCTGCACCCACTGTCCGACATTCACCAGTGAGATGAACCTGGTACCTCAGTTGGAAATGCAGAAATCATTTGTCTTCTGCTTCGCTCACGGTAGGAGCTGTAGACTGGAGCTGTTCCTATTCGGCCATCTTGGCTTCACTCCCCCAGCATTTGAAAATTCTTAGAAACACAGAATAATGGCAAAAATTTTAAGTGTCACATAGTTGATGATGCTAGTTTGCATTGCATAGCTCTTTCCTGTGTATCAAATGCTTTCACGGATGCTATCTCAAGAGGTCCTCCCACTAGGGAAGGTAGACAGGGCAGATGGACAAAGCCGAAGCTCAGTGAGGAAAATACTGTTTCATGACACAAAAACAAACCACCCCAAAGGTGTACTATACCCCACTAAGTATCTGGCAATTACTACACCTGTGTGGTGAGCTGGGTTTCAGCTGGTGTTGGCTGGGCCCTGCATTTCTGGGCTTCTAGCTGCAGGTTGGGTTCAGGTATGTTCCACACCCCTCTAATCCTCTTTGGAGTGGCAACTATGGAAGAATGTCCTTCTTACAGTGAAAGGCAGGGCACAAAAGAGCAGACCTAATGCCACAGTCACATTTCAAATCTGTGTTTGTGTCATTACCACTGTTTATGCAAACTGTCAGTGGGGCAGAGAAGTATCATCCACTCATGAAAGTTGGAAGAGAGGAGGGAGTGATTATTTGCTGAATAATCATCTCATCTCCCATAGTAGGTTCTGACTCCTAGGCTTGTCAGCTACTCCTAGCTAAAACAAGTGAGTTCATTTTTTGCTGTTTAAAAAATCCTTTTAGGCCATTATCACATGGCTCCTTCAAGACAAATGCATGACTATGGAATAATAACTCTTATTCTAATATATAGGAGAAAGAAAAAAACCTTCGTTTCCAATACTTAAGATGGAAGCACTGTTTTGCCTCCAAAATGTTAAAGTCAGACCAACAGGATGATAAACTGACTACTAATTATTCGCTCCGGCGTAAGATCTGATAAGATTTCCTTCACGTACACTGTCCTTCATGCAGCACTGGCAGAGAGCACCTTTGTAGCTAACAATAATACTCCCAATGGAGATTGTTTAAAAAGGACATAAGTATGTATGTAAACAGATGCTCATGCCTTTAGAGCCAGCTTTGTAAATCCAATTAATAATCTCTCAACTGTAAAAAAGGAGGACAATTGACATCCTCTCAGAATGCCAATCCTCTCTCCACTAGTGTATTAGAATCACAGGATTATATGTCAGGAGTTAGAGGAGCATCAACGTATTTGTGGATTTTATTCATTTGACTGTTGCCTCAAAAGGGGTAATGTAGGATAGATGAAGCATTTGCCCTCCCTGGGGTAATACTGCTTTCTATATACCATATGTCTCCTTCTGAAGTGTATAACTGTAAAAGATGGTCAGTTTTTCAAGTATATTATTATTAATAGTTTCAGTGGCAATATTAATAGCTAACAGATACTGAGTGTTTTTTTATGTGTCAGGGACTTATCAGCTCTTGAGATGCATTTTCTTATTGAACATTCCTAGTAACTATGAAGTGGGTACTGCTATTATCCCAATTTGAGATATGGGGAAACTGAGGCATGGAATGATTAAGTAATCTGTTCAAGGTTTCTAGAATTTGAAAGACATATGTTTATCATTCCCTGTAAACAAAAGACAGATTTATTCTCCTAGACTTAAAAAGGTAAGGCACTCTGACAGCAGGTGGAAAGAGAGTTGGGAGTGAGGAATGTTGAGAATCTTGTTTGTGTGCATGTTCTTATGCATGTTTTTCGTTGCTGGTCAAGGAGTTTTGATCTGTTTGTTCTGCTACTAGCTTTGTGCATTATCGGGGTAGCACTTCAAGTCTCTACCATTTAAGACCCAGAGGGGTGTCATGGTATACTGACTAGGAGCACAGACTCCAGATCTACACTGTCTAAGTTCACATCTCTGCTCTGTCACTTATGAGCTGTGTAATGTGGACAAATTGGTCAATGTCTCTGTACCATTTCACCATGTAAAAAATGGAGATAGTCATACCCCTACCCGTAGCATTATTACATGGATTACAGTGAGTTCATATTTGCAAACCACAGAGGATACAAGAAACATCTGTTAAACATCAAATAGGAGTCGTGGGTATCCTAGCTCTTTGGTAATAGTAGACGGGAGTAGAGTCCTGGTTCAGTCTCTGTCACTATAGCCCGCATCACAGCCTCAGGCAACTCAACCTTTCTAGCCTCAGTTTACCCATTTGTAAATTAAGTGGTTAGGCCACTTGGTTGCTTGGGTCCCATCTAGCACTCAGATCCTCTGGAGCTGCTCTATCTTCCCCTTTAGAGAGTTTGGATGGGGGATTTGGAAGCGGAAGGGGATGCACAGAGAGTGAGACACAACATTTTTCTCCTGCTTTCTTTTCTGGGAGCTGTAAATTTGTTCTTGTTTATGAATAGTATGCTTTAGACTTTAATAAATGCCTAACTTAGTTCTCTAGAGAAAAATGTCTTGTGGAAAGAGAAGTAGTCTATGACTTTTAGGTAGAGAAAGGTGTAGATGGTTTGGCGACCTCATCTGAGAACATGCATTGACCAACCCCACAATGTTATTTCTATGTTAGAAACACAAATGTCATCACAAGCAATAATGTTTAATGAATACAGTAGAACATTTGTTTCCAGAAGTTGCTCAAAGATTACTCATTTAGAAAAGCATGCTGTTAGTAATTGAAGGATGATTTCCTATAGCCAGGGCAAGTTCGGATGCTTTAGCCTCACAGGTAAAGAACTGAAGAGGCTGCTCAGCATTTTAAGGTAGCTCTACTGGGTGGCACTGACAGGGCAGTGCAATTCTGTTCAGCATTGATGTGTTACATCAAAACCTCTCACTGATAATGCTGGGGCTGTGTCAAATCTGAGCCATTAAATATCTTAGGAATATCAAGTGTTTTAAAGGTGTGGATTGCAGTTTAGAGTAACATACATATTATTCTAAAATGCCTGTTGGAATCACCATGCCCTTTGGGAGTTAAGATATATAAAATCCTAAAATTTTGGGAAAAGTCTGGCCCTCTTTATTTGAGGTCAACTCTTTTCTGCTGTACACAAATACTGCTTTACTTCTGTTCCAAGGACTATAGATTCAGCTTTTAAAATATCTTGATCAGAGTGTTGACTGAAGTGTTCACTGATGGCTTGGTTTTCCTAACAGATATAAGAAAGTAAAGTGTGCATAAAAATTCTTGTGAATACTTGTGAGTGTAGCTTTCTTCTATTGAAGGCCTCTCAGTATTGGTTCGCATGATTTGTTGGAGGCTACTTGTGACCTTGTATGTTTGCTGCCGCACTGTATTCACAGTCCCTAGCAAGTAGCAGACACACAATAAGTACTTGTAGAATGAATGAATAAAATACTGTGCCTTCTAGCCAAAAGGATTTGAGTGTGTTATTTGTAACATAAACAAATAATTAGGGTAACTGTTTGAAATGTAACCAGAGTGATTTATGGCAGTGTTAATTGTCCATCCTTGTAAGGGACTGGAGCCTTTTGCCTTCATGGAAGCAACCCCCATAAAGGTACTGGGCTCAGCATCTCTACCAGATGATGAAGCGCCCTTCAGTGTGGCCACGGCTTTTTGGTTAAATCATTGCTACTTTTTTACCAGCTCAGTAGGAGTGAATGCATGTGTTACAATGAAAAATAATCCTAAATTGAAATTGTGAGTAACTGAATATATGATTTAGAAGAGTTAATTATGAAGAACAGCTAGAATTTCATATGGCATTTAGATGTACTCATTTTTATATTGATTTATAAACTAATGCTTGTTCCATGGTATTGTTTATACTATATGATGTCAAAGCCATTTGCAAAAGATCTACTGAAGTTTGAGCCTTTTTATGATCCTTCTATGGACCCCCCTCTTTGTCTGCTCACTCCCACTCCTCCCAAAAAAAGAAAGAAAAGTGTTAGCTGCAAATCTAGTTTCAGCCTTTCAAGTCCTTTGAACATACGTGAAGTTTTTTATTGGTTGTTTGAACTTTTTTTCATGTCTTTCTGTCATTGAAGTTAAAAACACAGCAGTATAAGATACAAAAACATTGGTGAGAAGAGAATAAGGAAAATTAAAATTAATCTCCTGAAGTGTACACTGCATGCTTATATGCAAATGAGTAAAATCCAATTTGGGTTTTATCTTCCTGTGGGTTAAAGTTTGCTTTGTAGTGCCTCAAGACATTTCAGGTGTAGCTTTTTTAAGCCAAGGGACTTTACTATATGCAGCATTGTTCTCCAGTTGTTTTCCTGTGGAGTGTCAACGAATTGCAGTGCTTACGTGCATGGCGGTTTGAGAGAAAACCTTTCCAATCTTCTGTTCCCTGCCCTGTCACTTAGCAAGTGATTTCTTCTCAGCAAGCTCTCCTACCTGATCTCCTGCTGTGTTGGGATCATCCTCTGCAATGTCCCTGCACTAAGAGGAGAAGGTGAAAATCAGCCTGCAGGTGCAAATTAATTGCACTTCTCAGTTATGCTGTGAGTTAGCCAGTGCTTTAAATAATGACATTCTAAACTTCTAGTTTAAACATAATTGGAAAGAGAAAGTTGACATTAAAATAATAAGTGAGAGTAAACTTAAGTGAAGGAGAACAGTGTAAAACATTCATATGCAAATACTCAAATACTGTTGATAAAATTATTCATAGGCAGTTGACTATTTTATTAAATATGCTTGTTATCAACTTGGGGCACCAATTTTAACACCTTTTTGTTTTCAAAATTTAACGTGGCTAATTATGTTGTTTTCATCTAATGGAACATTACTTTTATTTATGATGGAAGTAGTTTGTAAAATAAAAATTTTATTCTAATTATAAATGTCATGTTCGTGGCAGAAAACATTAGAAATGCCTCCATTTGAAATCGTGTACTTTGGCAGTTATGATCTGAAAGCTGTTGGATATAAATGATGAGGCTCTGTGTGTTGCTGGAGCTAGCTTCCGGTGTTTGAGTTTGTCCTGTCTTCATTTGGAAAGAAACAGATGCAGTTAGTGTCTCTAGCTGTAGTCTCTGGTGGGGACTCTGTCTGTATCCATACTGTAGCATTTTTCATTCTGTATCTGTAATTCTATATTTAGTTTTCAATGCCACCGAACTGTAACCAGGACTTAGTTATTTTTGTGTGCCCATTGCTCAGTGTAGCACCTGGCACACAGGCACGTGCCCAGGCAATATTTGCTAAAAGAATTAAGGTTTTATGTGAATAAAACCTCATAACATGCCTCATATGGCATGTTTCACTATCAATTTAGTCTCTTTTGTGCACAGCTAAAATTAGCATTGTATTTCTGGAAAAAAATTATATTAGCATATCCTGTCAAGCTCTAAAAGAGGTCATTCTTAGAACTAATATTTATGTGCAATTAATTGCTAAGAATAATAATGTACTTATAAATGCAAGATTGTATTACTTTTATCTGTAATAGAATTCCTATTCATCCTGAAATCACAGCAAATTATTAAATTTGCTTTGTGGATAGTACAAAGTTAAGGAAATCAAATTTGTTTTATGAGGGCATTTGACTTAATTAATTTTTAAAATGTGTCTTGCTTTCTTAATACCAAACTTTAGATAATTTTTTAAAAAAGAACTTAATACAAAGAACTGTTCCTCCTGTTTCTCCTTTGTCAGTTAATCCTCAAACCTAGACTATGCCCTTAAATTCCTATTCTACACCAACTGACTGAATTATGTTGCATCTTGTAAAATGCAGCCTAGTAGAGAATAAACTCAGAAATTAGACATTCCTTTGAAACAAATAAATACACATTTGTTGGTAAGCCCTTTTGCCTGTGTCTTTAGAACAATGGATGTTTGTAATCGGGGCTGATCTTCAGCTAGTGCACATCTTTATTGCATAATGGCTAGTTTCTGTTCTGACTGGTCAATGCCTGTGCCTAACAGGTTATTAAATATTTTGTCAATTACCCCTGTTTGATTGATAACTCCAGAACTCCAGGAGAACTCCTCTTTATATACCTTCTGAATTACCACAGAAAGATTAATTTCTTCTCCAAATAATAATTGAGTTGTGTGTGAAATTCCACATCTTTGTAACCTGGAAATTGGAGATCAGTCAGTGCTCTATGAATCATCATTGACTCCTCCCTTTCTGTCGCACTTCATTTCTAACTCACCAGCAGATCTCACTTGTTCATCCTCCAAAGCGTTTTCCGACTCCGATCTCCTTCTCACTGCATTCACTCGGTTCCCATAGCCCAAGTCATATTGTCTCTCTCCTGGACAGTAATAACCTTTTGTTGGGCCCCCTGCTTCCAACCTTGCCTTCTGTAGTGTACTTTCCAAATAGAGCAGAGTGATACCTTATATTAAAAAAAAAAAAAAAAAAAAAGCCCATACCAGATCATATCTTAAAGGCCACAAACTCTTCTGCCTATCTCTGTCTCAGCCTCCACCTCTCTCTCCTGGGTTCTATGTCATATGCAGCTATCCTGGCCTCCAGCACATTCCAGCCTAGCATACTCGTTATGGGAATGCAAGCCCCCTGCAAATAGAAAGGTTTTTTGGTTTGTTTCTCTCCTGTGTCTTCAGCCCCAAGAATTATATACCTGACACACAGTAGTTGCTCAATACATAGTAGTTGAAATGAATGAATAAATCATTGCATAGTGTTTAAAGATAGGAAACTGAGTGTGTGTTTTTCTTTTTGTTCTTCTTATCCAATGGTATTCTTGTACATGAAACATACCATAACAAAGCAATATAAGTCATTTTTATTTTCTCCTTTAAAAACTTATAATTAAAAGCAGACAAGAAGTCAGGCACAGTGGCTCGTGCTTGTAATCTCAGCTACTCAGGAGGCTGAGGCGGGAGGATCGCTTGAGGCCAGGAGTTTGTGACCAGCCTGAGCAACACAGTGAGATGCCATCTCTAAAAATAAATAAATACATAATTACTCAGGCATGGTGGTGAGTGCCTGTAGTCTCAGGTACTTGGGACGCTGAGGTGGAAGGATCCCTTGAGCCCAAGAATTCAAGGCTACAGTGAGCTATGATTGTGCCACTGCACTCCATCCAGAGTGAGACACCATCTCTAAAAAAATTTAAATTTAAATTTAAAAAAAGCAGACAACACTGAAAAAGGACACCAACCATTATTAAGCAGAATTAAGCCTAAGTATTAAATCATTAAAAAGAAATAAGATCAATACTTTAAAAAACTAATGTTACTGAAGGATGTATATGTGAATGCCGTCTAAATAGAAAGACACAAAGGTTTTACATCATCCTTTTCAGGTTAATATATATTTTAATAGAACGCAATCAGATTTCCAATGGAAACATTTTTTAAAATTTTTTGTTTGTTGTTTGTTAACACAGGGTCTTGCTCTGTCACTCAGGCTGGAGTACAGTGGCACGATCATGGCTTAGTGCAGCCTCTACCTTCCAAACTCAAGGGATCCTTCCACATTAGCCTCCTGAGTAGCTAGAACTGCAGGTACACACCACCACACCTATCTGATTTTTCAATTTTTTTGTAGAGGTGGTTCTCCCTGTGTTGGCCAAGCTGGTTGCAAACTCCAAGGCCCAAGCAATCCTCCCACCTTGGCCTCCCAAAATGCTGGGGTTATAGCCATGAGCCACCACACCCAGCCTGTGTATTGTGTTGACTGACTGTTTTATTTTAAACTGGTCTGTCCTTATAAGAAGAACCTAAAGTGTTCTCACACTGGTCTACATCAGATCTCCTTGTTTGCTTTGCTAGAACACTTACCACTTTCTAAAATTAACTCATTTATTTTGTTGTTGTTGCTGCTGCTGCTGCTGCTGCTGCTGCTGGTGGGTGGTGGTGGTGGTGGTGGTAGTGGTAGTGATGGTGATGGTGGTGTTTATGTTTTTATTGTCTGTCTCATGTTTCTAGAATAAGAGCTCCGTGAAGAAAGAGACTTGTTCTGTTTTGTTCATGCCTATATTCTCAGCATGAGAAGAATCCTTAGCACATGTTAGGAACCATTAACTATGTGTGGAATTAATGAAAAAGGAAATGTTCAGGCTGGACTTTGTGGCTCATGCCTATAATTCCAGCCCTTTGGGAGTCCAAAGCAGGAGGATTGCCTGAGCCCAGGAATTTGAGACCAGCATGGGCAACATAGTGAAACTTCACCTCTACAAAAAAAATTTTAAGTTAGCCAGGCATGGTGGCATGCTCCTGTAGTCCCAGCTACTTGGGAGGCTGAGGTAAGAGGATCAGTTGAGCTTGGGAGGTCAAGGCTGCAGTGAGCGTGATTATGCCATTGCACTCCAGCCTGGGTGACAGAGCAAGACCTTGTCTTTAAAAATAAAAAAGGAAATGTTAAAAAAAAAAGAGAAAGAAATGTTCAAAACTTGCCCCAATAATTTTTACCAAAAAAAAAGAATAGTAGTAAGAAAAGACATTTCCTAGATAAGAAGAGCCACTCTAATTAAAACACTATGATACATAAATAGATAAGTATTAAAGAGTCCAGGCTCTTATATATTTTGGAAAGTAATATAGGATAAAGGTGTCACTTCAAATTATCAGAGAAAGAGTGATCCATAATGATTGATTTTTACCGAATCCTGGCATAATTGTCTGTCCTCCTTGAACAAAGAAAATGTCATACCATATTTACAAAATAAATTCCAGATAGTAAAGCCAAGAAGTAACAATTTGTTAAAAAAAATAATAAGTAGGAGAAAAATGAAGTTATTGTTTGTATAAAATCAAGATCAGGGTATTTTTCTTTAAGCAAGACAAGAAAGCCAAAAGAAAAAGAATAATTTGGGGCAGGGCCAAGATGGCCGACTAGAAGCAGTGGTGATCTGAGGCTCTAATCAAAAAGAACTAAAACAGCTTGCTATCCTGCACTGGCAACCAAGGTATCCAGGTTCTGTCATGGGGACAGACCAGGCAGCTGGCATGATCCACGGAGAGGAAGGAAGAGCAGTGTAGTGCGGCGGCCCACCTGAGAGCCACATGGGGCAGGGGACCCCTCACCCACCCAGCCAAGGGAGGCAGTGAGTGAGCATGCTACCCAGCCGGGGAAACTGTGCTTTTTCCACGGAACTGTGCAACCCACGGATCGGAAGATCCCACTCATGAGCCCATGCCACCGGGGCCTAGGGTGCCAACCATGGAGCTGCTCAGATTCTCAACAGCCACTAAGCTAGAATCTGCTTAAGCCTGCCAAGCTCCTGGTGGGAGGGCCGGCCATCACCACAGCTGCGGCTGCCTGCTGTCTAAGCCCTCTGAGCTCCTTCAGGGAGGGGCAGCAGCCAACACTGGGACTGCTAGCTGCCTAACACACTAAGCTCCCAGGGTGGGGTAAGGGCAACAGCCATCTCTATAGCTCTAGGCCATGCTCCTCCCCTGCTGAAGCCAGGGAGGCTGGATGGCTTGGTCCCAAGAGGGATTCCCCACAGCCCAACACACTGGCTGTGGCAGATTGTGGCCAGAGTACCTCTTCAGACCTGACCCTGACTCATCTTTTCTCATGGGGATGGGGCATCTCTGCAGGAACTCCAGCAACTCCAGGCAGGGGCTCAGGGGCAGAACTCTGATCTCTCTGGGCCTGAGCCCCTAGGGGGAGGGGTGGCCATAGTCTCTGCAGACCAGCAGACTTAGTCTTTCCTCCTGCTGGTTCTGAGGAACCCAGGCAGCCCAGATGAGTAGGTTTCCATCCAGCTCGGCATACCCCCTCCACCAAGGGACAACCAAAGTGCTTCATTAAATGGGTCCTGCTCCCCGTGCCACCCAACTGGGCGAGACCCTCTTAACGGGTTGTCTGACACCCTATATAGGAATGTTTCTATTAGCATCAGGTAGGTGCCCCTTGAGGTCAGAGATCTCAGAGGAAGGAGCAGGTGCCCATCTTTGCCGTTCTCCAGCCTCCTCAAGTTCACTCCAGGTGCGGGAGTGAAACAGATAAATAGGGCCTGAAGTAAATGCCCAGCAAACCACAGCAGCCATACAGAAAAGGGACCTGACCATTGAAAGAAAAAACAAACAAACAAATAGAAAGCAACAACAGCATCAACAAAAATGTTCCCACAAAAACCTCCTCCAAGGGTCAGCAGCCTCAAAGACTGACACTAGACAAACTCATGAAGATGAGAAAGAATCAACAAAAAGATGCTGAAAACCCAAAAGGCCAGAGTGCCTCTACTCCTTCAGATGATCGCAACAGCTCTCCAGCAATGGCGCAGAACTGGACAGAAGATGAGATGGATGAAGTAGGCTTCAGAAGGTGGGTAATAATAAGCTCTGCTGTGCTAAAAGGAGCATGTATTAACTCAATGCAAAGAAGCTAAGAACCTTGATAAAAACCTTACAGGAGCTTCTAACTAGAATAACCAGTTTAGACAGGAACATAAATGGCATGATGGAGATGAAAAACACAGCATGAGACCTTCATGAAGCATACACAAGTATCAATAGCCAAATTGATCAAGCAGAAGAAAGAATGTCAGAGTTGGAAGGCCATCTTGCTGAAATAAGGCAGCCACACAAGATTAGAGGAAAAAAGAATGAAAAAGAACAAACAAAACTTCCAAGAAATATGGAACTATGTAAAAAGACAGAACCTACAATTGATTGGAGTACCTGAAAGAGACAGGGAGAATGGAACCAAGTTGGAAAACACATTTCAGGATGTTATCTAGGAGTGCTTCCCCAACCTAGCAAGACAGGCCAACATTCAAATTCAGGAAATACAGAGAACACCATAAAGATACCAACCCCAAGACACATGATCAACAGATTCTTCAAGGTCAAAATGAAGGAAAAAATGTTAAGGGCAGCCAGAGAGAAAGGCCAGGTGACCTACAAAGGGAAGCCCATCAGACTAACAGCTGATCTCTCAGCAGGAACCCTGCAAGCCAGAAGAGAGTGGGGGCCAATATTCAACATTCTTAAAGAAAAGAATTTTCAACCCAGAATTTCATATCCAGCCAAACTAAGCTTCATAAATGAAGGAGAAATAAAATGATTTTCAGACAAGCAAATGCTGAGGGATTTTGTCACCACCAGGCCTGTCTTGCAAGAGCTCCTGAAGGAAGCACTAAATATGGAAAGGAAAAACTGGTAGTAGCCACTGCAAAAAACACACCAAAATATAAAGACCAATGATGTTGTGAAGAAACTGCATCAACTAGTGTGCAAAATAACCAGATAGCATCATGATGACAGGATCAAATTCACATGTAACAATATTAACCTTAAATGTAAATGGGCTACATGCCCCAATTAGAAGACAGACTGGCAAACTGGATAAAGAATCAAAACCCATCGGTGTGCGGTACCCAGGAGACCCATCTCATGTGCAGAGACACACATGGGCCAAAATAAAGGGATGGAGGAAAATTTACCAAGCAAATGAAAAGAAAAAAAAAAGCAGAGGTTGCAGTCCTAGTCTCTTGACAAAACAGACTTTAAACCAACAAAGATCAAAAAAGACAAGGGCATTACATGATGATAAATGGTACAATTGAAAAAGAACAACTAACTATCCAAAATATATATGTACCCAATACAGGAGCACCTAGATTCATAAAACAAGTTCTTAGAGACCTAGAAAGAGTTTTAGACTCCCACAAAATAATACTAGGAGACTTTAACACCCCAGTGTCAATATTAGATTAATGAGACAGAAAATTAACAAGGATATTCAGAACTTGAACTCAGCTCTGGATCAAGTGGACCTAATAGACAGCTACAGAACTCTCCACCCCAAATCCACAGAATATACATTCTTCTCAGTCCCACATGGCACTTTTTCAGAAAACAACTAAATAATTAGAAGTGAAATCACTCCTCAGCAAATGCAAAAGAACTGAAATCATAACAAAACATTCTCTCAGACCACAGTACAATCAAATTATATCTCAGGATTAAGAAACTCACTCAAAACCACACAATTACATGGAAATTGAATAGCCTGCCCCTGAATGACTCCTGAGGAAATAACGAAATTAAGGCAGAAATCAAGAAGTTCTTTGAAACCAATGAGAACAAAGAGACAATGTACCAGAGTCTCTGGGATGCAGCTAAGGAAGTGTTAAGAGGGAAACATTGCACTAAATGCTCACATAAGAAAGTTAGAAAGAGCTCAAATCGACACCCAAGTATCACAATTAAAGGAGCTAGAGAAGCAAGAGCAACCAAATCCTAAAGCTAGCAGAAGACAAGAAATAACTAAGATCAGAGGAGAACTGAAGGATATGGAGACACAAAAAAGCCCTTCAAAAGATGAATGTATCCAGGAGCTGGTTTTTTTGAAAAAATTAACAAAATAGAGCACTAGATAGACTAATGAAAAGAGAGAAGAATCAAATAGACACAATAACAAATGATAAATGGGATATCACCACTGACCCCAGAGAAGTACAAACTACCATCAGAGAATACTGTAAACACCTCTACACAAATAAACTAGAAAATCTAGAAGAAATGGATAAACTCATAACACATACACCCTCTCAAGATTAAACCAGAAAGAAGTCGAATCTCTGAATAGACCAATAACAAGCTCTGAAACTGGGGCAGTAATTCGTAGCCTACAAACCAAAAAAAGCCCAGGACCAGATGGATTCACAGCCGAATTCTACCAGAGATACAAAGAGGAGCTGGTACTATTCCTTCTGAAACTATTCCAAACAATTGAAAAGGAGGGACTCCTTCCTAACACATTTTATGAGGCCAGCATCATCCTGATACCAAAACCAGGTGGAAACACACACAAAAAAGAAAACTTCAGGCCAATATCCTTGATGAACATTGAAACAAAAATCCTCAATAAAATACTGACAAACCAAATCCAGCAGCACATCAAGAAGCTTCATCCCCAGGATGCAAGGCTGCTTCAACATATGCAAATCAATAAATGTAATCCATCATATAAGCAGAACCAATGAAAAAAACCACATGATTAACTCAATAGATGCAGAAAAGGCCTTCGATAAAATTCAACATCGCTTCATGTTAAAAACTCTCAATAAACTAGGTATTGATGGAACTACCTCCAAATAATAAGAGCTATTTATGACAAACCCATAGCCAATATCATACTGAATGGGCAAAAGCTGGAAGCATTCCCTTTGAAAACCGTCACAAGACAAGGATGCCCTCTCTCAACACTCCTATTCAACATAGTATTGGAAGTCCTGGCCAGGGCAGTCAGGCAAGAGAAAGAAATAAAGGCTATTCAGATAGGAAGAGAGGAAGTCAAATTGCCTCTGTTTGCAGATGTCATGATTCTGTATTTAGAAAACCCTATTGTATCAGCCCAAAAACTTCTTAAGCTGATAAGGAACTTCAGCAAAGTCTCAGCATACAAAATCAATGTACAGAAATCACAAGCATTCCTACGTACCAACAATAGACAAACAGAGAGACAAATGATGAATGAACTCTTATTCACAATTGCCATAAAGAGAATAAAATACCTAGGAATACAGCTAACAAGGGATGTGAAGGGCCTCTTCAAGGAGAACTACAAACCACTGCTCAAGAAAATAAGAGAGGACACAAACAAATGGAAAAACATTCCATGCTCATGGATAGGAAGACTGAATATCATGAAAATGGCCATACTCCCCAAAGTAATTTATAGATTCAAAGCTATCCCCATCAAGCTATCATTGACATTCCTCACAGAATTGGAAAAAAAAACTACTTTAAATTTTATATAAAACCAAAAAAGAGCCTGTATAGCCAAGACAATCCTGAGCAAAAAGAACAAAGCTGGAGGCATCATGCTACCTGACTTCAAACTATACTACAGTGCTACAGTAACCAAAAAAAAAAAAAAAAAAAAAAATCATGGTACTGGTACCAAAACAGACATACAGACCAATGGAATGGAACAGAAACCTCAGAAACAATGCCACACATCTATAACCATCTGATGTTTGACAAACCTGACAAAAACAAGCTATGGGAAAAGGATTCCCTGTTTAATAAGTGATGCTGGGAAAACTGGCTAGCCATATGCAGAAAACTGAAACTGGACCCCTTCCTTACACCTTATACAAAAATTAACTCAAAATGAATTAAAGACCTAAATATAAAGCCCCAAATCATAAAAACCCTAGAAAAAATCCCAGGTAATACCATTCAGGACTTAGGCATGGGCAAAGATTTCATGACAAAAATGCCAAAAGCAATTTTAACAAAAGCTAAAATTGACAAATGGGATCGAATTAAACTAAAGAGCTTCTGCACACCAAAAGAATGAATAGAGTGAACAGAATGAACAGGCAACAGAATGGGGGAACATTTTTGCAATCTACCCATCCGACAAAGGTCTAATATGTGGAATCTACAAGGAACTTAAACAGATTTACAAGGAAAAAACAACCCCATCAAAAAGTGGGCAAAGGATATGAACAGAAATTTCTCAAAAGAAGACATTTATACAGCCAACAAACATATGAAAAAAAGTTCAACATCACTGATCATTAGAGAATTGCAAATCAAAACCATAATGAGACCATCTCATGCCTGTCAGAATGGCGATTATTAAAAAGTCAAGAAACAATAGCTGCTGGTGAGGCTGAGGAGAAATAGGAACACTTTTACACTGTTAGTGGGAATGTGAATTAGTTCAATCATGGTGGAAGACAGTGTGGTGATTCCTCAAGGATCTAGAACCAGAAATACCATTTGACCCAGCAATCCCATTACTGGGTATATACCCAAAGGAATATAAATCATTCTGCTATAAAGACACATGCACATGTATGTTTATTGCCGCACTATTTACAATAGCAAAGACATGGAACCAACCCAAATGCCCATCAATGATAGACTGGATAAAGAAAATGTGGTACATATTAACCATGGAATACTATGTAGCCATAAAAAGGAATGAGATCATGTCCTTTGCAGGGACATGGATGAAGCTGGAACCCATCATCCTCATCAAACTAACACATAAACAGAAAACCAAGCATGTTCTGACTCGTAAGTGGGAATTTAACAATGTGAACATATGGACACAGCGAGGGAAATATCACACACAGGGGCCTGTTGGGGAGTCAGGGGGCGAGGGGAGGGAGAGCATCAGGACAAATAGCTAATGCATGCAAGGCTTAAAACCTAGATGACGGGTAGATAGGTGCAGCAAACCACCATGGCACAAGTATACCTACATAACAAACCTGCATGTCTTGCACATGTATCCTGGAACGTAAAGTAAAGTAAAAAAGAAAAAGAATAATTTATTTTACTAAATAAAAATTTAAATTTTTATGTGGAAAAAGTGTATACTTATTTCACTTTTATACACACACACACACACACAAGGGCAAACTTGATCATATACAAGAAAATTCTATAAACTGATTACCAAGAATCCAATATTAAAATTGGTACCTTGATAAAAAACCAAGAATCCAATATTAAATTTGGTACCAGCTATGAAAAGTGAAATTTGAAACAGTAGAAGAAATGTAAATGGCCAGAAAGCGTATGAAAAGAAGGCCAAGAATGTTTTATCAAGTGTAGCTTTGGCAACATGTAAAAAACTGATAACCAATTCTAGAAGACATATGGAGAAAGTGACATACTTTTTCATCACTGGTGGGAAAATGAAAAGTACTCTGTCGGCATTTATTAAAATATAAAATATGCATACCGTTTGCCAAGCAATTCTATATTGGGGAATCTATCCAACAGAAATGAAAGCATCTGTAGGTAGAGAGACATGTACAAGGATATTTGCTGAAGTATTGTTTGTAAGGGAAAAGAAATTGGAAAGTACTTAAAGGTTCATCAATGGGAGAACAGTTAAATAAATTATGGTACTTCTATTTTATGGAACGTTATACGATTTTAAAACAATTGTTACAGGCCAGGCGCAGTGGCTCACTTGTGTAATCCCAGCACTTTGGGAGGCCAAGGCAGGTGGATCACCTGAGGTCAGGAATTCGAGACCAGCCTGGCCAGCATGATGACACCCTGTCTCTACTAAAAATACAAAAATTAGCTGGGTGTGGCGGCACATGCCTGTAATTCCAGCTACTCGGGAGGCTGAGGCAGGAGAATCTCTTGAATCCGGGAGGCGGAGGTTGCAGTGAGCTGAGATTGGGCCATTGCACTACAGCGTGGGCAACAGAGCAAGGCTCTGTCTGAAAAAAAAAAAATTGTTACATATATTCTTGATTTGAAGGACTATCCAGTATATATTGTTAAGTGCCAATAGAGTTTCAAGGGTAATGTTTATTGTAAAATCCGTTCAAAAAATCAATGGTATATATGTTTGTACATAAGGATGGGTGTATTTCATAAACAAAAAAATATGTGAAAAGGGACATATCAAATCATTAACAATTGGTATATCATCAGAAGTGAAAGAATTTGCAGCTGAAGAGATTATAATGTCTATTCTGTATCACTTTATTGTTTAACTTGGTAAAACAAACATGTTCCTTTTTAAACTAAAACAAATCTAAAGATTGTTCACTGATAAATGTAAATATACGGTATAGGACCCTAGTAGTTTGGCTTTGAGCATGTATAAATACCATACAATATAAGAAAGGAGACCCAACATTATTGTATTTGGTCAGAGAAATCATCATAGGAAAAAAACAGCAAGTCTCACTTGACGAAATGTGTTGATATGCTTTTGTAAATCTACTTACAGGTTGGAGGTTTGGAATTTGCATTTCTTTTTTCAACTCAATTAAAACTTAGTTATTCTAAGAAATAGTTATTAGGAAGCCAGATTATGAAATAAACCATCTTAGACTAAAGAAAACAATGCTTCACCGTTTAATATGTTGTTATCTTCCTGTTTTACTCTTTATAACTGCCCAGTATAAAAGTGAAGACCTTACTATGTTGGCCTAACTGACTGAGTAGCCCACTGTCTTTTTTTAAAGTTGAAGTTTTTTCAACATACTTGTAATATATACATTTGATACAAAGATTGTTTATCATTTTTCTTTTTTATTTCAGAACGCTTTACCCTGTACAGCTCTAAAAACCTTAGACAAGCGTGGAATAAGTAAGTCTTTATACAGATTGTGCTCATTCTCTTTCTTTCTCTTTTAATATTTACAACTCTTCTTATACGTTTTTCATGGCATTGTTGATTCATCCTGCTGTGTATTTATTCATTCATTTAACCATTAAACTGCTGTTAAACCTTAACTGTGTGCTAGCTACCATGTTCAGCCTGAGCCAACACTGTATGAATTTGAGTTCCTAGAGCGATGTGGCATTGCTTCAGAACTGTAAATCCTAAAATTCCTTGTGGTCAGCCTTCTTGCAGCTAAATTCCAAGAAATATTTTTGTATCAGCAACATAGCATTTAGAAAATATAATATAATGACTGACTTTCTAATATAAATGATGTTGGTGACAACTTTTGAGCTAAAGTTGATCTTTCAGATTTTTTCACTTCACATATTTTTCCCTTACGCCTTATTGGGAAGCTAAATGCATTTATGACTGAAGTGTGTGTTCTCCATTTATTTCATGTCTGTTCTCTCATCTGACCTTACTTCATTTTATTTGTTGTTTTTGAGATTTCATAAAATCTGAAGATCTTGATTTTGTAGTTACTCAGGAGACTTTTATTGCAAGCCAATGTGTTAGAAAATCATTGGAAGTTGGAAACAGTAATTTAGTCATTCCCGTTTACTTGTGGGTGTCACATTTCAAGGTTTATGCTGGAGAAAAGACAACTGGAACTGGTTTGATTAAATAAACTGTAATTTGTCATAAAATTTTGTCTACTTGGAATTTAGTGTTATACTCACATTTTTTCACTGTTATCACATGTTTAATTTTGGATACTCCCAGTTATGAAAAAAATAAGAAAAAACTCTTTCATATTAAAATGCTGCTAATCCGTGCTCTCAGTGGATACAGTGGACAGCTAATGGCCAGGAACTCATGAAATGAATACATTAAATTCTGCGGTAGTTTACTTTAGGGATTTGGCCATTTATTTTTATTAAATTTGTACCTCGAAGAACACATAGGTATAATCATTTTTGTCTAACCTGGGGCTTTGCATGTGCCATTTGAAGAGCCAGTTCTTAACCTCAAGGCTCCCCTGGGAAGCATTCCCTCTCCTGGGAGCTTCCTGTGCATGCTCCTCTTCTCTGCCTCCCCATTTCCTGATCACTGGTCTAACATATTTTAATTAAGTGCTTTTATACACCAGATAATATATACAGTATACAGTTCCTACCTTAATTAAATGATCAAACACATTCCTCTCATAGGAATAAGACATCATTCCTTCCAACCAGATAACCACTTTATGAAACAATTCTTGATAAAGCCATTGAATCTCTAAACCTATATTTAAAGTAACAGGAAAATCTGAAACTATCATACTGTAGCATAGCAGCATTTCTGGAGAATAGGTAATTAGAATTACAGAATTACAGAATTTATCATTAGAATTAATTCAAAGGCATTTAATAAACTGAGTCCCACCATTAGTCCCACTTTTTAAATATTTTAAGGAAAATGATAAAAGCTGAGCTAGAGGTAAGATTTTAAAATTATGAACATGGCTTGTTTAGAACGATGCTATTTTTAAGTCCTTGTAAGTTTTGCCTTAAGGGTTTATTTCAGAAACACTAAGTAATAAAATCATTACTAAAAATATTAAAATGCTACTTTCTGGTATTCCAGTATTAAGTGCTGAATCTTTAGAGCCAAGTTGTAGCCTCTAGCCAATTCAAACCAAGGCAATTTAAAGAGAACTAAGATGCAGAGACGTTAATTATATTATTGATTCTTCCTCCAAATGGTCCTTGCAACCATCATCAGCATTTCAGCATCTTTCACTTAAGGAGTGAGATCAGAATTCAAAAGAACTACATTAAAAGACTATTACGCGAGCGATGGTTTTCTCCATTTCCAACTAATTTGCTTGTCTATAGCACAATTACTAAACTGAAGCAACTGTTAAATTCTCTTGTACGGTGGTAATAGGTTTAAAATAAATTGAACTAATTTGCAAGAACTAATTTGAATTCAGTTTAGATGGGTTAATATAAGATAGGTGGGTTAATATAAAAAAGTAGGTCACTGTTCAAAATTAAGTAACAGTGCTTTTAAAAATATGTATTAACCTAGGTATTGAAGCTAGTGGAGATGTTAACCTGCCTAAGAGAGTAGGAATTTCTTGAGAAATGAATCCTTAAGTTTATTTGAATAGCTATAACAAAAGACCCAGTTTATTTTGGGGCCAACTCTGCCCTAAGTAACACCTAGGCAATTCCCTGCTGACTTCATTTATGTCAGCAACCATGGGCGTAATTTCATCCTTTGAAAGATATTTTTATTGTTCTGGGAAAACAAAGCAGCAATGGGAGAAAATATAAGATCCAACAGATATCCAAATTCAAAAGAATAATAGAAAGAAGAAATCTTAATTATGCGATTGAGAATAATAAATATATATTAAAAAGAAAGGAAAGTCCTTTTATTCCCTCATACTAGAAGTGCATAATCCATGTGGGCTCTTCCTCCATAAAGGGGATTGTGGATTAAAGGGAGACAAATCTTAATTTTATAAAAACACGTACTGTTTTCTGACTGCCTTCAAAACATTCTATTTTATTTCATTGCAGTTATACTCTCCCTATTTCTCTTCCAAATCTCTCTATTTATAGTTGTCTGACATTGGCATGTATGTGCAATCAACCAAGAATTTTAGCCACTTAAAAGATCTTTTATTATTTTGGCTGGAGAAGAAGCCTTAGTGTATGCTCTCCAGCAAAGTTAAGGGGAAGATTCCAGGAACACATTTGCTTGTTTTGGAACTTTTAAACAGCTGAACAATTTCGGAGGTTTGAAAGTATCAAAAAGAGAACTAAGGATAAACCACTAAGTCACAGGAGACAGATCTGGAAAAGACCGCTTGTGGCTGGTAACAAGAAGCACGTCTACAGACTTGAATAGGCACAGGTTAACCTTTTCCTGCTTGTTCCCACACATGTTATGGTTCTGCTTATCCTCTCTTAGTTAAGTAAAACTGGATTTCTCCTAAGAACTTATAAAAATTGGTATTCTAAATTGTGTAGTAAATACAGAGACATTTAAACAAAGGTACCTTTCTGGAAACACAAAAATAGAGAAGAAAAATCTTACCTGCTACAATTGAATGTACCAGCAGAGTCTCCAACCTGAATTTAAAAGATTTAGAAATGTTTCCTAACTTTGTGTTCTTGAACTTTCCTTGAGTATTTTATCTGACTTGATGTTTAACTTCCAAGACATATTTTAAAGGTGACTTGCTAGATAGTTGAGTTACATATGCATAAAACATAATGTATTTAAAATAATATTCAGAGGAATAACGTAACTTTCACTCTGTATTTATGTTGGTGGTGCTCTATTGTATTTTTCTTGTCATTATAGCTGATGTGTACCATTAAGATTTAAGTCAGAGAATTCGCAACAAACTGAAAGACCCTGTTTTCCATTCTCCCTAATGTTCTAAGTCGATCTAAAATTTTCTAACATAATAATATATTGCAAAGTAAGCTAGAGTTGTAAATGTCTTTCCCTGTTTAGAAATGTGAGAGGAAGGTAAGAACACTGTTATTGCACTAGGAGGAGCAGTTGAGTTGAGTGAGTTCTTAAATCATCTTTCCCCACTTTCACATTTTTTTCATTGTTGATATTTTTGTTATAATTCTATTTACTTCAAAGTAACAATTTTAATTTATTTAGTGCCTGGAGACTTCTTCTTGTAATATTTTCAAAGAAATTATTCTATACATCACTATTAAATGTTTGAGGGATGGGTTTATTGGATGGATAAACTCTAAAGCAGACACTAAAGCAGACCTTTTGGAATTCCAGTCTTATAACTCAAAGGGTGAGCTGCAGCTGTCCACTGCCCAGCTCTATGGATTTGAGTTCAGCATTAGAACACTGCATGAGGTGTAGTTCTTCACCACATGCCATACCCTTGAAAATGTACTGTTTTCAATATGCAGACAGTCCAATCCAAGCAGGTCTCTTGTCCTGACCCTGCACTGCCATACATAGTATTGTTTGGAGGCCCCCAAAGGCTCACCTGCTTGCTTGGAAGTTGCAGTTCATAGCAATTTCTGGAGACATTTGTTTTCGTAAGAATGAATCATTAGTTCAGTTACTAAAAGCATTATGTGGATATGATGTTTATCAAAACCCCCTAAACCCCTTGCCATCTAATAGAAAGCAGCTCTTCTAGGAAATTGCAGATAGGATTCTTGAAAGGAAAAAGAGGAGGACCTAAAATAGGAGATGCTTTCCAGGCACTGGTGGGAGTCCTAGAGAGCCTTGGAAAAGACAATAAAGATCTGTCCAAAGATTCAGGTTGCAAGCAGGTGCCAGGAGGACAAAGAGAAAACTATCTGAGTGGAAGATGGTAAATTTGCCAAAGGCCTAGCCCTGATCACTAGCAGTGGCAACAGCATAAATGTGAAAGCATATGAAACGGACATAGTCAAAGGCCTGACATGCAACTCATCTCCACAGATACAGTTGTGATGGAACTAACAGCCTTTTGCAATGTATATTGTCACATCCCCACATATGCTTATGGCAGTCTTTTGAGGTAGGGCAGATATTATCATCTTGATTTTATAGCCTAAAATTAAAAACAGGCTTATGAGATCAAATGATCAGCACAATTGAAAATAACAACTAGGAATATATGTACTCCAGTGAATCTTATGAAGGGAATATTATCCATTTTAAAACCCCATATTCATGGGAGCTTATCAATATCTAATTTTATTTTGTTCTCGCTGCAGCCATGGGTGGGGATATCTCTTCTGGGACCTGATGTCATTCCCCATCTAGATTTCATGCAGTCAGGAGAGCTGGGACAGAACAGAAGCCTGACTTCCTCTGTCCTGGGGAAAACAGTGTTTGCAGCTGGCTGACTGCCCACACCACCAACTTGGGCCTCTCCTGCCCACTGCTGGGTAATGCACCATGGGAAAAAGGCTGGCTTTGTGACAGTCTAAGTGCCAGAGATGACAGGCCTGCCTGCTACCCACTCACACCCTACCAGTGAGGTTTGTCACCTCTTCCACACAGCTCCCACTGCCCCCAAGAGGTTAAGCCCTGTCATTTTGTGTCATTGCCAGATTTCTTATCCATGTCTCTTTTTTTGTAGCAAAGAATTCAGTGTCATTAATAACCCCTGGTGATGGCCAAGGGCAGGACCCATGCTGTTTGTTATCTGTTGGACACGCGTTTTTTGATCCCCTTCTGATAGACAGAAAATACCCATCTTCTCTCTTACTAATTGGCAGTATGTGCCAGGCTTGGGAGTTGGCAACAGCCATTGCTTTTCATCCTTTCAGATTACGTGTTGGACTCCTCATCCAAAAGTGCACGCTTACGATGCGGCTAATACCTTCCTCCTGCCATCCAGCTCATTAAGGAATAAAACCCAACCCTACTTCTGAAGTGGCACAGAGCTTCTAGAGGCAGCTGAGCTGCTCATTTCCCTGAAAGGAGGAGATGGAATTAGGCTCTCTTGAACTCTTCTCCAAACAGATTCTAGAAGCATAAACTGTAGGAGTTCCTCTGTTCTCCCAAATATGCCATGGGTGTTTGTATTCTGTGACTGCCATAACAAATTACCACACATTTATTGGTGTAGAATAGTACAAACATGTTACCTTACAGTACTGTCAGGCAGAAGTCTGGAAGAGCTGAGCTGATTTCTTTTCTCTGGGTCTCACAAGGCCAAAATCAAGATGTTGACCAACTTGGGGTTTTATCTAGAGGCTTTCGGGGAGAATTTACTCCCATGCTTACACAGGTTGTTGGCAGAATTCAGTTCCTTGTGGGGTATGGCTGAGGTCTCACTTCCTTGCTCGCTGTCTCCACCCGCTCAATGCCTCCTGCATGCTTCATCACATAGCCACCTTCTCCATCAAACAAGCTTCTGATCTCTCTGACTTCCTGTCTGCCCCATTTCCTCTGCCTCCAGCAGGAGAAAGTTCTCTGCTTCTGAAGGTTCATGTAATTAGATTGGGCCCACCTGGTTAATCCAGGTTACTCTCTCTGTACAGTCCCTTTTGCTGTGAAAAGTTACCTGTTCACCAGCTTCAGGGGTTAACAGGTGGACATCTTTGAGGGCCATTTTGCCTATCAGAAGTGGGTACTAGAGTTTCCCATTCAATCCGGAGTCATGGAGTGAAGCAGAGCACAGGGGAGCAAATCCAGTCCTAGCCAGGTCAGACACCGTCTATTTTGCCTGGTCTCTGACCCATCAGGTAACAGGCATAGGCTTCTGACTTCAAGTTGCCTGGTTCACAACTGGTGTCTTTAAAATTATGTATAAGGAAGAAATCAGTTTTTATCTCTAGCACAGAGGAAAAAGAGATTATGCTCAAGAAGGCCGCTGGCCTCTGAGGTGACTGAAAGTTTGGCCCGACATTTCTAGGTCTGTGCTGACAAATGCAGTAGCCATTAGGCCTCTGTGGTTCCAGGGCACTTAAAATGTGACTACTGTGATTTAGGAACTGAATTTGTTATTATATTTAAATGTAATTAATAAGAGTTAAGGGCCACATATGGTTGGTGGCTGCCATATTGGGTGACACAATTCTAGATCATTTAAATGCTCGTCAGTGTAATACAAATGTGGATGTCTGCTGCTTTGGAAACACTACACTAAAGAGTCATTGCATTTTGCACTCAAGTGTCCAGAGATCTTGCTTTTTATTTTTGCTTCTCACCCCTATCTTTTATTTGTAAACACCCTGAGTATAATAGCTCTGGAGTACCCAATAAGCATAATAAATCTGCAGGGGGAATAGTGGAAATATCAAAGAACATCAAGCAGACATTCCTTTCCCTGCCTCCTCCCCTCCAGAAGCCACGCTGTTCCCTCCTGAGGGGCGCAGCCTGTTGCAAGTGTCTCTATTCCTTTCTCCTTCTTGTGTTCTCTCTCTCTCTTTTCTGTTGGGAACTGTTAGGGGTTAGACACACAGCTCTCTACCCTTTTTGAACTCCCTTAAGAATTCACCTCTCTGCTGTTGTTCCCGATCTCCTTGATCTCCCCTAACTCTACTCAGAAAACACCGTAAAGGCTCAGCTTCCTGTTCATCACATATGAGATGCTATTGAGAGGGGCTCCATTTTCTAAATAAGCCTTCCAAATAAAGAGCTGAGCCAGGTCTTCCTCACTGGGCCCCTGTGGGTGTGTGTGTGTATATATATATATATCTTAATTCTTAAGTTTTAGAACACTGAAAACTACCACATTTTACAAAGTGAAGCATGAACAGAAATGCAATCATTTTTACCTCTCCTTATGTAAAAGAAACACATGATATGTGATACCTTTCCTCAAATTTATTGATATCATTTTCATTTGATTAAGAAAATATTTACAAATTTAGTGAATGTTCAGCCTCAAAATAAAGGTGAATATAAGAAGTCACTGGAGAAAGACACTATTCGCTTTTAGCGTTTTTGTTTTTGTTTTTGTTCTGTTTTTTTGCAGCTTTATTGCCCAGGCTGCAGTGGCATGATCATGGCTCACTACAGCCTTGACCTCCAGGGCTCAAGCAATCCTCCCACCTTAGCCTCCCAAGTAGCTGGGACTATAAGTACCTACCACCATCCCTAGCTAAGAAAGAGATGATTTTAACAACAATGTCATCCCTAGTATCCACTGTTACCCATTCCACCTTCTACTTATTTGATTTTCATGAAACAATATATCCCTCTCATCATCTGGGGAGACTTTCTAATACCGGGGCTCAATTTCTATTCACTGTGAGGATAGAGCTCCTAGAGTATTCTTATTAACACCTGCATCTAACATGTTGTGTACATAGTGGTCTTACTGACCTAAGAATATACCATCAATAAATAGTATTGACATAGCAAAGAAAAAAACAGAAGAGAGGAAGGAAGGTTGCACAAGCTAATTATTGACACAAATAGCAATTAAATGCTTGGAGCCAGCATCATCTTTGGTAGCATAGGAACCAGGTTCATCCCTAGTTCCACTACTGAGCTGTGTAATATTCAGGAAGCTCATTAACCTCTCTGAGCCTCAGCTTTTCAATTTGTATAACCTCTTGGCAGGATTATTGTTTAATCTTTAAGTAAGGTAAGGGTATAAATTACTGGGTACCTTTCTAACCACAGTCCTTTGGCAAATATTAGTTTACCTTCCTTCTCTTTTTCAGTGCTCCCTGTCCTACCTCCCAGTGAGAGCGTTTCATTCAGCTCCAAATAAGCAATTACTCTTGAACATGGATACCATTCCTACATAGAGTCCCCAGACATCTTCTGGAATATTCTTTTTACCTTCTTAGGGGCACATGCTGAACTGCTTGGTCACCAAAACTTTTTTTTTTATGCTTGTTGTGTAAAAACAAGATTTCCCCTTCCTCAACAGTTTCTTCCTAAGAGTGGTGTGTTAACAAATAGCGTTGTACATAATTAATGCAATACTGTGATTTGTTCTTAGTCTTGAAACAGATTTTATTAGACAGTTTTCCAAATTAGATTGAAAGAAACCCATAGACAGATCACTGTTACCAAGTTCAAATGTCTATTAGACCTTTTCTTGTAATACAACCTATACACAAACTGATGGATAACCCTAAGCCAGATGTGTGGGATCTGGGCATCCATTTGGCCCAGTCATTTCACAGGTGAGACTAAAAGTAATTATCCTTGCTATTTACAGCATTTAAAGGGGGAAGGTAGATGAATTATCTCTCAAAACACAATGAATAAAGGCTGGGAGCATGGCCGTGCCATATCTGTTGTGGTGAGGAAAATGGGAAGGGGATTCTGAAAGTAACTGGCCTTTTTCTTTTAGACACTGAGCCACATCCATACCCTAAGGCACAGATCCCATGTTAAACGGTTATTTCCATCATGGCAGTGACATTGACTTTAACAACAGATTTCATTATGTCTTTAACAACAACAAAAATGCACTGAAAAGCCTTAAACACACACATACACAACTCCCAACACAATTATTTTTCTGTCTTCTCTGAAAGAATATTTTAAAATCATTTCAACATCTTTGGAGTTTCAGAAAAATCTAGTATTGGTTTACAATGGAAGTCTCATAGAGTTTATATATATATGTGTGGGGGGGTTATTATTACTCAGACTATAAATGAGACAAATGAATAGAAATATTAAAGGGATCAATATTCTGGCCCTCATTACATTGTTATACAGCATATCTTTGTGTATCTCTATGTGAATTCTGTGCTAGTCCTCAGCTGTATTTAATCCCTCAAGACTTGATATACAAACATAATGCCAAATAGAGAACTTCCCTTAAATTATTCAAATCTCCCCATAAGTGATTTCCCACTCTTCCTGCAATAGAAAACATTTGATCATAAATTCAATTAAATCAGCCATCATCTTTGTGATGTTTGTCCAGCTAAATCCTTTAGTGACTAAACCAATAAACATACCAGCTGTGAGTGTGCATGTGTGTGTGTGTGAGTGTGTGTTTATGGCACAACTATTGCAAAAGAATTGATTTGAAGTAAAGATGAAGGGTAGTTCTCATTTCTTAGGCCAGATTTTAACTACTTCACTGAAGCCAGGGCTTAAAAGATTAAACTGTTAGGGATAAAATCATGTGTACTTCTTTAAATGCTTTGGCTTTTATTTGCTAATTTAGAACTGAGTTTTAATATATTAAGTTTTAGATCAAAACTGATGTACTTTGGAGATGTTAGGAAAAGGCATCAAACCACGTCAACCATTCTTCCTTCTCTTTCTTCCCCAGCCTCTCCTCCCTAGTTAAAACAAAGAAAAAATGACTGTCGACATACTTTTAAGTTTCTCAGGGAAAACGGCATGATAGGACTATATTACTATTTATAATTTCTTATATGTCTGTCGGCTGAAGAGGTAAAGTTTATTAGAGGCTTATAAATGTTGATTGCTTCTCATCTTGATTCTAAAGCCTTTTAGACACACAGATATACCCAACCTCCTCCCCTCTTTTTCATCTTACCTTTACTAATGATCCTATTTGGATATAACTGAACCCTATTTATGCATCTTCACATATGTGTATATCCGTGTGGCCTGTAGAGGGCAGCATGCTCTGAGGGGAAAAAAAACACAGGCAACTGTTTATCTCCGTAAAATATGAGATAAGCAGCTATATATATATTTTCCGATAGCAAAACAAGGGAAATGTCTCTGTTAGAGAAGCCAGAGCTGCCCCATGCTTTGTCTGTCCCTCTCTGCCACGTTAGGTGTCTGTTTGGATGATGAATATTTTTTATGAATTGGCTCAGCCTACCTTGGAGGCTGCTTAGGGATTACACCAGGCTCCATGCCTTTGCCACCAAATGGGACTAAGCACATCATTATATTTATAAAGATAAATACAAATGGAACTTTTTTCATTTGGCTCTCATTTCTTGTCACCCTTTACTGAAGTGTAGAATTTGAGTCAAACTGTACCTATAGTTCTAATTTTATTTGGTAGTCAAGTGAGACTTTACCTTCCTATCTTAGAATTCTGCTATCTCACATCCTTTGCTTTTAGCTTGTGACTGCCAAAAAATTCTAGTGCCTTTTATTTTTCCCAAGAAAATGAAAAACATTTCCACAAGGACATTTTCTGTTCAGAGTAGACGTTGGGCTTAAAGCTGGGCTCCTTCCTTTGCCTGCCTCACACTTCTTTGGGGTGAGTCCCTGATCAGGACCCCTTCTCTGTTGCCACATTCATTGATTTTCTCAATCCAGTCTCTACCGTTCATCTAAAGAGGCAAATCCTCCCATTGTGTGAACTACACTAGTCCTTTATGAGAATGTAGAAATTTCTAGAAGCTGCATTACATATTTTAAGGATATAGAGCAGTACTGTCCAATAGATCTTTATGCATTGACAAGAATGTTCGCTATCTTCACTTTCCAGTATGGTAACCACTAGCCACGTGTGGCTATTGAGTAATTTAAAATGTGGCTAGTGCAATTGAGGAACTGAATTTTTAATTTCATTTAATTTTTATTAGTTTAAATTTAAATAACCACATGTGGCTAGAGACTACCAAATTGCGTGGTGCAAGATAGAACATAACTTCTGATCAGCTTAAAGCAAGTGTTGTACCATAATATGTTGTGAGGTGAATTAGGATTTTCAGCTAAAAACCTCCTGCCCAAATTTTTATTTTTGCACTTATTTCTTTATTATATAGCTATAGGCTTAAATCCAAATCCTATGACTCTGCCCCAGGATTTGCTTTCTCTCAGAACATCTGAGAGATTTTCCATTTTCAAATTCTTCGATTTTGTTGAATATTGAATGTCTCTCTCTTGGGTATCCAGAATGGAGTTTCAAAGCATGGCATTTCGGCAGCACTGGTTGTGTAGGCGCTGGCCATTTCACAGTCTAAGCTCTGTCACTCGTCACCTGTTTGTATCTAGTGTTTCTAAATATAGAAACACAACTTAGTAAATGTGCTAAAATGTGTCAGGCTACATAGAAGCTTGACACCCAGCTCATTAACTAAGTTGGTTTTGTTTGTGTGTGTGTGTGTGTGTGTGTGTATGAGCAGCTGTTTACATTGACTACAAATAAAGCTTAGGTTTGTATCATCCTTTTTGAAATGACCTCAATATTATTTTGAAAATGTTGCCAGGTGTGGTGGCTTAAGCCTGTAATCCCAGCACTTTGAGAGGCCAAGGTGGACAGATCACTTGAGTCCAGGAGTTTGGGATGAGACTAGGTGACATGACAAGACCCTATCTGTAAAAAATTTATCTGTAAAAAATATATATTTATTTATTTATTTATATAAATATATGTATATATTTTTATATATACATATATAATTTATGTATACACATATGTGTATACATATATGTGTATATAAATTATATATACATATATACATATATAATTTATATACACATATATGTATATTTTATATATAATATATACATATATTATATATAATTTTATATATAATATATACATATATGTACATATAATTTATATATAATATGTACATATATTATATAATTTATATATAATATATGTACATATATGTATATATAATTTATATAATTTATATATATATATATATATATATATATATAAATTAGCCAGGCATGGTGGCATATGCCTGTAGTCCCAGCACTCTAGCCTGGGCGACAGAGCAAAACCCTGTCAAAGAAAAAGAGAAAGTGAGAAGGAAGGAAGGAAGGAGGGAGGGAAGGAAAAAAGGAAGGAAGGAAGGAAGGAAGTTATTTTAAGCTCCCAAGTAATCAGATGAGTTTTTTTTCTCTCTTTTATTTCTTTAAACACTTCCATATCTTTACATATGATCTGCAAATGCCTGTCTTCAGTTTCCTACATTATGCCGATATTGTTAGTTTTAAGACATCAGTAGACTGGTTTTTTTTGCCACCAGCTTCTGATTCATGTTAGAGATACACCCGAAAATGCCCTTACCTGCATGTACCTGGAAGTTATAGGTAGTTGGACCCCAGATGGTACTAAATGTGCAACGTTTTAATCCTATTCATTTGTCTTTCTTTTATTTCAGTTATAAAGGTGAAAATGCTGATCAAAAAGATAAAAAGCTCTAGCAATCATGCCGATTTGGGTTTTCGTAAAGCCACAGATATGAAATGTCACCTTTCCATTATAAATCATTTTATATAAACAGCCAGATATAGAGTTAAAGTCAGGAATAAAGGACTGTGAAACAAAGGTTGTGCTCAGTTGCAGTAAAAGATAGCCTCAGCCTATTTTATGCTCACCATCAAACCACACTTTGGACCATCTGTGCCCCCAGATCTACAACCTCCTCCACATGAGAGAGGAATGTAGGGTCTGCTGGGAGTCATAAGAATAATTTGACCAGCCTCTTGGAAAAACCTAGGCATCCTCTTACCACAGGGCATGACAGAGAGAAATAGAGGCCATGAAGCTTTTAGCAGTGTTTTTTAGTAATGAACTTTAAGACTGGGCTCCCATGCACAAAGCAAGTTCCCTGCCATTGTAAGATTGGTAGCCTTTCCATTGATGAACATGCGAATTATCGCAGAAAAATCGTTTCACTAAAGTTTCTACAATGTAGCAACTGTTTCTGTGTTGGGAACAGCCAATTGCAAACTCCAGAAGTACTTTAGGCTGTTTGATTATAGCATTTCAGTCAAATGCAGATTCAGATAAGCATAGAGAGAGAAAATGAAAAGTCAAAGGCAAGGACTTGCAACTAGAAGGAGAACACGAGGTACCACTACTTAACTCTTCCTCATAACATAGAGTTGAAATACATCCTGCAGATTTGTTGTTAAAAGTCACTCCTTAAATTACACATTCACATTCTAATGTAGAAGGAAACGATCTTTTTGAAAGAATATCTGTTGAAAGAAATACATGAATTTTTGTTTTAATTATTTGAAAATCCCTCCTCCAATATGTTTTCATATTTGTTGCATACATCACAGAGTAAATAAATTATTTGCCAGGACTTGAACTGCAGAACAAAAATGACAAACAAAAATTTTATGCATACTAACTTTAGCACCTGCCGTGTAAGACTTTGCAGTATTTTCTCCCTAAACACACATCACAGTTACTCAGAATTCTAGCAGATTTCAGTTTGATACTCTGCAGCTCTAAGGGCTGGTTCAGATGTGTGCATGTCACTCTATTTGGAAGTATTCGAGCATAAGGATTGGGAACGGGAAAAGAAGAATGAGGATGACCAAGTAGAAAGCATGCTTTTGCACTGTTGCGTTGATCAATCTGGACTTGAGGCCAGCATCCTGGTGCCTACTAGGCAGGAGGAAATCAAGATGTATAAAACTAAGATAGGCCAGAGAAACAGGAACCAATCATGGTGGACCATAAAATGAGGAAGTCACTGGACATTTAGAAAAAGGACAAACAGAGTGGGCCTGAAGGGGAGATTGGCAAAGAGAGTAGTATACTTTAGTGTGTAACGCAGCAAAACACAGTTACAAAATCTTCTTAAAATTTGGAGACAGATTCTGAAGCATATCTATCAAGAGAATGTTTCTATCTCAAGGTATTTAAAAGAATATTGAAAATATTTGTTCTTAAGGTACCTCACCATTATCTTATTTTAGTAAGCATTTAAAAACAGAACTACCATTTGACTCGGCAATTCCATTACTGTTTATATATCAAAGAATAAAATAAATCATATTACCAAAATGGCATATGCACTCACATGTTCATCGTAGCACTGTTCACAATAGCAAATACATGGAATCAACCTAGGTGCCCATCAGTGTTGAACTGGATAAAGAAAATGTGGCACATATACATCATGGAATACTGTGCAGCCATAAAAAGAATGAAATCACATCCTTTGCAGCAACATGGATGCAGCTGGAGGCCATTAATGTACGTATATTAACATAGGAACAGAAAACCAAATATTGAATGTTCTCACTTGTAACTGGGAGCTAAACATTGAGTATTCATGGACACAAAGATGGCAGCAATAGACACTGGGGACTATTGGGAGGAGGGGGAGGGGTAAAAGGGTTGAACAAGCACCTGTTGGTTACTATGCTAACTACCTGGGTAATGGGATCATTCGTACTCCAAACCTCAGCAACATGCAATTTACCCATGTAACAAACCTGCACGTGTACCCCCTGCACCTAAAATAAATTTACAAAAAAGTAAAAATAAATAAAAATTATGAGACCTTTTTCATATGAGTTCACTCATGATCTCAATCCTCTTTACTTCATGTTTTTTTCCATTAATTTTAAATTCTTCAATGAGGTTTCTCCTACCAAAATATTTTCAGGGATGTACTCTAATTTGGGAAAGAATATCGCAGTCCTAAGGGACTCTTTTAAGTCCATTTAGTAAGGTCAGTTTAATTTTTTACAAGTGTAGCGGTGGGGGAGAAGTGGTAATAGTGCAGTATGAAGTATCACTGGCTACACTTGTTCACAGCACACGTCTGTGCCTCACAGCATGCCAGAATGCTTTGTCTGTATCGTCTCATTTAATCCCAAAAACAGCTCTCAAATTGTTTTCCTGGTAGGAACATCTAAGTTTATTTTACAAATTTTATTTTCCTGTCTTCAGTTATTTTGTAGTCTCAAGAGCAGATCTAGGAAGTACCTGTCTCATTTGCCGTTTTTATACCAAACAGGGCTGAGACTAGAGTGAGGCATGTAAGGTGCTCATCTTGGGTTCAGAATTTAGGTGGTGTGAAGAAAAATCTCAGCGATCAAGATAAATAACACTTTAATGCAATATTTCAAAAACTCGAAAGATAGCTTCAGTACCTTGTATGCTCTCCATCAAACTACTGTTCATTAGCACCCAACCCCACATCCACAACCCACTTCTTCATAAACACCAATACTGGTGAGGTTATAGAAAAATGAGCCCATTCATTTACTGCGGATATCTCTGTAAACTGGTAAATGTGAAAAACAATATGGAAACATGTTAGCGGCCATAAAGATGTCATGGAACATTCAAGAAATTTAATTTAGTATCTTGATGCTCTGGATGTTTGGGAATGCTGTTTCCGCTCTTATAGAACTTACCTTCTAGAGTAGCGAGGACAGTAAACAAAAAATAGTATAATCTCAAAGAGAGCTAAGTACATGAAGACAATGAAACAGAGCAATGTGATGAAAAAGAGCACTGGCAGGCTGTAAGCATATGAAAGCTGGGATTTTTACTTTTTTCTTAATCCATGTCCTTAGCGCCTACAACAGAGCCTGTCCCATAGAAGGCACTCAGTTCATATTTGTTGAAGAATGAAAGTGCTTGGTGGTGAGGTATAGTGAATGTGGGGAGAGTGAGAGAAGAGGAGACTGGTGAGTGAAAGCAGAGGCCAGCCAAAGAATGGCCCTGCAGGCCAGAGTTTGGGATTTTCCTTTACTTCCAACAGGAAACCTGAGGAATTATGTTTTGAACCTACCAATTTCACTTGTTAGTATTTCTCCCAAGGAAATAGATCAACCAAGTAAAAACCGAGTTGCCCCAAAATTCTCATTATTTTATTGTAGTTTAAAATTTTTAAAAAGACTTGGTATCAACTTAACCAAGATTAAAGGAATGGGGAAAGGTTTAACAAATCATGATTCAGGAACTCAGTGGAATATTACACAACAATGTTAGGATATTACGTATGGAGATTTTAAAAACATAGGAAATTCTCCCTATGTTTCCTGAAAAAAGATTAATAAAAAATATATATACTAACATATTACTATAAAAAGTCTGTGGACTAGCTGTTACTGAAATGTAATATACAAGATGAAAATGGTTGTGATACAGTAGTAGAATTTTGGGTGATTATTTTTCTACTTTCCCAAAATTATCTTTAATATTGTCACATTATTTTAATAACAAAAATGTTGCTTAATTTGTGTAGAGTTTCTGTTTAGGGTGATGACAGGGTTTTGGAAATACTGTGATGGTTGCACAATATTATGAATGTAATTAATGCCACTGAATTGTACACTTAAAATGATTAAAATGGCAAATTTTCAGTTATTTATCTATATTACCACAATTTGCCAAAAAAAAAAAAAAAACCAAAAAAACCAGTTATCTTCTATAATCATCAGTGTGGCCAGCAGCCCCAAAGGTGGCTCCCAGCGATCCCACCTTCTGGTCTTCACACCGTTCTCTCTTCATCCCAGGATTGGTCTTGGTGACCAATAGGATGTGACAGAAGTTATTGCACATTACTTCCAAGGTTAGGTTATAAAAGATTGCATCTCCCGTCTTGGGCTCTGGCTCCTTCTATCTCTGATCACTGGCTCTGGCAAAGCCAACCAACATGTCATGTGCCCAGCCCTAGAGAGAGGCTCACATGGTGAGGAACTAAGACCTTTTTTGCCAACAGCCATGTGAATGAATTACCTTGGAAGTGGAGCCATCAGACCCAAACTTCAAATGAGTACAACCCTGGCTATCAGTTTGACTGCAACTTTGTCCCTGAATCAGAACTATCCAGTTAAGCTTCTCCCAGATTCCTGATCCTTGGAAACTATGAGATAATAAATATTTGTTGTTTAAAAAAAAAAGAAAAGAAAATATAAAATTTTTTATCTTGCTTTCATTACAGCTATCCTCATGGGTATGCAATAGACACCAGCTCTTTTTTCCCTAACTTTGAAGTCTTGTTTTCTCCTCTTTTAATGGAAGTCCTGGGTGCAGCAGACTTTATTAATTAACATTAAAAGGAGTGCTGTGCAGTAAAGTAAAATTTATTTATTTCCATCTGACACCTCACAGTATCATGGTCACAAAGTCGAGTGCATCACTAGGCCTTGGCCTGACATGAGATGCCTATAACCATGTTTTTGCATATGGAGGAGATTCGTAAAACTAGCTACATTACTAAGAGAATATTAAGTGGCAAAGTGAGAATCAAAGTAAACAGCCCAAGTAAAAGAAAAGTCTACACCCTCAACAGGATACAGCATTTATGGATGTCAAAAATTTTTTCTCTTCACAAAAGGGAAAACAAAAAGCTAATATAACCTCAAAATGGACTTGAGTAAAATTCAGGTATTGAAAGGAAATTTTATTATATAAAAACATATTCGGGCCGGACACAGTGGCTGACACCTGTAATCCCAGCACTTTGGGAGGTCGAGGCAGGTGGATCACCCGAAGTCAGGAGTTCGAGACCAGCCTGGCCAACATGGTGAAACCCTGTATCTACTAAAAACACAAAAATTAGCTGGGTGTGGCGGCAGGCACTTGTAATCCCAGCTACTTGGAAAGCTGAGGCAGGACAGTTGCTTGAACCCAGGAGGCAGAGATTGTAGTGAGCCAAAATCGCACCATTGCACTCCAGCCTGGGTGACAAGGGTGAAACTCTGTCTCCAGGAAAAAAAAAAATACAAAAAAAATTTTCAGTGGTTAAAAAATACAAAGAACTAAATTTATAAATTTTCTTGGACCTCTATACATGGAGTTAATATATCTAATTGATACAAAAAGATTATATCTAGATTACACACTAATACGATGTTTTTTATTTTTTTGTATACATTCCAGGATTTTCTGAGTGCTCTAGAATCATCATGTCTTACTTTCATAATGAGAAAAAAAAAACAAGCTATAGATATAGCCTATAGATGGAATGATACAGGGAAGAGAGCTCCAACATTTGAGGCATGTAATGGGCTCTGCCTCACTTGCTGTGTGACTGAGGCTACGTTGCTCTTCCTGTCTGAACCTCAGCTCCTTCATCTGCAAGGTGGGATGATGATGACCACCTTATAGGCTGTGTGTGTAGTATAAGGGAGATCGCATGTGAAAAACATCGCTAGCACGTAGTAAACCATATGTTTCCTTCCCCTTTGTATATCTTCCCCCAGTATTTAGAACAAGGGTTCCATCTCCTGGCTGGCCATGTCTTCTGTGTAATGGGAAGAGATGAGATCATTCACCAGGTAGTTGGTTCAGTGTGCAGTTGGGAAGACACTGTGGGTTAGAGAAGGCAGATAGGAAACTCCTCGTAGAAGTGGAAAGCATTGAGAGGTATTCTGACATTTCTTTCTTAGAGAACAGGGCCTGTGTAAAGGATGCTCAACTATTCAGCAGTCTTAATCCAATTCTTGCTTTAGACATAAGCCGTTTCTCTTTCTTTCATAATGAAAGCATATATTTTCGAATTCCAGATGCAATATCATAAGATAAAGAAGCTGAAATTAGAGTGCCCAGCAAATAGATTTTTCATTTGCTTTGAACTAAACTTTAATAACCCATGACCTCCGACCTAACTGAATATCCTTTCATTTTGATATAAATGGGAGCATTATTTTTGGTGATTTTCTGCAGTCCTAACCGTTTAATACGTTTAGTCTACAAGATAATTTTTTAGGGATAGCATTAGGAGATATACCTAATGTAAATGATGAGTTAAGGGGTGCAGCACACCAACATGGCACATGTATACATATGTAACAAACCTGCATGATGTGCACATGTACCCTAGAACTTAAAATAAAAAAAGAAAGAAAAAGAAAGAAAGAAAGAGAAAAAAAGAAATAAAGGCAAAAAGAGATGAGGAAACATCTCTTCTATATCAACATAGAGTGCTAAACTATATATTGCCTTTAAGAAAAGTTCCTTTTTACACTTTTCTTATTATCTTGGATCATGTCCAATCTGTAAGGAAATAAACATGTGAAGAAAGAGTTCTGTGGAATGTTAACTGCTCTGCTATTTTTCTTCTTTTTATCATGGCCCAAGATTCACCAAAGTTGAGATAAATTCACCATGCCTTCTTTAAAAAGCGTAACAGCAAGGCATTCTTCCTGTAGGAGTCAGACTGTAAAAGGTGATTTCCTTTTACTCCATTTGGTTTAAGCCTGTAAAAAGCATTAAGTGAAAAATCTGATATATTTTTAGGGCATTTATTGCATTACTAAGTTATACTTTCAGTTCTCAGTGAAAGGTTTATTGAGAACATAAACTTTGAAGAGGTTTGTTCAGGATTAAAGATATATTTTTTCTTCTCTTTTCGTGAAATAATATTATACAAAATTATGCCTTTCAAGAGCTATTTTTAGTGCTACTTATAGTTGAAGGACATACTGTTCCAAAACCTTCCTGTGATGATGAGATTTGTAACTTCTCTAGGGTTTCAGAAGAATGAAAGGCTAGGTAGCCACCATTTCTGTTAACTCCATTTACCATAATGCAGATGCACCAATAAGTTAAACTTTTTACCAGAGCCTTTGATGATGAAAATGTTTTTCATACTGCTTGGATAATTTGGACTAAATATTTATAACCAATCTCTCTGAAACATAAGCCATTCCTAAATTTTTACATAGACTGAATTTTTGGATAAATGAAGATTTGGGTTTAAACACCCATTCAATCTTTTATCATAAAAAATGAGAGTTGTCTGTTTCAGTTGAAACAGTGCTTTAATCAACCACTTTGAATTCAGGAAAATTGGGTAATCTTTATTCTCCAAATAGTATAAATATTCAAAGCATCACAGGAGTATAACATTCACTAACAATTTACTTTGCTTCACTCTTGATTTCCTAAAAACATTTTAAAACCTGTGAAGTCGGTGAAATAATAAGATGCCTATAATCGATTTAAGCAAGTTATGGTAAGAAAAGGTCAATCCTCACAGCAGTCCTGTGAAGCAGGAGAGGGCTATTAACTTTATCCTAATCTGTATCCAGAAGTTGGAAAGGTCATGAGTTACCTAATGTCTTTCAGGTAACAATGGGATTTCGTACAGGGTGGGTTTGTGTGGTTATGAAGGTCTAGTGCTTATTATAGATAGGCTATAACTGTAAATAAAATAACTGGGAAGCTGGAAATCAATTCTGTTGAATACATGTCTTTGGGTTTGAGGATATTCTGTGGTGACTTGTGAGGTTAGACTTTTAAATATTCTGCAAACCTTATTCTGATTATAAAGGTCAATTATTGTAAATGTATTTTTCTTCTATCAAGTCTTCTAGTCAGAGGGTTGAAAAGTAATTATTGGTGCCTCTTTTGCTGTTTACTGCTTTGTTGAAGTAAAATACTTAATAAAAATTATAAAATCGTATAATCACTGGTTCACTAAATCTAGGGATCTTTTCTAAAATATAACTGAGAAACGAGTTTAATGACTGACGGGTTTGTACTACGCCATATATGAAAAATACTATTAATGTTTGGTGATCTCTGATAAATCATAGGAGAAATTTTTAATTATGCTATTTATGCATGTAGAATTATAGTTTAAGTGCACATGGATTATAGTGTTCTGTATAAATTATTAAAAATAAAACTTCACCACTGAAAACAGTCACTGCCAGTAGGCACTGGGGAAGATTGCAAGAGGAATTAAAGTGGAAGCTCTGCAAAAGCAATGTAGTGAAGCAGTTACCTTATTCTGTCCTGTAGACAGTAGGACGGAAACATGATCTACTTTTGTAGGAGTTAAATGAAAATAAGTTTAAATAAACGAGGGCTCTTGTTGAAAAGAATATAACAAGTTCATATATATTAGTCTATGAATATTTTATGATAATGTCTGTATCAATGGATTTATGAAAGGTAAATATGAAAATAGCATCATGTTAGTACACGGGAAAGGCTGCTATAATTATGTCATAAGTTAACAGATTTTTAAAAAGCAGATCACCCTTTCTTTGGTTTTGGAATGATCTTAAACATTTGAAGACATCTCTTTTTCCAGGAAGGGTAGAAAATAGTAATAAATAAAATCAAGGCTGGGGAATTACTACCAAGCTAAGCTCTGAAATCCAAAGCAATAATTTAATATTTTCATTTTTCTGGCCCACTTTTGGCAGTTTAGAATAGCCTTAGAATGTCAGTGCTAGCGTTTTCAAAAACTTGATTCATTTCAGATCCTGCTGAGGGCTCTTCCACACTTTCTGTACTTTTCCATCAGGTAGAGTTGACTGCAAGGGCAGCTGTGTATTGAGTAAGGGTTAGATCTGATAGGGAGACCTAGCAGTGTAGATTCGTATGATTATTCATCTTGTTCATGTTAAGGCTGGACTCTCCCCATTGTCCTTATTTAGCATAGGACAGTGGAGGTGTTAAGAATATAGAAAGAATAGTCTCTATAGCAATAAAGTTCAAAATTAAAGGAAAAGAGAGAAATATGGAAAAATGTAATGTGTTCTTAAGGAAAACTTTAGGAATAATCTAATAACCCCTTTACCAACTGAGTAATGTACAGCTAGCAATAACTCTTTGGCATGGCATGCAATGGACACTAAGATGTAAGTATCAGAAGTCTGAATACTCCCCATTTTGTAAGCATGACCCTTTGATCATCTGGATCAAATAAAATAATACATGGGAAGGCATTTTGTGAACTGTAGAGCTGCCTACAAATAGCATTATTCTAATGTAGCATTGGCTGTCAAGTGAGCTGACCATTATGGGAATGAGTGTCTGCCAGGGAGATTGTGGCATTAAACAATTTCATTAGAATAAGTGAATAAGAATTGAGTATTTTTATGTACTAAACTACAGCCTATTTACAGAAACTAATATAAAAATGTTATCAGTTTGTTTTGAGGGGAGGAATCTCATTTTTTTTTTTACATTGAGTACAGTGAGAAAGGAAGTCCCAGTGTTAAACAACTCTTTGTCTTTATTATTAATGTAACTACGAGTCTTGTTTCTCATTTCATTGCACAGCCCAGCACCTGGGGTTGAGAAGTACACTGCACAGGGCTGAATCTTTTCTTCTGTTAGTCTTTATTTTCCCCAAGAGTTTATTCCAATGTCAGATTCAGTCATGTTCTGCTTGACCAATTTCTGACCCCTCCTTGCAAAATGAATAAATTTAAGCCTATTTGCTAAAAGTAAGTCATTTTCTGAAAAACAAAAGCAGTGTTATGACCATAGTACTCCCTCTAAGACAAAAAGCTTTGATAAGAGGGGGTTACATGAGCATTTGAGCATTTTGCTTTGGATGTGTAGACAAGAAGACTGCTGCATCTGACAGTTCTGTTCAGTAGTCAAGGAAAACAGACAGACTTGTTTTTATTGGTGGGTGGACTTCTTCACAAATCATGCAGATCATTTTCAAGAGATCAGATGTTGATTAATTCAGTGGCCAGCACCCGCATTGGTATCCTTGCCACAGAGATGTGCACTGCCAAATGAAGGGATCCAGGCTCTGTGGCTTTGCTCTGTGAAGAGTGTGACGGTGCATAAAGTATGAGTATAGACCCTCTGCATCACTCACTCCAGGTTGGTTGTTGTACTTCCAACTCTGTAAAAGAAAGCATACTATTATGCTTCAGACATAGGCCCATAGTGAGTGTAATAGTATCCCGTCACCACATAAAATGCAAGTGAGGAACATTCTAGAACTTTTTCTTCCCATTTAAGCTTTTTATATGGAATTTTGTATCTCCATTGAATGGTCTAATATGTAAATTACACCTACCACACCTCTACTCTTTATATCCAGTTTTCATGAGCTAAAACATTAATAAATTCCAGTGAAGAGTTTTATAGAGATTTAGAAGCCACCCTTGGGAACAAAATGTAGCTTGCCTTAGTTGTTATACAAGCAGGTTTAGAGGGAGTCTTTTAGAACTATAGTGTAAAAAAAAAAAACCCTAAATCAAAACAAACATCCATGCAGTCCTAGTTTATAAGTTAACCTTAAAAAGGCAAGGATCAACTTCCTTCCCACTTCAAAAACCAAACCAAATCAGAAAAAAAAAAAGAAAAAAAAAAGAAAATGACGTCTTCCGGGGGATGTATAGTTTGAAGAGGTTCTTTAAGGACCGGGACTTGAACATAAGATGTTTTTGCTCAAAAATGACTGTCTACTCTTCAATTTTTATTTCTCAGGTAATGTGAAGCCTCTATAGATATAACCATTGATATACTCATTACTCAAGCAAACATTCAGTCATTTAGCAGATGTTGTGTCTCCACATTGTATTAGAAATGCTGCCTTCCGGCCGGGTGCGATAGTTCACACCTATAATCCCAGCACTTTGGGAGGCTGAGGCGGGCGGATCAACTGAGTTCAGGGTTCGAGACCAGTCTGGCCAACATGGTGAAACCTGATCTCTACTAAAAATATAAGAATTAGCCAGGCTTGGTGGTGTGCACCTGTAATCCCAGCTACCCAGGAGGCTGAGGCAGGAGAATCGCTGGAACCCAGTAGGCAGAGGCTGCAGCAAGCTGAGACCATGCCACTGCACTCCAGCCTGGGCAGCAGAGCAATACTCTGTCAAAAAAAAAAAAAAAAAAAAGAAAGAAATGCTGTCTTCCAGGAAGTATGCTGTCTGTTTTCAGGAAGTCTTAGAAACTTAGGTTAGATTTTGAAGAAGCGTTAGTTTCAAGGTTGAGTGGAGAGAAGTGAGAGGCACTGTTTGTTCCTTTCATTGGTGGCAGAGCAGGAAATTTTGGTAGGTCAGCCCTGGCAGGCCAGTACAGCTGTGCTAACTCTCCCTGCCTCTAGTTCACAATCTGGTTCTTCCCAGATTGGAGGATATGTAGCATTAGAGCTAGGACAACTCTTAAAGACAATCTATTCCATCTTCCTCATTTCTGAGGTATAAAAACTAACCTGTACAGGGAATAAGGAGAATATCCTGCTTTATATTCATGGTCTAAGACTGTTTTTCACTATTCATGTTACCTTCTTTCATACATTTTTTTAAAAAACTGCAAGGAGACCGAGAGAGAGAGAGAGAGAGAAAGAGAGAGAGAGTGTGTGTGTGTATTGCATGGATAAGGACTAGAAAAATGCAGAAAATTCTTTATAATTAGAAGAGCAGCATACTGTTATTTTCAACTGTATTAAAAGCACTTGTTTCATAGTTATTCGCAATATAAGATTCTCATACCACACGTACTCTGAATTCAGTAGGGATTGTTTATGTCTTGTCATCCAGGTTTATAATCTTAAAATTCCTTAGTTTTTTTTTAAAAGAGTTTCCATGAACAACAAACATCTTTTTACAAAATGAATGTGGAATGAACATAACAGTCTCTTGTCCCACATACCCTTCCAGGTTTTTCTGACCCCTTGTGAACATAGAGGCTCATTGAGTACACTCCCACCAACCTGATGGCCCCAGTTCCATCAGCCTGAGGCAGATTCTCACTCAGTGACCTGCGATAGAACACTGAAATCTATAGGAGGGACTCACCATTGGCAGCAGCATCTCTGGGTAGGCTGGAGCATCCCTTGAGGCATAATTGGGAATCCCTTCAAGACAAGGAAGTTCTAATTTCAGCCACTCACAGGAGGGCAGCTTTCCATCCTTAATGCCTGAATGTTCTTTGTGAAAAATCTGCAGTCTTCCATCTCTCTAAATGGCTCCATCTTCCGAATTTTTATTATAGTCCCCCTGACCTGGCCCTCTCACATGGCCCAATGTTCATCCTTCTTGATCAAAATGTAGAACCATCCAAAAAGATTGTCCAGTTCTCTTTTGCTAACCTCTCTCACCCTCCCTCCAGCCTATGTCAAACACTGATCAGTTTTCTGTTTATATAATTTTGGCTTTTCCAGAATGTTGTATAAATGGAATTATATATCTATAAGAGGCCTCTTGCCTCTTCACTTTGGATAATGCATTTGAGATTCATCTAGATGTTGTGTGGTGAAAAAATGTCAGCCTGAATCAACTTCAGATAATTAGTTTCTGAGACTAAATAGAGGTGACCTAACAGAATTAGTTTTAAAAGAGAGGGATGGGGCAATGAAAGAATAGCAGGGAAAAAGACCTAAAAATTATAAGTGTAGGTGATTATTTTGTGATTATTCCAGGGAGAAAGACTTAAAAATTATAAGCATAGATGATTTTATAGTAACTAATTAGATTACAGGGATTATAAATATATGCCTATAGGGAAAAAAATATCTCTTCTACTACTCCTAGTACTAAAAGTCACCTAAAATGCTGGATACAATACACCAAGCATGTGATTTCAGATGCACAGCTGGACCAAGAAGAAAATAAGTAAAATCTCCAGAAAGGCCAAGAATGAAGAAAGACAGGAAACCAGAAGAATAATCAAATGCTAAAGTTGCAGCTGCCCTGAAGTTGTTCTCTAAAATAGAAACATGAAACCACTTGGGGATCAGGAAACAAGGCCTTCGGCCTGAAAAAGGTAGGGAATAGGAATTGAGATTCTCCACACAGAGTGGGGACCCTCAAAGCACATTAATGGGCTTCAGTAATGTAATTCAGCCCCAGTAATGGACTCAGAAATAACTGCTTCCAACAAAGAAAGACCACAAGGACAATTGTTGTTGCCAGCCTTCACTGTGGATGGGGATGTAAAAGTCTGATATGAGAATTTCTATGTATTTAGGCTTAAATTTACACAGTTTGCATGCTCTTGGAAACCAACAGCAAGAACTTGGAGTACCCATGTATTGGGAGAGCCTCAGGCCTTTTGACAGAAGCAAAAGAAAATCCTTATGGAGAAACACATTCTCAATCCAGGCCTCTCAGGTTTCCCATAGATTAACATTAGACAACCATGGGCTCACAATCCAAAAATTATAAAGCATATGAGGAAAAAGTTATTGCAAGTGAGGATCAGTAGCAAAAGCAACAAAATTGAACTCTCCTGTCACCCAGCATTTTAGGTATTGGGAGTTATCAGACATACAACTATATTTAAAATGTTGTAGTAAAGAAATAAGATCATATAAAAAACTTAAGAGACTATCAAAACTGAATAGGCAAATTTGTCAAAGAATTGAAAAGACCTTATAAAATCAAAATGAACAGGGAAAATAGCATATTAGATGCAATTGATTAAATAATTCATTGAACTGAGCGATGGCTCTGAAGTAATTGCCCAGAATGGAAAACAGAGGGACAAACAGATGGAAAACATGAAAGAGTAAAGACATGGACAATTTAATGAGATCGCATTGCATCCAAATTACAAAATGAGAGAAGAGATAGAATTGGGGAAAGATAATATTTGAGGGGTAATGGCTGGGATTTTTTCTTGAATTGATGAAGAACATGAAACCTCAAATTCAGGAAACACAGTGAGTACCAAGCAGGTTAAATAAAAAGAAGACATAACATTGCAATTGCAGAACTCTGAAGAGGAAGAGAAGAGCATAAAGAGGCAGAAACAACAGAAGCCTATGGAATAATGTCTTCAGAGGGTTAAGGGAAAATGCTTTGAGCCTGCATATAGAATTATTAAATATATACCCAGCCAACCCATTATCCTGTATGAAAACAAAACAGAATTTACCACCAAATGAAGCTCATTGAAATAACTGCTATCTTTGTATTTCTGGCACAAAAAAATAATCTGGGAGGGAATGTCTGAAACATGAGAAGAAAGGTGATTAAATAAATTAGTAAACATGGGTAAATAAAATAATAACAATAACAGTAATAATAATAATGTCTAATATGTGTCCTTAAAAAGCATAGAAAATAGAAATAAAATATTAGACAATAATATGATAGATGAGACTGTCATTAGAATTAAAGTATTCCAATATTTTTGTACACGAGAGTAAAAATAAAATTGAACTCTAAATTTTAAGTTAAATAGAGTTAAATATTAAAAAGTTAAGGAGCCATCCACTTGGAGAACTGAGGGTGAAGATGTAAAGTATGGAAATTTATTTTTATATCTTTGATGGTAAAAGATACTAAGCCATCCTACACCAAGAGAGGTCACTGCTAGCTGCAGGTTGGGCAGTTCTGTAGTGTTCTTGGTCATGCATTTGCAAAGTTTCTGAGGGGCAGCAGAGATTATTATCAGGCATACAGCATGACTTCTGTGCAAACAGGTGAACTATAGAAAGTCATTACCATTCTACCAAGCAGCTCCATGAGAGGGGTTAACTAGGACACAGGAGAATCAAATTAAAATCAGGAAAGCATTTTACAAGAGTTCTGACCTAGATGGGTAAACCTAGGGGAACTTCCTTTCTGTTGCCTCATTACTGGATTAAAGAATTGGTCTTGCTTTTCAGGAGGTTCATTTCACGTCCTGTTACTCCCATCTTCATACTCCAAAGCACTGAAGATTTCAAGTGTAGTATAAAGTGTGGTACATTGAAGTAGACTTCAGTTATTTTTACATTATTTTTTACATCATTTCTGTATGCTTTATTCAAAAAATGTTTTCATTTTTAAATAACCCTATTGAGTGCTTTTTAACTAACATAACTCAAATGAATAGGTCAGGTCATGTGAAGTCACACACAGGACATTCTAGTCAGTATGACCTTAAATGAATGTTAAAGGAAATTTAAAAGTATGGTCTTACCCAGTAGTGAGAATATGTGAAGCAACTTACAATACTGCTCTTGTGAGAAAGAAGGCATCCAGGTTCTGAATAATGGTACACTGCCATTTATCCAAGCCTGTTGATGACTGGTTATGTTTTGTAAAATGAAGTTTCTTGGAGAGGCTAGTTGTTGTATTAAATATTACTGTCATCATGTTGCTGGTTTTGGGAGAACTCTAGTGTTCATTGTCCAAGCATTAAAGTGGGATGAAATATGAAGATGCAGTAAAGTTCATAAGACAAAAGTGAAATGGAAATGTTAGAAGCAAGCAGTTTTTCTCTTTGGAGCAGTATTGTCCTACAATGCAGCTGCACTTCCTAGACACCAGCAGTCAGAGAAACAACTCTTGCAGTAAATAAAACCGGGCTACCTGATGCAATTGCTTTGGAAATGGAACTTTTAAGACAGGACCCAGTTTATCAAACATATTAGCCAATGTGTAGGCTTAGTGAATGATAAGTCTAATGAAGCTTCTGCAGGAGTATTGGTGAGCATTTTTACCCGGCCTCAAGAGCTTGACAGAATTGAAACCTCTGTATTTGGATTATGATCAGCTTGTTTGAACACTCAGCAAAAGATGCTTGTTTGTCCAGGCGCAGTGGCTCACGCCTGTAATCCCAGTACTTTAGGAGGCTGAAGCGGGCGGATCACTTGAGGTCAGGAGTTCAAGACCAACCTGGCCAACATGGTGAAACCCTGTCTCTACTAAAAATACAAAAATTAGCCAGACATGGTGGCGCATGCCTGTACTCTCAGCCACTCTCAGGCTGAGGCGTGAGAATTGCTTGAACCTGGGAGACAGAGGTTGCAGTGAGCCAAGGTCATACCACTGCACTCCAGCCTGGGCAGCAGAGTGAGACTCTGTCTCAAAAAAGAAAAAAGAGAAGCTTGTTGTTCAACACTTAAAGCATGTTTACCATTCGTTTGAGTTGACCTTTCCTGAAATCATGCAGTATTGAGTTATGTGTTCTTGAAGTCTATTCACATTCTTGAATCTTATCAATATATAAGGAATATAGAGATATTGGGTGCCAAAATACCCAGCATAATACTTGTATGTTTTTAATGTCCTACAGAATTTAAAACCTAAGAACTGTGAACAGTCTACGCCTTCTGTGATTTATTCCTTCAGTCATTTCAAACATTAATAGTGGTGCCTGTATGGCTATTTGCCTGCTACTATATGTTTATAACTGCCACATTTAAAACCGTGTACGTCAGATTTGTGTACCCATTGATTTTGTTGGCTTTCATCCAAGTTTAATGATGATTTCTTAATGTCTTTTTATAAATCTCATTTCGTGCTATTATGAAAACCTCCATTTTGAAAATCACAAACCTCTGGTTGAAAAGTTCATGCAAAGTCCACATTGCACAGAAGCACATATTTTTAATGTCTGTCTCCAGACCAAAAAAGTCTTAAAGTTAATTTAATGTCTGCATTTGAGGTGCAACTTAGAAGATCTGAAGGAGGAGTGGGAGAGCTATTAAGTAGTTTTAGCAAAATGTGTTTGTGTTGTTTAGGACATATGCTCTTTAGTAAATATTTTTTAAGGTAGACATGCCTTATGATTGTAGCTGAAATAATTGTTAATAATAAAATTTTTGAAAATCTTGTAATTTTTTTCCATATCTATTGGAAGTTGTTTACCAGCTGTTATTGTTTGAAATGTGGTTGTTGTCTATCTCTTCCCAACCTCTCTTGCAAAAAGAGAAGTTAACTTCTGGTAGTGAATTGAGCAGAAATGTAATATTTTTTAAGCCTGTTGCTCTGTGTAACTTAATATTTGCATACTTAATTGTTTTATTATACAATCAGTGAAATGGTAATGTATATTGATGTCCGTTCAACCATATACTTACACTGTCTGGACTGTGTGTTTCCAGTTTTGTGGGACAAATAATTTGTCAGTGTTCACCAGCTTCCAAAAACTTGTGAAAGCTTAAACACCTAAATTGATGATGAATGCAAAAAAGAAGACGAAAAATTAAGAGGAATTACCAATTACATGGAAATAGAATGCATGACTTCTAGAAGTTATACTTCCAAAATAGTTCTATCTAAAATAAACTCAATCCAAAAGAAGACAGGTAAAGAGAAAAAAGGTAAAGGAGGACAAAACAGGATGCAAAATTAATCTGGTAGCAGTAATTCCAAATATATCAATAATCACAAAATGTAAATGGACTAAACTTTCTCCTTGAGAGATGAGGATTATTTAATTGGATAAAAATTAAACTTAGCTGAATAATATTTATGAAAGAGACACCCTAATATTACATGTATGAAACATTAAAAATAAGCAGGTAACAAAAGGTATGGCAGGCAAATACTAAACAAAAGAAGCTGAGGTCATTATATTGTATTAATGTGAGAATAAAATGAACTTTAGCCTAGAAAGCTTTATGAAAGATAAAGAGTGTCATGACATAAGGATTAAAGACTGAATTTACCAAGAAGAGATAATAGTGCTAGACTGCTATGCATTTAATTACCCAGCCTTATAATATAAAACAAAAATTGATGGAATTCCAGGAAAGATTGAAAAAAGTCTGCCATCACAGTGGGAGATTGAGAACCACCACCACCATTCTAACAATCTGATAATGTACACGTATGACTTCAGATAAAACTTCCAATTAAGATATCACACATGGATTCCCAAAAGTATCATGTCTTAACAACTTAGGTAGACCGAAAAAAGAGGTTCTAGTGATGACAAAGGCTCTGATGTTGAAAATGCATGTGGAGACTTAAAATGAAATTTCTAAACTAAAATTTTATATAACAAATATGTATTAACTAAATATCACAAATGAAAATATGATTATTGGCATATTAAAGTGTAGTCAATTTAGTGGGGAATGGGACTATCTTATATTGATGAATTCCTTATATGAGGCATAGACTGTATTTAAATATAGTCAACAATTTACTGCAGAAACAGAGATACAACTATAAGTGTTTATAATTCTTCGAGATAATGAAACCATGCTTCAGATGTGATTCATGGCTTTTTGGAACTGGAGGGACTGCAGACATAATGTGGTTCATCACTATTTTTCAATAGATGAGAAAATCAAGATCAAAAATAGTATGTCTTGCTTTGTATTTCATGTGTTTTATACTCTTGACTTCTGAGTTAAGTACTTGTGCACCAACTATCGCAATCACCTTTCTCTTCTTGTATTTACATGCAATGTAACAACATACAGTTTGGGCGATTAATAATATTCCTTTTTTCTTTTAATAATAGTTATTTGTCTGAATTTAGGAAAATGATAACAGTATTAAGCCTGAAACTCAGATCTAGTCCTAATCTGGTTGTTCTATTTTATCAAAACTATATAAAATTGATATGAACATACTGTTCACCATAATTAACTATGAACTGTACATTCAATATAACTTAACCATGAAGCCTATCTCAAACTTTGCGTTTGATTTTTTAAAAATATGAATGAAAAGTTGTACTAGTGATAAAGTCTTGGGAAGAGGAAGGAATAATATGAATGGCCCTGTGCCCTCTTAAAGGGGAAAAAACTGTGAAGAATTTTGAGAATGCTTTCGTTCCCTGTGGACAAATTCCTCTCTTCCAGGGAAAGACAGTTAAAACCAATCCATTGATCCATTTTTTTGATGAACAGCCATTGCAGCAGCCACACATTGAACCCATTTGTGAGGCCTTCACATAACAAGATGTAGAGAGAAAGTCTGTTAGTTTGGATCTTTGTGTAATATTTTTCTTTGCTTTTCCCCTTTTTCTTTCTCTACCCAAATCCATTACCTCATCTTCTCTTCATACCCCCATCCCCAACAATTTGAAATAAATACTAAAGAATTGGTTGAGGAGGGGAAGGAGGAGATTGTTGGTCATTGAGGAAATACGTTTGTTGGCTAATTGTGTCTTGAGTAGCTTCAAGGATTTTTAAAGAAATACCTACTGGAAGGTGCAGCTCTCCCTCACCCACTTCTGGCTGCCTCTGAGAGTCACTGTATATATTGCACCGGGTTTCAGAAACTGGAGAGTCCATTGGGAAATGCCTTTAAAATAACCTGTGAGAGAAAGAGAGCATGGCATATGCAAACCACTTTAGAGTCAAGAAGTTCTGGATGGATTGGAATCTCCTCAACCTGCTACCCAAGTGATCCACTGCCATCTCTGACTCCTACTTGGCTTCCACCACTACAAAATAGCAATTGTTACCTTCTCAGACTATAATAAATACGAGTGTTAAAAGTGCCCAGGAAAGTGCCTGACGCATGTTCAACTATCCAGAAATGGTAGCCATTATTAGGAATACTTTTATTTTCATTATTATATTAATTATCCAGGCTTGATTGCTCTGAGTAGAGAAATAGAGGTTCCATGAAAAACAAGGCTGAGCTGGACTGAGAAGTGCTGCTACCCATTTGAAAGCTTATACCACATGAAAGACTTTATTATTATGCCTTTTTCTGTAATCTTGAGACACATATATTCTATCTACTGTTGTTTTAAAGGTCACCTTGAATTGATTCAGCCCCGTATCATCTAAGCACATCACCTTTGCTAACCTGTTTATTAATATTATGATAGTTGATATTTGACAGGGCACTGTTTCGGTAATGTTAATTCATATTCAATGCAAGAAAATATAAATTCTTAGAGGAAAAGAAACTTTAGTAACTGGAGAATTTAATAGCAGTTTTATTTTAATTCTTTAGTATTTGTTATTAATTTTCTATAAATATGTCCAGATGTGGGTGTAGTACATAGATTCTATTAACAAATTCTAATAATTATTTGATACGTTGTCTTCTGAAATTTTCTACCTCTGGACCTAGTTTTATCTTTTCTGAAAGTATCAATCCTTTGCCTATAGTAGAAATATTTTAAATCAATTATACTGTTATACCTAGAGTAAAAGTAAGTTTGAAGTAACAAATACTCTGAGAACCAACATGCATTTTGCTTCTGTTTATTTCAGCAGGTAATTTGTTTTTCTAGCCAGGAATAAACTGAAATCCAGAAAAATTAGGTAAGCTTTATGTCTTATTTAGTGGGATTTTCTTGTTTGGTCTGACCTCTCTTTTTTGCTCATGTTTTTAGGCTCAGCTATGTGAACCATGCAGAGGACCTGGCCTCCAAGCTCCTACAATGTTCCCCAAAGAACAGACTGTCGGCACAGGCTGCCTTGAGCCACGAGTATTTTAGTGACCTGCCCCCACGGCTATGGGAACTCACCGACAGTGAGTATGACAAATCCACAACATCCAGTCCAAGCAGAGACATCATTTTATTTTGGCATCTGTATGTAACGTGTATGGAGAGATTCACATATTTGTGTGTCCACAAACATAAGGTAATGTATGTTTGTATGTGCATTACAGGTGTGTGTGTGTGTGTGTGTGTGTGCGCGTGTGTGTGTGTGTATGTGTGGAGAGAGAGAGAGAGAGAGAACAGGGGAAGGGGGGCCATGTGTATATATATTTAGTGGAATCCTGCCATTCATTTGCTAGCTTACCAGACACAGGAAGAAAATGGATTCCTTTTTTGCTATCTCTGCTCTGCAGTCTGCAGCTGTGCATCTTTGTATTTGATTATGTGTGTGTCCAAAAAAATGATCTGAACAGTCATAAAGGAAAAGGAAAATATGATTTACATATTTAGTGCTTTATGCATACAGTACTTTTTAACCGGCTGCAGTACACAGAGGAGCCGATGATTCATTTCTGTTTGATTCTCAGAGACCATCTTGGTTGTAACAATAACCTTAAAAAGGGCTGCTATGCAGCGAGCTGAGGAGCAGAGTTGGCAATTGGCTAATGCACTGAATTGACATGTACAGACTGAAGACATATAATTCATTTTAACTGCAAATACTCTTGGTATTTGTACAGACAGCTCTTCTCTGAATCTTTTAAAACACATTCCTGGGTGGGTTTTGTTTTGTTTTTATAAAAGTCTACATATTTATACAGCCTTTTAAAATTACATTTTAAATATTTGGGGGAGGATTTATGGCTGGGAGGATCTCAGATTTCTTCCAAAGTGTGAAACAGAATTCTTGTGAAATTTTGTAAAAACTATTGCCGTCAGAATATTTTTGTTCAATGGTGATATGTTCTTTCCAAAGAACAATTAGAGATATTTCTTCTATACTCTTTTCTGATTGCCTTAAAAATGAACATACTGCATATATACATTAATATTTATAATGTGTTTATTAATCCTTGGTATACATCACTTACAGTAGACATATGATTATTTCTTCATTATCTTGGATTTTAGACTTCTTTCACCCATCGTAATATTGGATTCTCCTTGATGGCAATAAACCTTTATTTTGGAACTAAGTTCTAAGTACAACTCCTCTTGGGTATTTCTATCCTAAATCTTTTTTTGATATCCCACATTTATTTCTCATTACTTTTTTTAACCCTAAAGTCACTATAGATATATTAATCTACTACTCCCCTTAATGCTTAGCAAATCCTCCTTAACATTTCACGTATTTCCAGCCCATATTTACTCAACACTCTGCCCTTTCTAAAGTCTACTCACTGACTATTACAACAGCTATCCTCAATTTTTTTTAAATTAAAAATTAAATCCCTATGGGAAAATAGTTTTTCTATACTGAAAACAAAAATGCTGTAAATAGGCTCACTAGTTTACGGCTCATCACACTCAAACATATGGTTTGTTTTCCCATTTAGTGTAACTTGTAACTTGGTATCACTCCTCCTTGGTGACATCTCAATCCCATCTGACTTGAAGATTGAGTTTAAGCCAGGATTTTGATGGTCTATGAATTCTGAATTCTGTAGTAGTACTTTTCTGTTAATATGGACTTATTACCCACTTGCCACTTAGTTTATCAGCCAGTGGTTAAATCCAGTTTCTATCAGTGAGTAAATGCCTACACATTATCACTCGGCAGCAGACTGCCAAGGGAGACAGCCTTGTCCCCGTCATTAACAAGCACAAAGTATGCAGAACACCAGAGGGGAATTAAAACCACAAAAAATACCTCAGGGTGGTATTTTTAATATGAGAATTTAATTTGTAATTTTACAGATTAAGAATTTTGGCTGCATTAATCCCTTTATCAGCTCACAGCAGGCTATTTGCAGAAGCATAACCGTAAGGCGATATTCATTGGCAGAAACACGTCTTTGCATAACGTTAAACATCAGGAGCAGTGAAACCTTTTGAAGGGGGGAGAATAAAGATGAAAAATCATTATATTTTTAAACCAAGATTCTACTAAATGCCTCCGGTAACAATTTTGAGTTACAGAAATGCTATTTCTGTGTCTAGAAGATAATCATTATGAAGCATAAATCCAGTTGCAAGAAAGGACAATCCCAGTATTAAATACTATAGTCATTTCCATTTAGAACAACGTGGCTGTACTTGTAAACATGTTTACAAAACAAAGAATTCCCAGACTTTGGAGACTTTGGGAATTAGTTTCTTTAAGTGAAATGACTGGTTTGGGTGACTTATTGTCTAGGTTAGTATTCTGCAGACTATATTTAGAAGTTTTTTAAATTTTTATAATTAAATTTCATATTAGCATAGAATCTTGTAAAAGTTCACCGTCGGGCAAAGGCAGCAGTGGCGGTGGCAGCAGTAGCAGCAGCACCTGTAATACCCTTACGTGCTTCTTTTTTAAGGAGATTTGGAAGGAGATCCACCTGGAAAGAAGAGTTACAGAACCAATAAATGGATTGTCTTAGCAACCAAGCTGTAGTTTAGGAACCTCGCTGTCTTAGTTTGGTCACACTGCAATAACAAAATACCGTAGATTGGGTGGCTGAAACAGCAGACATTTATTTCTCTTGGGGATGGGAGGTCCAAGATAAAGGTGCCAGCAGATTCGGTTCCTGGTAAGGTCTTTCTTCTCAGTTTGTGAAGGGCACCTTGCTGTGTCTTCACAGGGTGGAGAGAGCAATCTCTTCCTCTTCTCACAAAGCCATTAATCTCATCATGAGGGCCCCACCCTTATGAGTTCTTCTAACCCTAATTACCCTCCTAAGGCCCCATCTCCAAATGCCATCACATTAGGGGTTAGGGCTTCAACAGATGAATTTGAGGACGGACACAATTCAATCCATAGCACTCTCATTCTTAAAGATGGCTCATAGCACTTTCTAAAGAATTTCCACAAGAGGAAAACACTTATGCAAGCAGGAAGCAAAGTCAGGTTAAAAGGAGAAGATGGGAACAAAAATAAGTTACAAGTAGATTTGAGCCTTCTTGGCCTAGTGTAATATGTCAGACCCCATGAGAAGGGCATCAAGTGTGGTTGGAGCCTGAGTAACACAGAGCCCTGCAGTCATTTCATAGATTCGTACAAAAGTGAAATTACGGGCTTATGTCAGACACTTGCTTTGGAAGAATACATAATAATGTAATATCTTTCTTTAGTATACTATTCCTTAAAAACCTCATCAGGTTACATAGTACCAAAATTTAGAGGTAATGTATTAGTGTGGCACTGAAGCAGGAATTATAAAAGCAGAAAGCAAGAATAATGGTACAGTTATCTGGGGATGTGGCTGTTAAAGCTGGCTAATTCTGGTGGCACCCTGTCATTCTCCCTCTGTCCTGAAACCCCAACAGTTTTGTCCCACTTCTTCTCAAAGATTTAATTGCAGGGAAGTAAAAGGCGGGCTGATTTAGAAGAAATTCATTACTTTTCCCAAATACACCACAGGGCATTCTCCTGCATATAGTATCAAGTTACATAAATAATTGAAGCTGAACTACCCTTGTCAAAGTAAATGAACAAAATACACTTCATAGCACAGAGTCCTTGATTTTATTACACTCATTTGCTAATTCACAAAACTCAAATTCAGTGAAAGAAGGCCAACAAATCGGTACAGTGTGAAGAGCACTGAACTGGGAATCAGACCACCTGGATTGCAGCTTCAGCTCCACTGTTAACTAGCCAGGGAACTTTGGACAAGTGCCTTAGTCTCTCTGGGCTTCCCATTTCTCACTTAAGGAGCAAGTGAGGTGGACACAGTAGTCTCCAGGGACCTTTCTAGCTCTAGAGTTTGTCGATTTTCCCACATATTCCTGTATATGTTCTGTATATCATCCTAGAACAGCATCATGCTCTTAATGTAGCTCTATGCCGTCGTTTTAAAAATAAAACAGGTGCACCCATTTCAGATGTAAGATTTGCTACCTTCAGTTCGTAGACTTTCATGCTGTTGAATCCTTTCCAACCAGGCTTTTGTGTCCACAACGCCTGGCTTTCGAAGTCTCTATCCATTGGTCTTTTCCCAGCCTATCGAAGATTCAACACAACTGACAACCATCTCCTCCTACTAATACTTCTTTCGCTTGGTTTCCAGGAGAGTATTCTCTCATTGCTTTCCTTTAGTTTAGAAAACTAAAGTCTCCTCTTCACACTCCTTTGCTGATTTCTCCTCATCTGCCAGACCTTTCACATTAGGGTGTCCTGGGGCTGAATCCTCAGATCTGTCTATATGCATGGACTCCCTGGAGCCTAGATGATCTCATCCCATCTCATGATTTAAATATCATCTATACACTGACAGTTTTCAAATATCCATCTCCAGTCCTGTCTTCCCTGACTTGACTTGCATATCCAACTGACACTCAACATTTCCATTTGACCATCTAGTAGGCCTCTCACACTTAATCTTACCAAAACGGAACTCATCTTTCCCCTCAAACTTGCGCCTTCTCTAGTCTTACCGTTGTCAATAAATAGCATCATTCTTCCAGTTGATGGAAGGTATCCCTAACTCATCTTTTTTTGGTTCCACTCCACATTCAGTTCTTCCACAGACCGTGTTGTTGCTACCTTCACAGTATATCCAGGATCACGCACGCCACTCCTCACTTCACTGCTATCACTCTGCCCTCAGTCACTCACCATCTTTTACCCACATTTTTACAGTTGCCTCCTACCTGGTTTGCCTGCTTCTCTTCTTGCCTCCTTAAAGTCAGCTCTCACTGTTTCCTCTTCTTATATTTTGTGCTTGCTCTCCCTCTAGACATATGCATGGTTTGCCCTCTTACCTCATTTGATTCTCTCCACCAATGTCCCTTCTCAGGAGAGACTTCACTGACCTCCTTCCACCCTAAAACTTCCAGTTTCTCTTCTCTGCTTTATTTTTCTTCATAACATTTACCACTATTTAATATATTATATCTGTTTGGTTGCTTATTGCCTGTCTCCCCCAACTGGACTCTATAACAACAGGGATTTCCTTTCATTCTGATTTATTTAGTACAGGATTCTGAAATTCCCAGAACAGTGTGAGGCTCAATAAATATTTTTCCAATGAATGAGAGAATGGCACAAAGGAAGGGCAAAATATGTTGTTTCCCAATCTAAGTTCATTGTTCTAGATCAGAGAAATGTGGGAGATAGTCTGAGCTGTGGTTCTGAGGGAAAGACAGACCATCCTATTATATGTTTGCAAATGTGTGTGTGCCTGCGACCACCTGGCATTTCAAAGATCAAAACATACCATGATGTTCAGTGTGCTGGGCATCCAAACTTGCATCTCAGTCTCCATTTTTTTTAAAAAACATGATTATAAATATCTATAACTATATAAATGAAAACTTCATATTCTGTCCACAGTGTCTTCTATTTTTACTGTCCCAAATGTGAGATTGCAACCAGAAGCTGGAGAAAGCATGCGGGCCTTTGGGAAAAACAATAGTTATGGCAAAAGTCTATCAAACAGCAAGCACTGACAAGCAGCACATTCTCAAGAGCACACAGGTAAGGTGACCTGCTTTACCTGGAAAGTAATATTTAATGGATATTGAACGGGTTCTTTAAGTGAAATATTTCAGACTCGTTTTTTCACCAACTATCCTATGAGTCTCTTGTGTGCATTATGGCATTCATCAGAACTTCTATTGAGATAGAATGCACTCAGTTATTTCCGTATTTTCAGGCACCTACTAGATTCTAACTAAAATTATACTTATGCTTTTATTTATGTAGTCATAGGCAAACCATTTTAGTTATAAGCAAGTCATCTTAACTACTCACATTCCTCATGGAGATTAGAAAAAGGTTCACTTTGGGCTGTATCTAAGCCACAGACCTACTTTGTTTTGCCCATGCAGTTTTTCTAATTAGTTGTTCTCATTTTAAAATGGGGAGATTATACACAAAATCTAGATTTCTGGTTTTCCTTGAAAAATAAGCAACTCTAGCAATAATATTGCCTTCACATTCCTACCAGAAGTGTTTGCGTATAACTGAATCATTGCTGCCTCCTTTGGAGGGGATGTAGACTCCCCAGTTTAGTTTAGCTCCCATCTGGGCCACTTCACCTATTTCTGATTCCTGTCTGGCTCCTGGTACGGACCTTATCATGATGAAGCTTTTCTCTTTCACTATCAAATTCTTTGTCCTCTACTATTCTGCAGATAGGAAGCATAATCTAAACTTGGCAACCTCTAGCCATGTCAGCCTGGCCCAGTCATCACATCACATCACGTGTGCTACGTAGTGACCAGCCTGGGATGGCAACTTCTGAAAAGGCCATCTTTCTTGATTGCCAGATGGAAATGCCTAGTATTTTTGGAAAATTTTTAGTGTATATATATATATATATATATATATATAGTGTGTATATATATATATATATAGTGTGTATATATATATATATATTTTATATACATATACACCCTTAATGTAACACAAGTCTCTGAAACAAATAGAGAACAAATGTTACTGTGGAGAAGGCTTTTTATGTGCTGATTTGTAGAGAAAAGTGTGTCTTTGTTCTGATATTCAGTAATTAAGTGTTCAGGCCAGACATGGTGGCACATATCTGTAATCCCAGCACTTTGGGAGGCCGAGGCAGGCAGATTGCTTGAGCTCAGGAGTTTGAGAGCAGCCTGGACAACATGGTGAAAGCCTATCTCTACAAAAAATACAAAAATTACCTGGGCGCGGTGGTGGCATGTGCCTATAGTCCCAGCTACTTGGGAAGCTGAGGTGGGAGGATGGCTTGCGCCTGGGAGGCTGAGGTTGCAGTGAGCTGAGATTGCACCACTGCACTCCAGCCTGAGTGACAGAGCCAGACCCTGTCTCAAAAAGTAAATAAATAAAATAAAAAGTGTTCAAGTAACTCAAAGGATATATGCAGCATTGCAGTAGTTCCTCTTCCTTCCTCCCTCTCTTAGTTTGAAATATGTTAGCAGGCTAAATTGATAGCATGGTAAAGAGAGCAAATTTTAAACTGTACACATTGTCTTGTGGGTAATCTGCCAGTATCTTGAGCTACTTCTGGACTTAGCTTTTGAATACCTCAACATAGGGGTCAATTTTGGCCTATCAGGGGCATGGTGGAAAGTTATGAATGATTTGGAGATAAAAGATCTCCAGATAAAGTATGATGTATAAATGACAGAAGATGTTACTGTTAAACTTGCCACTCCATAGGTAAGAGTCTTCATTCTTCATGTTATTTCTCCCTGTTGAATAAAAAGCACAACTCTCGGTTGCATTTGTACTCCCACTCTGAATTTCAATTGGTCAAAGAGTGGGGCTAGGTTTTTGACAAGCTACCTCCTGGTATTGAGAATGGTTTTAATTCATGAGGGTTACAGCATATGTTTTTTTAAAGTATTTAACCTGCATTATCATAATGAGGGCCCCGGCTTTATAAATCCCTTCACCAATTCAGTGGAACAACACAAAAAGTGGACTTTATTTGTGCTGCTGCCTCATACACACATGCACACAAGCAAGCCTGAATTTCAATTGCAAGGCTGTGTTCCTCTTCTTGGCTCTTTTGAGATCCTCTGACCTGAGCCCAGCCAGTCAAAGCTGCTAGAACGTGTTTCAGCTCAGCTCCTCCTTGGGAAATCAAATCAAGCTCACAGGACAGAAGCGTTGCTGAGAAAGTCTCAAAGGTTGCTAATTGAAAAGAGATTTTTTTAAAAGGTGCTCAGAACTACAGTCATCAGTATATAAAAGCCTTTACAAAAATGTAAAAACGTATTTTCTTCACATATATTTTTTAAACTAGATGTCAGGTTATAACACAGTAGAAGCTTTTCCTCTAGAATTATTTGATAGCAATACAAATATTTTTTCTATGAGGTTTGCCTTTTTCACATCAACTTGTAAAGCTTTTTTTTTTTTTTTTTTTTTTTTTTTTGTTGAGACAGAGTTTCAGTCTTTTGCCCAGGCTAGAGTGAAGTGGCATAATCTTGGCTCTCTGCAACCTCTGCCCCCGCCTGGGTTCAAGCAATTCTCCTGCCTTAGCCTCCCGAGTAGCTGGGATTACAGGCGCATACCACCACGCCTGGCTAGTTTTTGTATTTTTAGTAGAGACGGGGTTTTGCCATGTTGGCCAGGCTGGTCTCGAACTCCTGACCTCAGTTGATCCACCCACCTTGGCCTCCCAAAGTGCTAGGATTACAGGCATGAGTCACCGCGCCTGGCCCAATAAAGCTTTAATATTATTGTTGGTGTAGTTTTCTTCCCATCCAAATGCCTCAGCATGATTCAACATAATGCTGAGGAAACAACTCAATTTCTCAGAAAAGCTACAGGGAAGATGGATTCTAAGAGTTTTCTGTCAGTCAGCAGAAAAAGAAATTATTTTAATGTCTCACCTTTGTGGAGTTTTTAAATAAATGGGACCATCTTTGAGATCAAATAATATAGCCTATTTATTGGCCTATTATATCTTGTGGAATGGCCTTTCTCTGACCAATACTGAATATCATATAGACATTATAGAGCAAAATGTCTATGTAGATAAGGTATCCTTAGAGAAAAATCTGTAATTTCTTAGACTTTGATTTTGCTGTTGCTGTTGAATTCATTGACTGTTTAGAGAAGGCTTTGGCATCTTAAATTTCCTCAAATGTCCCAATTCTTTGTAATGCCTAGAGAGATTGGGAAGGAGAGGGAGGCCAAGGGGGTTGGGGGCTGAAGGAGACTAAAACTGTGGGCCGGCCGGCATTTTAACCACCTCTCTTTGGGGAGTTACAAGGAGGTAAATGTGGAAAATGCATTATATTACTTCTGTCTTTGAAATGATAGAGGACTGAGTAGACAAGAATGTTTCAAGTCCTAATTTTTCTTCCAAACCTCAATGCCAAATTATTTCTTTCCTTGCATACCAAGGTCACTTCAATTATTTAGTTAATAATGCCAGATTTGCATAAATTGGTCTTAGTGGAAAATCTAATGAGATGCATTTGGCTTTGCAGCAGAAAGCAATTTTGGTTTCAGAGTCTTGTAACCAAATTAAATAAGAAGAAAACCATAAACACCTAAGTTAAAAATGGGATAGGTGCCACTGGATTATCAAAATACTGTGCTTCTTACATTTTGTTATCTTCTAAAGATATTAGTAAAGATTTCATAGATTCTTCTAATTCATTTTATCAGCACTGATGGGTAAGACCCTTCTAAAGTCTGAGAGAGCCTTAAATATACATAGAAATTTTCCCCAAGGAAGAGACTGGAAGCTGTATTGAATACCACATCCATTAGTATGACTTATTTTTGCATGCAGTGATACCAAACACATCCCTCTGGTGAGCTTAATTTTCCACTTACTGTAAACTGGCATAGAAAGTGATGGTCACTCTACTTCTCCTTTAGCTAAATATAAGGGATAAGAAAGGTCTCTATTCTTTTAGATATGTTTTGTAATTTTTCTGAAATAGTATGTGCTCATTATGGAATATCTCTTTTCAATGAATCAGTTGGTTCACAGACCCCATTCCTAATAAATTTACAAATGTTTGTCTAGTGCATGAAAGAATTTTATTTGGTTCAATTGCAAAAAGTTAACTGCATGCATATTTTGGTGACCCTCTCCTTACCTTTTAGCCTCTTATTTCTGCAAATCCACATTATGTAGGAATTACATGATAATGAAAAAAAATGTGTCGGACTCTCTACTTGGTCATTAAGCAGTAATTTCCTGTAAGTAGGCTGTTAGGTAAACAAAGTAGAATGCTCAAGGAAATTTAATTAAATGAGATAAAGATTTTTTTAGAAACCTGCTTTTAGACAGAACACAATGCACTGGTGCTTAAGACTGTGGCAGCACTGTCTGAACGTTAGTAGAATGGTGGTTCTTACTCGGTAGGCCACCTAGAGCTGTTTGCCATCTCAACCGCCATCTCAACTCTGGAAACTGCTCCTAAAGAACAGCCACCTATTGCTCTCCTCCATGCTGTGACATTATGGCGGCTCACTTTTTCTGTCTTTGCATCAACTAACACAGCTTTCATGTTCCCTTCACTTCAGGGCTTCTGCTGACTTGTTTCTGCTTATTCATGGATTCTGCTTATTATCATTTCTCTTTGTCCCTCTACTTCTGGGGCAGTCTGTTGCTGACCTCTTTTTGCCTCAGATTCAAACCCTCCCAGAGAGTGGCTCTGATTGATGTAGCCATCATCATGAAGTAGAGAGCAAAGCTGTTGTGTCAGTCACCCCCGTAGAAACTGCTGACTGACTGTAGGCTGCCTTGAGGTCAGGCTCTGAGCCCTGATCCAGTCAGCTGGGCCCAGAACTGGGTGGCCAACCTGTTTTTAAGGAAGCATTTGGAAGAGACCGCTGGGCTTAGCCCTTCAGAAACTTGGAGAAGCTTTTGGAAAGCAAGCAGTATAGCTGGAAAGTGCCTTGCCTGGCCTGTATACTACTGAGTGAAAAATCAGGCAAGTACAGAGAGAAACTCCAGTTCTGATGGTGTGATATCTTCATTGTGTGATATTTTTAACTATTGACTAAAGGTCCTTTTAAGGTGTGTTGCATTTTCTCAACTATAGACACAAACGGAGATAATATCCATCAGCACTTTTCAATATATAAGAAACACAAGTGTTAGATCTAGGTTTCTTTCAGTACTAGGAAGATTTATGGGGTTTTTCCTGCAAAAACTGCCATTTTCTGCATTATCCTACAATTTTTTTTTCCTATTAAACATCTGCAGTTTTATTATTTCTGTTATCTCATGTAATTGACAACAATTGTTGAAATGACGCTCAGGGGGGAAACAAACCTTAGTGTTCTTTGCAGGTTTCATCTGGAAGATTCCCTAGTTGTTACCATTACCCCCACATGACTGCCAATTAAAAAATATATCTTATTTGGGAAATTGACAGCACTTTGAATCTCAAATGCATGATGCATATTATGAATATCCAAAGGAGAAGAGGCCGGAATGCTATTAGTTTCCCCACCTCACCTTACCTCACCTCCACCCCACCTTACCTTAGCTTCCTGTCTACCGTGGGGAGTCTGTTCTATCCTTTAAACGCTAATGCAAGTTTGTTTCTTCTCTCCTCATTGTCCCTTCTCTGCCTGTCCACCCCTTCTTTTCTTTGGGTCAACTCTGATCTGTACTGTGCACCACTACCACCCTAACCCCATGCAAGTGTAGGCAGAGGACTCGCAGGCTCTCACCACCTACTGGGATGGTCACAAAGCAGAATGAAAATAAAGTTGTATCATGCTTCCTTCAGAATGCATTCTTAAAGCATTTTTGTTTTGTTTTGTTTTATTTTGTTATTTGTTTTTTTTTAAGAGACAGGGTCTCGCTCTGTTGCTCAGGCTGAACTTCCTGTGTTCAAGCGATCCTCCCACCTCAGCTTCCTGAGTAGCTAGGACTACAGGTGCGCACCAGCACACCTGGATCATTTTTAAATTTTTTTGTAAAGATGGAGTCTCACTATGTCGTCTCAGCTGGTCTCAAACTCCTGGCCTTAAGCGATCATCCTGCTTTGGCCTCACAAAGTGTTGGGATTACAGGCATGAGCAACTATGCCCAGCCTTCAAGCATTTTTTTTATATTGACATAATTTCATGTCTACAGAAAAGATGCAAGAATAGCACAAGAATTCCTGATACCCTTCACCCACTCTCCCCAAAGTGTTAACATTTTACTACATTAGCTACATTTGCTTTATCATATTAATTCTCTCTGCCATCACATACAAATTTGTGCACACATACATTGTTTCACTAAACCATGTATGTTACTCAAATGAAGCTCCATTATCTTTAAATATTTAACTGTGTTTTTCTTAAAAACAAAGAATTTAGAGTGATTTTTTTTAATAAAAATAATAAATTTTTGCCCTTTTTTTCCTTTTTTTTTTCTCTGATTAAGGTTTTAAAAAGCAAAGTGGCTAAAATAGAGGAAACTGGTTGATGCTTCACAAATTGGTTCATCAGCCTATGGATCCTTGAAAATTGACTATATTTTTGTGATTCAGCATTTCCAGGTCAAACGAGCTTTCAAAATGGTGAGGGGTGGGGGGAATAGCACCTGCATCTTCTGACTTCTGAAAACCCAAATTAATTTCTTAGGGACTATTTAGCCAGCAGCATAATATGAGTGAAGCTTTCTTATGAATAGTGGGCCCAAGCTGTGATGTGGCTAGTAACCACAATATTTATTACAAGGAAGTTAGCAGTCATTTATAGAAAGTAGTTAGAATCAGTTCAGGTGCTGTATTTTTCCTTTTCATTTAATGTTGATTCTTATGAATTTGGGATACAGAAGGAATTGTCTATGCCCTAAGTGCACTGTATTGTATTATTAATACCAGTATAGCAGCTGAGTCCCACTAGACAGTCTTTGTGGTCTGCTGATACTCTAAGAAGTGTCTAAGCATAAAAGGAGGCTGTTTGAGTTGAAGTGGGCTGATGGTCTGGGATGACATTTGAATGCACAGAGGACAATGTCTAAATGACAATGTCGAGAAGGAAAGGCAAAAAGAAGCTGGAAACTATTCCCGCTGTCCCATGGATACTCGTCACTCCTTCTGCGATATTCTTCACATGGGAGCTTTGTCTGGGTAGAAATGGGGAGTGGGATCAGGGAGGGCTAGACACTGGGGCCTGGGGACAAGAGCCAGGGTTTCATGTCCTTAAACACATTAAAATTCTAGACAGATAGCAAATGTAATGAAAATTGCAACCTGAATATGTTCTGATAGACAAAGTTAAACACTTTAGCTAAAGTATTACAAGTATAATTAACAAAAAGTTTGCAATACTCTGAATTGCTTCTGTGAATAAAGCTTTTAAGAGGATCAAATTGGTTGTGCAAATGAATGGTTTACTGAGCATCTTTTGGAATTTAGGATAGCTGCTTTCTCTGCTAACCAACGCATGCACACACACACACACACACACACACACAAACACACACCATTCATACAGCCAAAAAGAATAATTTTTCATCAGTCCTTGAGTTGTGAAGATAACATCATAGATTAATCAAAGGTTACTTTTCCATTTAGGGAAATAAGGTACACAATCTAGAAAAAAAAATACAAAAGTTAGAGTCATTGGTGGAAATTTATCTCATTATAAAAATAACCCTGTATGCTAAGCATGGAATCAAATACTGAACTGTTAACCTCAATATTTGGGTGAATTTTTTCCCTTTAAATCATCACCATTCTCTTAATGTAGTTTGCATTATGTATAGTGCCCTTGGATTTTTAATTGCTCTGGATTATCATTTTCAATGCAATTAGTAAAATGCCCTCAATTACATATAATAATTACTGTAAATGGGGCTATTGGCCTAATTACTATAAATGGGGAAAGATGTGTGATTATAATGTGCAATTAAATCATGTACAGTATTTATTTTACATTATTACATACAATGGTATAATGATAACACATAATTATATTGTATCTTTCCTTGGTCAACAAATCTACTCCATATTAAGATACCTAGAGTTGTGATACATTGCCAAATTAACCATCTCCAGGATCATTCTTCCTAAAATAATAGGGTTATTCTGTGGGCCAAGGCCCCACTAAGTTTAAATATAATTAAATAAACTGATTCTGCACAGGCAGGAAAAATCTGGAAGGAAAAAAATTATTTCACCTCTATTAGTTAAGAATGCCCAGATTATCCTCTTTTTGTCAGTGTCAAGAATTTAATCCTCCCTGGTGCCCTACCAACCTCCACCATACCTGTTTGTTTTTATGTGAATATGTAAAAATTAACACCCCTAAATGTTGGGAACATTTGAAATATGCCTGAGAAAAAAAGAGGTTCTTTCTTCACTGTGGCAAATATTATCATCATCCCTAGTTTACAAATGCACACTTAACGAGCTTATAGCACATAATTAATTCTGCAAAGGATGCTGTTTGACAGAGTGGGATTATGAGAATTGCATATTGATAGTGGCAGGAGAAATAAATCTATTTTCTCTACGTAAGGTGGGATATATCTTGTGTTCTTTAGAAACTGGCACATCTCAGAGGTGTTGCTCTCAAAATGATCTCAGGATGGAAAGAAATCAGTAATTACAGAGCCAGGCATTCAGTTGTGTCCTAATTTTCCCACCAGTTTTTCAGTGTTTCAGCTGCCTCAGAGACTTAAAGTATTCTCATTAGGTAGCTGCAGAGGCAGCCGCTTGCCTACTCCCTCATTCTCTCACTCGCTTTTCCTTTTTTTATTTTTTTTTCCTTCCATTCCTGCCTTGGGAGTGACTGTGAAGATCATTTGCTGGAATGATTGGCAGGTTAGAGGATTCGATCAGATGAGTTCCTCTTAGTGCAGGTCAAAAAGGCTAGTTAGCAGGAGCTGTCGAAAAATGCCAGCAGCATTCGAAATGGGAAATGTCATGACTTCGAGGCAGGGGGTGCCACCTGGAACAGAAAGCTCTTGGCTCATTAGCAAGTTACAGGATGCGGGCTTAACTGGAGGGAGCAGGGAAGGAAAGATAATACCCAATAGGGAAAATGATTGTGAAGTGGAATTGATTTCATGTATAATTTGTTTATCACTAGAGGGGACAAATGCTGTCCTTCTGACATGAGCAGAGGAGTGTGGACTATGAATGAAGCAACTTAGCATAATCTCCAGGTTGAGCTTTGGATTTAAAGAAAGCAAACTTCTTTATTCTTAACTGTGGAAATGATCAGGTCATGTTACATTAATTAAAGCTGACATACTCTCAAATGTTTTATCTGGGCAATTGTGGCAATTCGACAGAAGCGGATAGAGATGGGCAACTTTAGAAAATAAGAGGGATTTTCCCCCCTCTGCTAGTGTGGAAGACTAGCTTAGTTGCATACTGAATTATAACAGGGTTGGTGTTTATACTCAGTGGTTAGCTAGGCTGCACATATCAAACCAGGGTTCCGGATTCACGTGCAGTCTCATTGATAGAAGAGACCACATGCCCTTTGGGAGATTTGTGTCTAATCCATGTGAAAAAATGTATGTACATTTTAGAATATGACTGTGTCCTATTTTGGTACAATGTTAAAATTTTAACTTCTTTTTTTTTAAAGGAGAAGTTCTCCAATTTCATTGCTGCCTACATGTCAATTCATCTAGAATTTAATATTCTACTATAAAGTTAACAATTTACAGTAACCTTATTTACAAACAAAACTAAACTAAAAAGTTGCTGTTATAGAGGAAATTAATCTGCAGTTTATAAAAAGAGAACACAGTGGCAAAACAGAAAATAGTATTGCCTCGCATGTATTCATACTAAACTCCAAATTAAAGGCTTCCAGTATTTTTACAATGTATCAAATGAGCTTTTGTTTAAAGCCTTTTTTTAAACATAAATTCCATCCGAAAACGTATTTTGTTTTGATAAGAAACTTTTATGATATCATTTATCTTTTGGCATGGAGATCTTCATCTTGTTAAGTCACAAATGCCACAGCTGCAAGTCTTTCTGGCTGAACACTAAAGGATGTTTACTTAGCATCCAGATTCTGGTTAAAATGTATATTTTCAAAATGTCTTTGCCTTGGGTTTCTCTTAAATATTGAGACATTTTATGAGGCAGTTGTTAAATAGCCAAGGCTTGTTTTATCAAGCAGCCTCAGACTGCTGTGTAATGTGAATAGGAATCTTAAAACCTCCTAGTCCAAAACACTGGTGCAAAATTCATTCCATTCTGTATTCAGCATAAAAAGCTTAGCATTAAGCTACTGTATATAGCTGTCAAGATATACTGCATTAGTTCTGTCAAATATAAAAATTTAAACATCAGTGTGAATCCACTCATCCCCTCATTTGGGAATTGTATTGTGTGGTCCAGAAGCTGGCCTTGAAAACAAAATTTTTATAGAATGCTGTCTGAAATGGTTCACCTAATGTTAAGATTTTTTTTCTTTCACAGAAACCCAATTTGTTAATAACTGACAGATTTATTAGATTAATAAATAAACAAACCACTTTGAGGGAAAACATTGTCAAAAAAAGTTATAATAAAATAATTGGGTATAGTTGTCTACAAGTAACAAGTAGGTTTCCCAGTCTGTACCTTTAAGTAAGAAGCCCTTACCACTCAAGACAGGCAAGTTGAAGGCTCCTGGCCCTGCAGACTGCAGGGGTGAATTGGTGGTGTTTGTGCATGCCTGGTCTCATTGCCTACCCTTTTCTCCAGCCCCTCCTCTCAATTCCGCATTGCAAAGTCAGCTCTGCACTCACTGACTTCTTAGACTCTCCACTATTTTACATTCTTCTCAATCCATCTCCTCTCCATTAACTAATTGCTGGTACATATTGACATTCTTATGTTTATCATACTCTTTGTTGAACGTTTCCACAACTCTGTGGATTGAGTAACCATGTGTTAAAAGTCTTACTTTCAGTTTTGTGGGTTCTCCTCAGAGAAGGTCCCTGGATACTAAAGAAAAGAAATGATAGTTTTATCATCGTCTTTTATGTCAGCAGGTCTCAAAGTGTGGTCCATATACCATGTGGATCCCCAGGGGCTTCATGCCCAGGGCCTTCATGGGGTCAAAACTGTTTTCATAATAACACTAAGATATTCTTTGCCATTTACACTGTGTTGACATTTGCACTAGTGGTGCAAAAGCAATGGAGGGTAAAACTGCTGGCTCCTTAGCATGAATCAAAGCAGTGACACTCTAAACTGTATTCCTGGGGACTGTGTCTTCACAACCACACAATTCAATTTTGGAGGGGGTGGAAAAAGCTTCACTTAATAATATTCTTGATGAGGAAGTTAAAAGTATTGATTTTATTAAACCTCTACTTTTAGGTAAATGTCTTCTTAATATACTACTGTGTGACTAAATGGGAAGTTTGCCTAAGTCATTTCCACTGGATACCTAGTTACCATGGTTGTCTCAAGGAAAACTCTTGTACAGTTGTTTGAGTTGTAAGCTGAACTAACTGCTTTTTTCCAGGCATATGGTTTTTACTTGAAAGAATGACTGACAGGAAAAACTATGGTTATTCAGACTTGGGTATTTGGCAGACATCTTCTCAGAAAGGAACCAAAAATGAGTTCATCACCAAAGCAAAAAACCAATAGTAATTTGTTGATAAAATTAGAGCTTTCAATAGAAAATTTGAATTTGAGAACACTATGGGTAGCTTTTATTTGCCACTGTGAACTGGACAGTGATAATGAGATTGGTGGTAATATAAACAAATGTGATTTTTTTGATATTATATAGTGAAACGTGTCAACCTTTGAAATACCTGCATAACTCACTAAATCAGTGTTTTCCAAATGATCAATGCATGTTAGCAAAATAATGCATGGATAAAATATTCACTGAAAGTTTAAAATAAACCAATAGATATTAAGGTAACAGAAAACGAAGAGTTCATTGATATAGTTTCAGATTCCCTGGTACAATTAACCCTTAAGAAACTACCACTTGTTGAGTTTTGTTGTACTGTAAAAGAAGAATATATCTGAAAGGGCTATTAAAATACTTCTTTCTTTTCCAACTACTTATCTGTTGTAGTCCCATATTTTTGTCATTTGCTTCAACCAAAACAATGTATTATAATAGATTTAATGTAGAAACATATTTGTGAACCCAACTCTCTTCTATCCAGCCACTCATTAAAAAGATTTGCACAACTGTAGAGCACTGCCACTCCTCCCACTAATTCTCTTTGGAAAATGTAGTTATTTTTATTTAAATTCTGTTTTCATGTTAACATGTAATGAGTTCTCACATAAATATTTTTAATTAACAGTTTTAATTTTGAATATGGTAAGTATCAGCAGCTACAAACCATAGAAGCAAAAGTTCTTAGGGGGTTCCTTTTAACTTTTAAGAGTCTTAAGGGGTCCTAAGATAAAAAAGTATGAGAAACACTGCTCTATTTCACAAGTGTCATGCATTAACTCTAACATACAAGTTATGTTGGTAACATTTTCCTTCTTGAAGAAATTACTATTCAGCACAAATTTTTTTTTGCTATATGAAATGATTCTGGATCTCTCGATTTAATATCTCAATTTTTCTAGTGTACAATAGATAAAAATCCCTATTCTTGTGTTCACACAGGTATCATCTGAAAATTACAATAGAGCATTATTTACTATCCTCTTGATGACTAGTAGGCCAAATCTTGAGAGACTTTTACTGTATATTAATCTTAGGGGCTGTGACTTTCCTTTTTTATATGCATCAAGTTTGACCTCACATGGAGAGCCTCTGGCCATATGATACTAAATCATCAGGCCATTTTACATAGCTTGCTTATAGGACTCAGAAAGGCTTTCAGATAGCTCCTATTAGACACAGCATAAATTCAACTTTATGTCAGAAAAAGGGACTTGGGTCTTTTCCCGCCCAGCTCCCATGAAGTAACTCATGGAAATCTGGGTGCATTTGGGGTTTCAGAATCCAGAATATCTGCTCAACCTGAGTAGCAGTCAGTCAGATTAGGGCTGTGTTCTTTAGTTTTTTATTTTTTTTTTTGTTTTTGTTTCTTGAACTCTATTTTGAAGTACTTTTAGATTTTTTAGAAGAGTTGTAAAGCCAGTACAGAGGATTATGTCCTTAACCCACCTTCTCCTAATATTAACTTTATTTTTTGTGACCTGGATGCTTTTGAAGGGTACTGTTCAGGTATTTTGCAGAATGTCCCTCATGATGCTTTCTCATGATTAGATGGGGGTTATGGGTTTTGGAGAAGAATACCACTAAGATGAGATGCCCTTTCACCACTTCATGTCAAGAAGTACATGATATCCACATAAATTATCACTGGAGATGTTGACCTTGATCACTACATTAACACAGATAAGGTTTTAAAGCCAACGTGATATCCAGGATGTAAAGTCAGAGAAGCTGGAGATCTGGGACAGGTTCTCAGTCAAATGGAAAGAACTCTAAATGGTAACTGAACTGACAACAGGGCTGTCTAATGTCAGAATCCGAAGAGAGAAATTACTCTCAAGGCTTCAACTTTCTAAATGAAAATGGGTGGAAATGGAGAAAGAGTCACCAACAAAGCGGGGAATGTCTGAGTTAAGAACCCTGAGATGTTCCAGCCTTTGACTCAGGATCAGTGATAGAATTTATAAGGGCATCTGACAGCGTGTGGAATATATTTTGTAAACATGAATAAAATGTGGCTACTTTACAGATGTTGGGAACAAAGCAAGTGTAGCCCTTCAGTATTGAAGTCACCTGTTCATTTGTCTTTCTTCCCCACTGGAATCTAAATACCAGAATACAAGAACTCATTTACGGTTTTATCCTCATTTTACCATTATATTTCCCATCTCCTCACATGGCACATAATCTATGCCCATTAAATATTTTTGAAATATTGATTGACTTAGTGAATATCCAACCAACTCACCATACACCAATCTCTTGTTCTTTTAGGAAGTTTTTTTGTTGGTTGGTTGGTTGGTTTGTTTTTCAGCAACCACTATATTGGTGCTCTACTAGACAATAGTAAGAAGACAGTTCCAGCTTCAAGACACTCACAATTTAGGGACACAAATGCAGTCTTTTAAATTTCAGGATGATGAAGGGTACAGCAGAACTTTGCATGAAGCTATATGGGAGAGCAAATAAGGGAAATATTAATTTTGCTCGAGGAGATAGCAGAAGTTTTTCCAAAGGAAGAGATTTTGAACAAAAGAAGGCATTGGATTTTGCATGGGCATACAGGAGGAGAAGGATGTTTTCAAAAAGAGGAAACAAACACCAAGAGCAAAGCTGTGTCACAAAGTGCAGCATCTCTAGGGACTGATCTGATAGAGCTAAGGGGCTGGGAGATACGGAGTGAGAAGACACGCGCAGAGAAAGTCATTTGAAGCCCGATTCTGAGGGTCTTGAATGACATGCTAAAGAGTTTGGATTTTCATGTTGTTGCCCATAGAAAATATGTATGACTTCCTGGTCACAGATAGAAGAACCAAAACATCTTCAAGCTGAGAGATCCTTTAGGAATCATTTAACAATGCTAAAGGAAGATGTATTTTTTTTCTTCTTTGAACTTATTATGTTAGATCATGTCTTGAAATTAAGTAAAGAAAATAAACAAGATTCCATTCACATTTATGCCTAATTTGATGTTAGCAATTTTACCAACACTTACTCTTCTCCTTCTATTCATCCTCCAGCCATGACATTTTAAATTTCAGGATGATAAAGGGTACAGCAGAACTTTGCGTGAAGCTATATGGGAGGGCAAATGAGGGAAAAATTAATTTTGCTGGAGGAGGTTGCAAAAGTGACTGCAACTGTGTTGTGACTCTGTTATAGACATAGTTTCTTGATTATACATTTATCAGCATATTACAACGTGTTTCTTAAAAGTAATATGTAAATTATTTTAAGTTAAAGAATATGCCTTTTCTATTCACATATCTTTTGTAAAATGAATAACAATCCCCTTAATTTAAATTTTGTGAATATATAATATTTCATATATTAAGATACATTGGTATCATTTGGGAGAAATGCAAAAAATGGAAAAGCGAGTTTCTAGGGATAAAAATTTAAGACAATTTTCAAAGTTAAAAGAAATGTTTAAGAATTCAGTATCTTCATGGTCTTGTATACTCAGCAGTCAATTGGTGTGCAAAAGTGTTTTTATGAATAAATTCATACTCCTGTCTATGTACTTTAAGTCCCTGTAAGGGTTAACTGTAGTTTCAGGCCCAGTTTTGCCTAAACTCAAATACACTGTGAAGTATTTGACAATATTAAAGTCTGTCTAACCAAATTCCTTAAACCACCTTAATGGTTAGTAACTAAAATTTTCAGGGATAATTATGATAACAATGAAAAAAATGTTGAAACAACTAATGTAAAACAGATTAAACAAATTGTTAAGAACAGAGTAGACCATTTAAATATTTTAAAAATAAATAAGTAAATTAAAGTTTACCAAAGCAGATGAAATATGATACAGTCTTGAAAATTGAAGTTATTAAGCCAAGTAACATGGAGAAATACATGGGATAAAGTGAAAGTAGAATATTTTGCTTGTACATATAAAATTTATACATAAGAAATATGAGTGAAAGGAAGTATATTGAACTGCTGTGTCCTTACTTTAACAGAGAAAATGGTTTTACTGATTTTATTGTATAATTAAGAAAGTTAATTTACATTTTTATAGCCATATTAGGCTGTCACTATATTCCAACCTCAGAGTCCCCTTGGATGGGTCGAAGTTCTTTGACGCTGTCTCATTACCAGATTCTCCTCTGTAGATCTATGTTGAAGAGTCAGATACTACGCAAGCTAAGCTCATTTTACAACCACAGGGCATTCCATGAGTTAACGTTTAAAGTACTTTCTGTTACCCCTAAGAAATGCTGATAAATTAATACTAGAAATAGCAGTACCCAGATGATTAAGAGATATCATAGAAACATAATTTAGCCAAAAGCAAAAAGGGGAGCTAAAGGAGTCCTGTCGGCATAAGAATTTGGGACTCCGGATTCTCCACCTGCTGCTGATCTCAATGGGCTTTTCAAAAGGTGAGGGCTTTTTGTGGGGGGAGGGCATTGAGTCTTTTTAATGAAACAATACGTGCTTTCCTATGCCAAGACTAATTCTATAACATTGCTTTGTGGGTTGAGAGGATGGAGATGTTGCAAACAGCCATGACTATTTTCCAGTTTGATCCACTTGACTATAGCTCAACAGCTTGTAGCTAATGGAAAGTCTTTGAGGTAAATAATTGTTTTATCACTTCACCTCATCCCCTAAATATCTCCTGATCATGGCATTGTTGACCTACCTGCAAGAACATGCTACAGTCCTCAGAGGTCCACTGTCCGCTTGCCCAGACCTGAACTATTTGCAAAAGGTCAGAAATTAATATTCTTGACCTTATGTATTTCTTATCTGCAGCTAAGGGGTAGAAAGACTGGGAAGGCAAAATCGTTATCTTTTGTTTGTACTCTTTGTAGTGCAGAGTGCAAATAAATTTTGAGAAGAAAATTTCTATTAAGAAAATGAATTTAGGCCGGGCATGGTAGTTCACACCTGTAATCCCAGCAATTTGGGAGGCCAAGACAGGTGGATCAGTTGAGGTCAGGAGTTTGAGACCAGAGTAGCCAACATGGTGAAACCCTGTCTTTACTAAAAATGTATACATTAGCTGGGCAGTAGTGGCATGTGCCTGTAATCCCAGTGACTCGGGAGGCTGAGGCAGGAGAATTGCTTGAGCCTTGGAGACAGAGGTTACAGTGAGCCGAGATCGCACCACTGCACTATATAGTCTGGGCAACAGAGTGAGACCCTGTCTCAAAAAAAAAAAAATAATTTATAGAATTTTTTGTTGTGTGTATATACAAACATATCTTGAGACCCTGAACCAGCTTATTAAATTGGCCATTTTATGTAGTATTCAAATATGTATGTATTTACATATTTGTATACATATATATTTCTGTCAAAAAAATCAATGTGTTTCATTTTAAATTTTCTTTCACTTGTAACTTTCCATGCAGTGCTTCATTATTCAGTAAGCTCTGCCTTTTGAATTGTTTATTTTCCTGTACTTTTCAATTTCCACCTTCACTTCATCTCTTTACTTGATATGTTACCAGGGAGGAACAAAAAAAGAAAACTGGGGGACAGAGGGTTGGGGGTGAAAAGGAGGCAGAGCGGGGAAGACTGCTGAGGGAAAAAAAAAGATTTAAATGAGAACTAGAATGAATGCCTCACTTGTTGGCTTTTAGCACAATTACCATACCTTAGGAAATATGCAGGGAATAGTTAATTACAACTAAATGAGCCCCCTTTTAGAGGCAGTGGCAGGCCCAGGGATCTGACTGTCAGAGCTGTGAAAGACATTGAATTGGAAGGCTGGTCTCAGTGTCAGGAATAGATGGTCTGCAAGGGTGAGCCAGACAGAGAAAAGATAGCCGGGTAAGAGTAGCCTCAGACAAGGGAGCCATGTATATATAGCATTTGCATACTTTTCCTGCAAAGAGGGTTTAATCCAAAGAGGGAGATTTCAGTATTGTCAGTCAGGCTTTGTTCAGGGTGAAGAGCAGAAGGAAATCAGCTGAAGGGGCCTTTCTCAAAGCCTTGGTCTCAGCCTTGAGGTTGTCCTAGCAAAGTTACGTTCTTGAGGGTTGTTTGCACACTATTGTCTGTTTGAAGATCTTCTAAACCCAAAGGGCTCAAAGCATCCCCCTTTGCCAGCACAAAAGAAGGGAATTTGTGTGGTAAAAATGACTTGTGTTGCAAACTGAACCCAAGCACGCTTTGTTCTTACACAAAATACTCTGAAGTTCCAAGGATGTCTTTTAGAGCCGGACTCAGTGAGTCATACCATCAAAGTGCTCACAGGCTAGAAAACCAGGTAAAACCAACCTAAACTTGTGTCTTTCTTTGCCAGCTCAAAAGAGACCTTTGTGTACTTCCTAAAGAAGATGGCTGAAAAAAAATGAGGCAGATAAAAAATAATTTTTATTGGCATGGATCATTTTTGCCCCATTTCCTTATAGCATTTTCTGATACATAAGTGTTTATGCCTAAAATGGAGGCAGATTATTCTGGCAGTTCAGGTTGTCTTAGCACCCGACCAGCCTTATCTTTTATCTGGCAATGTGAGTTTCTGACTTTGATCTGTGTCCAGTTTTCAAAACTATGCCTTCTTTTCTAAAATATGATGTTCTATGTGGTATACCATGGTCTACTCTCCACCGTAAGTTTTTCTAATAATCTACACATTTACAAAGAGGAGTGTTTAATCATCCAGATATTTATGGGTCAGAAGTCAAGGCTTGTTTCAGCTTCACTAGTTGATTTGAGCGTTACTGCCCGTAATCTCTACAGTTCAGGAAAGTATGTACTAAAAACAGACTCTGAATTTAAAAAACAGCAATGTACTTGTTTATAAGGGTAACATGGGTATCTGTGAGTGCCTTTTAAATTTATAATCTTCCACATGAAGCTTAATGCTTTAAAAATGTGATATCTTAACACATTATATATATAAAATTATAAACATACAGACTAAACATTCCTTGTAATGGATCCTGTAGGATATACAATAAAACTTGACATTGGAGTTTTGAAAAATATGTACGTATATACATAGAGCAACTAATTCAGCTTGAGGTTTTCTGAATTAAGGATATTCCTTTATCACTGTTTTAGTTTTTTTTTATTCTTTTGCTGGATTTTTGTCTCATTTTGAAACTTTCTTAAAAAGACCCTACACAAATGCAAAATAAAAGGTAATGAAAAATCTGTTTAAGGGTCTAAAAGACAAGAAAATGTCCATCTGGGTTTCAAAATAAAGGCAAAACTTGCAGCATATAAAAAGAAAGATAAAGCACACTTTGAAATTCGCATGAGCCATCTTCTAAGAGAAAAGTTATGCCCTCTTCATTGATAATTAGGAAATCTTTTATCAGGATAATCATATTTTGGGATTCCCACTGATGTTATAATGCTAGTGGGTGTGGATCACAGGTGAAGTTGGAAGCTAAGACATTGACAATGCCCAAATTAGAGCTTTCTAAATTTATAACTGTGGATAGAATTGTGCTTGCTGCTTTCCTAAATATGTTATTTTTTGTTATGGTTGAAATGCTTGTCTCTGATCTAAGTAAACTCTGCTTTGCTGGAAGTGGTGCATTTCTTTCTCCAGCTTTGCATTTTCCCCTGTGAGAAGCGTGTCTGAATTAGGGGGACCTGAATATACCTCTTTGTTGCTGAGCTTGTCAAGCACAGTGCTGTGTTCTCTTTCCCACCAGGAAGGTCAGGCCGCTGGGGGCCAATCTGTTTTCTGAAATGAACCCTACTATCTGTCCTTGGTGTCTGACAGATTGAAACAGTTATCTGCATTACTGTGTTTTCAATGCTATTTAAAAATGCCTTGCTTTCTGGGAAAAAAAAGTAATATGTAGGCTACATTGAAAAAATAAAAAATTTTTAAAGGACCGTGCTTTGGATGTTAATATTTATCTAAAAGGCAGATTTAATTAACTTTCTAAGAACATATTTACAGATTCAGGAAGTTAACTACATGCACTGTGCACACACACACGCACACACACACTCACACCAAGATAAGCCCTCACTTATGAGCTCTACTTCTAAAGACTTGTGGGGGGTGTGTGTGTGTGTGTGTGTGTATGTGTGTGTGTGTGTGTGTGTGTTTAATTGGAGTAATAAAATTATGAAGTGTGGAACTGTTTCAATTGTGGAGTTTTAGAGTAAGAGTCTTTTGTTCACTTAGATTTCAGTTTCATGTATTTTGATGAGAGGTATGTATAAAGCCTGAAGAAATTTGTACTGTGCTGAGCCTCACTTCAATACTCTCCAGATAATTGAGCTAATTAAATCTTTACCAACATTAACAAACTCTGGCATTCCTTGGACAGTGGATAATTATTGCATGAACATGGCAAGCTTAAACTAAACATGAAAATAGAGTTCTGTGGAATGGGTATTGAGTTTATTCTTTATTCATCTTTTGATAAGGTTTAATTAAAACTGCCTCTCTCCATTGTGGTGAGAATGAATGTGCTTGTTTTCTTAGTGAAAAGCAAATTATTCACTTCAGCCATGGTTCAATAATCAAAGCCTTTGCAAAGTTTTGGGTTATAGTGTAGCTGTGGGGATATAATTGCTGCAATTCTGTATGAAGGCTTTATCTTTTTTATTACTTTCTCTTATTTATTTTTGTAGAAAGAAATTTATAAAAGCCCAGTTTGTGATTTTGTGTGGAAGTGCATATGTTTGAAGCCTTGTTATAGGCTTGCTGTGGCTAGAGTTTTTAAAAGGTGTATTTCTTAGAGCCTCTTGCTAAAATAAAAAGGTGAAAAGGGACACACACCTAAATAGATGGCATTTGAGATGGATTTTTTAAGTTAGTGAAGAAAGTTTAGTAAAACCTTTAAATCCTGTGGTTGCCACTGTATTGACATAGTGCATTGACAGTCTCAAGGGTGAAAAAGCAATAGACCTAGGGAATTCTTTCTGCAAATATATATTTGCATTCTCTTTCACTTTCTTTAAATCTACCAGAAATATTTTTATTATTGTTCTTTTAAGCGGGGTAGAATTTTTTTATGTTGGTGATAATTTTGTAGCATGAATAGATTTTATATATATTAATGACAGCTGATTGTTAAATGTATTGTCATGACTATCCTGTGATTTCTATTTCTTTCTTTCCCTCTTTTTTTTCCTCATTTTTATAAAATGGGAGATTGTAAGGATATATAAGATATTTTATGGAACCAAGGACAAAAATAAAACTGGACCCTGGTTGTAAATTGGAAACAGGGACTGCAGCAGATCTCTTTCTTTCTCCATCTTTTTGTTGCCTTGATTCTGGCTTTCCCTGCTTCTCTAGTCCATGTGATGGAAGCCAGGTTGACTTGTCCTGTGATTTGCAATAACAAGCAGACATCATTCGAGGTCAGTGTTCCCAACTCCTTGCGAAGAGAATCTGTCCTTCTTAGACAAGTGAATCAGCCCTACATCCAAATTCGAGTGCCTCCACTTACCACTTCTTACTGCGTGTTTTCTTCATCAGTGTTCCCTCAAGAGGGAGGAAATGCAGACAGGAGCAAGTATTTCTTAATCTATAGAATTATTTTAAGGATTAAGTTACTGAATGCAGTGTTTTTTAACTCCTTATTGGATAGTGATATCAATCTAGTAGACTGGAAAAAGTACTTCGCAAGTGGAGTAGACTAAATGGGAAAGGAAAATGAGATGATCACATGTAGTAAAAATAATAAATATCATTTCATGAAATTTTTATTTCAACTGTATGTGTGCATGTGCATTTATGTCTATACTGAGTCACTTAATAAAATGCATTTTTTCCAGTGAGTTGTGGCCAAAACAAATTTCAAAGCAGTCACTGCTCCTCAGATCCCCTTGAAGGTATCTCTTGGGAGGCAGTGGAAAGGGAGAGGAACACTGGGCAGGGCTTCAACCCCATCACTCTCCGCATCAAAGTAGCTCCACTTTAATCTGTTTTACACTTTGTGTTTCCACCTAAGATATTTTTCAACAAAGGATGCAGTGGCCAAAAGTTTGAATGAATGATTTCCCATGTTCCTTGGTATTTTTAGAGCTAAGTACAGTAGCCTCCAGGACCAGAGCAAGCATTATTTTGGTTTTCTTTACTAGGGAGAGATCAGGAAACAATTCAGAACTTTTTTCTTTTCTTTTCTTTTCTTTTCTTTTTTTTTTCTTTCTTTCTTTCTTTCTTTCTTTCTTTCTTTCTTTCCTTTCTTGCTCTTCCTTTCTTCCTTTCTTTTTTCTCTTTATTTTCCCTCTTTCTCTGTCACCTTTCATTTTTTTCCGTTCATTTCTTTCTTTCAAGATGAAGTACAGTTTCCCTACTTAATCCCATTGAAAAAAACTCTGAGACTTAGCACACAACCAGGACAACACTGAATCAGATTGAACTTTAAACAGCCTTACAATTTTAAAAAGAGAAAAGCAGTGAATACCTCTCCCTGCAATTTTTCCTGTTTTGTTCTTTAGGACGGGATGACAGGCAAAAGTGAGCAATGGTGACACGAGTGAGAAGGATTTGGGCAGCCTCCTCACATGCTCAAATAAGGTCCTTTTAAAACCAAGGATCACGGAGAGAGACAATCTCTTTAATAGAAATAAATAGCAAGAGAACAAAGACTAAATAAGAAAACAAACTGACTTCCCTAAAAGTGCATTTTACATGACTTCCTTTGGAAAGTTGAAATAAATTTAACAGGTGCTTTTTCTGGCCTTGACATTGTATGAGGGGATCTGTGTGGCACAGACTGTCCTGGAGCCAGAACCTTATGTCGAACTCATTTGTTTAATCCTGAGTTCTGTTGTGTCTGTTTGAGAAAAGATGTGAAGTGGTCATGGGCTTCCTTTACTTTGACCTTATGTTAGTGAGTCCTTTGTTAATCATTCATTGCACTAACATCAGTTTTGTTGGTGGTAGACTTGATTCAGTACAGGCAGCTCTAACTCGGGAAGCAATATAGAATAGGGATTAATATTTTTGGTTAATACCAGCAACCTGGGCGTTCAGACTGTGCTATGCTACTTACCAGCTCTATGGCCTGGTCTGAGACTTAACCTTTCTCAGCCTCAGTTTTTCCATCTATAAATCAGGAGTAGGAATGGTTCCTTTCTTGTCAGTTTGTTGTGAAGATCTAAATAGGAGGATAAAGTATTTCGCACAATACTTGCTTGCTCCATAACAAGTACTCAGTGACTGTTATGAATTCCAAATTTCATGAAGTCTGTATAAATAAAAGACAGACGTATTCGAGATCTTTTATGATAGCCATTTTTTTGGTGTTTTTTTCCCATTTCTTTTAACTGAAATGAAAAAAAATAATCTAGACCATCTTACAATGTAGTGTATTGCTTGGTAAAAGTTATACATAACCATGACAGAAGGAAGAGCAAACCAGGGCTTGGTTTTGCATGAGGACATGAAGAAAAGGGATTTGTGGAAATTGGGAAAAGAGATGCAAGAGATTTTTGTACATCAGCAAAAAGCACAAAAGTTGCACTGAGTGTGTCACGTGCAGGGGATGGCAAGAATTTCCACTTGAGTGAAGCAAAGGAAGCAAGAAAGTGGAAGCAGTCTTTGAGGAAGTGTAAGTTTCATGACCCTCAGTAGGGGGCCTTTCCAGAAAATCGTCAGTGTGACGTAGTCATGTAGTTAAAGTGGTGGGAGATGGACAGAGAAGAATTAAAATTGTCTCCACTTTCTCAGATGAACTAATTGGCCAGATGGCACCTTCACTGGTGACTTCAAAGAACTCAGAAGGGGCAAGCATTAGGTGAGGATAATTAGGCCAAATCTGGTGGTATAAAGTAGAGGTGTCCTTTCGATTAGGTTGATATAGCAACAGAGAGAGAAAGAGAGATAGAAATTAAAAGCAGAACTGAAGATTTGGGAGCCTCTGGCATAATAGGGCTTGATGGGATAAACAAAGATTCAAAAGCTGGGTCATTGTTACTGAGCTGTGAATAGAGGTCAGCACAGACAACAGAGAAAGTAAGGTCAGAAAAAAAAAGAGAGAAATAAGTTACAGGTGCATCTCGGCTACCAGCTTCTCCATGATGCCGAGCCAGGGCATTCCAACCTACAGTTATAGTGTCTTTCTCTTACTTTTCCAAAACACTTGTGGAGGTTGTAACCTGGAAGTCTTTAACAGATACTGCCCGTATACCTAGGATTTGCCTAAAACAGTGGGTTTTGTTGTTGTTGTTGTTCTTTTTTTTGAGATGGAGTCTCACTCTGTCACCCAGGCTGGAGTGCTGTGGCGTGATCTCCGCTCACTGCAAGCTCCGCCTCCTGAGTTCACGCCATTCTCCTACCTCAGCCTCCCAAGTAGCTGGGACTACAGGCGTCCACCATCACGCCCGGCTAAATTTTTGTATTTTTAGTAGAGATGGGGTTTCACCATGTTAGCCAGGACGGTCTCAATCTCCTGACCTCGTGATCTGCCCACCTGGGCCTCCCATAGTGCTGGGGTTACAGGCATGAACCACCATGCCCGGCCAACAGTGTTTTTAAATATTTAAGATAATAGTCAACTTTTAAAACTATGTAGATTTTACGTGAAAATACATTTTTTTCTGCATCTCATTTTTTTTGTTGTTGTTGTTAGAAAAAGGAAGATTAGACCACTTTGGGCATTCTCTAACAGCAGTGATCAGTAGGGCTGAGTAGTGGCTGCCTTCTTTAACAAAGGCTGTGACCTGAAGTTTGCCACAGTCCCTGCCACTCCTTCTTGTCCCCCTGCCACTCAGACTGAGAAGCAATTGCTATTTACCTTCACCTTCTGTGCTGTTTAACTTTCAGTGGAGGAAAAGAAAAGTGAAATATTTCTTGTAGCCATGTCTCTGTTGTCAATGTCAAATGTAAAAATAGCCCAGAGGAGCCTTTTGTTGTAAGAAGAATTGACAAGAGCCTATTTCCTTGTATAAATAATCTAGGCCACTTCACTCAAGTTGCCTTCTTGGCCCTTATTGAGCTGCTGTCTGAGAACTCATAATAATTGTATGGCATTTAATCTGGTTTATTGTTATATGTGTTTAGCTTCCATTTCCAAGGGAATCATAAAGCTTCATCAGGTAAAGTTGGTTTATTCCATAGCATATAACATAATGTTGTACACAAAGTGAAATATGTGCATATAGTTTCAGGGGAACCAGGAACAAAAGGAAAAGACTGTAACAATTTTCTAAAGAAGAAAGATCTCCGTGAAAATAAGTGACCCAACTGATTGAGAATGAGATGACAAATTAGCAAACATTTACTAAATGCCAACAGATCTCAGATGGATTTTGTAAGAGATCCAAAGATGTACAAGACATGGTCCCTATTGTCAAGCAGTTTACAGTGCAGTAGATGACATAAGATACGGATGATTCACTCAAGGTAAAATGTGAAAATTACTGTTATACAAATATAAATAAAGTGCAGTGAAAATAGAGCAGGGACAGACCTCATAAAGTTCAGGGAATGCTTCATGGAAAAGATAGCATCTGAGCTAAAACTTGAAGACTAGGTGGGATATTTATAGTCAGGGATGGGCTTCCAGGAAGGGCCACCTAAAACCACAGAACAGCTGAAAAGTCCAGGATATGTTTGAAGCTGGACAAGAAATGTAATCGCCTCAAAAACAGAGTAGGTGAGTGGGTACGTGTGTCCTGCTTAAAGGTAGGAAAGAGAATGTAGTAAAGACCATTCACTATAGCGTCAGAACAAGTACAAGCTACTTTTTTTCTTAACCTTTTCTCTTTGCCTCTTATTTCTAGAGATGGCTGTCATGCCATAAAGCACAATTGTAAGGTTAATAATAATAATGGTGGATGGGTACAGTGGTTCATGCCTGTAGTCAATCCCAGCTCTTTGGGAGGCCGAGGAGGGAGGATCACTTGAGCCCAGGAGTTTGAGTCCAGCCTAGGCAACATAGCGAGACCCTGACTCTACAAAAAATAAAACGTTAGCCAGGCATGGTAGTGCTCACCTGTAGTCCCAGCTACTTGGGAGGCTGATGTGGGAGGATCACTTGATCCCAGGAATGCAGTGAGTCAAGATCATGCCACTGTGCTCCAGCCTGTGTTACAGAGTGAGACCCTGTCTCTAAAATAATAATAGTAATAGTGAGAACATCTCACTTAATGAGTGCTTACTGCATGCTAGACATCATGTTGAGCACTTTACATGAGTAATTTCATTTAATCCTCATAACAACCCACTAAGGTAGGTGTTCTTATCCCCGTTTTGCAGAGGAGACTGAGACCTGAGCTGTTCCTTCGTGTCCTCAATGTCTTACAGCTATGAAGTGGTAGAGCTACATTTGTAAGGTAGAAAGATGTCATGTTGTTGCACTTATCAACTGGTCTTTTTATTCTGTCTTCTGACAAGCCTGCATTATTTTAGATGTTTCAGTCATAATCTAAGCCTGTGCAGTTATTTAGTTGCTAATGTCTAGAGAAGCTTTGTCTACCTCTAAGGATAAAATTAGAGGTTCAAGAATTACAGTGCCCCCAAAACCCTTACCAGATCAAGTTAACTAATCTGTAACTTGAACACCCTAAAGGCCCCATTTAAATACAATTTCACTGTTAGTGAGAAGCTCCAGAACCTTCATTAAAACTGAATGCAGTAAGAAATAAAAAGTATAAATCTGTCTTTAGAATCATGTTGGTTTTTCCAATAGATATCACAGTTACTAATAAAATGATAATGTTCTCTATAAATTTCATGAAGGCACAGTTGATCTGAAAACATTTGCAATTTCTACATAAGCATTTGTTTTTAAAAAATATATGCTTGAGATTCTATTATTATGGGCGATATTTGGATGGTATTGGCATTTCATAAATATTTCTTTCAGGATCAAAAATGCAGTAGGTGCAGTAGAATTCAACTGCAGCTTTAGACTCTGACCATTTTTAATAGATTCAGACAACTTTCCCTTATTTATGTTGACACAAGGGAGAAGCGACACAGATAACAGAAATCATTGAGTTTGAGGATGCAGTGTTTGGGCCACGCTGTATCATCAGAGTAATTTTTGATAGTCTCATAGTAAAAGTAGTTTGGTGCCTTAAAATACCAACAATTTTGGCCAGGATTTCTAAAGTGCCTGGAGCAAGTCTCCAAAAAGGGGTAATCCACTGGTAGATATTGGCGGGCTTGGAAAAATTGTTAAAAACAATGTGAAGAATCAAAGGTAAAACATGCAAGAGAGAGATGATTAAAAAGAAAAACATAAGCAACTTCTAGCATTTTGTTGCTACTATGAGACTTTTGGGTTATATCCTTAGAATTAGATAGGTATTAGGGACATAAGGGCAGAGAAAAGAGAAATAAGGGAGACTGTTTCTTCCTAAAGATTTGAACACTGAGATGGATCGCACTACTTTCCTTTCATTTTCACCTTTTTATTCTTACTTAACTATTTGCTGAAGCTTATGTGAGTTAAGCCATGAGTGTTTCAGGTATCAACTACTCTTAAAAACAAAAAGAATTGGTAGTCAGGGTTCCTAAGAAAAACACTAACTGGATAAGACAGAGGGAGGGATGACCTATTCTCTTGAGTGTTTTAAGATTTCCTATTGATATTGATAACCAATGTATGTGAAGACCTGTTCCGATTGAGCAATCTCACTGTGATCCATATAGTGCCTTATTTCTTTAGACATACTTTTTTTTAGAGGGCTGAAATTTAAATTAATAAATCAGCCAGGGCTGCATGCCAACATGACTTGAAAGTTAACTGGAATTTATTGATCTGCAGCCTACAAGCTGTTCTATGCCACACTGCACATAAGAAAGCCAGTCTTTAAAAGTTGCAAAAAAATTTTAATTACCTCAAAAAAGACATTTTACATTTCTAGACAGTAACTGTTGTTTGAGTGGACCCTTCTCCCCTCCACCCCTTCTCCCTCAAATTGGGTCATTAGTGACTAGTGTTGACAACAATGATAGCTAATGCAACATTCACAATCCATGCTCAATTTTCTGTGTTAATGGAGGAAATGGAAGAAATGGCTTGCCAGGCTGGTCACTCTTCAGCTCCTGTCCCTAAGGAAATTCAGTGAGCAGGCATAACTGTCTTGATGATAATTTCAAAAGATGGGGATGCAACTAGAAGCTGCTCATCTTCCTTATTAACTTGTTATGTATCTAGCCTCTCTGAATTTCCCAAACTCCTTAAGTCTATTTAAATTTGTCACTAGATGCTTTCCCTTGAAGAGCTACCTGTTGGGTAAATCTAAGTCTTTCCTATCCTGTATCCTAAACAAGCCCTTTAAACTTCAAAGGGATTAACCTGGCATTATTTGTTTATTTATTTATTTTTTATGTCAAGGCATCACAGATTAAATATCCTTTTATTTGACTCAAACTGAACAATAACATTCAAAACACACAATGGGAAGCTGTGCAGTTATCTCTCAAAATAGACAATGATGGTTTAATGAAGAGGTTGATAAAGCATATGTAGAAAAATCAGAATGTCAAAATAAGTACCAAGGAGAACATATACTTTTAAAAGGGGGCTAAAACATGTAGCTATACAATCTGGGGTTCTTATTGATTGATGGATTGACTGATTGATTGAGACAGAGTCTTGCTCTGTTGCCCAGGCTGGAGTGCAATAGCGCGACATTGGCTCACTGCAACCTCCAACTCTCAGGTTCAAGCGATTCTCCTGCCTCAGCCTCCTGAGTATTTGGGATTACAGATGCCCACCACCATGCCTGGCTGATTTTTGTATTTTTAGTAGAGTCAGGGTTTTGCCATGCCGGCCCTGCTGGTCTTGAACTCATGACCTCAGGTGATCTGCCTGCCTCAGCCTCCCAAAGTGCTAGGATCACAGGCGTGAGCCACCGTGCCCAGCGCTGAGGTTCTAATTCAACAATTTTTATTTGTAGTCGTGCCAACAGTAATTGGAGAAACATGTTCCTAATTGTTGGTGGGGAGAGGATTACAGTTAAGCATACATATTTTAATACGTATTCAATGTCTGAATTTGAAGAGTAAAAATGCATTGCTTTTACCACTTAAAAAGAGTTAAAATCAGATCCAGTTATTTGACACAGCAAAGACATACAAATGTACATGGCAATAGCAAGTTATATTGTTCAGGCAGTGAGTATGATGATACCCCACTTTTGTCCTTTACCATTCTACAAATTTTTCCAGTCATTCCAATCTCAACTTCCATTTTTCCATGCTGAACAACCCGCATTTTCTACCTTCTTCCATCTGCCTCCTTTTTTCTTTGATTATACACATACCTATCAATGAAATTATTTCCCTCCACTTTTAAACACAATATTTAGAATATTCTATTTCTACAATTTTATGGGACTTTTCTAATCATGTATCTTGCAGGATGTCGTAATCAAACTCACACAAATTGGGTGGGTGTAGACAAGTCAGTTTGGTAAAAGAATAAGGAGCATCATTTGCTTCATCAGCATCGTCTGACGATCACCTGTGTCATCACTTTCAGGGTTCCAACAGCCCCACCTCCACCAGCACCTCTCTCTGTCTCTCTCTCTCTCTCACACACACACACACACACACACACACACTTCTTCCCATGTTTTTAGGTATTTTATCACTTGGAAGAGGCAGATGTGTCCTGCAAGATTTGCCTTTTTTTTTCTTTTTTGAGTGTACTCTCTCTCTTACTCCGAGATAATTTTCAATATTAGAAAGAAAGTCCAACTAATGCTGGCTGCTAGTTACTTTTAACACTTCTCTGATGGAAAATGTTGGTTTGACTCATTATTTCCCATCTTTAATCAAAGTTTTCTTTCCCGGAGAAAACATTCTCCCCAGCCCCATGTTAAGTCTATTTTTCTAAACTGTCTTTGATGAAGAACCTTGTCAAGGGTTTTCTGAAAGTTTATAAATTATATCCTCTGCTTATTTACTGTCTCAGATAACTCAGAATGATTGGCAAGACATGCTTCTCTACATGTAAACCATGTTGCCTTTCTCCTAACAGATTATGTTTGCATATATGACAATTATATTGCACTTTATTGTAGATACTGTCTACTTGCTATATTTGAAGTGGAGCTGTGAGTCCCAGGACTCAAACCAAACTCTTTCCCGCCTCCCCCCCATTAAAGCCTGAATGGGTACATGAAAAATTCAGGATAATGACCAACTCTGAAATTGTTCAACCCTTTGGTATGATAATACTTAATAACTTTTATTTTTGTCTTTGTTTCTAATTATGTTTGACTTTAAAATTAGCATGTTTAACATTAAAATCATCATCAGGGAATCAGTCAAGTAGTAAAAGGAGACCTTGGGTTAAATGCTTATATGTCTATCCACACACATACTTACATGTATACACACATATGCATATATAATCAATAGCTATCTCTGGCTTCTGAGTATGTTTGAATAAAATTAAGCTGTATAGGCTGAAATAAAAATGGATTTTTAAAGGGAATTTGCAGGCCAGGTGTGGTGATTCACGCCTGTAATCTCAGCACTTTGAGAGGATAAGGCAGGAGGATCACTTGAGCCCAGCAGTTCCACACCAGCTTGGGCAAGTTAGAGAGACCCCATCTCTACAAAAAAATTTAAAAAATTAGCCAGGTCCAGTGTGGTGGCATGTACCTGTGGTCCCAGCTGAGGTGGGGAAATCACTTGGGCTGTGGAGGTCAAGGCTGTAGTGAACTATGATCATGCCACTGCATTCCAGCCTGGGCAATCAGCGAGACCCTGTCTCCAAAAAAAAGGAATTTGCAAATAGATAATGATGTGCATATAACTACATTTTACCCACATAGGAATCTTCCATTTCCATTTCCTCTGATAAGATATGACGGTAGCTTCCTGGGCGGGTATGAAGTTTGTGAGGTAATAGTTAGCATTAGTGCCTTAGGGTAAAAAGTGGAGTGCCCCTCTGAGTACAGCCTGACCTAGATGTTTAGGCTACAATGTCAGGTGAGCCGTAGTGTCCACTCTTAAGGACATTGCATTCTTTGGGGAGAGATAGACAACAATCAGTGAGTCTGGTCAGAGGAACGAGGACCATGGTCAGGCACACCCAGGAGTCCCTGGGGAATCCTGAGAGGGGTGTATAAATAGGCCGCTGGTGGGATGTCTTCCTTTGCAGTATTATTTTTTTTTCATTTCCTTCATATTAGTACAAGCCAACAAATGTTTATTCAGTTCTTGCTATTTACCAGGCTCTATGGGAGATATACCTACTGCCTGTAAGGGGCTGCAGACCAACAGCATCAGTTATTGAAATTTTATATAAAAACATGAGACACCATATGTGAAAACCTGTAATCAGGGAGACTGTGCCCTGGAGTGGAGACCTAATGATTTTAGAGTACTTCGGATGGACCAGTAGTCCTGGCTGACTGTTAATAATAACATTTATTTAACACCTTGACTTTTGCTATAAAACAATTTTGCCATAAAACAATTTTGCCCTGTTGAGAAAGGAATCATTGCAGTATACAAGCAAAAGGTCCATATCAAGATACTGAGTACATAGCCCTTGAAGAAGGGAAGTAGTAACAGATATGAGATGTTATTTAGGTGGGAAGAAACATTGAAAATGGCTTTATTTCAATATTTCAAAACATTTCTTCCCTCTTCTGAAACCATTTTCCGAACATGCCATTCACTTTGGGAGCTTCATAAAAAAAAAAAAGGCACCACTTTCAGCACGTTACAGCCTAATTCTTCATGCTCTTTCCTTTTTGACTTTCCTTCTCTTCCCTTTGTGCCACCTTACTTGAGTACCCCATCCTCCCATGCAGGCACACATGGAATTCCAAGTGTGGAAGCAAATTGCTGATGGACTGCAAATGATATTCTAATAGTTTTTAGCAGTTCAAGCTCTCTCTCTGTTAACATGTAGCTAATGCATAAAATGTTAATACTCCTTAAAAAGAACATATGTTACAATCTTAGTGCCTTGTCAGACAGACTCTAATCTGTTAACAATTTTAGGCTGACAAAAGCTTGTTCTTGGCCCCATATCTGTCTCTACAGTTCTCTCCACTATATATCCTGTGCAAGTTCAAAGCATGATGATGACATTAGATAGCACACATGTTGGTTTCATTAGCTAGCTCTAAACTGTTTTATGTGAATGCACTAATTTCACTGTACAGAATTAACTAGGCCATATGGGTGTGTTCTGGTTGCCCTGATACATTCATTTTCTTCCACTCTGTTTTCCCCCTCTCTTTACTGACCCTGTGTATCCAAATCTGTAGTGATGGGGGAAAATTGATTGACTCAGAAAGTAGGGGATTGCGATGTAGTGATTTCATGCTCAGTTGTTGGCTAACAAGGCACCATAGTTTTTATTTAGTGAGCCCTGGTAGCAGGAGATGAAGAATTGTGTAGGGCCCAGCTGCCACGGTTACAGAGCAAGCAGCTTAAAGGGCTTCAGGGTTCCAAGTGTGAGGGGAATTGTCTCTTCTCAGCAGGTAAGGGATAGATCTAGGCAGAGTCTGTTGTGTTCAAGATGCTGACTGGCCTGGCCAATTCATAAATCCAAAAAATTACAACATCTTCTGGTCAGGAGGAAGTGGAAGGGACATTCAATGGTGCATTTAACCCTTTTAATGCCAGGATATAATACCTCTTGCTTGCTGGCTGTTTACACGGGGACATTTCGTGTTTAAAATATGTCTTTAAAATGTAATTTTCATTTCCAAGTCTCCTTTTAAATTAAAATAGATTAACCAATTAATTATCTATTTAGTGAAAGCTAGTTAGTCAATCCATTTACATTTGCTGCTCTCATATATTTACATGTGTTTCAGACAGTTGTGATTTTTTTTTCCAGATTGGTCTAAAAGGACTAGAAAGCCCTAAGGTTTATGTTCTCATTGTGTATGTGTGTGTTTCTACATGTGTTCACACACGCCCAAACATATATAGGATCACACTAAATTTATACAAGTTTTTAAACACTTAAACTTTATTTAGTATATAATCATTTTTAGTAAGAATTTGGCCTTTACTCCATCTATGAAAAATAGTTGTTAAGTCAACCATGGTTCTGAAGAGAAACACAAAGGATAGGATTTGTCCTATTAGGAAAACTATTTTCAAGCATGTTAGAATTACTGTTAATATTCTGAGTCCAAGTGAGCCCAGGAAGGACCTCTAGTTGATGAAGTTAGCTTTCTTCTAGTTTCTATATATATTTAAGGATAATACAATTTTATCTCTTTAAAGAACATTAAAATTTAAATTTTGATTCAGATCTTTCAGGCCTTTTAGCCTGAAAGATAGATCTGAATCAAAATGAATTAGGTATTACTATAATAAATACAAGATTCCTATTTCTTATTTGCCTCATTAATGCATAAAGTATTTTTATTGTGTTTATGTGAAGAACTCTGCTGAAGGACACAGATGTCATTATTAATATTTTCTATTTAATGCCTGCAGTGTCCCAAGGATTGTATATCCCATGAAGCAGACATAATTTATTCTTAAAACTGGAGTTCCCTTGGTGGGAATACTCCCTGTGTTTCTGCTTTAGTATTCAGCCTCTTGCTCTTACCCTTCTCATTCCTACACCCCAGTCTTTAGGCTGTCTCATAATTTGGGACTGAGAACTCAAAAGTCCCAGTTTCAAAGTGAGTCTGATTTGCTAACAGGTACAAGTCTAGTGGGAGCATCCTCATCACAGAATCCACTCATTTCAGATCATATCCCTGATACAGAATAGACCTATTAAAAGTGGCTTGTTGCTATTCACATTCAGACAACTATGAATTTAATCATGCTCTCATTCATGCAAAACATAATTTCACCTGTTAAAAGCCTGAGCAAATGTAGTTAGCCTATAAAGTTGGGGGCTGGACCTGAGTTTCTCTAACTCCGGAGTTATGATGGGGTTTCATTTAAAACCATACCTTTTTTATTTCCTGACTTTTGTTTCTCTGGTTGATTTCTTAACAATGCTATTTTAAATAATATTTGCCATGCTTTTACAACAATCTAAATAGAAGCTGGTTTGGAATGACATCCCTCTTGGCAGTCCACATTTGGTTCTAAAAGGTCACTTGTGTTCATTGTATCATGGATGCAGAAAAGAAAAAATGCTTCCCTTTTCTCCGCATCTTCTGCCTTTGATCCAAACTCATGCCTAGATGGGTGACAGAATTCAGTGGTAGCTAAATGCCTACATTTCATGGTCACTAAGATGGAGAAAGGAGTCTCAGTTTTGCCCACCTATGATGTAACGTTATAGCCCATCAAGCCCAAAACAGAAAAGTGAGGTAGTCTAAAGCAATGGAAATTAAGGCCAACATGAGATGGAACAGTCCTTGCAGTATGCAGACTCAGTTGGAGTTATACCCATGCATTACATAAAACCGAACTTGTGTGTTTGGGATTATGGTGTTCTTAAATGCTACCAATGGGCTTGGTTGGCTTTATAAACCAGTCATACTTTCCTCATGTGGTTACAACTTCTCCAAAGCCTCACAGAAAAATTATAGCTCCCCACATAGACCGCTTATTCATAGTGTTGTGTCTTGTGAATCGTGGTATGATCTTTTGGTCTCCATAGATACATAGCAACTTAAGAGTAATTTAGAATATAGTGGGGAAGCATACCAACTAGAATTACCACTTGGGAATCACAATCAGTCAAAATTCTTTTTTGTCTCCTTCACTTATTTCATTACTAAATCATATCTTATAATATCAGAAATTACTATGATGGGTAAGAATTTCATTATATTACATTTTTGGGTTTACTTCTATGCATCTCTTAGCTATCTGGCAAAGCTAAGTGGATATAGAACATATTCTTTAGCTTTAATATTTATCTAATTCATTTCATTCATTGAATTATTTCTGATGCTTATGTTGTGTTGCATTCATAAGTCATGTGAAAGTTGCTTCCAGAATTTTCTTCAAACAACCTGTACTTATTTTACATAAAGATTCATCTATTTCCTGTAATCTGTCATTTGTTCAATAAATCTTTATTGAATACTATGTGCTATGTGCTGGGGCTGTAAAGCTTAGAAATAATTAGATATTATCACAGTGCTTAAGGAACTGACAAACGAGCAAGAGAGACATGCATGTAAAGTTGATACAGGTGGGAAGTGCTGTAGCCCAAGTGTGAAAAAATATGATGTAGGAGACAGAGAAGAGCAACTCAGGTTAGCATGTCAGCATTAAAACTCTAGCACGTAAATGTGGGAAGCACTAGTAACACCATTTTCCTGATTTGCCTATGGTAAGAATGATCTTATATAATAACTATATGCCCCACAGGTTGAGTACCATTTTCCATGTATGTCAAGAACAGAAAGAAGCCCCAAATAGTTTATAGTATAAATAAGTCAAAGCTATGCTCTGAAGAATTCAAGGGAGAGATTGATACATCTGTTTCAGTGAGGGGTTAGAGATGGAGTGGAGCTGTGGCCAGCTGTAGGGCTGGTGGGAATGGATCAGGGCAGCATAGCTAGGAGACTGGCATGGCAGGGGTCAGAGATTCTCCTGGAAAGATGCAGACATGCATTGAAAAACTAACAAGAAGCCCTAGACTCAGGAACTTGAATTCTAGGCAGAGAAACTTTCAACTTGATGCAGCAGACAATAAGTATTTATAATAACAGATGCTGGTGAGGTTATGGAAAAGAAGGAATGCTTGTACAGTGTTGGTGTGAGTGTAAATTAGTTCCACCACTGTAGATGACAGTGTGATGATTCCTCAAGGAGCTAAAAGCAGAACTGTCATTTGACCCAGCAATCCCATTATGCTCAAAGGAATATAAATCATTCTCTTATAAAGACACATGCACACATATGTTCATTGCAGCGTTACTCACATTAGCAAAGACATGGAATCAACCTAAATGCCCACCAATGATAGACTAAATAAAGAAAATATGGCACATATACACCATGGAATACTGTGCAGCCATAAAAAAGAATGAGATCATGTCCTTTGCAGGGACATGGATGGAGCTGGAGGCCATTTTCTCTGGCAAACTAATGCAGGAACGGAAAATCAAATACTGGATGTTCTTACTTACAAGTCAGAAGTAAGTGATGAGAACACATGGACACATAGAGGGAAACAACACATACTGGGGCTTATCAGAGGATGGAAGATGGGATGAGGGAGAGGATCAGGAAAAATAACTAATGGGTACTAGGCTTACTACCTGAGTAACGAAATAATCTGCCCAACAAACTCCCATGACACGAGCTTACCTATGTAACAAACCTGCATATGTACCCCTGAACTTAAAAGTTTTTAAAAAAAGAAAATTAAGTTGACAAAAAAACAAAAGTATTTATAGTTGTGTCTTTGAGCAGGGAAATTACACTATGGAAGTAGTGGGATTTGAATAACGTTTGCTATGGGAGGGAGTTCTGACTGCAATGTGTAAATATGTTCATTGAAAAATTTTGCAAAAGCATGAAAATAAATCTCTTAAAATCACCAAGCCTCAGAAACAATTTTGATTTTAACATTTTTCCATCTTAACATTTTAATATACTTCCAGGTTTTAGGGGTTTTATTATTTGTCTTTGCTTTTTTTTTTTTTTTAAACAGAATTGGGGTTATACTTTACTTAACTTTTATAATCTCCTTTTTTTTCCGCTTAGTAAATCTTGAATATTTCCCCATGTCATCATCAAATCCTCTTCTGCTTGGTGTATTTTCCTTAATATGAATGTGCCACAGTTATGTTTAGCCAACCATTGAACATTAAAGTTGTTTCCAAGTCCTAACTATATGATTCATGTTGCCATGAAGATCTCTGTATATAAATCTTTCCCTACATTGCTAATTATATCCTTAAGATACACTTTCAGAAATTTTAAGTCAAAATAAATTTCAAGCCAACAGATATGGATAATTAAGGTTGCTGGTATATATTGCCACCTTTAAAACACTTTTAGAAAAATTAAGTGGATATGGTATGCAGCACATCTTGGAAGAGAAATTCTGTGAGAAGCAATTCCATCTCAGATGGCTGGGTTCAAATCATGGCTCCTCTTACTGTGTCACCTTGGTCAAATAACTTAATCTTTGTGCCTTGGTTTCTTCCTGTGTAGTGAGATAATTCATTTGAAGCAATTAGAGCACTGCTTGGCACATTCCAGCTGACATTATTGAGTTGTTGTTAGTATTATTATGGCAGTAATTTAGCTTTGAAATGATGAGAGCCTAGGTCAAATTAATGAGAAGAAAGATACAGAGAGAAATCTTTGACAAATCAGTCATATTTGGTGACTAATTGGCTATATAGGCCAAAGAAGGGAGATAAGTGAAAAAATGAGCCAAACGTTTTAAGCCTGGGGAAGTGGATGTTTCAGTGATGAAAGTGGCCTCTGGCTTAGGGCATACTGAAGTGGACACAGTGGGAGATGGACACAAGCTAGTGACTATAGATTTCAGGGTAAAGAACGAGGAAGGGCATGTTGATTTGGGAATGATCAGAAGTGAACTATTGACATGAAAATGGGTAGACTCCCAGGAAGAGTGAGGACTGAGAGAACAGGGCTTAGGATCCTAGACTGCTGGAGGAAAGTAGAGAGAAGGAACAGCAGGAAGGAAGACCAGCTAGCCAAGGATCTGAGAAGATGCCATTGCAGAGGTGAACAGAGAATCATAGTTGTGAGAACCATACAAGGATAAATGTCACAAAGAAGAGGGTAGTCAGCAATGCCAAATAGCAAAACGTCCAAAGGTGATGGGAAGTAAAGAAAATTACTAATTCTAGTTAATAAATTAAAGGTAAAAGAGTTTGCATTTTCTTTGTGTATTTCATGATGGTTCTTTTGTTCATTTTTTTCCTAGCTTCTCAAAACTTTCTTTGTGAATTTTAGTCACTATGTTTTATTGGTTGTTTTCAAACACAACTTAGAATTCTTTTTATTCCGTTAGCCACATTTTAAGAAAACTTGTGAAGCAGTTAGTTCCCCAACTCACAGTGTAACAGATCTTTGTTTCTTATTCACTATCATCTTTGACACAGTTGCCTAAGCATTTGGTTCATGTAACCATTAAAAACACATGAGCAAAAATGCTAGAAAATAAACAAGATTGCAATGTTTTATGCAGTAATAACTTGCAAAGTCTCCCCTTTGAAACTGAGGCCATTTTTGTGTCATTGAAGTATAGTAGAATGACCCATTAACAAGATTTCTGTTGGGTTTATATATTAAAACAGATGAAATCATTTTAAACAAAATGTTAAAAGCATTTACTTCCTAGCTCAGGCTAAGCTTGATCCAAAAATTATTTAACATTTGTCCAAAATTTAAAAACAAAATAAAACTAAGTTTTGACCCCTAATTCACTTGCTGGGTAAAACCTGGAAAGATATTTTGAGATATAAAAACTCTATCACTAATTTAAAATCATTTTTAATTTCTTTTTTTTTTAAAATTTTATTTTATTTTATTTATTTATTTATTTTTACTTTATTTTATTTATTTTTTTTTTATTGATCATTCTTGGGTGTTTCTCACAGAGGGGGATTTGGCAGGGTCATAGGACAACAGTGGAGGGAAGGTCAGCAGATAAACAAGTGAACAAAGGTCTCTGGTTTTCCTAGGCAGAGGGCCCTGCGGCCTTCCACAGTGTTTGTGTCCCTGGGTACTTGAGATTAGGGAGTGGTGATGACTCTTAAGGAGCATGCTGCCTTCAAGCATCTGTTTAACAAAGCACATCTTGCACCGCCCTTAATCCATTCAACCCTGAGTGGATACAGCACATGTTTCAGAGAGCACAGGGTTGAGGGTAAGGTCACAGATCAACAGGATCCCAAGGCAGAAGAATTTTTCTTAGTACAGAACAAAATGAAAAGTCTCCCATGTCTACCTCTTTCTACACAGACACCGCAACCATCCGATTTCTCAATCTTTTCCCCACCTTTCCCCCCTTTCCATTCCACAAAACCGCCATTGTCATCATGGCCCGTTCTCAATGAGCTGTTGGGTACACCTCCCAGACGGGGTGGTGGCCGGGCAGAGGGGCTCCTCACTTCCCAGTAGGGGCGGCCGGGCAGAGGCGCCCCTCACCTCCCGGATGGGGCGGCTGGCCGGGCAGGGGGCTGACCCCCCCACCTCCCTCCTGGACGGGGCGGCTGGCCGGGCAGAGGGGCTCCTCACTTCCCAGTAGGGGCGGCCGGGCAGAGGCGCCCCTCACCTCCCGGATGGGGCGGCTGGCCAGGCGGGGGGCTGACCCCCCCACCTCCCTCCCGGACGGGGCGGCTGGCTGGGCGGGGGGCTGACCCCCCACCTCCCTCCCGGATGGGGCGGCTGGCTGGGCGGGGGGCGGGGGGCTGACCCCCCATCTCCCTCCCGGACGGGGCGGCTGGCTGGGCAGAGGGGCTCCTCACTTCCCAGTAGGGGCGCCCGGGCAGATGCGCCCCTCACCTCCCGGACGGGGCAGCTGGCCAGGCGGGGGGCTAACCCCCCCACCTCCCTCCCGGACGGAGTGGCTGGCCGGGCAGAGGGGCTCCTCACTTCCCAGTAGGGGTGGCCTGGCAGAGGCGCCCCTCACCTCCCAGAAAGGGCAGCTGGCCGGGGAGGGGGGGCTGATCCCCCCACCTCCCTCCCGGACGGGGCGGCTGGCCGGGCAGAGGGGCTCCTCACTTCCCAGTAGGGGCAGCCGGGCAGAGGCGCCCCTCACCTCCCGGACAGGGCGGCTGGCCAGGCGGGGGGCTAACCCCCCCACCTCCCTCCCGGATGGGGCGGCTGGCCAGGCGGGGGGCTGACCCCCCCACCTCCCTCCCGGACGGAGCAGCTGACCGGGCAGAGGGGCTCCTCACTTCCCAGTAGGGGCGGCCGGGCAGAGGTGCCTCTCACCTCCCGGACGGGGCGGCTGGCCAGGCGGGGTCTAACCCCCCCACCTCCCTCCTGGACGGGGCGGCTGGCCGGGCGGGGGACTGACCCCTCCACCTCCCTCCCGGACAGAGCGGCTGGCCGGGCAGAGGGGCTCCTCACTTCCCTGTAGGGGCGGCCGGGCAGAGGCACCCCTCACCTCCCGGACAGGGCGGCTGGCCTGGTGGGGGGCTGATCCCCCCACCTCCCTCCCGGACGGGGCGGCTGGCCGAGCGGGGGGCTGACCCCCCCACCTCCCTCCCGGACGGGGCGGCTGGCCGGGCGGGGGGCTGACCCCCCCACCTCCCTCCCGGACGAGGTGGCTGCCGGGCGGAGACGCTCCTCACTTCCCAGATGGGGCAGCTGCTGGGCAGAGGGGCTCCTCACTTCTCAGACAGGGCGGTTGCCAGGCAGAGGGTCTCCCCACCTCTCAGACGGGGCGGCTGGGCAGAGACGCTCCTCACATCCCGGACGGGGCGGCAGGGCAGAGGTGCTCCCCACATCTCAGACGATGGGCGGCCGGGCAGAGACGCTCCTCACTTCCAGGATGTGATGGCGGCCAGGAAGAGGCGCTCCTCACTTCCCAGGTGGGATGGCGGCCGGGCAGAGAGGCTCCTCACCTTCCAGACTGGGCAGCCAGGCAGAGGGGCTCCTCACATCCCAGACGATGGGTGGCCAGGCAGAGACGCTCCTCACTTCCCAGACGGGGTGGCGGCCGGGCAGAGGCTGCAATCTCGGCACTTTGGGAGGCCAAGGCAGGCGGCTGGGAGGTGGCTGTAGCGAGCCGAGATCACGCCACTGCACTCCAGCCTGGGCGCCATTGAGCACTGAGTTAACGAGACTCCGTCTGCACTCCCGGCACCTCGGGAGGCCGAGGCTGGCAGATCACTCGCGGTTAGGAGCTGGAGACCAGCCCGGCCGACACAGCGAAACCCCGTCTCCACCAAAAAAATACGAAAACCAGTCAGGCGTGGCGGCGCGCGCCTGCAATCGCAGGCACTCGGCAGGCTGAGGCAGGAGAATCAGGCAGGGAGGTTGCAGTGAGCTGAGATGGCAGCAGTACCGTCCAGCTTCGGCTCGGCATCAGAGGGAGACAGTGGAAAGAGAGGGAGAGGGAGACCGTGGGGAGAGGGAGAGGGAGAGGGAGAGGGAGAGCAATCATTTTTAATTTCATTCCACTTTGTACCAGTTGATTTCCCATAATCAGTTCGCTGTTCTTACATTTTAAGGCCTAGCTTGTTGGCACTCATTTATCACCTTCTAACTTTCTAAGTAACTTTGTCTGGAATAGGCCGCCAGACCTCTCATTAACTAGTTGCCCACTACTGGTGTTTCCCATCACCATTAAAGTACAATTTGTTGTTTGTTTTTTAATTTAATTTGAAATATAATTTCCCTATAGACCTGGTCTACCTGACTTTGAATTAAATCATTCCAAGGTTGATTTTTCCCCAAAATATGTGGTTGGATAATTTTTAAATCTCTTCATTAAATTTGGCTTAAACTGTTCTTTGTCCTGTTTTCTATTACTTCTTGGTTGCCCAGCACAGCAGTGAGCCCCGATGGATTCTTTAGAACGGCTGTTTGACAACGATTTAAGGAGGGAGTGAGGAGATCCTTTTCTTTTTTTTTCTTCTTGCTCTCTCTTGCCTACAGCTGCTCTCAATATGGCTCACCATGACTGAAAGGAAATGAATAAAGATGAGTTATCGGAACTGAAAATCAGCCACAGAGCAGAAGCAATTCGTACTCCCCAACCCATCCCCAAATCCAGTGGGGAAAAGGAAGTCATTGCCATCGTTTATTTATTCATATATTTTTAATGGTGGGAGGATTATTTTTTAAATCTTGTACCTATAAGTGGTGGCCATTTGGAGCATTTATGAAAAGCCATATGGTTTCAAATGAGATTCCCATCACATTCTCTGCATTTGAAACCATTTTATGCTGAGCCTCTTGGCAGGGTCCACACTTGGAGCATGAGCAGCCCCATAAAACACTGTAGACAAAACTGAAGAACATGCAAATAGCACTTAAGGAAATGTTGGGGGTTTGAAATGCCATTTTTGGATGGGCCTTCACTTGGGTGATACAACTATATTTTATTTTAAGCAGCTATCATTTCCATATTTTGTGCATTACATGTCTCTAGGAATTAATTCCATCCTTGTGACTTAGGTATCTTAAGTGCTCAAAGAGATTTCAAATAGGGAAACATGGAAAAAGAGTTGGGAATTTGGGTCTGAATTAGGATGCAAAATAAAGTTCATCAGAGAGGTTGCTGAATCATACGTTTCATATTTTCTCTTTCTCTATGAGAAGAAAGAATGTGTGTATGAAAAGCAATTTCTTGCTAAAATTACGTCATGTCTCCTTAGATTTTGGAACATGAGCACCTAAACTCTGGCCGCAATCAGCTTATCCATGAGGAGCAAGAGGCTCACTGTGGCTTGATCCTCAAAGGCCCCATAGTGCTTCTAGTCATACTTCAGATTCATGTAGACCTGGGTTCAAATCCCAGCAACATCACTTCTTGCTAACTGTGTCCATGGACAAGTGACTGAATCTCTCCAAGGCTCATTTTCTTCATTTACAAGTATGAATGATACTGCTAATCTTACAAAGGTGATGCTGTGAGTTAAATGAGAGAGGACAGATGTCAAATGCCTCCTATTACCTGAGAGGCATTGGGTCATTGTAGCATGGCCATTAGGAGTTCCAGTTCCAGAGTTAACTGTCCTGGTTTGAAAGCTTCTCTGACAGGTATTAACTTTGTGGCCTTGGGAAAGAAGCTCCCATTTCCCATATAGAGAGTGACGGCAATCATACTCATATCCCACAGATGTATGATGAGAAGTGACTGTAATGATACATGTAAAGCTCTTAGACTAGCTCCTGCATGGCACATGGAAAGTTCTCCACACTCTCATTTGCTGACCTTGCAGGATGGTTGGGCAAATGGGCATTAGTATCTGTAATTCCTAGCATATAATGAATAAGCAGTATGTGGTAGCTGCTGCCCCTGTCATCCAGTGCAGAGTCCCACTTTACAATGAGTATTCTTGGTCAGATACCCTGGTCTATCATGGCCACAGGAGCTTCTGGTCTGGCACGTGCCATCTGTGATGCCACTGTATTTCTCAAAGCCATGATGAGTTTCATAACTCCCAAGAAACTTTTTTCTCAATATCCATTTGCCAAACATTATATATATAATATATTATATTATATACATTAATTATATACATTAAATATATATAAATATTTATATATAAACAGTATATATACATTATATACATTATACATAAATATACATTAAATACATTATACATTAAATATACATAAAATATATATAATGTATGTTTGGCAAATATATATTTTATATATATAAGCTCCCATTCTGCAGCCTAGGCTGGAGTGCAGTGGTGCAATCTTGACTCACTGCAGTCTCGACCTCCCGTGCTCAAGCATTCTGCCCACCTCAGCCTGCCGAGTAGCTAGGACTACAGGCACATGCTATCATGCCCAGCTAATTTTTCTTTTTATTTTTTATACGCACAGGGTTTTGCCGTGTTTCTCAAGCTAGTCTCAAACTCCGCAGCTCAAGCGATCTGCCTGCCTTGACCTCCCAAAGTGCTGAGATTACAGGCCAAACATAGAAATTTTTGACATCCATTAGGTTGTTGCACTTCCAGACTCATTACAATGGAGATGTAGAATTTGTCACAATTTGCATTTTAATGGAATATGAAATATTCTCTAGTTTTGGAGAAGTTTTTCTGTGAAGTAATGTGTGCTTTCCAAGATAAGTTATATTATAATGAAAATTGCCATAGAAAGGAAGACTGTGAGAGGTTGTTCTAAGGCAGGAATGTGAGTAAGTGGTCCCTCTACCCTGTCAGAGGTAAGGAATTGATGGTCAAAGGGTTGACATCTTTGTCCAGCTTAGATACAGTCAGGTCACAGGTGGCATTTAATGCCCTGGCTGTCTAGAGGCAACCCCCCAAAAAGTTAGGTTCTTGAACTTTAGGGCTTGAAAAGAAAGTGGGAATTATGTTGTATTTCAATAATGTGCTTTTACCAGAAGGAAAAACAACTTTTAATATCTGTGAACACTTTATTTAATAGCCAACAAATGTGATATGTTGCTGATAGAAAAAATGTCTATTTCAATGTTGTGCTTCATGGTAATAGAACAAAGTAGAGTTGATATTGTAGTAACCAGGCTCCAAAAGTGTCATTCTAATGAAAAACAGCACTGTTTGGGCAAATATTTTCTGGCATCTTTATATTTCTTTTAACTGGAAACAGAGAACATGCTGGCTTGGTATCATGACTATGGGATACTGTGTTTTCTAACAAAAAACAAATTGTGGAAACAATTTTGCCAAGAAAAATGAAGGTGGTTAAAAGGTATGGAACCCAGTACTTCTGGCTGCTCACATCTAACAACTTCATGGCCATAGATTGGCCTGTTAACTAAGAGACTCAGCATGGTCATGCTGTTGCCTGCTCTTATTTTCTAAGATAACACTTAATCATCCTCTGTCTGCCTACTGCCTCAGTGGTGAAAATAAGCATTCTGTAGATATGAATAACTTAGCATCATGAGAATTATAAACACTTGGACATTTGGAAATGATATCTGAAATCTAAAATAGATCTAATTATCAATTACCCATAGCCAATTATTCAAGGTCCATATTATCTACAGTGTTGGCCCAAGCTTGCTGTCTGGACCGATGGGAGCAGAGGATGTGCCCAGCAGCAAGACGAAGTGGAGCTGGCCAATGGGCTCCAGACCACAGTAATCTCAATGAGCCGGGGAAGGAAACAACAATGGACAGAAAGCAGCTGTCTGAGTTGTGCATGACAACCGAGAGTCCGCCAGAAGTTAGGCGACGGGACCAAAACTGAGGTTACCAGCCCAGGACAGGAGGTTCCCAATGCAACTTGGTGGTGGGTTCTGGTGTATGGCCATGATGGTGTTTATAGGACACCTGTACCCTCAGTCATGGATGGTGAGGGAGCTGTAGTGGCACGGCAATAGAGCTGCTGAGCTCTGGTGAGCTCGGTTTTCCTCTTGTTTTCAGCTTCTTAACAATATACTACCTTTTCAATGCATGAGTGTGATGGGAAGTCATTTTTACTGGTTAACAGCTAGGATTTGAATTTGTCTCAAGAAGCATACTACTTTTGTCTGAAGAAATACTGATTAGAGATTATACTTAGGAATGTGATCCACTCAGATTGGGAAAATGAGATGATACAAAGATTTCCTTTAGAAAATCCGAATTACTTTGTTCAGGAGGGAGAAAATGAAGATGAAAGAAAATGAAAAATAATAGGGAGAAATGAATCATCTGAGTGTCAAAAGACCCTGTGCCCTCGGCTCTGCCTTCCCCATCATCAGCAAATTGCACTGGAAGCATCTAATGTGAGCTACAATTTATTGTGCATGGCCCATTCCAGCCCAGGCCCCTGAGAGCATAAGTACCACCTCCACCCTGGAATTTATAGATACCTTGGGGACTGTGGACTTCCATGGGCTGTGGAATTGGCAGGGTCCCTACCAGTTTTACCCCGACTTAAAGAGCAGGAAAGTCCCCAATCACCATCTGGATAATATATGTATAAAGATTATGTTATGATAGGGAGGGGATATAAATTCATATACATAGCCTGCAGTCTATAAATACTTGTACTGAAATGTTCTGTTCAACAGATGATTGAAACCTATAGCCAAAATTTGGTGTGTAGTTATCTATTGATTTTACTTGTCCAGGTTTACAGGTAATCAAATATTTATACTATATATATTTTTAAAGATTTTCTTTCTCTGTTTCAAACTCCTTTTACTATATTCCATGCTTGCTATTTCCTTTTTATTTACTTTATTATAATATATTTAACAAGCCTAGTTATGTACATGGATGTTATGGGTTTTTCAGAATATAAGGGGTCACTACAAAATAATACAATTACTCTTACAGGCCCATACATTTAAAAATCCTCATTTCTTCATTCTATAATTGCATTGTAAGCATTATATATTTATACAATTGTTTATCATGAGGCTGGAGGCAGCTCACAAATTTATATACAATACAAAATATAAAATAAATTATTGACTCTCTCCAGAGTCACTGATCTCTGGGAGCTCAGAGTTTAGTTGGGAAGAGAAATGTGGAGACCCACATACACCTTGGAAAGGCGTATCAGCAGAGAAGCAATGTGAAAGAGATATGGGCAATTGGTGTCAAAATTCTGAACAGAGGGACACTGCCTCTGACTTGGAAGACTAATGGTGGAAGTGCATTTGATCTGGGTCTGGATAGGTCGATAGGATTATGGATATTGTGGTATAGAGGTAGGGAGTAGACAGAGAGGATTCAGGAAGGAGCCTCCCTAGGCGCAGAATCAGTGGTGGGACAGCCAGGACATGCTATGATGGCAACACGGGCCAGAGAGTGGGTTTCTTAGAGTGGGATGTAAAGCCAAAAAACTGAATTTACTTCTTTTGGAAAGCAAGACATTTTCTGTATAATTCACAGTATATCCTGAGAAAAATCTGAGTGGTGAGATTACTAAAATGCAAGGTTTATTGTTTAGAGCGGTATGTTTTTCTACACTACCAGAGCAGAGTGAGAAATAATGTAATATTATGATTACAAATAACAGCACAAGTTGTTTTCATGATAGGCTAATTTTAAAAATGGCTGCGGAGTGAAGGTTAAAAAAATCATGCTTTTACAGTGAAGTCATCAATCTCTTCATTATTTTAGTTACATTCCCTTTTTAACAAATCCTTTCCTTTACTGTTTCAAAACATTTGAGGCAGACAACTTCTAATAATAAATGAATTCAGATACACCTAAAATGACTTAAAATCTAAGAAATGATTGCAAAATAAATAGTTAAACTGAATATTAAAACAACAAAGCTATAAGATACTGCTAAATCCTTCTTGACATTCGGCACATAGCTAGAACATAATAAATAAAATATTAGTCTTAGATTTCCCCTCATTTGTGAATCAATAATTTCTAATAAAATTCATAAAATGGCATGTCAACATGAAATTTAAGTACATTTTTAATATAACACTGAAGTAATAAAACCTACACGGAAGTCGAGAAAGTAGATTAGCTATTCTGCCCTCTCCAAGCTTGACACTTAGGCAAGAGTAACTTTTCTCTTGATATCTTAAATGTTTGTTATTTTTTAAAAACTAAGAAAGAGAGGCACATAAAAGTGTACAGTCACTGCCTTCTCTCACAGGCCAGTGGGATTTGCATGGACAGACTTTTGGAAAACCCTCAGTGGGGGACTTTGTAACACATGGAAACATTACATAGATTACATAAGGATTCTGACAATTTTCCCTTTTATGTGTTAAATATTTATTTTTCAGATATTCTTAGTAATCATTTAAGCCTTGTATGGAAAGGAAGTAATTTTTGTGTTTCTCTGCTATGTTTAAATTTCTTTCACTCTCCCAGAAGGCTTCATGGCACAGGTGGAAAGAATGTTTTTGGGAATGGGGAAGGTGGGAGCTAGGAGACCCACTGGGAAGCTCACGCCTGGAGAGCGGTCAGTTCTGTGAAGGTGCCAGTGGAGGAACAAATGGGAGGAAGTCATGTTGAACTGGGCAGGAAACCGGGAAGGTTAGGGGAGGGAGAGGAGCCAGGCCCCAGGGCCAGCTGTTGGCCTATAGAGCATCTGTAGTGACAAAGAGCAAAGGCCGCAAGGTCAGACTACCAGAGTCAAGTCCCAGGCTTAGTACTTACTGACTCTGTAACTTAGGGAAGTCACTTATCCTTTCTACACTTCTGGTTCCTCATTTACCATATGAAGAAAATAATAGTCATATCTACCTCATAGTATCGTTGTGAGGATTACATTAAATAGATTGAATTAATACATATAAAGTACGTAGAGTGGAGACAGACACAAGGCACATGGTAAGCGATCCATAAACTTTAACCATAATTATTAGAGTTATAGGTGCTCTTAGGGAAGGGGCAGGTAGTTGGAGAGGGCAGCCTCAGCTTGGATGTGTGGTGTCGCCAGTGCCATCCCAACTCCTTTCTCTGGGAAATGTCGGGGCCCCTAAATGCACAGTAATACCAGTTGTGCAGGCAGCACACTTATATAGTTGTTCCTCAGTTACCATCCCTGTCTTCAAAACACCAAATCTATCTGTATGTTCCTAAAACTAGCACTTGTGTATAATTGTTCACACCACTCCCAATAGTGATGATGGGAGTTTCTCCCTGAACCACAAGGTATTAGATTGTATTAAATGTGTTGTACAAGCTTGTAGTAGGTGAAAGCAGCAAAGAAGATCTTCTTGCTGGATCATAGTTATATTATCCCCTCCAGCCCCAGAAACTGCTCTTCATGTCTATTCTGTGCTATTCATGTCTATTCTTCATGTCTTGCTGGTCCAGGCAGTTGGGAATAAATGGATGCAAGGAAGTGACTAGGTCCTTTAGAATCCAGCGCAAGATTTGACAAAGCTGCTGACGGTGTTGCAATGTAAGCGTTCCTAACAACAGGTCAGAGATTTTAAATTGAGGAGTTTGGACTGAAGGGGAAAATATCACTGCAGTTACTCTGAATTCCTTTTTTAATATTTTTAATTGACAAATTACAATTGTATAGACGTATGGGGTATAAGGTGATGATTTGATACATGCATACAATGTGGAATGATTAAATCAAGCTAATTGACATATCCATCACCTCACTTACTTACCATTTTTTGCATTGGAAATTTGAAGTTTACTCTTACTTTGAAATACACAATACAGTATTATTGACTGTAGTCACCCTACTTGTGCAGTAGACCTCAAAACTTATTTCTCTTGTCCAATTGAAACTTTATACCCTTTGACCAACAACTTCCTTTCCTCCCTCACCCTACCCCACTCCCAGCTGCTGGTAATATTCAGAATTATTAAGGAATAAGATGATCCATATGAAAAAAATTCTGGAAAAATTGAGTTTGTAACATTAGGTGCACAAGTTAATTGTTATTATAACCATTTAGGCTAAGAAGATAGGTAGGCAATTGATTAAGGCTTTAGGGTCCAAGGCATGGGCTCAAGTTTTGCAATAACACCTACTAGTTGTGTGGTCATATTGGATTCATATTGCCTAAGACATAGTGGCCTCATTTTGAAATTATGAGTTGGATTTAAAACATCCACCTCGTAGGGAAACTATAAGGATAGATGCTTGACAGGGCACGTAGCATACAATATTACTTACATAGCAGAACGTTGGCAACACACTAAATGTCCAATAATAAGTGAATGGTTGAATAAATTACGGTATAGCTATATGATGTTCATTAGTTAACAAACCATTCTACCACTGATGAACAAGTGATTACAATCAGCTGAGATCCAAAACTATGAGGAAGTCTTAATTTTGTCGAGTGGAAATAATAATTATAATAATTAATATTTATATAGTGCCTATATGCCAGGCCCTATTAAAGTCCTGTACATGTTACTCATTAAATCCTTACAACAACCCGAAGAGAGAGCTACTGTTGTCAGCCCCATTTACCACATGAGGCTACCATGGCAAAGGAAAGATTAAGAAACATGTCCAGCTAGTAAGTGATCAGGCCAGAGTCAGGGTAAAGGAATTGGGGGATTTGTGTGTAGTTAGGAAGTAAGGAGGATGAAAGATGGCTCCTCCAGGTCTCATCAAGCTTTGTGATTTCCTAGACAAATGCAGGAAGATTTGGCTATGTTGCAGATGAATAAAACACACCATTATTACATTGTTGGCATTATAGCAGCTGGCCCGAAATACAAATGGAAACTGTCATACTCAGAGTGGAAAGCCCTTCCAGTGTCCAGATTGGCAGCAGATGATTCTGCACTCCCAATATCCAGTTGCAGACTGTTTTCTGCCTGCCTGCTCTACACTGCCTGCCTTTATTGAACACAAACTGTGACGTACTGAAGAAATCCAAGATAAATTTGTAAAACATCATGTCAGTCCCTTTCTAGTCCCAGTATCCCCTGGTGATCCAAGGTTGGGGTCTAAAAAATAGAACAGAAAAGAGAAGAGGAAACAGACACTAACTTGCCACAGATACACATAGAGTGAAGGAGATATTTTTGTTTAAAAGACAGACAGCTGAGAAACAGTTATTTGATCCCTGCTGCTTGAGGGACAGTAGGGAAAGAAAGGTATTTTTGTGATCGCTCTTCAGCGTTCCCTATGCGGCCTGGTTCATACAGTCACAACAAAAAACCCACGCTCTAATAATACATTGCAACCAACCACAGATATGTTGCAAGCATTATGCACAGTAGTAACTAACATTCAGTTTCCTTTTGATTACTTCCAGGCCTGTGACATTTAGATTGTTGCACATTTCTTCCAACCTCAGAGCATTCAGAGTCAACAGCGTACATCTAATAATCATGTGCTGACATAGAAACTGTAAGGAGTTTGTGCCATTTATCTGTCTTTCATCACACTAAGGGTAACAGAGCAAATGAGCACCGTGTTAGGAGTCCAAATACATGAGTTTTGGACTAAACCTTGTCACTAACTAGCTGTGGCCTTGAGCATGCCATTTAATCTCCGTGGGGCCTCTGGTTCCCTTTTGTGAAATGAGGAGAGAGTTTTGGGTCTCCAGGACTCCTTTCAACTCCAGTGTTCTGTACTAAGTCATCAGTGAGTTCTGGCTAGTAATAGCTTCAAAAGGTAATAGTGCTCATCACATTCCACCGAGTAAAATCATAGAGCAGAAAGACCAAGAAAGTGGACATCCCAGCTGCTTTTAACGTTTACTCATCAACAGGGCTTGGCTCAAATAGTTCTGAAAGTAATCCATGCATAACATTTCTGAAAGGGGAAGTAAGAATGTCATCTTGCATTTGAACATTTTAAATGTCAAATCCTCTGCATTGTTAGTATTTATAAAGTTATCTCTATGGCATTATTACTATCAAAGTAATCAATCATAGATTTATTGAGAAATACAAACATCAATGTTTTTTATCTCACGTAAGTATTTTCTGTACTAAATTTTATTCTGTTGCAGCATACTTGACAATTAGTGATTTGTAGGCTTGGTTAGCACATGCATACTTTTTAAGCAAACTAATGTAATGTGAGAGAACAGTTTTCAGTATTTCCCTCTATTGGTATTTGTGGGTGCCCTTCAAACTACTACACCGAGCTACACAAACCAACTATCACAAATGGACTGTTTGCCAAATGCCTGCTTCCCTAATAAGGAGGCAACGTGTTACTGACACACTTATGTGTAGAAGGTCTTATGTAGAGAGACTTATGAAATGCATATCTGGATTCCTATATTTTTTCACTGAAGTCTAACAAATTCATGTAGTCAAATCTTAGGAAAGGAAGTGTGTTTGGTAGTTTGAGCCTGCTGTCTATACAGGCTCAGTGTGTCTTCTGTGAAAGACCAAATATCATCCCAGTGGACCTGACCTAGTTGAACATAAATACACCATTGAGGAGCTACTGGCTTCAGAATTAATAAAATGTATAAATAAATAGGATGGCCTTGTGAAGAGGCTAAACTTGAAGTGCCTATTAATTAATTTTTTAAAAAGCAAAACAGCAGCTTATAGCTACTCTACTGATACATTAATCTATGAAATGAAATTGTATCATAGAAAGCATTCAGATTATTTATATTATTCATATTTTATAAGATTTTTAAATGTGTTTAACCTAGAAGGGATCATAATGCAGAGCCTTATGCTGTTCATAAGATACTGACAGAGTGTAGAGGCATCCGAGTAATTTGGCATTTTCGCTTTTTATTCATAAGGCCCCTGAGTATGTGTGAATGTGTTTGTAAATATATCTCAATTTCAGTTTTTGTCATTCAGAGAATATACATCAGTTCTTCTGACTAGTCCCAACAACACAACCCAATGTGTGTCTGAATTGATCACTATTTTAAAATCTAGAGAGCTGGGCAGTCTCTGTGCTCTTGGGCCTGCAGGTGAAGCTCATTAAAGAATCAATCACCAGTGAGGGCAACCGCCCAGGCCCTCACTTCATTTGATAATATTATCCAGAAAAGAGGAATATTTTTCAGTTCTTTCTCACCTAGGCAGAATTTTGAGAAGTAACCGAAAGATGAGACTGAGAGTTATAATTGGGTCTTTAGTATAGACAAATTGTACTATGTCTTTTTAGTTTTTATTTTAAATCCCCCTAAAAGGTCACTGGATACAAAGACAATCTCTGAGTTTATTGAAGGGAAAGCCACAAAGCTGTTATATGCAGCTCTATCTATGCCTATTTGTATTTCACAGTCTTTTGTCACCCAACAACACACAGACAAAATGGAATTCAATCTCAGAATTTCTTTACTGTCTTTTAAAGATTTTCTTCATGGACTTGTTTCCAACCAACGTTGAAAAATAGTTCTAATTTTTTAAAAAAGAAGAAACAAAGGGCTCTCCACATTTGCCTTATTATATGACGTCTTTTCTGCACTCACAGTGGCAAATGTTAGAAGTACATTTCAAGTTGCAATTCACCTGGATAAATGTCAACATGAGGCCATAAGGTAGCTTTTCAGCTTCCTCTCCTGGAAAGTGCTTTGGACATGGCAGCCATTGCTACATTCACACTGAAACAGCTAACTGCCCAGCTGATTGTTCTTATATAATGTAGATAGGGTCATGGCTCCAACGTGAACCAGTCTCAGTGCGCATGTTGGAGTTATTTTCTGGGTGACTAATTAGCTCTCAACCTGGTATCTTCATTTTGGATCCCAAATGATCCAAGTGGACACCATGATGTTGCCCCCAAATAATAGATGGCTTCAGGCCCTCTGATGCAAAGAGAGGCCGTACAGCCAACTGCCTACATGTGAATGCTAGGTTTGCCATTTTGTTGCTGTGCAAATCACTTAACCTCTTAGGAAATAATATTTTCATCTTAAAAAAATGGGAAAAGAATAGTGTCTACCACATAGGGTAAAAAATGAAATTGTTGTGTAGAAGGTAGTTGGCTGTTCACATTTTACAAGATTAGAAAATGTATTTAACCCAAAGTGAGATTATAATGCAGAGTCTTATATTTTGGAAGAGGGTGCTATAACCTAAAAACTGATAATTGGGGCTGGGCATGTTGGCTCATGCCTGTAATCCCAGCACTTTGGGAGGCCGAGGTGGCTGGATCACGAGGTCAGGAGATCGAGACCACCCTGGGCAACATGGTAAAACCCCGTCTCTACTAAAAATACAAAAATTAGCTGGGTGTGGTGGCGCATGTCTGTAATCCCAGCTACTCGGGACGCTGAGGCAGGAGAATTGCTTGAAACCGGGAGGCGGAGGTCGCAGTGAGCCGAGACCATGCCACTGCATTCCAGCCTGGCGACAGAGTGAGACTCTGTCTCAAAAAAAAAAAAAAAAGATAATTGGGCCACTTTACATATGGTTATGTGAATTAAATAAATTAACTTTTGTAATGTAGTTAGAACAGTGCCTGGCACATAGGAAACATTTTGTTAGTATTAGTTATCATTAACATAAATTCAGGTATATATTTATTACAGTCAAGAAACCTCTTACAGACTTATAATTGAGAAATTAAAATATAACACAAATTTTTAAAGCTGTTTAAAGTTTCACCTTACTTGCCAGGCATGATGCTATTCACCTTTTATCCATTATCTTTTTAAAGATTATATGATGCATTGGGGAACATGAATTTTTCTCTCTTAAAAAGAAATTAAACAATAGGTAATAAAGGAGCAGATGTTTTCTATTTTACATGTAGACCAAATATCCACTAACACAAGTTACATTTTATTTCTTAAGTATCACACTTTATACCATCATGCTTCATACCTCTCAACATTTTAAAAGTCTTTTCTCATTTAGGAATTCATTTTTTATTAATGGGTTTTGAGATGTAGATAAGACAAGGGAGATTATTATTTTCAATTCACAAATGAGGACATTAAAGTTTTGTGAAACTGAAGGGAAGTGACCATCCAGAGTCATAAAACAAGTTCATGGTCCAGGATCACAGCCATGATCTGGCCCCCTCCCCCTCCACTGTGCTGGGCCGTGGACTCATCTGCTTCATACACATCTGCTGAACAGTTATTTCCAAGCACTGAATAGAAACCATCAGCCTCGCATGTTTTCCATAGCTATTGATTGTGCCCCTACTCTTCGTTCATCTTGTGGGTAATAAATCCATCCATTTAAAGACAAGAAGAATTCAGTGTTCAGCTATGGTCTGCTACACACATGTCCACTTTCCTTACATTTTCTTTGAACAGAACACAGTAAAATCTATTGTACAGCTCACCGGCGTGATACTGCTTTGATAGACACCGAGTGACCTAATATACACACTCCAGTGTACTCTAATCTGTGGTCTCCCAGCTCCCACTCGGCAGGAATTCTGAGATGTTGATGGAACCCCATGATTTAACAGAGCAGCCGGGCTGCCCTTTCACCCCTCACACTGGTTCTGACAGCTGCCTGCCATGTGTAGAGAAAACCTCACAGGCTGAAACCCTGTCACAGAGTAAAGGTCCTTGAATAAACATACAAGCATGATCATGCTACTATTCTAAAATTAAATTGTTTTTTTAAACTGAATTTGCAGTAGGGACATTTTACAGCTGAAGATCTAAAGCACCCCAAAGCGGGCCAAGTACCCTCTCCCTTTAAAAATAAAACAAAATAATACACACAGTAAGCCTGGTCTTGTTCACACTTATTTGAGTTACCAGTTTTTCCTCAAGTGGATTAAGCCAATTTACCAATGACCAGATTTTTCTACTCTGAAACAGTAACAAGCCTGCCAGAAATGATGTGCAGCATTTTCCTGGCTTAGTTCAGAAACTCGATTTGTGTTTAAGCTGTCAATTTAATCCACACTGCCTTTTTACTTTTATCAGGATATTCTTCAGGTAGAAAAGAATGGAGGGAGGCTTTAGGCATGACTACCGTCCTAAATATAAAGTTGGTTAAAAAAAACAAAAATCCCTACTCGGCTCAAATAGCACTGTGCTTTATAATTCATTCTTTTCACATACAGTACCGTGCGTTATCATGGCTAATGTTTTCCTGCTGAGCTGCCATCATCTTTTGTCAAGCTGTCAGGGTTTTAAATTGAGGTACCTTCCACATTTGGATAGAGGTCATTATCCTGTTGCCTGGTTGCATTGCCTCTGCTGAGCAGGTTAACTGCTTGAGGTCTTTTATCTAGATAAATGTTTCACCAGCACTTTTGCTCTGTGATGACACGAGCTGTTCCTTAGAGGTCAAATAGTGATGCTATGATAAGTTGTTCCCTGTATGTTCACAGATATGGAAAGGACTGGAGTCCAAACTTCATTAATAGTCCTAAAAATAATAATAAATGCTCATTTTAGCATATTTCTCCACAAGATACTGGATTTTGGGGCTCTTTTAACATTCCCTACATGCTGATTTTATATACTGGGAAAAATAATGCCTTTTAACTATTTTATTGTTTCAGTATCATGAATGACTCCACCAAGTGTGTCCGAATCTACTGCTTAGTTCTGATGATGGCAGAAATAAATCAATGTGGGTGTGTGTAATAGATAATAAATAATGTATATTGTTATTTGCATGGGTTACCAATATTAAAATAATATTTAGAGTGAAGACCATGATATTTGACACCTTGGTACTCCTGTCCACATAGAAAAATTATTTTTAAAGTGGAGAGATAGAAATAAATCATTTCCCCTCAGTGAAAATTGATTTGTTAATTAAAAATAATTTTGATTAGCTTGTATTCAATTATTTTCAATGAAGAATACCAAATAAAAAGGAAAATAATTTTAAATGATTTTGACATAACCAATTAACTTTTACGAAAAGCTCGTTTGTAAATTCTGTTTTCAATCGTTTTCTTTTTCTTTTCTTTTTTTTTTTTTTTGAGACACAGTCTCACTCTATCACCCAGGCTGGAGTTCAGTGGCGTGATCTCAGCTCACTGCAACCTCCACCTCCCGGGTTCAAGTGATTCTCCTGCCTCAGCCTCCTAAGTAGCTGGGACTACAGGTGTGCACCACCATCCCCAGCTAATTTTTGTATTTTTTAGTAGAGACAGGGTTTCACCATGTCGGCCAGGCTGGTCTCAAACTCCTGACCTCAGATGATTTGGTGATCCACCCACCTCAGTCTCCCATCAATCCAATTTTTAAAACTGGCTTTTCCAGGCTGGGTGCAGTGGCTCACACCTGTAATCCCAGCACTGTGGGAGGCCGAGGCAGGCAGATCACAAGGTCAGGAGATTGAGACCATCCTGGCTAACACAGTGAAACCCCATCTCTACTAAAAATACAAAAAAATTAGCCGGGCGTGGTGGCGGGCGCCTGTAATCCCGGCTACTCGGGAGGCTGAGGCAGGAGAATGGCATGAACCCGGGAGGTGGAGCTTGCAGTGGTGGAGCCGAGATCGCGCCACTGCACTCCAGCCTGGGTGACAGGGCAACACTCCATCTAAAAAAAAATTAAAAAATAAAAATAAACTGACTTTTCCATTTGAAGCAGACTTCATCTCCATATTTGCTATGACTAGTGTTGTTATATGAACTAAAAGATGCTTTTATTAGTAAGTAGAATAATTTTTTTTAATATTGGAGAAAATACCACTTGAAACTATGGTCTCTTAAAATGTAAGCACATAAAAACACATGGAAATAACTTTCTTGACACTACATAATTTGAGGCCAAACTGCTCAGATTTAATCTTTGACTAACTCATTTTCTAATGGATGGTTTATTTAGTGTTGTCTTTTGTTTTTTGTTTTTTTGAGATGGAGTCTCACTCTGTCGCCGAGGCTGGAGTGCAGTGGCGTGATCTCAGCTCACTGCAACCTCCACCTCCTGGATTCAAGCGATTCTTCTGCCTCAGCCTGCCAAGTAGCTGGGACCACAGGGATGCACCACCACACCCAGCTAATTTTTGTATTTTTAGCAGAGACCTGGTTTCACCATGTTGGGTAGGCTGGTCTCGAACTCCTGACCTCAAATGATCCACCCACCTCGACCTCTCAAACTACTGGGATTACAGGCGTGAGCCACTGCACCCGGCCCATATTTAGTGCTGTCTTTTAAAAATGTGTACTGTTATTTTCTACAATTGATTAGATTTTTAAATTGTTGTTTTATGATAGAGGGTCAGTTGTGTGCAGTCCACAAATTTTATCATAAAACAAAATTTAAATCCTGCCTAGAGGTAGCATCTTATTATTGTGCTTGGGTTTATGAGGTTAAATGCAGTGATAAATTTATTCACTTACCCAGTAAGATCTGTTAAGAGGTATAGAGACAAACATGAATGAGACAGAGTCCCACCTTCACTGGAAGATTCTGTATTCTCTTTCATATCCATTACTTAATATTTGCGTAGTTGCCCAAGCTAGAAAGCTCAGTATCTTCCATGACTTGCCCCATCTTTTAACCAGACATTAAGTGAGCCACCAGGACCTGTTCATTTGCCTCCTAAATATTGTCTTAAAATCCATTTTCTCTCCTCCACTCCCCATTGTCTGGTCGCCTTAGCTGAGGCCCTCTTTATCCTTCATCTGCTTCCTAAATGGACTTCCTCCCTCTGGTTATTCCTACTCCTTACCACTGCCCATTTTCCTCACTGCTAGAAGAGATTTATTTCCAAAACTCCAAATCTAAGCAGTCACTTCCTGATTAGAAATGTTCCAGTGGGTCCCATAGGCTAGATGGTGAAGTAAATAATTCAGAGGACTGCATGATCTGTCCCTGATTGCTCTTTCCACCTAATCCCTAAAACCCACTCTGTGTTCCCCACACAGAGTTGCTTGGGGTACAGAAGATGCCTCACTCTCCCGTTCTGCCAGACTGAGCTCCCTACTGTGGAAATGCCCTCCTTCCTTATTCTCTTAGACTTATTTCTCTAAGAAGCCTTTTTTTCACTTCTCCAGGAAGAGGTAATTGTTGTTCCTCTTTGACCTTGTACCTTACTCTTTCACTCACATCAGATTTTATTTTTATTAATTATATGTCTCCCCCATGAAATTATGAATTCCTATTAGGTATGTTTCACATCCTATTCCTGTAGTTTTTGAACGAGGATCAATGTACCCCTCATGCCCAAACTTTCTTAATTTTCCCATGTTGTTCTAAAATTCATCTGCTTGAGAATACCTGCTGCTCCTTCTTTTCTAATGGCCTTTCTTCTCCTTTACCAAAGAAAATGTCATCTGTCCCCATCTTACTGGGTAGAATTGTCTTGAGCTGTGCAAACTTCCATATAACAAACAAAAGGTTACATTCACTTAGTGGTGTCAGAAAAGCCTCCTGTAATCAAAGCCTCCTGTAATCAAACCAGGTTCATTCTAGCAATTAGTACTTATTCTGTTCTTCCAGGGATGCATCAACTAAGTTGGGGAGAAGAGAAGTCATCCTCATTCACCTCATTAAGAGGTGCATTCCCAATTAAAGTCCAGTTTTGGGGTGCAATGGCACACTCCTGTCATCCCAGCTTCTAGGGAGGTTGGAGCAATGGGATCACTTGAGCCCAGGAATTCAAGACCAGCCTGGGCAAAAGAGTAAGACTGCATCTCTTAAAAAAAAAAAAAAAAAAAATGCGGCCAGGCACAGTGACTCACGCCTGTAATCCCAGCATTATGGGAGGCCGAGGCGGGCAGATCACGAGGTCAAGAGATGGAGACTATCCTGGCTAACACGGTGAAACCCCGTCTCTACTAAAAATACAAAAAAATTAGCCGGGCGTGGTGGCGGGTGCCTGTAGTCCCAGCTACTCGGGAGGCTGAGGCAGGAGAATGGCATGAACCCAGGAGGCAGAGGTTGCAGTGAGTGGAGATTGCACCACTGCACTCCAGCCTGGGCGACAGAGCGAGACTCCGTCTCAAAAAAAAAGTTTACTTTTATTTTTAATAATTATTTTCGAATTTGTACTATTTTGTTAATTTGATCATTTATGTACCAATATAATTTTAATAATGATTCAATCCAGAAGAAAATCTTAAATGTTTTTAATCTTATTAGGAATTTTTAAAAAATTAGATTCAAACTTATGTACATATTTATGCTATAGAGTATTATAGAGTAATAAATCAAGACATTCCAGAAAAAGAACATATTACATTAGAATAAAATTCTATAAGGGAAGTGCACTGGAAGTACTAAAGGAGAAAAAGGATCCTTTGTAATGGATTCAGTCTTCAGATTCCCCTTGTCAGCTGAGGTGCAGAAGCACAACCACATGATTAACGCAATCAGAGATCCCCACCTTGAGTAAGCGTGATCATTAATGCTTATCATGAAAGATGCTTTGCTAGGGATACAAAATGCATCACAAATTCACCTCCCTTCTGCCTTCAAGGAGTTTACCCTTCCTAGTTTTGGAGAAAAGTTTAAATAATAATACAATTTGTGCTGGGTCTATTAAATAGTCATTAAGGTAATATTTAATGATCATGCTTAAGTATGCTCTATGCCTATCATTAACTCAAAAAAGCAGGTTGCAAAACAGCTACGTATCGTACAACCCCATCTCTGTAACGCAAGTATACACATACATGCATAGAAAGAAGACTGAAAAATATCAGCAGAATGTTGACATTAGTTCTCTCCTGATTGAGTTGGATTATGGGCGAGTAGAATTGTTTTTTTGCTCATATGTGACTTCTACAATAAAGATCAGGAAAAAGCTGTTGTTGTTATTTTTAATTAAAATAAAACAGCCTATGTATGTCAGATAAGTAATGGAGTAGATGAGGGTCTCTCCGCAAGGTCAGGGAGGAGAACCCATGCCAGGGGTGTTTTGGTCAGAAATGCCTTAAAAGCCAAAGTGGAACTTGCCTGGGATTTAGAGGAGGAGAAAGGAAGAGATGAATATTCAAGGAGGCCAAAGGGGCAGACATAGTGCTTTTACATTTTTTTATTATGGAAAATTTTAAACATATGCAAAAGTAGACAGAATGAACTGCCATGTACAGAGCTTCAACAATTGCCAACTTTCAGTTCTTTTTTCCTCTGATCTACATGCACTCTCCCCTTCCTACCCAAATTACTTCACAACAAATCCAAGACAACATTGTTTCCTCTTAAATATTTCAGAATGTGGTTCTATAAATACCATCCGTTTTAAACCTAATCACAACACCATGGTCACACTCTCCTGGCCAAAACCAATTTCAGCACTTCCTTAATACTATTAAATATTCAGCTAATGTTTATATTTCTCTGATTGTTCTGTCAACAATGTTTTTAAATTTATTTGAGTCTGAATTTCTTCCCTCCCTCCATCTCCCTTTTTCTCTCCCTTTCCCTCTATTCACCTTTCTTTCTTCATAAAATTTTGTGGAAGAAGCCAAATGACTTGTCCTTTAGAGTTTCCCACAGTCAGTTTTGCTGATTGCATTCCTGTGGTGTCCTTTAACATGTTCCTCTCTCTCCCATATTTTCTACAAATTGGTATGTAGATCAAGAATTTTGATCAGATTTAGGTTTAATTTTTTTTAAGGCAAAAATATTTTGTGATGGTGATGTATATTTCTGTAGCTGTTAGTGATCATTTCCTAGATCCACTAATCCACTGAGGATTACAAAATGATTATATTCTGTCTAATTCTATCAGTTCTTTATAGTTTATTAGCTGGAACATTTCTAAACAGAAAATCTTCCCGTTATTATGTTATTTTGTTGCCCTGAGGAATCTTTTATATAGAAAAGACAAGATGAAGGCTTGGTTCTTTCTCTTTTCAAAATAATGAGTAGTTTCCTAATATCCTCCAAAGGTGATGGATGTGTTTTAATTTATTGCAGTTATTTTTTTGACCAATGGGAGACTCGTCAAGTTTTCTTCTGACCCCTTTTGACCAGACCCTAAGAATTTCTAATAGCTTCCTTTCTTTCTGGTATGACAAGATGTTCCAGACTCATCTAATGTTTTTCCTGCTCCAGACATGGAATCAGTCTTTTCTATCATTGTCTACAAATTGTGAGGTCACAATTTGAGTGCTAAGGGTAAACATTGCTACTAGGTTGATCATTGTTCCTATACCTTTTTAATAGATTATGATATGTATGTTTCTTTTTAAGATGAAACACATTACAAATTTATATTCATAGTTATAATTCAAATTCAAGATTATGGAGTTTTCACTTCCCCTTTCTGATCTTAAAATGATATCTCTTTCTACACACTGGAAATTATGGCTAACTGATTACTCATCTGCTTTATCCCACACTGCACACACACTAGCCTCAGAATGGCAATATGATTAATGAAAATGGGTTCAGATTTTTTCTTCCTTTTTTCTCTTTTTGCAGTTCTTTGTTTTTACTAGGGTATTCCAATGAGAAATATACTGTATAATCTAATTATTGTATAGTACCATAGTCAAATTGCTATGTTTTAAAATCACTTGCTGTAATTATTCTCATATACCACCAACTAGATAGATAGGTTTTTTTTTCTTTTTAGGATTGCCTTTTACATTTTTTTGTTTAATAATATTGTAAAATATATAGTTTCAAAGTCAGATTGATAAAATAAGGTTTATTCAAAGAAGTCTACCTCCACCTCTGTCTCTCCTTCTCCTTATGCAATTTTTTTTATTTTATAGCTTAATGGAAAGTAAAACATAAAATTAAAAAAATAGGATATATATATAGAAAAGAGGGACAGGGATAGAAGGTAGACTTTATAATATAAGCAAGTACGTATCTATATTTATGAACTCCCCTCTCTTAGGTAAATGGTGATGTGCTTCTCTTTATACCACTATATGCACCTACCACCTGCCATGCTTCCTTTAAGGACAGCTGGAGAGAACAAAAGGAAAAAATATGAATGGAAAGCACTTTTTCTTAAAGGAAAAGCCTACACAAATATAAGAGATTCATATTAGAAAACCTAATTTTCCAACGTGAGATTATTCGGAGACTCAGTTTTTAATTAACATTTTAACCAGATCCTATTCCTTATAAATGTTGAGGAATAAATTTTTCACCAGAGAGGGAAAGCCTGTGCTCATTACACTAGCTGAAGCAGAGCTTTCCAAGGCGTATCCATTTATATGCAACAAGTAAACATCAGCTCTGAGGGTCGCGTTGCAAACTTCTAATGTTTAGTTCACTTCTAAGGGATTTAATCAACCTTCAGGATATATGATTCAAAACTCCTAAAAAAGGTAATTAAGAAAAATCCTTTCTATGGCAAGGAAAAAGCAGATTGTTTCCATTAATTTTATGAGTAATTTTGTTTTTGTTGGCTGAAAACTAAACCCAGGCTGGGGTGGTGCACAGTGGGAGGAAGGACTTATTAAAACAGCACAGAGTTTGTGTGTGTCACAGACATACTTTACTACACAGTCATATAAGCACATGTGTGCACATAGACCAGCCACTGCAGCTCAGTGTTTTCAAAGCTGGTCTCTTCTCCCCTTACAAGTCAGTTTCTCCTCTCACCTTTTCTACCCTTACTTATTCATGGTCCCATTCTGCACCCAGTCACTCTAGCTCTCCTTTCATCTGCATTTCCTATCGGCTTCCAAGACTGGCAGGTCTTTGCTTTTAACAGTCTCTTGATTTCCCGCCCTTTTCTTTCTTCTCTCATCTCATGCCAATATATTTCTGTAAGAGTTTCTCCAGGCTCAACCAGTCAAACAACAAACACTTACTGAATGCTTGCTATGACTACAGGCTCTCCTTCATTCCCTTCCCTTCTACATTGAATGGTGACACATAACATGTCATTCCCTTCTCTGAGATCTGAACTGACACCTTAGTTCTTTCCACCTCAAGTCTAAGCTCCTCTGTTTTAATTTCAATACCTGTTACAATCTGATTCCATCCTACTAGAATCTACCCCCAAAGTCTCAGTTTCTCTATTCACACCAGATTCTGTCTCCATGCCTTATTTATTCATTGTCTCTATACAAATTTATTGAACACCTGGCCTATGCCAAGCACAGTGGTAAGTGCCTAAAAATAAGAAATGGTTCTTGGCCCAGTGTGTTGGTTCACACCAGTAATCGCAGCACTTTGGGAGGCCAAGGCAGGAGGATCACTTGAGGCCAGGAGTTCAAGACTAGCCTGAGCAACATAGTGAGACCTGTCTCTACTAAAAAATTTTTAAACCAGGCGCTTAAAATTACATTTTTTAATAGACGTAATCCCAGCTACTTGGAAGATTGAGGCAGGAGAATCGCTTGAACCCAGGTGGCAGAGGTTGCAGTGAGCCGAGATTGCACCACTGCACTCCAGCCTGGGTGACAGAGTGAGGCTCCGTCTTAAAAAAAAAAAAAAAAAATTAAATTAGCTGATTGCGCCACCACCGCACTTCCAGCCTGGGTGACAGAGTGAGATCCTTTCCAAAAAAAAAAGAACTCCTTAAGAAGCTTCCACAGTCTTAAGGTAGAAATGTGTAAGAAAACAACATAATGTGGTATGATCAAGGTTTTATTTATAAAGGTTTTACAATGTGCTGGGTAAGTTCGGAGAAAGAGTGCTTGTTGATTCCACCTGAGGAGGACTAAGGAGGCAGGCTGCCTGTTTCCTTTAAAGTCCTGGAAAGTTGTCCAAAGGGGACCAAGGCCAAAATGAAGGGAAAGCTGAGAGTCAAAAGCTAGTATATCTTCTTAATCAAAGACAGGAAGAAAGAGAGTCTGAGTGGGAGCATGTGAGGACAAGAGGGAGCTTCTAGAGAACGATATTAGAATGGGGATGGCTCCTCTTTATTAAATGGTAGGTGTTTGGTGTAAAGTTGCTGAATTGGTGGGATGAAGGCAGTAGTGGGAACTCATACATTGAAGCTGAGGACTACTGTAGCATAAGCACGGAATCAAGGTTGAAAATGGTTATGATGGAGCAGGAAAGTTGGGGTCAGATTGAGAAGGGCTTTGATTGCCAGCCCTGTATGCAGTTGGGGGCAGGGGCCTCAGAAGGAAGATTGGCCAGGCAGTAGGGTTGGGGTCGGTCATGGGTGAGGTGAACTCCAGATTGATTCTCCTAGCCACAAATCCTAGAGAGGAAGGGCATCAACCTAGCGGAATGAGACACCTTTTTCTAATTTGCATAAAGGCATGCATACGTTGCCAGTGGTAGCCCCAGCTGTCATCTGTATTTTAGGAAAAGGATTCTGGCAACAAGTGTTTGTTCATGTATTCAATTACTGTTTATTGAGTATCTCCTATGTCCCAGACATAATTCTAGACCCGGGGGACTCAGTGGTGAATAAGACACACACATTTCAACCCTGAGTTCAGAGAGAGTAAACAATGATATAGAAATAAAAGAACTATTTAGAAAACTGTTGCCCTTCCCTTGGCCTTTCTCTATCCAATTCTACTAATCCTACAAAACCCAGCTCAGTTCTAACCATCATGCCCTGCTTGGTCGATAGCCCCTATGAATCTCCTTTTCCAAAACTTCTATTTTTAAAACTTTGTTTAAAACTATACTTTTTTCCTGATTACAGAAGTAACACATGTTCAGTATATAAATGCAAAAACAATAGAACTACACAATATGAAGAGGACATACCTCATAATCTCACCATATAGAACTACTTTCCATTAGTACATATTCCTATAATGATTTATCTATATACCCACCAGTATATTATTGTCATTGCCATCATTATTACATTCATGAGCATCATTATAAAATGGGCAAGTTACTCCCAAAACTATGGGAGGCTTTTTACCTAGAGAGAGCATAGAATTATTTTATTTTTACAACTTTGTTGAGATGTTACCACATCCTAAAATCTACCCTTTAAATATACTTTAAATAAATATACTTAAATATTTAAATAAATTAAAATATTTTAATTTAAATACTTTAAGTTTAAAGCAATTTGGGGGTTTTTAGTGTATTCACAGAGTTGTGCAAACATCGCCACAATCTAATTCCAAAACATTTTCATCTACTCTAAAGAGAAACTGCATATCCATTGGCTGTCACTTTCTATTCCCACTTCCCCCAAACCCCCACAGCCTCAGGCAACTACTCATCTACATTCTGTTTATGTGGATTTACCAATTCTGGACACTTCATATAAATGGAATCATGCATATGTGGCCTTTTCTGACTGGCTTCTTTTAGTTAGTGTAATGGTTTCAAGGTTCATCCATCTTGTGGCATGTGTCAGCACTGTCTGCCTTCCTGTCTTCCTTCTCCCCTCCCCTCCCCTCCCCTCTCCTCCCCTCCCCTCTCCTCTCCTCCCCTCCCCTCCCCTTCGATTCCCTTCCCTAATAATATTCCATTTTATGGATATACCACATTTTATTTATCTGTTCTCCAGTTGATAGACCTCTGGTCATTTCCAATTTGGGGCTGTTATGAATAATGCTGCTATGAACATTAAAGTGGCTGCATAGTTTTACATCCCCACCAGCAACATACAAGGATCCCAACTTCTCCCCATTATCATTGATCTTAGATAGGCCAATTGGCTCCTAATGGTTCACTTATTGTTTATGTACAAATTACAAAAGCTTGTCTTCCAAGTTTATGGTAAAGTTTGAAAAGCTACTTTTGAGTGAACCCTTCTCTTTGGAGAAAAATATTTATTCAGGTTAATTTTCTTCACCAGCAGGACACAGTACACTCTAGTCTTTCTCTTTCAGTGATCACATGGATCCACAATGTAGGGTTTTTTGTTTGGTTTTGTTTTTTTGTTTCATTTTTTCTTTAAATTCTGAGACAAGGAAAAAGCCTGAACTTGACATCAAGTACTGGGCTGTTGCCGACCCTATAAAATCTGTGACAATTAAAATATTCTCTGCATGTTAGTCAGTTATACCTTTTAAGAGGAGAATATGGACATGAAATGTTATACTTGGTAATGAGCTACAATAAATCTGCAGGAAGAAATACCACCAAAATCAGGTTAAAAGGGACCTATTAGCTCAATTAAAGCACAAGAACAGGATTAAATAAAGCAGTGGTTGAGAACAGTTAAATTATTAAAAACTACATAATTATGTGCATATCATCACATTTCTTTTAAAATATTGCTTTAATTCATTTAAACATGATAATTACTCTTTGTGCTTGTAATAAGGTATTGTTTTATTTTAAAATATGGTTAAGTACTGATGAATACTCATCTCGTAGTTCTTTGTCATGTGCCACAATCCAAACATTGCTCTCTTTTCGTATTGCAGTCAAGACCCATGGGAATCAGTAGACAGCTGCTACAATGTCAGCTTTAAACCAGAATTTTAGTGAGGGCATATATCATGGGGACTATGTGGGAATTTCTTAAGACAGATGGTCAGCAACTTCTTCCAAACATTTCTGAACAGAGTGTTCTTTTCACCATTAATCCCATAATTATCTTCCTTTTTATTATGAAGTATCACTTTTATTTGTTAAGAATTGTAGTAATTTTCAGATCAGGAAGAGTAAAGGAACCAATATTTATGAAGTGATCCCTGAATGCTAAGATTTGCTGAAGTGGCATCGTTGTCTAGGGTAAATACCCAAGGTCTGTAGTCTAGTGCCAAGAAGATTAAGGACACAGACACACACGAGGAGTGAGTTTAGGAGTGGAGGTTTAATAGGCAAAAGAAAGAGAAAGGAGAACAGCTCTCCCCCTTGCCAGAGACAGATGGGCTCCTAAAAGGGAAAAACTGACCATACTGCACCATATTTTATAGGCAGGCTTGAGGAGGCGGTGTCTGATATATGTAGGGTCCACAGATTGGTTCGACCAAGTGTGACATTTACATAGTGCATGGGGAAGACTGGTCACCCCACCATAATCTTATTATGCAAGTGGAGTCTTTGCCTGGCCTGCGCCATACTGTCTTCTCCTTACAGTACGCACGGTTTAGCAAAGAGAAGGGAAGACGGAGCTGCCATTTTGAACATGCCTAGTCCCAGGTAGCCTTTTCCTATTGGCACAACTGCCGGCATTCATCCGTGCAAGCTTCCAGCTTGCTTGTCTATGGCTGCAGCTTGATTTTACAGGCTGTTCTTTATTAGAAAAGAAAATGATTTGGGGGCTGCTTTTCATTAAAAGGAAAACCTTACCAAGGACTTCCGTACCATCGCTATCTGCCGAAGTAATTTCTTCTTCTGCATGGTTACTGTGTGATTCATTTTTTTTTAAAAAAGGACTTTGATTTCTTGTGATTTCCAGTAATTAAATGAAGATTTTTAGGAGTATCATTTAAACATTCCTCAGATATGTTAACTCATACCCTTTATAACTGATAATGAACATTGTAATGAAATGCTGCAAGTGTTTATAACCTCTCAGTGGAATTGAGGAAAGAAGTAATAGAATCTGGTGCTTATCTCCTCCCAAACTAAGCAATTGAAAGCAATATCCAGGCAAAACAGAGCCCTCAATATCAGTGGAATTCCAGAGTTGGACTGAGTTGTCAACTTTTTCCCCTGGATTCTGAGTCTACCAGTTAAGAGCTAGAAACTCAGGGCCAAAGTGTAGTATATGTTATGTGTAGATGGATGGATGGATGGATGGATGGATGGATGGATGGATGGATGGATACATACATACATAACTATTTTTAAAATGTCACTACTGTGTTATGTTTAGAGTAAGAATTTCAGAATCTCTAAATCTTGGCAATTAAATAATTGCCAAGCCCAAATCTTCTGTCTTAGTGCTCATTATAGAATATGGTTATAGAGAAACTAGTCATTGGATTAAGAAAGTAATTCCATTGCCTTATTACCAATGTTATACCTCAAAATAAGGTCTGACTGTAGAGCAACAGTGTATCACTACCTTGTGTAATTGTTGATGAGTTTAGAAATAAGAAACTCAAACATAGTTTCTTTTCTGTAAAGAAGAGGATAAAATAAAATCTTTTTAGATTTGAAGTGTTCCTCTTTAGTAACAATCAAGTGCTCAAAAGCGTGTTGTTATTTTTTTTATTTCTTCAGACATGTGTCTTATGTGTTTGTAATTAACAAGATTAAGCAACATTTGACATTTATGATTATTTTCAGCTTAGCATATTATCTTTTTCCTCTTCATCATTTTACTTCATCATTAATGCTTTGAATAAATATCATTACAAAAAAATCAACAAAATAATTTAATTTGGATGTAGTGTGAAGCATGGAGCTTATTTTACTTCTTATTTCCTTTATGAATAATTTTATCTTAAACATAAGAATATCAAAGCATTAAATAATGCTCATCAACTAAGCCAAATGCCCAATAAGTCTAGCTTTTCATTACAAGTACCAAATATTACTATCTCACAAGTCCACAATTAAGGGGTCAGCAGTTCTTCATCACATTTAGTGTGTGTGTTCATTATACAAATAATAAATGCATTCATATTGTAAAGTATGCAGATAATATATAAGAATATCTAGTAAAAGTTAAAGTTCTCACCCTGCAGAAAATCTTGGTCTCTTCACTATTGATAGTTTATGTGTATCTTTTCAGATCATTTTTGATATGCATGACAATTCCCACTTAAAATTTCAAAGGATGTTATTACTTGAATTTTACTCTGATTCTAATTATATGAAATTCAGTTCACCCGATCTGAAAGTGATATTCATATGAGAATCCCAATTTTTTTTTTCACCAGATATTTGGAAACTTTCCTATTGCTAGAAGAAATAAACACAAAAGTAGAATGCTGTAAAGAGTGTCAGATGTATCCAGTACTACTATTGATTTTTCAACATGAAAGCATGAATTTTCTTGTATGGCTTGTGGTATTTTTCTCACTACCTTATCAAAAATGTTCTACTGTGTTTCAAAAACAAACCTGTCCTTCTGCCTACATAGCATAAGAGTTAACTGCCATCACAATACCATAGAAAGAGTATGGGTTTTGGAGTAATAAAACCTGAGTGTTAGTTTCAACTTCACCCTTTAATAGCTGTGAGTCGTTAGGTAAATTATGTGTATTCTCATCACTTTCCTCATTTCCTCATCACTGAATAAGGAATAGCAAAACTAGCCATCTCCTTAGGATTGTTTTCAAGAACACATACATTGCAGTTTTTGTCCAAGGACTTATGATCCAAAATAGACATGACAGACATTGTATCATTCAGGATTGACTAGGTTTTGTGCTTGCTTGATATAACAAACCTTTATTTCTTACACCATATGTCCAAATGTAGACATAGAGGGGGTTCTGCTCATTGTTCACTCAGAGACACAGGCTGAGGCCTCATCTTCACAAGGTGCTTCCTCAGTCACCTTGGAAAGGGGAGGAAATGAACCAAGATAAATAGTGGCCCTTAAAGCAGCCACATGGATGCACACATTTCATTGGTCAGGACAGGTCAAATGGCTCAGGGAAGCTGGGAAAGACATTCCATTGAGGTAGAGAGCTGAAAATTAGTGAATAAAACTAATGACCACCACAGAAGTGTTAGCAAATGTTAGAAATAATATAAAGTAGGAAAGGATGAAAAGTCATTCTTTGTTATTTTGTTTCTTGTTTTTGTCTGTTTTGTTTTTGAAGTCGGAGTTTCACTCTATCACCCAGGCTGGGGTGCAGTGGCATGATCTCAGCTCACTGCAATCTCTGTGTCTCAGGTTCAAGCGATTGTCATGCCTCAGCTTCCTGAGTAGCTGTTACTACAGGCATGCACCACCATGCCTGGCTAATTTTTGTATTTTTAGTAGAGACAGGGTTTCGCCATGCTGGCCAGGCTGGTCTCAAACTCCTGACCTAAAGTGATCCACCCACCTTGGCCTCCCAAAGTGCTAGGAATACAGGTGTGAGCCACCCCACCCAGCCTATTCTTTTCTTTGATCCCAGAGAGATCAAAAGAGACTTCCAAGGGAAGATAACAAGTCTGGGGACACAAATGGGAGACTTGGGTGGTATCAGGCATGGAGAGGAACATAGCTTGAAAACCAGTAAGAAGAGAAAGTGAGGGAGGGATGGCATCAAAGTGAAATGATTTGGGTCTCATACGTGTCTGACCAGAGATCAACCCCACACTTTCAGATTTGAGGAGGGTTGCAAACTTCAGCCTAAGTTTACTCATCCTCAGTGGCCCCTGTACATCATCAGATGGGGATATCTGTCCCACAAAATGACCTCAAGGCCACACAACCCCACTTTTCTGCTCAGTTCTTGATATGGCTTCTGGTGTCTGGTCTCACTGTAGCATTGTGGTGTTACTTTTGGACTTTCTACAGTTCCTGGTGCTTCTTTATCATGAAAGATCACTTACCAAACCAGAGTTAGCAACACCACAGCTTCATACACCACTGAAACAATCACACAAAGTTTTCTGTCCCCTCAGAACCTCTAAAGAGCACTCTGTTTTCTTGGTGCTTGAAAATAAAGGGAGTGAGCCTCCTTTATTATTTACAAGGAAGACATGTCAAATGAAAAAGTTTAAATTTCATTATGCCAAGTCCAGTTTTTTTCTTAAACTTCTTTAGCTTAATTGTAGAAAGGTTACAAGTCTACAAGATGCTTAGGATTCCATATATATATATTCATATATATTATATATATTCGTATATAATATATATGAAAATAAGTTATGTACATATGTATATATACGTAACTTATTTTCAGAGTAGTTCTTCAAACATACCACAAACTGTGTTCAGATGGGGGGGTGGGATGTGTTTATGTTTGCGTGTATGTGAGTACACTGAGGGAAGGAAGAATAAGGAAAGGGGAAATGTGAAGCTTCAAGAAGGGGAAATGAGGAATGGTCTTCTTGCATTTGATCAGGTGGAGAACTGTGGTCAGAAAATGTATGTATGCTTTGATTTTAAACTCTTAATGCCTTCTTTATTTGATGCTCAAGGGAAGCAATGGTACAGAATTAAGTGGTATAAAATTAAAATTGTGTGGATCAGAGAACTGGAGCAATTCTATTCAAATTACCTTGAACACCCAAGCCAGCAAGCAGATCAGCGGTAGGAGCAAAAACAGGCATGGTTACTATAGCAACCTTATTCTGATTGAGGAATTGTGATTCATACCTGACCCCACATTTTCCTTTCCTTTCTTAATTGGGTCCTGAAGATTTATAGTGCTACCAAACCGTCTCACAGAGAGATACCACATAACCAAAGATAGCTATCTCCTAGCAAGGTAGGCACAAGTAACTTGGGATGAACAAGGTTCAGGGTAGATAAAGCTTAGCCAGGGAGATAAAAGTGAGCAAGAATCATCAGAATGCCAAGCCTCCAGGCCATGTCCTGCTATACCACAGCCCTGAAATGACAGAACCAAAGTAAGACCATAGAAGACGGGTCAGTCTGTGAACAGCAGATAGAAAACCATGAGTTGCTCTTCTAATGATCAGAAAAACACTCATGGATAAGGGAAACAAATCTTTGTCCAGAAAGTAGGAGTGGGAAGTACATCTCCAGCTTGCATTTCTGAGTTTCAGCTTTCTCAACTCTAGGACAGACTAAAAATATATACCTTGAAATGTTGCTGTAAGGCCCAGAGACACAATAAATTCTCTTCAACTACTCAGATTAGTTGTCTGCAATCCCTTCTGAGAGGGAACTTATGGGTGGCCACACTAAGAATAATTGCAAGTTCTTGGCTGATGTTTTTACCTTAAAAGGGAAAATCAAAGTTCAGGGTCATTGGCAAAGCCGTGAGAAGCTCTCACAATAATTTTTATTTTCACGTACTAAATAAAGTGATTATCAGTGGTATTTAATATCAGTAGTAAGAATGGGTACTATAGAATTCATTTCCATTTATCTTTAATCCTGTATTAATATTAATACATCACTGATGACATTAATAGAGAAGAAAAAGAATGGAAAGTGAGGGATTGTATTTAGGAAAGAAAATCTTCTACTTAGCTCCCCAAACTCTCGGGATCATCTAAATAGGGACCCACACTGCCAACGTATGCTTCTCCTGTTGGCTGTCACATTCATCAGATAGCCTGATCCGGGTTTCTCCTCTCTTGAAGGAAATACGATGCATAGACTGAGTGAGATATTTTGTTTATTTTGGTTTTGTTTGCTTGATTATATTTTTCTTATATGGGGCAGTGTAGGAAATCATGTAAGCCTTATTACCCCTCAACAAGGTGTCTCTAGATCATGCCCCTTGTTCAAAAGGAATTTCCTTCAAGCATTTAACTTTCTTGGAAGGTATTTCCTCTGCAATATGTTCTAAAATTATGGCTAGATGGTGGAAATGCTGCTTTATGCTTCAGCATTCTGACATCGTAATCCTGAGGTTCTTGACCTGGAATCTATGGGTCTATTAATGGAAATCAGAAGGCCTATGAACCATCTGAAATTGTATGAAAAAAATCTGCATGTAGTTAAATATATGCAGTTTTCTGGAGCAAATTCTCTTGGCGTTCATCTGGTTCTTAAGTTTGGCAGTGACTCAGAAGGTTAAAAATTATCACAATCTGAGTTCTTTGTGTCTGTTCTCTTCTTGGCACTAGTGTTTATCAGTGGATTGTCCACTGAGGGTTTGGTGAGAGTAGGAAAGGGGCAACATTAAACACATTTTTACTGTCTTGGAAAAATATGCGATTATAACATTTAGAGTCCATACAACTGTGTATGGCATAGCAGATTAAAGGAAGTGAATGGAAGTTGGTTTCAAATTACATATTTATCGAGTCAATTTGGAGGCATTTTTAAGCACATACAAGTAAATCTACGTATGTTTGAATTTTAACTACAAAGAATTTATGGTCAAGAGAGATTATGGTTATATATATAACTATATATACTTTATACAGTATATACAGTACTATATAAATAGTATATAGTATTTTGTGTATATGTGTGTATAGTACTGATCAAGATAGCCCTCCAGTGACCATGATTGTATACTATATTTTGTCAGATTCGTTACTCACAGTTTTATGTGGAGGTTCTTCAAACATAAAGCTCTTCTTGCCATTAATTGTTTTCTAAGCCTCTAAATATTTATTTACTTGATTACACACACCATTATTCTGAGCAATTTCCCCTACTCTGTCTGGTTCAGATATGTCTTATTTGAATCGCCAATCTCTAGTATGGAGACAGTCCTATCCATACTACATCCCAGAGAGCTAAAGAAGGAGTGGCTTTTTTCTCCTGTGCATTTTACCAGACATACATCAGTCCCTACAAATCAACCTGGTAGAATTTCTTTTAATAAGGAAGTACTGAGAGAGGCAAGATTTAGCTATATCATGTAAATCCAAGCATGAGTATTTTATATCGTGTTTGGACCCAAGTACTCAATAATTGATTATGAAAATTATATAAATTCTAGCACTAAAACTCAAGAGGTTAGTAATTAAAAAACAAAAGAGCTTTTTTGTTTTAGCATTTCAGGCTCATGCTCATCATGCGTGACATCTCACACAGAACAACTGAATCTAGTAATTACAAAAAGAATAAAACTAAAACAGCTTATTGGAGCTGATTGGGTTGATTTTTTTCAATTTGTATACTTTGCACAATATATGTTCTATTAAATTATTCTAAAATGGGCTGTGAGGGTTTTTCCCCCCAGGATAACATGAAACAACTAAATCACCAGATTTTTTTTTTAATTCCAAATGACACCAGTGTTGCAAAGTCAGACGTTTTGAAAAGGACTTAACAGAGGGCCATGAGACATGATAGGTGCTTAGGGTGCGATTTTAATACCAACAGACTGGAAAACAAACAGCATAACCCAGACAAGATGTGACATTGTTCTTTAGCATCCATGTGAAGAGGAAATAAGATCTTTCTGGGATGTGCTCCCCAGTCACAGGTGTGGAAGAGAAATATGTTGCATTCTTGATTTACTGCACTGTGTGGGAGATTCTGGTTTGGGGCAAGGAAAGGGAGCATTTCATTGCTTCTTACAGTAAAACTTCAGTTCACTTAACTCAGCTGGTGCTTTTGTTTCAGTCTGCCACAAATGAACAGTAAAAAAACATGAAGCATCCCTTAATCCTGTGAGCCTGGGGTGTGCTGGCTCCTCTCACTGCATTCTCCAGCTCTGTTGCCAATGGAAGTGAGAGATTGACCCCAGGCCTGCAACCACTGTTCTTTGCTCTGCCACTAAACCACTGAGCTGTTGACACTTTAATTGTTTTATACCAGGAGGAAACCAATTGTGTTGATGTGAATGTCTTATTCATCAAACATTACAGTCTTCACATTTTTAATGAGCTGACACTCCTAGTCCAATATATGCAACCACAGTGAATCAAGACAAGAGTATAGTAACAAAGTTTTCTAAATTATTGCAGTTGCTCTTTAAAAGATTTGATAGTATTTCGGAACTCCCAATGCTACAATTAGAAAGTCTGTCTGAGTTGTGTATTAATCGAACATGTTCGAGTTATAAAGGACGTCAGTGTAGTAAGGTTAGGAGTTAATAATGTATATTTTTTCCTTTTCCTTTTACATGCATAGACAAAAATAGAGACATGAGTGAACAAACTATTTATAAAGTACCTAAGGCGGCATCTTTCTAATGTATGAAAATGTCCAAATTATCCCCATGGGCTGTGTTTTGAAAACTGCAATACTTGGGAAGAAGCTTAGTTTCTATGTCATCATTTGTCCAGAACATTGAATATTTCTCATGGGTGGAATAAAACATTTCAATACTAAATGTTACAAACCTGGTATTTTGTGAGCAGTCGCAGCAGTCATTTGAAGAACCAGCTGCATTATCTGATTTGATGGCATCCTAAAGAAGACAATTATTTACCCACAGACTTTACAGTGGCAGCTCAGGACTTCATGTATATGAAAACTGTATGACTGCCCTTGGGTTGGAACCTGGGACTCTCCACCCAAAGCCTCCAACACCTCCTCTCTGCATATAGAAGAAAGCCCAGACCCCTAAGCAGGACATTTCAGGCCGTTTACTCCACCACCCTCACCTACCTTTCAGCTTTTCCTGTGTCTCTATCTGCATCTGTATCCTAACAGGCAAACATGTGTCTGTCCCATTGGCCAGTCTGTGTTTCCCAGACTCCTGTGCAAGAATGCCCTTCTTTCTCCCTTTCTAGACATTAAATTGTTACGTACTTTTCAGTTATTCCTCACTGCAGTGGCACCTGTAGGATAGCACTTGTATTTTCCATGTTGACTTATAGTTAGCTGTTGTCCTAGCCACCTCCCCTTCCCAATCTTGAGCTCCTTAAAGACAGCAGTGGCATGTTGGTAAATATTTAACAGTTGGCTCTCCAGAAAGAGAGTAGAATAGTCCTGATTGGTCACGTTTGTCTATATCCTGTCGTGTAGATGCTCCCATGATGGGTGATTTCAAGAGTGGCTGTGTTTAACAACTGGCAAAATTCCTGAAAAGTTTCACATTCACATCTCTTGAGGCAGGTCAAGCCAGTTCCAGGACACCACTGGAATCCATTTTTAATAGTCCATGTAGTACTCTCCTCTTTCACCCTAAACACTCTTCTTTGCTTAAAAATAGATGTTCAGCAAATGTTTCCTGAATTGATTTAGGCAAGTCAATTGATGCTGTTGCTCCTTCACCACTGATCTTATAGCAGGGGTTATTTCTGGCAGTGATTCAAGCAACACTTATACTTCTTCTCATTTCAGAGTGGTGGCCTTAGCCATCTCCTCCATGCCACACTGCACAGGCATGGGTGAATTTAAATAGATGGATTTTTTTCTGAATTGTGGTGGGGAACAAGTTGATGGTCTTAAGTTCAACAACCTCATTAGAGCAGAATGTGATTGACTGTGATTTCAACAAAAAACAGAGAAGAAAGCCTAAATCACAGAGTCAAGATTGTGTCTCTTCCAAGGAGATAAGTGGAAAAAAGTGGAAGATCCCTGTACAGTCTGGAGAGTTGAGAAGAGAGAAGGCTGCTGGCTCAGTTCCCATTTTATTTTCACCTTTTACCATTCTCAGTGTCTCAGATTTGTAAAACTTTTGTGACTCACACTTTCAGATAGGAGTGTCAGCATACTTTTCATTTTAGTTCGTGTAATAAAGTGCCAAACCTTGTTACCTCTGTTTTTATAATAAACTTGGAAGTCACTACTGTGCATATTAATCCTGTTGTTCCTGTGGTGACCAGCTTGTTCCATTTTGCACCCCCCACCCCCATTTTAGAACCAAAAGTCCCAAATCCTAGGCCGGGAGTGGTGGCTCACTCCTGTAATCCCAGCACTTTGGGAGGCCAAGGTGGGTGGATCACTTGAGGCCAGGAGTTCAAGACCAGCCTGGCCAACATGGTGAAACCCTGTCTCTACTGAAAACACAAAAATTAGCTGGGCATGGTGGCGTGTGCCTGTAGTCCCAGCTACTCTGGAGGCTGGGGCAGGAGAATCACGTGAACCCAGGAGGCAGAGGTTGCAGTAAGCCGAGATCACACCACTGAACTCTGGCCTTGGCAACAGAGTGAGACACTCTGTCTCAAAAAAAAAAAAAAAAGTCCCAAATCCTGGAAACCTCCTCAGTTCAGAGACAGCTGGTCACCCTAGTTCATGTAAAGGTTGTGGGTTCTATCATGACTGCTCTGGTATTTAAATCTGCAATGTACCTCCTATTGCAGATATTTCAGAAGACACTGAATCAATGACTAAAAGGATTAGAACTTCTTAAAAATTTGAGTTCACAAAATCTATTATCTTCCAAACAGAACCTTTCTTCAAAGGTCCTATCTTTCAGGCACTTTTATTAAGTGGAAGAATACATGGGAAAGTACTTTGGATAGGAGAAAATTCCACATGAGCACAAAATGCTGGTATTTATTTCTCATAATGGTACACATTCCGTTAATTATGTCTTTCACAGCTCATCTTGGATTCTGTAGAAATATAGCAACATGCTATGGTGGGATAACTAGTATCAAAATACTTTAACCAATTATAATTTTGTATGGAGTGCGTATTGGAGGGCTTTACATGTAGTACACAGAGCTTTGCTTCCACGGATGAATTCAGTGATTTGTCCTTGGTCGATCAGTTGTTCGTTGGCACTGTTATGAAGCAGCTTCGTGTTGTGAAGCAGGTACATGGGAGGGAGTTGGCAGGGGGCTTAGCGAGCTGTCTAGCACCCGCCACCCTTAGCTTGGAGTTGTTGGACCCTCCTCACTGTCTGCAGACATTTCCTGGTGGAAACGATGTGCTATAGTGGTGTGCACAATGTGTCACTTCATGTCGCTGTCAGGATGTGTCCTCACAAGAATAGATATTTCTGCTGTAATATGACATCTGTGTTCCCACCTGTGTTCAGCAGAATAGCACAGTAAAAGTTGCAGGGCTTTTGTGGTGGGGGGGAAATAAGGTAAAGGGTAGTCCACTTCAAATATATTGAACTTGATAAGCGCAGCACTCAGAAAAGCAGTAAAAATAAAAATGCTAGCAGAGTTACAGGTGAAATAAACCTTGATGTAAGGGTTGAGGCTGCCCAATTTTGGATGCAAGGGCAAAATGCTCAAGGATCCAGGAAGATTGCACAATAAACAGTTAATTCCAAGACAGAACATGTAACCAAACCAAACGAAAAGAAAGCATGTGGGATGCAGTACTGCAGGCCTCTTGGGCTTGCATGCACTGTATTTATGTATCTTGCTCATGGCTGCTGTTACTTGGTGACTCAAAATAACATTGGAAAGAAATCTCCCATGAACCAACATGACTTCTGGTTCATGCTGACATCATTCTGTATTAACCAAAATTATATGTGATCTGATTTATGCTACAGAAATGAATATTTTGTTTTGCATGTTTCCGCTAAATAAGATGGTTCACAAAACAGGTTCAAAGTTGTAGGTGACTGTATGTTTGGAATTCGAAACCCTAAGCATGAAAAACTGCTGCAATACATTGGATAATAATACCAGACAAGTTTTAATTTGGAAAAAAGAAATCCACCCAAAGTGGAGTCACATCTCCTCTAAAATCTTTTAATTAAAATCAGACATGAACCCTTGTGTTTCTCTGTTAAATACTTGGTTTTGAGTCGTTTTATGAGATTTATGTATATGCGTTTTAAGTTGAGAAAAAAATGCACATGCTGGGGAGTGACTTTGTATTTGGTTTGTTTAAATGTAGTTTAGTAGGACTGTAATATATAAGGAGGGTTAAGGGTCAGAATCCTATTTAATTAACTTATAACCACTTGGGAGTCAGTCACTTGTAAAGGTATGCTGAGCAAATAAGGCTTCAAATAACATGAAATCTTTGAAAAGAATATGCCACCTTTGGTGAAGGCTTTTCTATTAACCTTGTCATTAAAACTGTTTCAATGAACTACTTCAAACCTCCCAGTTTTTATTTATCTTTATGATATGTTTAATCTTTTTTAAAAATGATATATGTATACAATATTATATGTTTTTTTATTAAAAAAAAGATTAAACGTGTCTTGGTGTATCTAAGAAGACCTAAATCAGTACTTTTCCCTATGTTTGTTTTCCCATTGGCTGAGACAGGAAGAAATCCCACAATTGCCATTCTTTTTGTCCATGTGTGTCTAAAATATGACCAGTGTTTTCCATTTGCATAAATCTGATTTAATAAACAGTCACACCATTAAAATAGAACATTCTTTTCAATCAAGGCTAATTACACATCATATAATGCCTGGTCTTTAATGAGGATTTCAATAAATGTTTGTTGATAATGGTGATTATTAAAATGATATGTTAAGTCATTCTTCTCATGTGAGAAATGCTTTGTTTTGAAATGTTAGACTTACAGCTTTGCCTAAAATTTTTAAATTAAAATCACCACTTTGGCATGAAGCTTAAAATGTGCAAAGTTGCTGCAATTAGTGCATTGTGCATCCATATGGATGTTACCAAACAGCTTTCAACTTAAAGGATTTGGGCTATTTTGAATGATGGGCCTTCTGTTAAGCTTAAAACAAAGCCCGACTGTCTCTGCATTCATTTTAATTAATATTCTCTTGCTGGTCTCAAAGATGTGTTCTCTTCTAGGGGGAAGAAGCATGATTATCATAAATCAGAAATAAGTTACAGAAGTAGGTTTGTCTAATTTTCTACTTCCTTCTGTTTCGTACCATTTCCTCCAACTCCTACCCCCTTCTCAAGGAGCCTCAATGCAGTGTCAGAGAAACTGGAAAACACTGATTTCAGATATTCTAAAAGAAAACCTGTATTTCCAGCCAAATTATAACACATTAAATTCACTCAAAGAATAAGGAAATTAAGCTGTCCCAGATTTTCTGAATTCAGTATGAAGTTTAAAACTTACCACTTTGAATCCAGCATCCATATAAAATCTACAGTATAAAATTTGACTGTGTGTTGTATATACAAATACGTGTGTGTATACATGTATTTGATATTTTTACCTTAGAGAGATTTGTGTTTGCCTAGGTGCTTAGGGTTTAACAACCTTATGTGTGAACTTAATTCTCTATAATAGGAAACGCTACTTGAAGATGAATTAGGTAAAACAATTTGTTTGTTTTTCTTGGTATTTTAAGCAAAACCAAACTCAAAGTGGCACCGTCTTGTAAGTTTGTTTTTTTCTTTTTCCGGGACATTGTTCATGTGAAACCTTCTTGACATGGTACTTGGGGAAGGGAATCTCTCTGGACTTTGTTCTCGACAAAATCAGAATAAATTCTTTAAACAGTTACGCGCTTTAGTTAAGGCCCTGGTTTTCTGACTGTGTTCAAACATCTCCCCTACAACCACTCTCCATATACCTTCAGAAGGATATCTACTCCAGTGGTCACTGGGATCCTCTGACTGTCTGGGTGCCCAAGTAAGGCCCATTTTGAATGCTAGTTTAAAAGGCATACAGCTAAAATGATTCTTTTTATTTTCATTAAACTCTTAAGAATAGGCTAAATGTGAAAAATTACAAAGCAGAATTGTAATTTACCAGAACATGTGGGTAGAATAATTCATCCAACATGTGACTGGAAAGGCACAAAATCAGTAAGTCCACTATAGAACACCACCATGGTCCTGTTTTTCTCTTTCATTCTAGCATTATGGAAACTCATTATACATCCACTAAATTTGGCACAAAGATATCCTAATTTTTTCATTATTACCTGGATTATTTATTTTTATTTCCTTTTTGAAAACATGTAATTAATTGCATGCCTATCTTTAAATGCCTCCTTATGTATCAATACTTTGAATTCTACATTTGAGAAGGAGGTTGGAAGTAGTTTTATTCTAAAGCTAATACATAAAGCTAAATTTGGTCAAATTATAATAATTTTTTCTTGAAGAGAAACTACACGTATTATAGCTTTATACTGTCTTTACTGTTATGAGGTAGCTTTCTTTCTGTCAGATGTTAGTATTTTTTTCTTCTCTGTTAGGCATATTTACAAAGAAGTCTCCTAAATAGAAATGAGCGGATTACCTCACAGCTTCACATACATCCTGGAGAATATCCTGTTCACAATTTAGGCGATGAAAGGAAAACCTACAGTTGTTTTAATTTGGAACCAAAATAATCACTTCTCTCCAGTGAGGCTTAGAGGGGGAAAAAATGTGCCAGAGTTGTCTTGTAGAAAAAAGAGTACTTTGAGGAAGGGCAATGCAGCAGGAAAAAAAACAACAACAAAACACAGTCAAACAAACGCAGAACCTTAGAGTTCATAAATAGGCCAGTGAAACGCAGACCACCTGATCACATCGAAGCACCCTGAGCGGGGGTCCTCAGCGATGTTGTCCCTCCGGCGTGTAAACTGCATGCATGTGTGTAGTGGTGTGTGTGTGTATGTATACACAGAGATTTAACAGGAGCACAGAGGGAATTAGAAAGAGCCTGGCTCATTTTTAATTTGGGTCTGTTTGCTTGCATTTAGCACTTAAGGGCTTCTACATTCAGTTTGCTCAAAAGAGTGATGAAGCACTCCTTGCTTATGCCTCAAATCAGAAATGCATGAAGTGCAGCTGCAGAGATAATACATTTTCCCCAAAGGCTTTGGCTGAGCAAATTAGGTGTCAATGGGGTGCCTGCGCAGGCAGTACTCTCTCTAATTAGTCTCTTGAGCCTAGTTGGTGGCGGGTATGAGATGATCTAATCAATTGGTCTGTGTCTGATGGTTCGTGTAAAAATCCTACCAGGCAGACTCTCTCCCACAGGTCACCCACCTGCACAGCGGGACTTCTCATTTTCATTTTTCATCTCCTCCATCACATGATGCTGACAGTTGGTTTTAAGAAAATTGAATCCAAAAAATATCTAGTTCATAGGGCACATGGGTCAGAACAAAGTTGCATTATGGGTACCAGCGATCCAATTAATTAATATTTATAGCCAAGAAGCTCTATGTAGATATTTCTGAATAAGGATTTTATCAATCAAATCCAATTTCTTGTTTAAAACATTCATTTCTAGAGAGAAAGAACATTGTAAAAGCTGAAAGCAAGATAAAAATGGCATCCACTAATCTTATGATTTATATACTTATGAGTGGCTATGCACATAGTTGAGCTTATAATTCATATACACTGTTCATTTGTGTTGTGCATGCAACATGTTTTAATAATAAAGGTAAGGGAAACAATTACATTGATATTATATTTCGCTTCCCTGTGATTGTAGTATACCCTCTCTCCTTCCACCTAAATCCCCATTCATCAAATGCATGATTGCATTTAGATTTTCTTAAAAATTTTCCAGCAAATCTGACCTACCTTATATGCACTCATTGAAAATTGAAGCTGATGCTGCTCAAGGAGGGAGAAGGGAGATCCCGTGCTGCTGGCTAACAGCACCAGGCAGGGTAGCTGGCACAATTTGGGCCATTCGGAATCATCTCACAGAGATGGGAAAGAGTCTGCCTCTCATTGGCACCTCTCTTCTGTTCTCATTATTGGCTTCTTCCATTAAATGTCTAAGCCCAAACCTAAGTAATGGACTTATCATAATCACTGTGTTCACCGTTTATTATCCAATTACTATTATTATATATTATCCTTTATTATGCAATTCTGTTTATGCCCTAGGTTAGGTACATGTGATTCTCCTAGAGATTACACTCAAAGAATCAGGACAAGGCAAGAACAAACATCATCGATGTCTAAAAAACATCTTAACCCAACAGGATAGTGAATATGCCATTGACTGTGGTGACAACATAGTTTATTGTTACATGAAATTAGATGTACTGGAAATCAAATCATTCCTTTCAAATATAATGTCATGGAGTTAAAAAAAATGTCAGTTTTGCCTACAGGAAGGTGTTAATCCTACCAACCATCCTCAGGCTGGTGGTGTATCTGTGAATGGCCTGCAGTGTGTGCAGTACTGTGCCATTTCACAGGCATCACATTTGCCTTCAGTGAATGTGCCATAGGGAACTCTACATATGAGAACATATTTCACCGCCAAGTCTTCTGATTCTACAATTTCCCCTTTATTCATTCAACAACTGTATATTGAGTGCCTGAGCCGGGCCTGGGCTGTGCTCTGGGGACACAGCAGTCTACAAAATCAAGCTTAATCAAGAACATACTGATGCCACCTGTCCCCTGACTTGCTCCTTCACAGGAAGTGTCTTCACACCTCTGGAGGGACTAAATGCAGTCTCTGGTTCAGGAAGTCATTGTGGGTACCAGGTCTCCATTCTGTTGATTAAAGTGGTAAAAGAGGAGAGAGCCAGGAAAGACTGCATCATTTGGATATAGTTGTAGGAACTCCATGCCTGGGCAAGCAGATATCAGGACAGACCTAAAGCTCCCATTTAGCTGGAGTGGGCAGGCTTCCAGGAAGAGCTGGAATCTCAACTGCTGTTTAAAGTACATGGAAGAAAAAGGACAATTTTGTCATCTGCTTAATAAAAATGTCAAGGCTGATAGTGGGGTTGAGGATTGGCTGAGGATGCCTGTGGACAAATGTGCTTGAAGTACTGTGAGGATGAATGCTTTCTCTTCTTGATGTCATGGTCCTCAAAAAGATGCCAGTGCCTAGATTAGAATGCATAGTTGAGCAGCATGTAGAGCACGTTCTTCGTTTCCCTGAAAGAACAAGGGTAGGCTGGGGACAAAGGAGTTTGTTCCCATGTAATTATTTTTGCTAGGGTGGTGACTTCTTTAAGAAGAGGTTTGATAAAGGAATGTCTGCACAATCAAGCAAGGATGAGGAGTGGTCAAGTGAGCCTTATGGAGAACTGCCCACAAGCAGCAAGGATTTGAGATAATAACTGTTGGGATGTAGAGGTAGCAAAGGGCCTATGTGTGGTATCCATTTACCCCCAGGCCTCTCCTAGAGACTTAAGGCTTTTGTTTTTGAGGACAGAGAACTCTCAAGAATAGAAGGTTACCCCTACCTCATACCATATGCAAAACTTCACTCAAAATGGACCAAATATCTAAATGCAAGGGCTAAAACTATAAGACTCTTAGAAGAAAATATAGGGGTAAATCTTCATAACCTTAGATTTCACAATGGATTTTTAGATATAACACCAAAAGTATAAGCAACAAAAGAAAAAAAAAGATAAATTGCACTTTGCCAAAATTAAAAACTTTTGTACATCAAAGGACACAGTTAACAGAGTGAAAAGGCAACCTATGGAATTGGAGAAAAATCATACTATAAGGGATTAACCAGAATGTATAAAGAACTCCTACAACTCAACAACAAAAAGACAACCCAATTTAAAAATGATCAAAGGACTTGAATAGACATTTCTCCAAAGAAGATATTCATATGGCCAACAGCCACATGAAAGAGTCCCCAACAGCTTGGGCATGGTGGCTCATGCCTGTAATCCCAGCACTTTGGGAGGCCGAGGCAGGCAGATGGCTTGAGCCCAGGAGTTCAAGACCAGCCTGGACAACATGGTGAACCCCTGTCTCTACAAATATAAAAAATTAGCCAGGCATGGTGATGTGTGCCTGTAGTCCCAGCTACTTGGGAGGCTGTGGTGGGAGGATCAGCTGAGCCCAGGAAGGTCAAGGCTGCAGTGAGCTAGGATTACATCACTGCACTCCAGCTTGGGTGGCAGAGCAAGACCCAGTCAAAAAAAAAAAAGATGCCCAACATCATCGATCATTAGGGAAATGCAAGTGCAAATCAGTTCATACCCACTAGGATGGCTATAATTTTTTTTAAACAAACAAATGTTTTGGCAAAATTGGAACCCTTGTGCATTCCTGGTGGAAATGTGAGATGGTACAGCCATGATGGAAAACAGTTTGGCAGTTCCTCAAAAAGTTAAACATAGAATTTCCATATGACCTAGCAATTCCACTTCTAGATATATACCCAAAAGAATGGAAACCAGTGTTTAAACAAATACTTATACATGAATATTCAGAGCAGCACTATTCACTATTAGCCAAAAGATGAAACAACACAAATATAAATCAACCAATGAATGGATAAACAAACTGTGGTATATTCATACAATAGAATATTATTCAACCCTAAAAAATAATGAAGTACTGATTCATGCTACAACATGGGTGAACTTCAAAAACATCATGCTAAGTGAAAGAAGCTAGACAAAATGGGTAACATATTATATGATTCCATTTGTATATCTAGAATAGGTAAATCCATAGAGACAGAAACATTAGTATTAATAGTTGTCAGGGGCTGGGACAAGGAGAGAATGGGGAGTGACTGCTTAAAGGATATAGGATCTCCTTTGGGGGTGATGAAGATGTTTTGGAACTAAATAGAGATGATAGTTGCACAGCATTGTGAATGCACTAAATGCCACTAAATTATATTCTTTTAAATGATTAATTTTTTTATATAAATTTTGCTTCGATTTTTAAAAAGAATGGAAAGTTAACATGCCGGAAACTCACCATAGTAGGTGGGGGAAATGAGCAGATGGTGGAGAGAATGCTCTTTCTTTTTATTTTTATTTTTTTTATTTTTTTGAGAGGGAGTCTTGCTCTATTGCCCATGCTGGGGTGCCATGGCACAGTCTCGGCTCACTGCAACCTCTGCCTCCTGGGTTCACGCCATTCTCCTGCCTCAGCCTCCTAAGCAGCTGGGACTACAGGCGCACACCACCACGCCTGGCTAATTTTTGTATTTTCAGTAGAGACGGGATTTCACCATATTGGCCAGGATGGTCTCCATCTCCTGACCTCGTGATCTGCCCGTCTCGGCCTCCCAAAGTGCTGAGATTACAGGCATGAGCCACCATGCCCGGCCACTATTTTAATGGTTCCTGAGCATAAGAGTGGAATTTCTGCTATCTGGACAAGATATTGCTGGGTTGCTGCTATGCAAGGGTGATGTCCTTGATGCCACAGCCTGTGTGTGCAGCAGCAGGACAGGTGCACTGTGAAGTCTCAAAAAAAGGACAAAACCTTTGGGATCAGGCACCATCCAGGGTTCCCCCTGCATCTGGGAAGATGACTCTATGGCCCTGCAGCTGGATACATGAAGGCCTCACCAGGCCTTAGTGACCAGCAGCTTCTAAACTTAGCTAAGGAACTGGTTCTGGGATTCAGTGCAGCTAATGAACCGATCCCTCAGCTATGTACGTTGAACCTGGGAGTGTTTCCACCCATCCTGGCAAGGCATTCTTTTCCCATCCTGGAGACTCAATGAAAATGCTTAAGGGCCGAAAGGAAGTACGGAAAGGGGCAGAGTGAAGCTTCCTTCTTTTTGCTTGAACCATTCACCCACAAGTTGTTATTGTTTTAAGCAGGCATTATTGGAAACACGCAGTCTTATACAGGATGTTCGGAAGAGGCTGCCAATTCAGGTCACACCGGCCAATTTTCATTCTGCTGGAACTGAAATAATGATAATAGGCAACCAAGGAATTATATACAGCTGAATTTTTTTTAAAGCGTGTATGTGATCCGTTTTCTATTTCATGTTCATAAAAATGAACATAATGATACGTCCTTTTAATGGTCTGTATGATGCTACAGGCACTTAATTAAGACCAGTATTGCTACTAATGATTTAGGGAAGGAAATTTGCTGAATTTCTTTTTCTCTAAATATCCAAGAGGAAGATAGACCAATTCAATTGGTGGAGTTAAATGATTTTAAGAGAGGAAAGTGAGTCAGAACATTTGTTTATCATATTAGAAGGATTTTTTTGGTTAAAGAAGCTATTCTGCTTCATATTTATGTGTTTGGAGTGGCTGTGGGGAACATCAGTGGACTCACTTCGGACTGACCAATTTTGATGTTTCATGTAATTTAGAAGAAATGAATGGTGTAGATTTTTTATATAACAATTTTCTATTTTCCTCCTTCCAGGATTAAGTTGTCATCATTCTGGGAAGAAAAAAAAAACATTAATGAAGAGGCCAATAATATGAAGGGAATCATGGATCAGTTTTCTTTCGCTCCCTGTGGTGGATTTCACTTACAAGAAAATTGAAGCTGGCAAGACCCTGTTTTCTCTGCAATTTATTTAAAACCTTGCACGCATTTGGATACCTTGTGATTTCCAAGAACTACATGAAGATTAAGCTTTGCTTACTGATACATGGCATGTATTCTTTTCAGTCTTTTGTGTTTGATTTTGTTTGATTTCCCTCTGCAGCACAGCGTCTCTGTAAAGGTTTTTATGCTTTCACCAGCCATGTCTTAAATACATTAAGACAACACATTTGGTGTTCACACTTCCTCAGTAATGTCTGAACTTGAAAGCCACAGAGTGGCATAAAACAATGTGTGTTTTCTTTGAGAGCAGTGCACATTTTGCAACCACTAGGAAGGAAATTTTCTGCTAAAGCAAACCCCTGTTCTCTGACTTGACAACTTGGCCCCGGACTGTGGGGCCCCACCTGTTGCTTACCTTTTGAGGTAATTTTGCAAATGTGGTTTTTTTACTTGGAAATAACTGCACATTTATATATAGGATATTGGACTCTGCTTAGCATTTTCAAGCCACATAGCATGACTGTTTTTTGAATAGGTTGGAATTGAAAAAACAATTATCAAACGTTAAGAACAAAGACAGGGATAAATTGCTTACATTTCAACCTCTGGAGATTGAGGTAACTTTTTGTGTCTGGGTCTTGTCAATATCTTATTTTTTTCCATCCATTCTGTTACACTTTGTATTTTCTAACTGGAGAAAAGAGTGAGGAACAGAATGTTTTAAATCTGGTGCAAAAGAACTATATCTGCTGGATGAGCCTTGAAAGCAGTCTTGGCCTGTTAGGGCTTACAAAGTAAATTACAAAGTGATCCAGTTCAAAGTTTGCTTAGTTACAACAAAGCACCTTTTAAAAAAAAAATACATTTTAAAAAAACATTCCAAGCCAATTGGAAGACATCATTGGGTTCCTTACTTTAAGACATCTCCTGGAATAACTGTTCAAATGCAGGTTTTAGAAACAATGCAGGAATCTTGCTTTAAAGATGGAAAAGGGAATGGGCCAGCTTCCCTTACTCAAGGAGTTGAGGGACCTTGGAGGATGAAGGCAAGTATGTGACACTGGGGAAAAGTGGACCAGGCATGTCTTTTGCTTTGATCTGGAGGGAGGGCTGCCTGATGCAGGCCGGCTCCCAGTGGGGCAGGCCTCGCTGCAGAATGCCCAGTAGTACTGCGGCCAAGGGGACAGTTAGGAGACTTCATCTAAAGCATGAAACCTAGCTCCTCTACACACAAATTCCTATGGAAATAGCTTTGTGTACAGTGTCTTACATTTTCCTATTAGTCAGAAAGAAGGAGAGAATGAGTGAGTGCTTGAAATGTGTCATACTGTTTTAGGATCAAGACTAGGAATTAGGAGCCATGTTGACAAGGACTTTTTCTGAGAGTGGGGTGAGGGTAAAGCTTTTCTATAATCAAGCTCAATACACCAAGGAAACTGGACCCAGAATTCCTAAACTTTAAAATGGTACTGTCTGCGGAGTGGAGTATGGATGGTTATGTCAAAGTCATGGTTCATCCTAGCCAGATGTAGCATTCATGGTAAACTTTTAAGTGCTAAGCAAGGAATTATTTACTGATTGGTTTTAAAGAGAGCAGAAAACACCCAAGTGTAGAATGTCTACTGTTTGCTACCTAGAAATCTTTTCCATTCCTCTTTCATACATTCCAACCCACTGGAAGTCTTTAGAGGTATTTTGATTTAAAGTATACTTAAATTAGGATTTCTTAAAGAAAACATAGGGAGAAAACTTTACATGCAATTAAAAATGGACTTTCCTGTGATTTGTTTTTAATCATTCATTTGGAGAAGAGGCATGACCTTTGTATTTCACTAAGTTTAAAGCAAGAGCAACTGATGATTAAATGTTGCTTTTTAATAAGGTTTTTAACTTGAAAATTTGAAAATATTTAATGTTGAAAGACTTCAATTAGGGCTATTAGAGTTATATCTCCCTGTCGTAGGCAGCTTCTTCGAAGAAGTGAAATATAACATTACTCAGTGGACGGAGAAATCTGTTTTGTTACAGAGACATACCTCTCAGAAGGTCAGGAGGTTTTGAGTACCTATCCTTGCCACCCATACAGGAAATCCAAAGTTTGGTGTCTCTCTCTCTCTGTCTCTTTCTTTCTCTTTCTCCCCCCAAACCCCTTTCACTCCCTCCCTCCCTCTCTCCTTCCCCTATTTGCAATCATATTCTCCCTCTGCTTCTTTTCTCTTCTGCCCTCCTTGTGGGCAGTCATGAAAATCAATTCAGACTGTGTTCATTAGCAGATTTATTATTCTATTGAGAAAGCACTGGAATGTTTTGTGAGATTATTTTTATATGAAGGAATAGCCTGAACTCAAACAGATGGTAAGAATAGTACAAACACCTTAGCACATCACTGCACACACAGTATTCTGAAAGGAGATTTGACACTTAATTCCCATTTTCTTAAAATAACAGTTTTGTTGACTTAAAAATATGAGATACATAGGATGTGAAAAAAAATGTTTGCAGTACTCAGCAAAAATTAGGGTACATAAAGCAGGGTGGCTGTCCATCCACTGATTCTGGGGTGAGAAGCGATTTCTACCTCGCAAGAGTGATTAGAAAGTTTCTAGGAGCACCTCCAGGCTTGCAAAGAAAGTGAGGCCTCTTGGTATCCTTTCCTCAGTGTGTATATGACAGCCAGTATAATCAATACCCTAGGTTATGCGTCTATATGATACTCATCTGTGAATATTATTGGTTTTGTAATCTTTGTTATATAAGAGGATGTTTAGGCTGTATATACTGGGGTAGATTATTGCCTGCCCCTTATACATAGGAATATGCTGCATAATTGCGCATAACTTCCATCTCCCTTACTGGCTTGTAGGCAGAGGAAACTGTGTATGTTACTGCCTTGTACTTTTCTCAAACACCAAAAACACACACAAAAAATCAATAAAATAAGCAATCTTCTATTCTCATTCCTTTTCCCACAGCAGCATATTTTAGAGGCACATACAAAACCTACATTCTCTAGTTGGGAGTGGATTTTTAAAATTTTCCTTTTATCTTTTATTATTTTTTTTGTATGATGCACTGAGATGTGTACTTTCTAACAGGGGATTGGTACCTAAGAAATGTGGTAGCATTATTCAGAAAACTATTATACTTTCAAATGACACATAGTAAGGAGAATGGAATAATACATGTTGCATATTTGTTACCAGTTGTAATTTGTCTGTATTATGAAAGATGTAATGGTTTGTCAGCTGTCACTGTCGTTTTCTTGTAACATGATATGGAATAAAGTATAGCAGAATCTCCGTACATGTTCTAGGTGCATCTTCTTGGTGGATGCCGAGTAAGAGCATATACCATATCAAAGAAACATTGACTTAAAAACCTCTTGAACACAACCGTTCTTACACAGTGAAATAAGAACAAATACACAATATGTGGGAAGGAGTGAGTTATCTGGAATGGTCCAGGAGTCTGTTAAACCCTCCCCTTTCCTTGATTTGCTGTGCCAAATTTATGTAAAGGGGTAGAGGCCATGAGAAACAGATCTGTGAGCTGCAGGATCTTCACAGTTCCCCCAGCCCCTTCCTGATGTTCACACATGTCACATGTTCTGCCCATCTCAGATGGATCTGGAGCCTTTCTGGTTCTGTTTAATGGCAGCCCTATTTAACTTTTATTGCCTCCTTCTCTATTTTTTGCACATATTCAAAGATGGGGTGAGTAGGTTACCATCCACTCAATACAAATCAAAGCTTCAGTATACTGGTGTTCTGCAAGAAGCATGACTGTTCTTTCTGAACTGAGCTTACTTCCCTGAACACCACGCAGGGGGCATCTGCACCGGAAACTGCAGGGCATTCTTGGGATCCCACGTTTGGATTGACAGTGCCAACCTGGGAGGTCAGTCCCTTTTCCATCACCACCTTTTCCTTCTTGTCAGATATGTCATAACCCCAAACAGGCCCCTATGATTTAATAAATTGCTAATAATGTTCATGCCAGGTATTTGGTGACTTAAAAGTGTTCACAGGCTGGGCGCAGTGGCTCATGCCTATAATCCCAGCACTTTGGGAGGCTGAGACGGGTGGATCATCTGAGGCCAGGAGTATGAGACCAGCCTGGCCAACAAGGCAAAACCCCATCTCTACTAAAAATACAAAAATTAGCCGGGCATGGTGGCGGGCGCCTGTAATTCAGCTACTCGGGAGGCAGAGGCGGAGGTTGCAGTGAGCCGAGATAGCCCCACTGCACTCCAGCCTGGGCAACAGAGAGACTCTGCCTAAAAAAAAAAAAAAAAAAAAAAAAAGTGTTTCACAAGTTCACGTTCCATGTTAAGAGGACCCCCAGGACTCCCAGCTTTCTTCTGGGCAGACGTTTACCCACCAGGAGCAGCTACCTGATGTTTTCCTTCACCTGCTCTTCTCCTGTAACCTCTGTGATTTCAGTTTGTAAACCCTTCACACAAAACCAAACATAGGTGTCCTCAGCCGATGCATATTTCTCTCCAGAAAAGCTCATGGGAGTGACCGCATCTTCATCCCCCAAGTGCTTCTTCTGTTTCTCCTGAAGCAGTAAATCATCTATACACAGGCAAATGCATTTCCAGACAGTTGCTGCCTCCACTACTGGATTCTGGAATGGGAGAGTGCATGGAGGTAGACGTCACAGTAGCCAAGGTAGAGATAATAGGCACATTTCTTAGTTAAATGGGAGCCATAAATCACCCTTGAAACTGATTAGAATTAATAAAAGTGTGAAAATAGTAACTTGTTCCAGGGAGTTGTTTCGAGGGAGCAAAATGTATGGCACTGTTTCACCTCCTAACAGCCACAGTAGCCTGTAGGCTCATTGTTGAGATCACTCCCAGCAGCCTTGCAGCAAGCTCACATTTTAGAGATGTAATCACATCAGCTCTTAGTAGAAAAAAGAAGGGGATGGAGTGTAGATATCTACAAGAGGCCAAAGAAACACCTTTGAGAAATATTTTTAACTTTTTTAATGTGGCAGTACAAATGTCAAGCATCATCTCAGTTTCATAATTGCCCAACGTTCCTGTCTTTCAGCGGGGCCTATTCCAGCTCTGCCAGGTTGGAGGATGTGATGTGTGCTCACTGAGGCAAGCAGTTCGAGTCAGGAGGGCGGCACTCCTATAGTCACTGTTGGCCTCCAGAGTAAAGAGAAACCAGAGGGGAAGGTGTTGGAGCAACCTTGTGCCACTGGGTTAACACGTACAGTTGCTGAATAATGGCGGGCATTGTAAATCTCTGCAATGAGAACCCCACAGTGGCCCAGCAGCCTGCTGCTACCAGTGGGTGGTGGCGTTATGGGCATTAGCTTTGAGAAGCTTATATAGCAGAGGGGGATAGGATAAAGGACACAAATCAGGGAAAAACTGACAAGATTAAAAAAAAATCCAAGGCCTCGTATTTACTGTTCATCCCCCATGCTCTCGGTGTGCTATATTGTCTGCGTTGAGTCATGCTGAGAGAGAGCCAGGCACAATAATAGCTCAGAGCAGCCTTGCAGCCCCGGAGCCATCCTCTGCCAATGGTGCTGACTGTGCTAGTGGAGAATGGGATTCTGATAGAGCTGTCTTTTTTCTCCTTCCCTGCGAGACCACCAATAATTATGGAGGGCACGCTGCACAGATGGCGTAAGGGTTCCCCGTTGGGGTGTATCCTGAGAAGTGACCCAGCAGGGGTCCCTGCAAAGGTATGTGCTACATAGCCCAAGGTGTGCCTGCCTGAGAGATGCAGACAATGCCAGGGATACATGTTTGAAACAATGGTTCAAGGGTTTAGAGAGGTTAAAATGGAACTTAGCTTATAAATCATACTACAGTGAGAAACAATTAGTCTTTTGCCCCCTCTCCATCTTCAACCAAATCTCATCACTGGGTACCTTTCTTCCTCAAGAAAGGCTGTAATCCACTAAGATTCCCTGGGAAAAGCAGGCCAGTCCTGCAACCATCTTGCTTAACATTTGGGAAATTCAGACCTTCATGTATTTATTCCCTTAGCCCAGTGGTTCTTAGTCCTGACTCTCATTTGAATCACCAGGAAGTTTTAAAAAAACACCCCCACCCCAAACCATTCAAGAATATTATGGTGGCGGGGGGTCTGCTTGGAGAAATCAACAGGTGATTCTATTGTGCAGCCAGCGTGAGAACTGCTAGACTCTTCCTTTCCTCCTGCCTGTCTGCTACTCTAGGGTGAGGGTCAGAAAACTGTTTCTATAAGGGCCAGATAGTGAATACTCTAGACTTTCCAGGCCGCACGGTCTCTTTCCCAGCTACTCACTTTGCTGCTGTAGTGTGAAAACAGCCATGAACAATACATACATGAATAAGCATGGATGTGTTCCAATACAGCAATTTGTGGACACTGAAATTTGGGTATCATAATTTTCACATGCCACAAAATATTGCTTTTCTTTTGATTGTTTTCTTTTTAATTATTATACTTTAAGTTCTAGGGTACATGTGCACAATGTGCAGGTTAGTTACATATGTATACATGTGCCATGCTGGTGCGCTGCACCCACTAACTCCTCATTTAGCATTAGGTATATCTCCTAATGCTATCCCTCCCCCCTCCCCCCACCCCACAACAGTCCCCAGAGTGTGATGTTCCCCTTCCTGTGTCCATGTGATTTCATTGTTCAATTCCCACCTATGAGTGAGAACATGCAGTGTTTGGTTTTTTGTCCTTGCGATAGTTTACTGAGAATGATGATTTCCAATTTCATCCATGTCCCTACAAAGGACATGAACTCATCATTTTTTATCGCTGCATAGTATTCCATGGTGTATATGTGCCACATTTTCTTAATCCAGTCTATCATTGTTGGACATTTGGGTTGGTTCCAAGTCTTTGCTATTGTGAATAGTGCCACCATAAACATACATGTGCATGTGTCTTTATAGCAGCATGATTTATAGTCCTTTGGTATATACCCAGTAATGGGATGGCTGGGTCAAATGGTATTTCTAGTTCTAGATCCCTGAGGAATCGCCACACTGACTTCCACAATGGTTGAACTGGTTTACAGTCCCAACAACAGTGTAAAAGTGTTCCTATTTCTCCACATCCTCTCCAGCACCTGTTGTTTCCTGACTTTTTAATGATTGCCATTCTAACTGGTGTAAGATGGTATCTCATTGTGGTTTTGATTTGCATTTCTCTGATGGCCAGTGGTGGTGAGCATTTTTTCATGTTTTTTGGCTGCATAAATGTCTTCTTTTGAGAAGTGTCTGTTCATGTCCTTCGCCCACTTTTTGATGGGGTTCTTTGTTTTTTTCTTATAAATTTTTTTGAGTTCATTGTAGATTCTGGATATTAGCCCTTTGTCAGATGAGTAGGTTGTGAAAATTTTCTCCCATTTTGTGGGTTGCCTGTTCACTCTGATGGTAGTCTCTTTTGCTGTGCAGAAGCACTTTAGTTTAATTAGATCCCATTTGTCAATTTTGGCTATTGTTGCCATTGCTTTTGGTGTTTTAGACAAGAAGTCCTTGCCCATGCCTATGTCCTGAATGGTAATGCCTAGGTTTTCTTCTAGGGTTTTCATGGTTTTAGGTCTAACATGTAAGTCTTTAATCCATCTTGAATTAATTTTTGTATAAGGTGTAAGGAAGGGATCCAGTTTCAGCTTTCTACATATGGCTAGCCAGTTTTCCCAGCACCATTTATTAAATAAGGAATCCTTTCCCCATTGCTTGTTTTTCTCAGGTTTGTCAAAGATCAGATAGTTGTAGATATGCGGCATTATTTCTGAGGGTTCTGTTCTGTTCCATTGATCTATATTTCTGTTTTGGTACCAGTACCATGCTGTTTTGGTTATTGTAGCCTTGTAGTATAGTTTGAAGTCAGGTAGCATGATGCCTCCAGCTTTGTTCTTTTGGCTTAGGATTCACTTGGCGATGCGGGCTCTTTTTTGGCTCCATATGAATTTTAAAGTAGTATTTTTCCAATTCTGTGAATAAAGTCATTGGTAGCTTGATGGGGATGGCATTGAATCTATAAATTACCTTGGGCAGTATGGCCATTTTCACGATATTGATTCTTCCTACCCATGAGCATGGAATGTTCTTCCATTGGTTTGTATCCTCTTTTATTTCATTGAGCAGTGGTTTGTAGTTCTCCTTGAAGAGGTCCTTCACATCCCTTGTAAGTTGGATTCCTAGGTATTTTATTCTCTTTGAAGCAATTGTGAATGGGAGTTCACTCATGATTTGGCTCTCTGTTTGTCTGTTATTGGTGTATAAGAATGCTTGTGATTTTTGTACATTGATTTCGTATCCTGAGACTTTGCTGAAATTGCTTATCAGCTTAAGGAGATTTTGGGCTGAGACAATGGGGTTTTCTAGATATACAATCATGTCATCTGCAAACAGGGACAATTAGACTCCCACACAATAATAATGGAAGACTTTAACACCCCACTGTCAACATTAGACAGATCAACGAGACAGAAAGTTAACAAGGATACCCAGGAATTGAACTCAGCTCTGCACCAAGCAGACCTAATAGATATCTACAGAACTCTCCACCCCAAATCAACAGAATATACATTTTTTTCAGCACCACACCACACCTATTCCAAAATTGACCACATAGTTGGAAGTAAAGCTATCCTCAGCAAATGTAAAAGAACAGAAATTATAACAAACTGTCTCTCAGACCACAGTGCAATCAAACTAGAACTCAGGATTCAGAAACTCACTCAAAACCGCTCAACTACATGGAAACTGAACAACCTGCTCCTGAATGACTACGGGGTACATAACGAAATGAAGACAGAAATAAAGATGTTCTTTGAAACCAACGAGAACAAAGACACAACATACCAGAATCTCTGGGACACATTCAAAGCAGTGTGTAGAGGGAAATTTACAGCACTAAATGCCCACAAGAGAAAGCAGGAAAGATCTAAAATTGACACCCTAACATCACAATTAAAAGAAGTAGAAAAGCAAGAGCAAACACATTCAAAAGCTAGCAGAAGCAAGAAATAACTAAAATCAGAGCAGAACTGAAGGAAATAGAGACACAAAAAACCCTTCAAAAAGTTAATTCAGGAGCTGGTTTTTTGAAAGGATCAACAAAATTGATAGACCGCTAGCAAGACTAATAAAGAAGAAAAGAGAGAAGAATCAAATAGACACAATAAAAAATGATAAAGGGGATATCACCACCGATCCCACAGAAATACAAACTACCATCAAAGAATACTACAAACACCTCTACGCAAATAAACTAGAAAATCTAGAAGAAATGGATAAATTCCTCGACACATACACCCTCCCAAGACTAAACCAGGAAGAAGTTGAATCTCTGAATAGACCAATAACAGGAGCTGAAATTGTGGCAATAATCAATAGCTTACCAACCAAAAAGAGTCCAGGACCAGATGGATTCACAGCCGAATTCTACCAGAGGTACAAGGAGGAATTGGTACCATTCCTTCTGAAACTATTCCAATCAATAGAAAAAGAGGGAATCCTCCCTAACTCATTTTATGAGGCCAGCATCATCCTGATACCAAAGCCGGGCAGAGACACAACCAAAAAAGAGAATTTTAGACCAATATCCTTGATGAACATTGGTGCAAAAATCCTCAATAAAATACTGGCAAACTGAATCCAGCAGCACATCAAAAAGCTTATCCACCATGATCAAGTGGGCTTCATCCCTGGGATGCAAGGCTGGTTCAATATATGCAAATCAATCAATGTAATCCAGCATATAAACAGAACCAAAGACAAAAACCACATGATTATCTCAATAGATGCAGAAAAGGCCTTTGACAAAATTCAACAACCCTTCATGCTAAAAACTCTCAATAAATTAGGTATTGATGGGACGTATCTCAAAATAGTAAGAGCTATCTGTGACAAACCCACAGCAATATCATACTGAATGGGCAAAAGCTGGAAGCATTCCCTTTGAAAACTGGCACAAGACAGGGATGCCCTCTCTCACCACTCCTATTTAACATAGTGTTGGAAGTTCTGGCCAGGGCAATCAGGCAGGAGAAGGAAATAAAGGGTATTCAATTAGGAAAAGAGGAAGTCAAATTGTCCCTGTTTGCAGATGACATGATTGTATATCTAGAGACTGACCTACTTCTTTTCACTTCCCATCCCCAGCTCCATCCACGATGTAAGGGGCTGCAAATGCATGTGTGTGGACATCCCAGCCCGCACATCCCCATTATCCATACCTTCAGCAAACAGCGCCTCCTTGGGCAGCCCTTGGGGATGAGGTACATGCCCTCAGGAGGGTGGTCTCAGGGAAGACTCCATTTGCAGAGTGTTCCAGGATCATGGACATCTGGAATATATGGAGAATTCGGGGAGATAAGTTCCTGTTGGGCATGGCACTATGGATTCCTCATTTTGTAGAGAAGGGCTATGTCTACAGAAGGCTGTTTGATCATAGAAACCAAAATGGGGGCCCCTCTTGCCTGGGTCTAAGTGCACTACTGGTGAGTGGTAGGAGCCTAAGAAATAGCTCCAGTGAGTTTTCAGGTCCCTTGTGTGTTTCTTTGGCTTACTCTACTCCAAACTCATTAAAACAAGCCTCATCATAATGTGAGGCACAACCAAGGCAAGGGAACACAAATTTTTTCAGAACATCTTTTGAAATTAAAGGATCTGGACGCTTGTCAGTCATGTACTGGAGGCAGCTGCTACCAGTTCACAAAAACTAGTTCTGAAATATTTAGGAATTTTGTAAGCCAGTCCTTAAATCATTGACAGCTTGAAATCAGATGGAAGTATTTACACCACAAAAATTGGCAAACTCTGCAAATCGTGTTTGGATTTTTTTGTTGTTGTTTTGAGAATAAGTTTCCAGCACACCACTACCTCCCAACCCCTCTCTTTCCAGCCTCATCTCCTGTGCCTCCATGTGCACATCCTCTGCCCTCACCATGCCGAAGTTCCCACAGATCCCTGGATGTTCCAGGCCTTCTCATGCTGCTGTTCTTTTGCACACAGTGTTCTCTCTGATTGGAAAACCCTTTCCTGTTTTTTGATTAAATTCCTATTGATCCTTTTAAGACCTTTTTCAAAAATTATCTCTGCTGTAAAACATTCCAGAACTCCTCTGAAACAGTTTCTCCCTCTTCCGTGTCCCCACATCACTTTCAAAATAGTACCATACAGGTCTTATTTTCAATCTCTGTATCCTCAAGCCTGAAAATGGTGACCAAGGTGTAGTAGATGTTTAGCCATTTTAAAACAAATTAATCAATTATTAAAAGATAATGCAGATTAAGTAAGAGTGAAATGGAAATTTTTTTCTTTCTTTCTAAGAAAGAACCCTTTCTTAGAAAGGGTTTAGTTGAAAGACTTCAAACAATGTAAGTATACTATATGTACACCACATGTAATGATATGGGATTATATGCAAGGCAGGGCCTGGCTCTATGGGAGAAACCAAAGAGGAAAGATGTCTGCATGTCCTCGCAGGAGCTCATGATGCACAGAGGCAGTGATTCCTACACCTGGCTGACTATCAGAATGGCCTGGGGAGCTTTCTAAACATTCCTGCTGAATCGCAGTGGCTAAGGCTGCAGCCCAAGTGTATATACACTTCAGATTTTCCTCAAGTGATCTTCTGTAGGGACCCCATATGGAAGTTTAAATACATAACCTCCTAAGTGGTCTGTTTGCCTCCATCTCTGTCCTCCCTCTGTCCTCTCCACCTGAAGACTATTCCAATTGCAAATCACCTGTGCTGCATTCCTGCTTCAAACTTTCAGTGGCTCCTTCTATCCCCTATGGTGGGTTCCAAGCTCTGTGTAATGGCATTAAGCCCTCCACCTCGCTCTCACCGTCTCCCCTTCCTTTCTCTCCATTTTCATGTCCTCCCCCTGCCTCTCTGTCTTCTAGCCTCAGGGAATGCTGGGTAGTTTCCACTCCTTTGCTTAGCTTATACTTACCTTCTAGCCGGGATTCCTTCTCCTCCCTTCTCAGGTGGTCACATCCCACTACTGCTTTAAGACTCATCTTTTGCATCACCTCCTCCACGAAGCCTTTGCTGACAAGGCCCCTTCCACTGAATAGCTGACCCTTTTCTCCATTTTTCCCTCCATCATTCATAGAATTTAACAGAGCCTACCTAAGTTTTTTTCTCCTGGACTAGACCAGCTAGACCACATTGCACAGCCCCCCTTATAGGTGGATGTGGCCAGGTGGCTGAGTTCTGATGCATGGAATATGAACAGAAGTGAGTGCAGCACTCCAGGCCTGGCCTATGAAGCGTGCGTCACATAATTCCCGTACTCTTTTCCTTTCGCACCAACTCCATGCAGGTGAACATGGAAGTCACATGTCTAAGAAGATGGAGCCACAGTATGGAAGAATTACCGTTCGGAATTCAGCCACATTATAATCTTGAAGGGAATTCATATTAGCAAGATGTAAACTTCCATTGTAGATTAACTGTTAAAAAAACTTTAAAAGTTATTCTACACTAATGTATTCAACAAATGATTATTGAGTACCTACCACATGTCTGGGGTGTTCTGGGTGCTGGAGATATGATGGTGAACAACTCACAGTGGAAAAGAGAATTTTTAAAAAATACAATGCATAATTTCAAGTCGTAAGAGCTGTAAAAAAATGGAGTATTTCTACCATTCACTTTTTTTTTTTTTTTTGAGACAGGGTCTCACTCTCACCCAGGCTGGAGTACAGTAGCAGGATAATGGCTCACCGCACCCTCCACCTCCCGGGCTCAAGCGATTCTCCTACTTCAGCCTCCCAACTAGCTGGAACTAGAGGCACTCACCACTATGCCCAGCTAATTTATGTACTTTTTGTAGAGACTGGGTTTTGCCGGTTGCCCAGGCTGGTCTCAAACTCCTGGGCTCAAGCAATCCACCCACGTCAGTCTCCCAAAGTGCTGGGATTACAGAGATTAGCCATCACACCTAACCAACACTTTTAAAATTTGATTATAACTACCTTTTATGTGCCTGCACACTAGAATCTGAGATTTTGAGGGAGAGTAGTGGGTATTTTCATCTTTCTAACTATAGTTCAATAAATGTTGATTAAATGAATGAAGTTACAAGGTGTAATGTGGCAGGGACAGTGAAACATAGTGCAAAGGGAGAAGAAAAAAAGAGGATATTCCTTCTAGCTGAAAGTAACTAGGAAGACTTCATGGAGGATAATGGCATCTAAGCTGAGCTTTGGAAACTGATTACCATTTTAACACATACCTTGCTGAAGTAGGGGAGAACGTCACACTAGGATAAAGGAAGAACCCAAAAAAGACATAAATATGAAAAATGCAGGATATTTGGGGACATCGAGGCACTCTGCTTCAGCTGGTGCATAAGGTGTGTGAGAGGGACCAGTGAGGAATAAAACTGGGTCATGGAGACCCTAGGATCTAGACTCTAAAATGTTTGAATTTCACCCTGGATCGTCAAACAAAGAAGTGATGTAATCTAGCCTTTGCTTTGGGACAAATCACTTTGGCCTAGGTTGCTTACCATTTTTCACTTCACCAAGCATCTGTTAACTGCCTTCAATGTGTTAGACATTGAGCTAGGCACTACAGGTCATGAACTGGTGAGACACTGCCCTTCCCTCACAGTCTAGTTGGGGAAGACAACTATGTAGACACAATTTCAATGCAACAAATATGCAAATACAATTTACAGAAGTAGTATGATATGAAAAAGGTATGATATTTTGCTTTGGTTCTGGGCCAGAGGTGGGAGTGGGGAGAGTGTCTTGGAAGAACACATGTGAGTTTTCCAGCGAACATGGGCAGGCTTTCCAGACAGAGGAGTAAATGCAAGCACACAGGGGGAGGAGACACCATGTACGCCCATCATGTTAATTTGACCCTGATTCCAAGATTGCACAGTAAAAACATCAGTGTTCCAAATTTTCTCTATCGAATCTATTAATAAATAGTATAATTCAAGTTATCACTCAACTTTGAAATAACAAACACCTCCAAGGGAATTCTGCACACTCCTTCTTCAGAGCTTGACCTCCTCCCCCTCATTTCCCCAGAGCAGGGCTTTTCTGATCCCCTTCAGGACCCAGAGCTCCCTAAGGAAGTAAGACACCTAGTCTTGCTCATCTCATTTCTGCAGCTTGTATGGCCCAGTTCGAGGGTTCACCAGATATTTGAGGTACAAAGAGATCCACTTTCTGCACACAAAGAGCACATAAAGAGGAACCTATTGACAAGTGAGTTTTCCATGTGTTCACAGAGCAAAACAAAATATGAAATTCCCAAGTCTTTCCCATTTTCTGTGAAGTAGCGGAAGATGTATTGAATGAATGCACCTCTGATATGAATGCCACAGTGACAACATGTGTTCTGACATGTTTTAATAAGACCCCAAAGGAAAGCCACACCTTGGGAGAGGTAGGCTGAATTAACCTTCAGTGTCTATGTCTATTATCTGCTAAGTGTACTAGATAATTCACAGTAGGTTGAAGAAAGCTTTATTTTTTTCCTGATGTTGGTCATTAATTTTAGGTGAGGTTGCATGCTTTCAATTGTTGCCAAAATTGAGAGCCCAATACAAATGTCATTTAAGGATCCTCATACTGCTCATTCTATATTATTTAAAATTAAAGTTTTATTCATAACTTTATTATTGCAATCATATTTTTGGTCATCTCATTCTGTGAGTGAGTTAACAGACCCTGAGAGTACAGATAAGTCCTGACTGAAATGTTGTCACCTTTCCACAGAGGTCATCAGCTGCCGTCTAAGGTCCTGACTGTCATTAGCTGATTGGTTGGGAGGGAGGGTTCACTGGGAAGCCTGGAGTTTGCACTACCATCTAAGCCTACATTTAGGTCTGAAAGATGAAGTAACATTTCCAAGATCACAATATTATAAGTGATAAAGTTGAGGCCTTAGTCCAATCATTTTTGCGGTTAGGCTGAACCCTAGAAGTGCAATGCAAATGCTGCCACTCCAGTTGCAAAGTAAATCTTTGAGCTAATGTCTTCCCTGTTTTTGATGACCTCAGTGTGATATTTAAACTCTGTGACAGACTATGAATGGGCACCCTTGTGCTGGTGGCTCTAACTCAGGAAATTATCTGTCCTTAATAGGATCACGTGAAGCCTCCAGATCTTATTAGAACTGTAATTTTTTTCAGCAAGGACTCCACATTTAACAACAACAACAAAAAGTAGAGACCAAGCATCAATTTCTGGAAGTAATAACAATGACTTAGGCTGGTGCATAAGGTGTATGAGAGGGATCAGTGAAGAATAAAACTGGGCCATGGAGACCCTAGGACCTAGACTCTAAAATGTGTGAATTTCACCCTGTATCATCAAAGAAATGACATAATCTAGCCTCTGCTTTGGGACCAATCACTTTTAGTTCTCCATCACACTAAAAGCAAGTCTCTGCCTGGTGCAGTGACTCATGCCTGTAATCCCAGAACTTTAGGAGGCCAAGGTGGGAGGATTGCTTGAGGTCAGGAGTTTGAGACCAGCCTGGCCAATATAGTGAAACCTGGCCAACATAGCGAAACCTGTCTCTACTAAAAATACAAAAATTACCCAGGTGTGGTGGTGTGCACCTGTAATCCTAGCTACTCAGGAGGCTGAGGCAGAAGAATTGCTTGAACCTGGGAGGCGGAGGTTGCAGTGAGTTGAGATTGCACCACTGCACTCCAGTCTGGGCAGAAGAGGGAAACTCTGTCCCCCCCCAAAAAAAAGAAAGAAAGAAAAGAAAAAAAGCAAGTCTCTGCCCATCCTCCTTGCTGGTGAGGACAGGAGATGGCTCTAGCTGAGCAGTCTTGCTGAATCCTAGGGAGGAGCAGCAGAGAGCACTAGACATGTAACTTCCCCACAGTCTCAGGACTCAGGGGTTGGGCAGCATTGCCTTTAATGCAGGGCAGTTAGTGGCCCTGCCCAGGCCCTGTGCTTAGAGGGCCCTGATGTAGCCCTCCTCTGCCTGTCCCTCCGCATGGTGTGAGGAGTCTGAAGGGCAAGGGTATGAGCCCTCTACAAACTGCAGTTAGGGTCTGTATGGGCCTCTTCCCTGTTCTCCTGAAGGTAGACCATGACTGCCTTTATGAGCACCTCTACACCTGAGGAGTGGATGAGGTGCAGCTGTTTGCATAGGCTGAAAACAGAGCTTGGATGTGTGAACTGGGGTGTCCTGCAGGTCCCCCACAGTTCAGGAAGGATCTGGGGATGGGATGAGAAGGGGCCTCCATGTGTGGTCTTGGGAGGTACAAATGTGCTAGAGTGGACATTGGGGGTTATTGAGAGGAAACCCCAGGGTGAACTAGACTAGAGTACCCAAAAGAGATTAGCAGAGCTGAAAAGGTTATTAGGGACTAGCCTTGAGGTTTAGTGTCAACAATTTCATGTGATGACAAGGGAGCCAAACAGAAGTAGAAAACCAGGGAAGAGGAGAGAAAAAGTGAGAAACAGAGTAGTCCAGATGAAGTCTGCAGATGTCAACCAACACTTACAACTGGTGGATTTGCACAGCAACCTGTGATACCATCTTACTAAAGAACTCTGAGAATTGCCATTCACACAGAACAAAATGTGAGTGGTGCTTCCTTGTTCCAAATATTGTGGAATAATATTTGCTATTATTACTGCTATTGCTATATAATAAATTGCTATATTTATTGCAATATAATAAATTCTCCCAACATTTAGTGTCTTGCAATGACAACCATTTTATGATCTCTCACACTTCCTATGGCTCAAGAGTTCAGGAGCAGTTCAGCTGGTGGTTGTAGGTTACAGTTGCTCAGTGTAGCTGCAATCAGATGGTGGCTGGGATTGGGTCATCTTTAAGGCTTTGTTATTGGCATATCTGGTACCAGAGTTGGGAAGACTCAAAGAATTGAGAGCTGAAACACCTGGAGTGGAACACCTCTAAATTAATATGGTCTTTCCACAAGGTCTCTTAAGCATGATGGTTTCAAGTTAGCTGGACACCTTACATGCACCAAGAGAACAAGACAGCCAGGTGGAAGCTGTACTTCAGGGGTCCCCAACCCCCAGAGCTGTGGACCTGTAATGGTCCGTGGCCTGTTAGGAACCGGGCTGCACAGCAGGAGGTGAGTGGTTGGCAAATGAGTCTTACCACCTGAGCATCACCACCTATCAGATCAGCAGCAGCATTAGATTCTCATAGGAGCACGAACCCCATTGTGAACTGCACATGTAAGGGATCTAGGTTGCACACTTCTTATGAGAATCTAATGCCTGATGATCTGAGGTGGGGCAGTTTTATCCTGAAACCACCCCCTGGCCCTTGTCCATGGAAATATTGTCTTCCTTGAAACTGGTCCCTTGTACCAAAAAGCTTGGGGACCGCTGCTGTATTAACCTGGCATTCCATTTGGTAGAAATGCATCACTAAGGCCAGCCTGTATTTAATGAAAGAGAATTAGACTCCACATTTTGATAGAAGAAGTCTCAAAGAACTGTGGACATGTTCTAAAATCGTAACAGTCTGCCCTCTGATGCAAGTTATTTATGTTGATTCCATATGCAAAATACACTCACTGACCCCCCTCCTAAGAGCCATAGATATCTCAGCTGTTACAGCCCCAGTCTCAGGGTCAAGGGCCAGTAGCTCATCATCTGAATCAGGTTCAGGTGCTGCAGCTGACACTCTTCAGCTTCAGATCCTCATTTACATCTTCTTGAGGACTGCTCCTCATCTCAAGATCTGTGAACTAAAGTGACAAGTTGTCTGCCTTCCACAAACCCAGCATATTTTGGTGGGCTAGACGTAGGACAGTCACTATAGACATTTCAAAAACAGAACACATGTGGTAATCAGTAGTCCACAGCAGCTCTGAGATCCAGCCAGGAACAGGTTGCCAGTTCCTTGATTACAGCTCAGTAATCTCTCTAGGAATGATTATCCCTGGCTCTTGGCTCCATTCTCTAGGCTATTGGTTTCTCCCTCTGAATTATCGTTCCTGTCCTATTAAATGTTCCCCATCTTTATGGCTGAGTGGTTTTCTCAGTCTGCTTCTTTCCCCTAGAATTTCAGAGGTCCAAAAGCCTCTTTTCATTTTGTACTACCTCTGTCTCTTTTAGTATAAATTGGCAATATTTTCATTAGTACACATCTCTTTAAAACTCTGTGTGTTTCTTATAAATCTAACTGGGATTCACTTGTAACCTCAATGAGATAAACTTTTTTCTACTTTATGCTTTTCTCTGGCTATTGTGGTACTTTGCCCTTAAGATTCTTGGAAGCATTTTTGTTTAGTAGAGATGGCTGAGAGGGATGCCCTTACAATCTTTAAGGGGATCTTTGACTGTTTGAAAAAAAGCCCATGAAGTACTTCCTTAAATCGGAGTCGTAACAAAGGATTATAGAGTTACACTGTTGCCTTCATCTTTAAATGAAAATTATGCATTATAACGTTAGCCTCATTTGCCATCTGGAGAGGATAAGACTAAGAAATAGTTGTATTTTTTGGAAACCCACAGTCTTGGCTCTTTTATATTTAACGATTTTTTTCCTTACTTCATCTCTCTGCTCTCATATTTTACTATGGGCAGTTAGAAGAACCAGGCAGCACCTTCAACATTCTGCCTAGAAATGTCCTTACTAGATTGTGAGATCCTTAGGTATATTTTCTGTTTTCTGTGCTACCACAGTATCTAGAGGATATTGCCAGGCATTCTACTACCTCATAACCCAGGCCTCCTTTCCTCTAGCTGCTGATACATTTTGCTCACTTTTCTTTCATCTTTTACTGACAGCCTCTTCAAAACTCTTTCCATTTCCACCCTCCACTCAGGCCCCAAACCACTGTCACATGTTTTAAGTTTTGTTATAGCAATACCTCACATCTATCTATTGTTGTGAAACAAATCACCCTCAAAATTGGTGACTGACCTAAAAATAAACAACTTAAAAAATGTTTCATGGTTCCTGCAAATACAGTATTCTGGATCAGCTTGTCTGGGAGGGTCTGGCATAAGAACTCTTGACATCAGATGATTCTGGGATTGAGATCCACTCAAAGGCTTCTTCACTCCCATATCTGGCACTTGCATGGGGAAGGCTTGAATAGCTGGGGCTATTCAACTACTGGATCTCTTTAGGCATCTTTCTGATTGCCTATATGGTCTCTCTCTCTCTCTCTCTCTCTCTCTCTCTCATTCTCTCTCTCTCTATCTCTGTTGGCTCTAGCACATGGTTTCCATGCACCAAAGGAGTATACCTCAAGGGAGAGAGCACCAGGCAGAAGCTTATCTTTTGTGAACTAGCTTTGAAAACCACACAGAATCACTTCTGCTACCTTTGCAAAATGAGAAGCAAATTGCTAAGGCCAGCCCGATATTTAAAGGGAGGGCAACTAGACTCCACCTCTTGATGGGAAGTGTTTCCAAGAATTTTCAGACATGTGCTAAAATCATCACACCTCTGGCATTGAATGACACAGAGGCCCCATCCTAATACCTGTGTGCCTGCCAATCAGGAAGAGTTTGGTAGAAAATCCCAGACTGGGATATTCTTGGAATTCTGGGAGTTAGGTCTCCTGATTTTAAAATTACCTTCAACTGAATGTTATCCCTTGTAATCACTTGGGAAACCTTTGTCTACCCTATTGCTTTTGAATCCTGAGGTGATAACTGCCCAGAGTCCCATTTGCCTCACAGGAAACCACGTGTTACATAGAGGAGTGATGCTGTCTGTCTCTCATCAGCTTCCTGCTTCCCAAAGCCAGGCAGCAACTGTCCCAAAGGAAAAATAATCTGCATCAAGTAGCCAACAAGCACTCTCTCCATCTCTAGTCTCACTAAGACTTGCTAATGCTTGGATTTGACTTAGCCTAGGTAAGTAGCTTTTTAATACTAATTTTTAAAAACCCTGCTGTGCCAAAGAATTAAATAAGCAGTCATCTAGCTTTAAATGTTTCACAAGGAACTAAAATAATACCTTTTGGGACAGGCAATCAAGTTTTCCACCCTACCTCATCCAAGGCAAAAAGAACTCTCTTGTCTACAAGGTTTTGATTGTGTAGAATGTAAGTTTTGTGGCCATAGCTAGGACAGTATACAGTCAATTTTCTAAATGTAAAGAAATGCTTGGGGAACAGGGATTTTTATTCACAGGCTAACAAATGAAAATGTGTATGTGGGTATGGAAGCTGGTGCAAGGAAGTGAGATATTCAACCCTTGGAGATGACAGGAGTCCCCTTTTCTGTATTTAGACTACGTCTCCGCAGTTCATGAAAATACATGGCTTGTTCTTTTCCCCTTTAAACTATTCTCTCTCTGACCTTCTTTTCCCCCAGCTTTATTTGTTTATTTTTAAAAATAACTGAGTCACATGTGATTCATTTCTAAAGCTTAAGACTTATGCTCAAACACAAATCCCATTGTTCACCTCCTTAGGGAGAGTGAGCTACTCCAGAAGAAAAAAGTAGAGATTTTGTATATGTTTTTGATTCTGTGAATTTATATTAAAATAAATTGTGCAGAAAATGTGACAGACCTTTGAGTAATCTGAAGGTACTGTATTATGGACCAGAAGGGAAATGACTGAAATACATACACAAAGCTTTGGAGGTACCTGGGAGGAGAGATTTACATTCAAAGTTTTTTGCCTAATGTTCTTGTCGTTTTGAATGCTGAGAATGCATCTATTGTTCCAGGGGACTCCTGCAACGCCACCTTGTTCACTTTCTCTTCCCCATTGTTAATGAGTGTTGTTTGGAGCCTATGTGGTTTTAATAGAGACTCAGCTAAGGTAAGCTTCGGAGATCATTTGTTTGGTATAGAGTAAGATGAGTGGGGAAAAGTCAGCAGGAGGGAGGGGTTGGAAGGACAGTAGGCTCTGATGACAAAATATCACATGGAATCAGATCAACTTCCAGCTTTTAGCCTCTTAGTTTTAATCACATCTTTCCTTCCTGTGTATCAACAATATTGCTGCCAAAACCCTACAGCTAAGAGTGACATAAACATTCAAATCTCCCAGAGACAGATGGCAACATAAATCTCCATTGTTGCTTTCTTAGAGGATTCCTAGCCTATTGCCATGTGTGGTGAACGGGACATTAGAGGTAGCTATTTCCCACAAGAGCGCTTTTTAGATTCACCTTCAGCAAGTAAAGATGCTTCGTTGTTTTGGGGGAATTTTGCTGGCTAAAATCCTAGGGATTACAACAGCAAGAGAAAGCTAATGCTTGAATGAAAGTCATCAGTTAGCAACTCCACAACTTCCTTTCTGTTTGGCCTCCCAGAATAACAGATGAGGTTGTTACAGACACTGGCCACCCACTACCCAAAAATTCTGTCATGATTATACAGACTGGTCAGGCTAACAGGTTGCTTTAATCATAGTGAGGGAAAAATGAATGGCAAAGCCCTGTTTTGTTTTGTTTGAAATAGAGTCTCACTCTGTCACCCAAGCTGGAGTGCATTGGCACAATTATAGCTCACTGCAGCCTCAAACTCTGGGGTCAAAGCAATCCTCCCACCTCAGCCTCTCAAGTAGCTGGGACCACAGGTGCATGCCACCACATATGGATATTTTTTTAATTTTTTGTAGAGATGAGGGTCTCCCTATATTGGCCAGGCTGATCTCAAACTCCTGGGCTGTACTAGTCCACCTGCCTGGGCCTCCCAAAGTGCTAGGATTTCAGGTGTGAGCCAACAGACTTGACCTAAGCACTGTTTTTGATCAGCAAATCTCAAACATATTTGAATCTGCAATCATGCACTTAACCAGAATATGGCCTTTTGCTGAATTTGCCTTATTTTAAAGCCCCACTTGTTCTGTTCTATGACAACCTTTAGTCAAGGCTGACTGATCTTCACTAAATACATTGCAGCCTTAACACATTTTTGGATATACTTAGATATTAGTCCCCTCTATCTGCAAATATGTCTTTGTTTGATTTTAGAAATCCAAATTTGCACATCTTCAGGTATTAATTATGGCTTTCATGGCAATCTGCATGACAGGAGGGGTCACTGAATGTGTCGTTACTCTGAAGGGGATACCTGGTCCCTGGGATGTTCACATCTGTCTTGAGTGCCAGGGCAGAGCAAAATGAGCCCACATCAGTCTTAGGAGAGAGAACAGAGGAAATGTGAAACAACCAATTTAAGAATCATACTGAGAACACTAAGACAGAATAGAGACCTGACATTTCATGAGACACATGGTACTGAGAAACAAAGATCTAGCTTTAGAAGACGAGATGGAGTCCATAATCTCTGGTTAAAATCTCTTCCTCCATGAACATAAATGTTAAAACAAGCAACTTCTCACTGCCAAGGAACTCCAGCGGAATTTAAACACATCCAAAGAAGGATGTATTTAAGGAAGGACCCTAGCACAAAGATGTACCTAGCATGCAGAATCCTTTGTTTAGAAAGATAATTGAAGCTTTCTAGAGATTAAACCAATTAAAACAAAGCACCTGTGTCTCACAGAATACCTCGAGTACTGTAATGGGTAATTCTCAGGGTTTACTCAGCTCTGAACTTGATTGAACATGAGCGTCAGTATTTCCGCTGCCTCTATGAAACCCAGGCCCTCAACATTTCCACCTGAACAGCTCAAGTTGTTCTTCCTGCCACTCACTCATCACCCTCCTAATCTTGCTCCATGATGAAGCTGAGGGAATCCTCAGAAGCCCTCACCTGCTGTACACGCTCCACTGGTTTCTCCTGCATTGGGGATCAGTCCATACCAGGCACCAGGGCCCTTCCTGACAGCACGCACCTCCTCTCTCTTGCTCCCCAGCTTGGAATTCAGTGCTCCCACCAGCCTGAGCACTGGCCTATTCTTTCTCTCACCTAGAGGCCTTTGTTGGGTACCCTCAACACTTCACTACACCACAATTCATACTCCATCTTGTAACTGTCCCCTCTGCACGATTCGAAGCTCTGCTTGCTCTACAGCAACATAGGGTCTGGAAATGACAAAGATGTGTCTCCCAGCTACATCCTGAGTTGTGGGGTTTTTTGTTTTGTTTTACTAGCTATTGCTTGTTTTTAAACTATATTTTCACAAGACTTGTGACACACATACAGAAATGGGTTTTTTAATATTACTGTTTACATAAAGGATAATCATGTAAACAAACCAGAGACTGAGAGGTGATTTTTCCCATTTCACCCTTCATTCCTTCTTTGTTCATTCCACAAGCCTTCTATGTGCAAGGCACTGTGTACATAAGGAATGTTTGGGAGAGAAACAACCACCTGCAGCCACACTGTTTTATGGCCCTCTGCTTCAGGATTTTGTTTCTCCTACCTTCTAACTTATGTCCTTGTGCACATTTATTCATTTACTTAAGAAACGTTTGTCAAGAACCAACTGTGAACTAGGACCTACGATGGGCATTGAGAACTCAGTGATAAACAGAAGTTGTCTCAGCCTCTGTTTCCATGAAATTTGAAGTCTAATGGCGAGGACAGGCAGTATCAAACTGTCCCATAACTATACAATCAAACTGCAATTACTGCAACAAAGGAAAAAAGAGGGTACAATGAGAAGATACAGCAGGGGGGCCTGACCTGGGGACTTAGGAAATGTTTCCTTCAAGAAGTAACTTTTTCACCGAGATCTGAGGTTAGAGGAAGAGAAGGAGCAGGTGAATTGGGAGAAGCCAGTTTTGGGAGTGGAATGGGCTGGGGATCTGTGGTGGTGAAGCTGGAGAGTTGGGCAGGGACCAGGGAAATTCAGGTCATATTAAGACTTTTAAAGAATGTGAAGAAAGGATGTGATCTGCTCAGATTGAGATTTCTCAGTTTACCATCCACTAGATTGTAGGTTCTTCATGTCCTGAGGCTGCATCAAACTCCAGCAGAGGGTTTTGAATGCAGTTGGTGCTAAACTGATACTGCTTGAGCAAGGGGAAAGGATGTCAGTGCTGTGACCATGCACTGGGATGTTAATGGTGACCTATCTACTTCAGTGGATACTTGTACCTCCAAACTAGGAGATGCTGCCAGAATCCACAGTGCTTTCCCCTAGGCCACGCAGATCAGAAGTGAAGGGGCCAGGACACTTTCTTTTTTTTTTTCTTTTTGAGACAGGGTCTCGCTGTCACCCAGGCAGCATGCAGTGGTATAATCTCAGTTTACAGCAACCTCCACTTCCTGGGACTTAAGCAATCCTCCAGCCTCAGCCTCCCGAGTAGCTGGGACCACAGGTGCGAGCCACCACACCTGGCTAATTATTTTATTTTATTTTTTTTTACTTTTTGTAGAAACAATGTTTCACCATGTAGCCCAGGCTGGTCTCAAACTCCTGAGCTCAAAGCAATCCACCTGCCTCAGCCTCCCAAAGTGCTGGGATTACAGACATGAGCCACGGCACCCGGCCCACTCTATTTTCAGTTAAGAAATGTTTCAGTTTAGATAATTTCTCTAGAACAGAAAGAGGTCTGAGCTATCCCGTCTGGATGCTCATTAGGAGGGTCATTATTTGGCCACTATCTCGTCTGCAAAACATGTTGTGCATTATTCTAATGACAGTGGGGCGAGTGGGGTGGGAAGTGGATTCTCTTTCTCTGGTCCCTCCAGCTCTTCTCTTTCACTCAGAGAGTCTGTGATAAGCGACACATGGTTCCATATTCCCCGACTTTGCTCTTTCATATTCTGAAGGCTTTCGACACCCGTTAATTCATCACCACCCACAGGCTGGCCAGTGGGAATTTGGGTGTCCTAGTGGGATTCTGACTTCTATGGGATTGACTTCTTTTATATCTTGGAATTGATGCTCAGCAAATATGGCAAATGCTCCCATTCTCTGCTAGAGAAAATGTCACCTTTGAGGTCATTAACAATACTTTTGCCATCACCATCTTTAGACAGTAAGGGAAAGGCTTTTTGGAACAGAGAGAACATATAGAGATAAATTTCAGAAGCCCTTTTCATGCAATAATGATTTTCTCAAAATGGAAACAGATTTCAAGGATCTTTGTCCCCTCCGGAGAAGCTTTTTTTCCCTGTGTGTGCACAGTATGTGAATATGATTATATAAATGCAGTGGGAAGACAAGCTCCTGATCACTCTTTAAATCACTTGATGCTATGATCTCATTTTTAAAGCCACTAGAAACCATGGTTGATGGCTAAATTACTGACATATTTTTAAACAGCTTCTGTATTTAGCTGTTTGGCTGTTTTCATCCCTTCTTCTCCCTCATGCCATTCTGTGATGCCGCCTCAGCCTCAGAGATTCAGCGTGGCCGTCTGCTGAACACATGAATACTAAAGAATTGGTTTCCTTAGTAACAATAACCATGAGGCAGCTCGCAGAACTTCCTGCCTTCTGTCTGTCCGAATTTGTTTTCTCTTGGTCACATGGAAAAGACACCCAAACCGCGGCTGCCTATATAGGATGCACATAAATGTTGTGATCCATGAGCAGAAGGGAAACTTGTCTCTGCTGATTTCCTATTTCTTTTCTCCACATGTTTGTTGCCCTGTTTTGTGTGGACAGGGCTAAGCCAGGGCACCTGTGAAGGGCCATGGGCCATGTCGGAGCTCGTCGTCTTTCTTCTAATAAAAATCTGGAACCACAAAACCATAATGCAAGACACATAAACGAGATGACCCTTTGTCTGTGGGTCACTAGTGTGGAACTTTACAAAATAGAATACATCCCATTCACGATATTTTAAGTGCTAAAAAGAAAATGTTAATTGCATAGAGAAAGCTTTGCTGGTTTTCCAGGTTTGTTTTTCAAGCATCTTTCTGTGGTGAGAAATTGCTAGAGCCAGTCCTGTGGGGCATATCATCGCACTTCACAAACTGAGGCTTAAGGAGGCAAAATGACTCCCGCACAGTGACAATGCTAGGCAGCTGCAGAGCCAGTAGTCAGACCCAGAGCTGTCTGGAGGCAAAGTCCAGGGTCTTAAGCACAGGCAGAGGGAAAGTGGTTGTCCAAAGTGCTCTGGTGTGATGGGCACACTGGCAGTTCGCTTTTGCCAGGGCATGAGATGTAGGGTGAAGTGCCAAAAGAGGCAGGCAGGCTAGCTCAGGGAGGCCTTGCCGATGAGTGTGGCTGTGAAGGGAACCTACAGAAGGGTTTTAAGCAATGTTGACAAATGATCTGATTTGCATTTTGGGAAGATCGTTCTTGGGAATTTTGAGGATGGATTTGAGGGGCTAGAACTGGGGGCAAGGAGATCTGTTAGCCCCTTACAGTCAGTAGGCCTGGTAAAGAGTGACGTTGGCCTGAATCTGGGCAATAGGGATGGAAAGGAAGGGACTTCCCAAAACTTTCCCCACATGGATCCTTCTGCAGACGCCTTCTCCATCGTCGCACCTGCAGCTGAGGCTTCAGGGTCATGGGGCTCTCTCTGAGACTCACATGCTCACAAGCGAGGGCTACTCTTGATTTTGTATTTTCAAATCTTTCTGATTTTACCCTACCCTTCCAGACCCCACAGGGCATCTCATTTTCTTTTCAACTCCCAGAGTCTAGTACAGCGGGAGGCACTCAGCAAAAGCATGTTGAATGAAAGGACAAATGAATTGGAAGAGCTTCCAATTTCCCTCCATTAATAAAACCTGTGGTCCTGACCATGGCAGTCCTATTGCTGCCCTCATTCATAGGTGCTCCAGGAAGCTGGATGGATGCTCCCATCAAGCATGAGATATGAGCAACCTGGTTGTCACAATGCAAGCACTCACTGATAGATATATTGTATCATTTCCTCTCTTGAATTTGAAACTAAGTGACAGATGTCAAACTTCATTTAGACCCTGTGGCTAGAAAAAAACAGAACTCCAACAAACCATCATGGCACACGTTTACCTACGTAACAAACCTGCACATCCTGCACCCGTACCCTGGAACTAAAAATAAAAATTAAAAAAAAAAAGAATTCAAAATGTTATCTGTGTAGTTTCATATTTCTTAGATAAAGAGGCAAGGATGGGCCCTCTCTCCACAATGTCCTACCAAAGGAAAATAAGGCCAAAGTCTAACGGGATGGTAACCGTTTGAATTGGACACCACACAAAGAGATAGCAGAGATGTTCCAATCGGTTGAGGACCTGCTGTGTAGCGTTTTGAGGGCAGGCCAGTTCATAGCTAATAATTTTAATGGCTTCTTCCATCTGGTGGTATTAATTTGTCCTTGTCCTAAAATAAGTAAACATTTTAAAAACAAGACATAAAACCAGAACAAACAACTGTGAGGTAAACTCAATGACATCAGCTGCAATGGAATGAAGCACACTTACTATTCTGTGGCCCAGTACTTTAGCAAATAAACCAAGCCTTCCTACTTTTTGTACTTGTTAACAAAAAATAGGTAAACCCCTCATCCACTTTTTTAAACAGCTTTACTGTTCTTCTGTGTTAAGTGTACAACTCAGTGATTTTTTTTTCTTTTTTTTTTTCTTTTTTTTTTTTGAGACAGAGTCTGGCTCTGTCACCCCGGCTGGAGTGCAGTGGCGCAATCTCCGTTCACTGCAACCTCTGCCTCCCAGGTTCAAGCAATTCTCCTGCCTAAGCACCCCAAGTAGCTGGGACTAAGGTGTGCACCACCACACCTGGCCAATTTTTTGTATTTTTAGTAGATATGGGATTTCACCATGTTGGCCAGGCTGGTCTCAAACTCCTGACCTCAAATGGGCTGCCCATCTCAGCCTCCCAAAGTGCTGAGCCCCAGGCATGAGCCACCACGCCCAGACCAATTCAATGATTTTTGTAAATGTACAGGGTTGTGCCACCATTACCAGGATCCGATTTTAAAACATTTCCATCACCCCAAGAAGATCCCTTATGATCATTTCTCCTGCACATTTTAAAGTTATGTAAAATTTTTCATCTAAATTTAAACAAGATTAATTTTTGTCAATAGGAGGTGGACAAATATTAAACTTCTAATATGATGTGATAGATTGAAATTGGAGTAACTATTTAATGGCATGATTTGATGAAATAGACTTTCTCCTATTGAATAACATACCTCAAATCTGATAGAAATCATGTAAAATTTTATTTAAGATTTAGGATTGTGTCACTTGAAATCTGGTTCATAATAACAATGATGAGAGAATAAATAAATGAATATAAATTGAATATTCTCCAGTGCCAGGGGCTGTACAAGCCCCTGCATTCATCTTCTCATTGAATCTTCACAAACAAACTATAAAGTAGATACTATTAATAGCCACATTTTACAGATGAGGAAATTGGGATTTAGAGAGATTAAATAACTTGCTGAAAGTTACATAGTCAATAAGTGGTGGCGGCATATTCAAACTCAGGCAGTCTGACCCCAGAGCAGGAGCTCTTGGCAAATTTTGTGTTTTCAAATACAAAATTTGAAATTTGATTTGCTCTCTGACCATCAAAGGCAGCACTGCAAGTGAGTTGGGGGAAGGAGTTGCTGAGGGATGAGAATTCAGGCTGATGACCTTGCTATAATCCCTCCTTTCCCATCGGTTCCCTTTCCTGCACCTAGCTCTACCACACAGCCTCTACATCTACCACAGAGCCCCAGGTTTGGAATGTCTAAAGAAAGCTGTGCTCTCCCAAGGATTCCAGCTTGTGAGAACCGAACACCATCCTTTAACCCAATGCTCCTTGGCATTTGCTGCATGTTGGGTAGCCAGAAGCCCAACTCAGTACCCAGCATCCAGAAGAGCAGGACTGAAATGGGCAAAAGATTCAGGGATTAAACACGTGTGGAACCCTATCCACCTCTTCTATGACAAGATGTGTTCCTGTTAAAGAAACAAAAATCTGCAAATAAATGCAAAGGCAGGGAATGACTGTAGCTTTCATATTCTCTGATGAGGAGGAGGCTTATGGCCTGTAAATCACTGACCAAAGGCAACAGACCACCACGAGGTCTCAGAAAAAATACTGGAAAACACAACTAGTTCTTCAGAAAGCACACAATTACCATATTTTAGCATATGGATCCTCACTGAATTATTTCACAGTTATAATTAGGTTGTTAATGCAGTGCAGAATTGGACCATATAATAATTTGGTATATACTTTATCTAATCTGATGGAAACGCAACATTTAGAGGGCCTGGCTTTTTTTTCCCCCAGAAACAATTAAAAAGGTCTTTTTCAACTTAAGAACTTGAATATCATATATCACATTCTTCCTTTTTTAATTGTGTTGGGATTTGGGGTGTGTGTATGTGTGAGAGAGAGAGACAGAGAGACAGAGAGAGAGAGAGATTCCACCCAAATTATGGGCTCAAGCCATACACTTTTGTCTCTGATTTGTTTCCAGCAATCATTTAAGATTCTTTTTTTTTCTTGTTTGCTTTTTTCCCCGCTTTTCTTTTTTGCCATTGGTGAACAGAAACTAGATTTTTTTCTCCAGGACAATTCTCTCTTCCAGTCATAGTAAATACCAATTTCATTTCCATCTTATTATTTTTCTAATTAAACATTTGTCATGCAGAAGAAGATCTGAGGTGCCTGTGCTTTCCATTATGTAAAATATTCAGTTATGATAATCGCTCTGGAATGGTATTTTGAAGGTGTTATGGAAAGAAATCAAGGAAAATAAAATAAACTGTATTTTACCTTGGGCTTTTGCCTGTTTATTTTTTCCCTAGTTTGCCACAGTTGCTAATATTGACTGTCTCCTGTCATGAGGGATATCATCCTGCTTAGTATCCTTCAATGAGGAGAAGTTTGTAAAATCTGTATCTAAAAATTTTTAAAGGTTTAAAATCTAACCCTATTTCATACAACATTAGACTCCTTTCCCCTTTTTTCTTTTCTATCCACACTTAGCAAAATGTATACTTCTATACCTGAGGAAATGCACTTGAGTTCAAATTATTTCAGAACAAAGTAGGAATATGCCAGATGTACAACCTGATATTTCTCGGACATTTTTTTTCTTCTTATGACAAAACCCAAGGGGGTAGGCTCTGTGAAAGGAGAGTTTATTTTCTAAATTCTTTTTTTTTTTTCTTTGAGATGGAGTCTCGCTCTGTCCCCCAAGCTGGAGTGCAGTGGCGCAATCTCGGCTCACTGCAAGGTCTGCCTTCCGGGTTCACGCCATTCTCCTGCCTCAGCCTCCCGAGCAGCTGGGACTGCAGGCGCCCACCACCACACCCAGCTACTTTTTTGTATTTTTAGGAGAGATGGGGTTTCACCGTGTTAGCCAGGATGGTCTCTATCTCCTGATCTCGTGATCCGCCCACCTTGGCCTCCCAAAGTGCTGGGATTACAGGCGTGAGCCACCACGCCTGGCTATTTTCTAAACTCTTTAATCACAGAGCTTTTCCATTTTCTGGGGCAAGAGATTTTTCCCAAACATTAACAATCACATCTTACATCTATGTTTACATCCATACATTTATATCTATATGTTCCATATATGTGTGTATGTATATTATGTGTATCTGTATGTATACTTTTATCTGTCTGTTACTCTATAAAAACTTAGACTTTAATTTTTTTTTTTTTTTTTTTTTATAACAGAGTCTCGCTCTGTCGCCCAGGCTGGAGTGCAGTGGCACCGTCTCGGCTCACTGCAACTTCCATCTCCTGGGTTCAAGCAATTCTCCTGCCTCAGCCTCCTGGGTAACTGGAACTACAGGCGCCTGCCACCACACCCAACTAATTTTTGTATTTTTAGTAGAGATTGGGTTTTGCCATGTTGGCCAGGCTGATCTCAAACTCCTGACCTCAGGTGATCCGCCTGCCTCAGACTCCCAAAGGCTGGGATTACCGGCGTGAGCCACCATGCCCGGCCTAGACTTTAATTTTTAATTATTTTCAGAGTTTACACAGAATTAGCTGTGACATTCAGTTTTATAAAGGTGGGACCATTTCCTTGCAAATTCTCACAATGTATCCTGAGACTTTGCTGTTGTGGGAAGAAAAGCTTGTGTACTTTCTGCAATTGCCACCTCCTGAAACACAGTGTGTACGGTGTGTGTATGTATGTGTGTGTGCACTAGGCATTGTGCTGTTATTTGGATCTCACTGAGAGTAACTGTGTGTGTGGTATTAGGAAAATGGAAGATGCTGCTGTGGTGGCCCCTCCGAGATTCCATTTACTGAGCTAGTGACTCTGCTGCAGCTGCTTTGGGTGTTGGCTCCTGAAGGCCCGCAAATGCCTCTACTTCTGAGGAAATTGCCCTGTGCTAATAGGGGAGACACCTCACCCAGGAAGTTAGTGGGAGAAGGCCACAGCCAGTGACTGGTGGATAAGAGCATAGAAGACCAGCACCTTGGCCTCAAGAGGAAGCAATTCTGTGGTGTGGTCAATGTTTCAGAGCCCTCCCCCATGATCCAGGCCAAGAATGGAATTTCCATGAGACCACATCCTTCCCCTTCCCTCTCTGGCTTCACTCTCTCCTTGCCAGGATTTTCCTGTGGAGCACTTTCTCAATAAATCACACACACCCAATCCCTGTCTCAGGCTCTGCTCCAAGTAACTTCTTTCAGTTTTGGATATCCAATATCCTAATCGGTAAAACACGGATAATAATTTTTGCTTAGTCTATTTTTCAAAGTTTTGGTACAAATGGCAAATAATGTGTAAGAATTTTGTTAACAGCCAACGGTGTAAAAATATTTCTTAGGCAACATGATAAATATTATTCATGTTAATATTTAACTTTAGCTTCCATGAAACTATAGCTGAGTTCCCCCAGCTTGGGTTTTCACACTTTAGGCTAATGTCCACTGTGTTCATTTTATTCCCCAGGAAGAGGTGGTTTGTAAGAGTTGCTGCCCTGTCTGCTTTACTTTCTGCACCTGGGCTCTGCAGGGTAAGTGAGTGAAGGAGACGTGAGTCCAGTGAAGGGCCATGTCGGTCTAGAGAGCACACAGCTCCAGCCAAAGGCTAAATAAACAGGAATTCAGACCTGGTCTTGCTTGATATTTAGAGGGTTTTAAGTGAAGCTAGCCACCAGATTTTTAAACAAAATCTCCAGATTCTTGAATATAAATATTTTTTCTTGAGAACTCCACCCAGGCTGGAGTTCAGTGGCACAATCATAGCTCACTACAGCTTCAAACTCCTGAGCTCAATCAATTCTCCCACCTCAGCCTCCTGAGTAGGTAGAACTACAGGTGCGTACAACCACACTCAGCTCATTTTTTATTTTATTTTTTGGGGACACAGGGTCTTGCTATGTTGCCCAGACTGTCTGAAACTCCTGGGTTCAAGCAATCCTCCTGGCCTGGCCTCCCAAAATGTTGCGATCGCAGGCATGAGCCACTGTGCCTAGCTTCTAACAATAGATTTTTAAACAATTTTAACACCCTACTATTCAAGCAACACATGACTGGGGGCCTAACTGAGCTAGCAGTGTGTTACTTCTGTCCAGATTTTGGCCCTTGAAAGAACAGACCAGATGATCCCCACTGAGGCCTCAATATTCAGCACAACACTCAGCATAAGGCAGATGAAAGGCTGTGGATAAACAGGACCACCATTAGAAATATGGGTTTCCAAGGAGTTAAATAAAGGACTGCTGGTTTCAGTAAATAGCTCTCTACTTTGTAAAAATCACTAAGCATATGATTCTTTTCCCTAAACAGTATTACAACATATGCAGAGTTTTATTCAGTTGCCAGCTTGCTATTGCGCAACTTTTCAAGGACACTGAGTCTGTTTCCTCGTGTATTAAACGGAAACAATTATGTCTGACCTGAAAATAAGTGAAAGCATGTAAAAATGCTTTACAAACAGTGGTGATCAATCCAGATGGAAGAAATCATTGTTCTCTAAATTCTGCCCTGGGAGCTAAATCCCACACTCAGAAATTTTAAAACAAGGAATGGAGGCTTTCATCTTTCTTCTAACATAGTGTTTCCTTAATTTTAGTTGAGATTTTTGCTTTAAAAATGGCATTATTTTCTATTACTATTAATTACTTTTTATTTAAGTCAAATACATTCTTTTCCTCACTATCAGCCATCTTTTTCAACTACCAATTTTGTCTTTTTGTTGTTACTGTTTTTTTGTTTGCTTGTTTGTTTGTTTTTTGAGGCAGACTCTTACTTGCCCAGGCTGAAGTGCAGTGGTGCAAGCTCAGCTCACTGCAACCTCTGCTTCCTGGGTTCAAGCGATCCTCCTGCCTCAGCCACCCAAGTAGCTGGGATTACAGGTGGGTGCCACCATGTCCGGCTAATTTTTTAATTTTTAGTAGAGACGGGGTTTCGTCATGCTGGCCAGGCTGGTCTCAAACCCCTGACCTCGGGTGATACTAACACTTTTTTTTTTTTTTGAGGCCTCCTCATCCTCCCAAAGTGCTGGGATTACGGGCGTGAGCCACTGCACCCAGCCTCAACTACGATTTTTTTTTGTTTTGTCTAATTGAGACAGTCTTGTTCTGTTGCCCAGGCTGGAGCGCAGTGGCACGATCTCAGCTCACTGCAACCCGCCTCCCGGGCTCAAGCAATTGTCCTGCCTCAGCCTCCCAATTAGCTGGGATTATGGTGTGTGCCACAACACCCGGCTTTTTTTGTGTGTGTATTTTTAGTAGAGATGGGGTTTCACCATGCTGGCCAAGCTGGTCTTGAACTCTAGATCTCAGGTGTTCCGCCTGCCTTGGACTCCCAAAGTGCTGGGATTACAGGTGTGAGTCACTGCTCCCGGCCCTCAACTACCAATTTTATCTTTGTCCTAAGCAATAATATCCATAAATCCACAGGTTTCATGTCCTATATTTAACTTTTATACACTTACACACACACACACATACATACACACACGTGTGTGTAAATACATACATATATGTGTGTGTATGTATGTGTGTGTATAGAATATGCATCTGTGTGCCACCTAAAATCACCTTGCTTATCACCAATTTTTTGATTCTCCCCTTTTGGTATATTATGCTCCACTAGAAATAGTAAAACTTCATGGAAAAATTTTCTGCCTCTTTCAATTTATTAATTTACTTATTGAACATTTGTCAGCTACTGTCTATCCCACGTAAACCTAGAACAGGCAGGAGAGAATTAAAGTCACAGAGTTCCCCAACATTTTAAACTCCTCTAAAGAGCTTTGAAAGTCAATGCAGCTAATGAACTTCAAGTAGGAAACGCTCCAAATCTTCCTGCTCCAGATTTCTACGGACTTGGTAATGCTAGTGAGTCACAGAGGGTAAGCCTTAGAGAGCCATATTTGCAAAGTGCCTAAGATCTCTCAGACTCTACCCTAGGGGACTCTAGGTAGTGTCACAAGTGAGTTTTAACAGCAGAGTCTGGTGGCGCCTTCTCAACTGCTTTTATGCAGGAAGCTGTCTGCAACTATGTTCCTAACTATCCAAGCCCCCTAACATTGTAATTTCTAAGATTGGCTTTACTCATTTTATAAGATAATGGCATTCAAACTGGTCTCCAGTAGGATATGAGACAATGTTAATAATTACAATCTGCATTTAGGCGGCGCCTCTCCTGGCAAGCACTAGAGTTTTACAAACGTTATCTCATTTTCATCTTCATGACACCCTTGTGAAGCAAGCTTTTTTTATTGCATTTCTACAGAGAGAGCAGCTGAGGCGTGAAGAGGTTAAATGGATTACCCAATCTGAAATCAGAGACCTCAAACCTGGTTTGATGTTGTCTAAAGAAAGTATTTGTAATGTGTTTGTGGGGGGGTTTAATGCTAAATGCAGAAAATGTCTCTGAAAATACTTACATTTAGGTCTGTAAACTCATAGACTCTTTAAATCTTGTATTCAATGTGGCATCAATGGCATGCACCTTCTCTAATTAGCAAACAAACATTGAGGCTTAATTCCAGAGTCTGACATACTAAATACTCTCTGCCAGATAACATAATAAATCTTTATGTAGCACTTGCATGCACTAGGCATTGTTCAAAGAGCTCTCTAAATATTAACCTATTTAATCCTCATAATGACTCTATGAAGGAGGTACCATTATACTACTCATTGTACAGGTAAGGAAACAAGCACAGAGAAGTTAGTAACTTGCCTAAAATCCCTCAGCTGGCAAGTGGCAGAGCCGGGATTTGAATCCACACAGTCTGATTCTTTTGATGAGAGCATTCTGCAGTCATTAGGCTTATAATAGTTATTTGTTGCAAATGTTCTGTTTCTCATTTACTCAAGCCAAAGTTTTTCCTATGTCAGTGGTTAGCCTCTTAACCCTATTTCAGGCAGAATCCTCCTATTTAGGCCAATGATCCTTCCCCCTCTGACTGTGTAATCTAGGTGATGGCTAGCTGGTATACTAGCAGAGTGAGTGGAAAAGGTGTCAGAAAAGGGTATCAGAGGCTCAGCGACTCAACCCATCTCATTAGAGTCAACAAGGCACCTCTTAAAAGTATAGAAGAATGGAAATCCTTTCTTCATTTGTGCTTTGGAAAAAGAAAAAGAGTAAAATTCTCCCACCAGTTTGCCCCAGAATTGGGATGAGTTGTTATAGTAAGCAAAGATGTTTTTCACAAGTGATTTATGCAATATACATTATGTTTGCTTTCAAAGTGCTGTACACATTTATTATCTCATTTGATCCTTACACAACACCCCAGTGAGGTAATCAGGAAAGCTATTTTTATAATAGCCATTCTACAGATGAGAAAACTGAGGCTCGGCGTCATTGAATAAACTTGTCCAAAGTCATCCAGCTAATGAGCTGCAGGAGCAGAGTATGGGCAGTGTCACATGTATTAATAAGCTCTGTAAATTATCTCACCTCATATTAAGCTTAATAGCTTCTGGTGATATCATTACTAAAATCAGACATTTAAACAAATAAGTCAGAGCGATTCATCCTCAGGGTTGCAGACATTCAGGACACTTGAGAACATTTAATGATTTCCAGCTTCAGCTCCCTTCCTCAGTGAGAGAACATAAAACAGACTTTTCAGGGTCATGGAAAGGAGAAGGGCTTCCAGATGGCCACTTCTACCAAACCTGGGACGTGTACTTGCTTGTTTGCCCAGACACTGCCTACTGCCTGAATGAAGGGGAGCTCTAGTCCCGAGAAGAGCCATCTCCCTTGTTGCAGAAATGTGTCCCTCCTCCATTGCAGACACTGTGCTGAAGAATTCATTCCACCAAAGAAGGAATGAACAGGCAATTCCCTGGGATGAGTAATGTATGGGCTAGGAGTTGAACCCAGGAGGTCAAATCTGCTTTTACTTTCTCTATTACATGTTTTCTATAGAAAATTCGTTATTTTTCTCTTCCAGTCACTGGAACAATTGCGGTGAATTACCATTTGTGATTTAAGATATTTTGATACTTAGTCTGCCTATTTTTTACACATGCAATTCAATTATTTCACTAATGGGTAATGGGTCAGTATTCCAAGCATTGACTTCGCCCTTCCTCTGCATAAGATCTTTAGCTCCAGTTGACAGGGACCCAATTGTCTGATATGAGTCCCTTTGGCTTTTCCTCCCTGCTGCCTCAGGATCTCCTGGATTGTCTCCCCCAGACCCTCTTTCATAGGAGAGGTGGCCTCCTCCCTTCTCCTCAGCATTCTCTCTGTTGTCTAGAATTTCTCATTTGGTGATTTACCCACTCACACTATTATTACTTTTGGGTCTGACAGAATGTTTCCTGTCAAGTATCCTTTAAAACCACTGACCAATTTCATTTATAAATTAAAATGCAGGCCGGGTGTGGCGGCTCATGCCTGTAATCCCAGCACTTTGGGAAGCCAAAGTGGGCAGATCACTTAAGGCCAGGAGTTTGAAACCAGCCTGGCCAACATGGTGAAATCCCATCTCTACAAAAAATACAAAAATTAGCCATGCATGTTGGCACATGCCTGTAGTCTCAGACACTTGGGAGGCTGAGGCACGAGAATCACTTGAACCCAGGAGGCGAGGTTGTAGTGAGCCGAGATCACACCATTGCACTCCAGCCTGGGTGACAGAGAGAGACTCTGTCTCAATAGATAGATAGAGAGATAGATAATAGAGAGATAGAGAGATAGATAGATATAGATAGATAGATAGATAGATAGATAGATAGATAGATAGATGATAGATAGATAGAGATAGACAGATAGATAGATAGATGATAGATAGAGATAGACAGATAGATAGATAGATGATAGATAGATATAGATAGATAGATAGATAGATAGATAGATAGATAGATAGATGATAGATAGATATAGATAGATAGATAGATAGATAGATAGATAGATAGATGATAGATAGATAGATAGATAGATAGATAGATAGATAGATCCTAAATAAAAATTGGAGCAACAAGGAACCAGAAAAATATCAAGATTAATATACCATTACCAAGTATACAAGGATTACTCTAAGATTGTAAGTATACTCCAGCATCAGGAAACCTATTAATGTAATTCACCATATTCATGGATTGAAAGAGACAAAACTCATATGACTATTCCACAGATGTTGAAATTTGATAAAATGTAACATCCTTTCTTGATAACAGCTCTCAAAGATTGGAATAGATGGACACTGTTTCTTTAAAATGATAAATGTCTCATCTCAAATGTCAGCTTTATTCTTTTTCTCAGGTTTATTCTTAATGGGAAAACAGTAGAAGTGCTCTCATTCAAGGAAGAATAGGACAGTTGGCCAGGTGCAGTGGCTCATGCCTGTAATCTATTTCCAACACTCTGGGAGATCGTGGCAGGAGGATGGCTTGAGCCCAGGAGTTCAAGACCAGCCTGGGCAACATGGTGAGGCCCCACATCTACCAAAAAAAAAAAAAAAATTAGCCAGAAATGGTAGCACATGCCTATAGTCCCAGCTACTCAAGAGGCTGAGGTGGGAGAATTGCTTGAGCCTGGGAAGTCAGGCTGCAGTGAGCCATGATAGTTCCACTGTATTCCAGCCTGGGTGACAGCACAAGACCCTGTCTCAAAAAACAAAACAAAACAAAAAAAGAATAGGACAGTTCCAGTATTATTTAATATTGTTCTGAAAGTACGAGCCACTATAATTAGACAAGAGAAAGAAATAAAATACAAAACAGCAAAGGAAAAGAGGTAAAATTACAATTATTAAAAATCTTAGCTAATCAACCATAGAACCATAACAAACAATAGAAGAATTTGATCCAGATGTGTTATTCAATGTGTAGAGATATGGACATTCTCACCTTTTGCTGGTAAGAGTATAATTTGATGCCACTTATATGGAGGTTAATTTGGTATCAACTATCAAATGTAAAATGTATATACCTTTTGGCTTAACAATTTCATTTCTAGGAATATATGCATGTACATGCACATATGCAAAATGATATAGTTACAGGATATTTATTGCAGCTTTATTTTTAATAAATGATTAGAAGCAAATGCCAATGAATAGGAGACTGGTTAGATAAATTATATCACATAATAGAATATAATCATTAACAAATAAGGCGGCTTTCAGGGTGTTGAGTATTGGTGTTAACTATTTCTACAATACGTTGGTAAATGATGAGAAGGAGGTATAAAATCACATGTAAAGTAACTTTCCATCTGGACGTAAAAAGAAAGGAATGAAAAAAAGACAATACATATGTTTGTGCTTTTATGTAAATACCTAAGAAACTACCAAAAGTGGGTGCATCTGGGAGTGAAACTGGGTGACTGAAAAGTAAGAAAGATTCATTATTTTGCTATTGGTTTTTGGTATAAATTGTTAGTAAAACAGTTTTTAAAGTATTAGTAAAACAAAAAATACTAAGAACCAAAATAAACAAATAAGCAAAAGACCAAGAAATCCACTTTCTCCTAAAGAAATGGAAAAGAAATCCACATGGAACCTGCTTCAGTATCCATTGCTGTATAACAAACCATCCCAAAACTGAATAGCTTAAAACAACAAAAATTTATTATGTCTTACAATTCTGTGAGTTGACTTGGCTCAGCTGGGCAGTTCTGCTCCACAGGGCATAGCTGAGATCACTCAGGAACTGCACTCAGTGGGGAGCTTGGCTGGTGCTGGTACTCACAAGATGGTGCTTCAACCTCCAGAACCTTTCCATGTCTTCTCATGGTTCAGTAGTCTACTGAAGCTGCTGGATAGCATGGTAGCTGGCAGAGCACAAACATGGCAGCTGCCTGACGTTTGAAGTCTTAGGCCTGGAGCCAGCACGGTATCACTCTTTCCTCATTCTACTAGTACTCAAAGACCAACCCAGATGCAAGGGATGGGGAAATAAACCCCGTATCTTGTTGAGACGAATGGCAAGGAATTTGCAGCCGTCTTTAATACACCACAGACCTCCACATTTGCTCAGCTCAAATCACTACAAGTTATCACAATATTATTTGGAATTATTTCATAAAGTGTTAATAAATCTGTGTCAAAATCTCATCTTGTGCAGCTTTTAATAGTTACTGTTTCTCCAAAAGAACAAAAAAGCTCAATTTCTGGCCTTAGGTTAATAGAAAAATAATTTATAGAATCTTAAAATTCAAGACCTGCTTTAAAAACTGTTTAAAATTCAGTTAGAATTTATATAGGTCTGTTTTATAGATACAAAGATCAGGTGGCATATCTATGAAATCTAGAGAAAGTGGGTGAAATGAATTTTAATCAACTTTTTTCTTTTCAAAAAGAAAAACCAATATGTTTCTGCAAAAAAGATGAGTATTTCTGGAAGGCAAAAACAACCATAAATCAGAGGTGTCAACTAGCATTATTACTAACTCTAGAGAAGAGCCTGCTCTGGATGCCCTGCCCAGAAACTCCTTGCTGGCCACCAGGAGTCCCACTGACTTCCCAAGAAAGCTGATAAAAAGGATGTAGGGCTTGAGATAAGGCCTCCAATCCACCAGAGTGAAAATGCCCTGTCAACTATAATCCAGCCTTCTCACCAGTCCTCAAATATGTCTTATTTCTTCTGACCTCTGAGTTTCTGCAGATGCCATTTCTCTGTATCATGATGTCCCACACTCTCTTTCCCACATTTTTGTTTCTCATTTTGACTTAGCTAACTCCTTTATCCGTCAGGTAATGGGATTATATTTCTCATCCACAGTGAAACTTTCTTTGATCCATCCCCTTCCCAAAACTAAGTCAGATGCTCTTGGGACAATTACCACCTCTGTTATATAGAAAGTTTTGCAGAAACTGCCTGACCTCTTTTCTGGGGCCTTCACCTGCTGCTCAGGGGTGGCCCTCAACAGCTATGTCTGTCCTCTAACACCAACATCCCTAGCTCAGTCCAGTTGGTCCAAAGGCAGACACTAAATACAGGGTGGACCAATGACATTCCCTTTTTAACTGAAATGATTACAGTTGTTGATAACTAAGTCACACTAATGAAACACAATAGAAGGAAGATTCACAAACTGTTGCCAAAGAGGTAGAGCTAATTTTGTTCCTGCACTTGTTTATCTCTTCCTTGGATCCTGTTAGACTTCTCCAGTCTCTCCCATGAATTCAGTTCTTTCATGAAGTTTTCCAAAGTTGTCTATAACTCCCAACCAAAAGACTTAACACAATTTATACCAACTGGCATGAACTCACACTTGCATGCACGATTGAATGGTTTAAGTATTTGCCCTATGTCCTTTCTTGGAGCTAGAATGTAAGTTCTGTGAGGACAGGGAAGGTGTCTGCCTCGTTTGGTGTTGCATCTTGAGTACCAAGCAGAGTGCCTGGCACACAGTCAGCACTTAACAAATATTTGTTGAATGAACGAATTGATGGAAATAAAAGACTGATGCAACTCTTTGGGAAGTGCCTGGGAAAGAATGACTTCACTTTGGCTGGATGGGAGGTTTAAGGGACCATTGTGGATTTGGATTCCATGTTAGTGAGAAATGCTTTGAATTGAAACATTTGATTAGATTGCTCAGGTAGTCTCTTAGCTCAACTTTTGGAAAATGATGTCTCACAATCCTATCTTATTTTGTGGGAGGAGGAGTAAGGTACAAACACCTTGTCTACATTTGAATGCCAAGATTGGCTGAAGGAGATTTCTCACCATGGACAGGAAAGTCTCTCAAAATTGGGTCTGGGCAGGAGGGGAAGATGCTCTGGGAAGCATAGGACGTTGCAGGACTGTGTGGCCCATTATAGACCCATTCCTGAGAGGGCAGCTGTGCAGCAGGAACAACCCTGATGTAGCCTCTGGTGGTTACTATGTAAGGACAGAGCAGCCATGACAGCCATTTTCAGCTGGGAGAGCTGCTGGTGGGTAGATGGGAGTGAGAAGATAGGGGAAATCCCATTTCCTGTCTTCACCAGTCACCACGTATAAGGCAAACTGGAAACAGGGCTGGCAGGGATGACATTTCAGTATCCAAATTGATTCTAAAGCCACAGAGCTCTGGGGTTGGCCCCTCCTCTCCAAGCTGTTAACACTTCATGGCTAGTATCCCAAGAGTTATACTCTCAGCTGCATGCTGAGGTATTTTAGTAAAAAGCAGGGCTCCTGCAGGACACAGGTTTTTAATTCATCACAGAAGTGCATCTCTTTGTAATTTTATATTTTTTGTAGCACATGAGCCCACCAGATAACTTGGTCTGATGTGTGAAAATTGACTTCAGGAAATGAGAACTTTGTATTTTTATGTTTTAGCTATCTACTTTCTAATTGTCCTGAAAGGTGAAACAACTTTACATTAGAATATGTCTTGATAACAGCCAAACTGTGGATGAAAAAACATTTCTAAACTATGGAATGATATCCAACTAAGAGTCAAGGACAGGCTGGGGCAGGCACAGTGGCTCACATCTGTAATCCCAGCACTTCAGGAGGCCGGGTCAGGATGACCTCTTAGGGCCAAGATTTCAAGACCAGCCTGGGCAACACAGCAAGATCCTGTCTCTACAAAATTTTATAAAAATTAGCCAGATGTGGTGGTGTGTGCTTGTAGTCCTAGCTACTCTCTGGCCAAAGCCAGAGGATTGCTTGAGCCCAGCAGTTGGAGGCTGCAGTGGGCTATGATCACACCACTGCACTCCAGGCTGGGTGACAGAGTGAGACTGTGAGACCCTGTCTCTCTTAAAGAAAAAAAAAAGAAGAGAGCCAAGGAGGAATGTCTGATTTCCCAACAGTCACAATCCAGTAACCCTCAGGCCTAGTGACTCACCTCATTCTTCGTGGGGAGGGTTCCAGCTCTGCCAGTTCAAGCTTGCCCAATCCTGTTAGGAAAATACTCTGCCAATGTACAGGTGTCTATGTAGAGGTGAGATATTTTTGTCAATTACCATGGGTTCAAGACCACCAAATCAATTTTAGTAACAATTTTATTCAAAACATTTCTTAATATTTGGTGAGTGCCTATAGCTTTAAAATGTTTGTTTAACAGTTCTTAAAAGGCCTTACTCTAGTTAGCTGAGGGGGAATTCTATAGGCCAGTGGCTAAGCTCCTACGTGCTGTAGTCAGACAGCCTTGGTTCAAATCTCCATTCTCATGTTCATTAGGATGTGACCAGTTCCTTAACCTCTCTACACCTCATTTTCCTCTTCAGTGAGATGGAGATAATAATAGGACATCCCTCATAAAATTGATTAACTAGCACATAGTAGGTGCTTAATAAATGTTATTACTCCAGCTATCTTTAACCCTGATAATAGAAAATTATTGTATAAATTCAGCTTTCTTTGTGTAGCAGTTTTTAAAAACTGCTACAAATTCTCTGACACTGTTCCCCTTGAGGCGGTGTCTGTGCCCTCCACTTGCATCTGGGCAGGATTGTGACTGCTTTGATCATTAGAATCTATCGGAAGTGGCACTATGTAATGTCCAAGGTTCAGTCATAAAAGAACATGCAGCTTGTGCCTTGTTTGCTGAAACAGAGCCACCAGGTAAAGAGCCCTCGACTACCCTAAGGCTTCCATGCTGGAGAGGCCACTAGTAAGCACTCTGGCTAACAGTCTCATCCGAGTCCAGCCATCCGGAAGTGGATCTTCCAGCCCCAGCTGTTTCAGCCCTCAATTGCTCTAGTTACCCCTGCTCCCCATCAGCTGTCGGAGTCCTCCCAGCTGAGTTCTCAGACTGTGGAGTACAGACAAGTCATTCCCACTGACCCTGGACACATACCTGGCCCCATGAATCATAAGCATAATAGAATGGTTATAATTTTATGCTACTAAATTTGGGGTGATTTGATACACAACAATAGGAATATGGAACATTTCAGAAATAATGGATATAGCGGTAACAATGGGATAAAAGGGAAAATTTAACCATATCAAAATCATCAGATCCAATCTTGATCTATGTGCACATTTTTCAAACACATATATAGTGTCTAATTATTGCAAAGTTCACTTTCGAAGCTAAAAGTTCTATGTTAATCTGCAGGACCTGCAGCAAACAGAATGCCATATGAACTCCACAGTCTGAAAGGGCCCAAGGGGAAGCACACTAGCCCATGTAGACAGAGATTCCCCTTGCTTCTGTTCTTGAGAGAACTGAGGGGAAATGAAAGCTGAAAATAAAAGCCCTTGGTTTAAACGGATCCCGATTGCATTTCATCCTATCAGATCAATAATGCAGAGATTCCTAAAATCAATGTGCTGGGGCAGTTTTAACAAATGCACTTGCCTGTTCATTAATATTCTGACTTTTAAATATAAACACACATACCTCTTTGTTGTGATAAGAATTACAGTATATTAAAGACAGCAAGATACACACTACCCATTAGGTTATCAGTTTAATTTTATAAATGAGGAAACTGAGGTTCAGTAAAGCAAGAAAAACTTGCCATGATAAAAGAAACAACAATGCCTTTTACCCAGCACCAAAGAATATGCCAATATCCAGGCCTTTCTTTGGATGCAGAAATAAACATGAAAATGCTGAGTACATCCCCTAAAGTTCTACCCCCGGTTCAACTCAAATCATAGGAAAGCTACATATTAAATTTATGGTTTTACCTCCCTACGTGAACACCTTCCCTGATCTAAGATGGATTCACCATTGCAGCCTAGTTTTCATCATGGTTAGGTGTGAGAAATGGCCTTCTGTCATTGCCTGTATGGGGTTTGATATCTTTCACACTAAAAGATCCAAATGGCTGTCTTAGAGCTAGGTTCATATAAGAATTTTGTATTTCCTAATGACCTTGGTTTAATTAGACTACAAAAACTCTGGAATGGATCTTGTTTCCCTTGGCATGCGGCTGTGTTAATACATGTGGTAACCGCATGTGAATCCTCTTTCGTCCATTGACAGGCTGTGTGAGCAAGTCACCTTCCTAAGACTCCATTTTTGTATCCTGAATGAGGGTGACTATTCTACAACCTGCACCAGAGTTGTGAAGATTAAACCAGGTACTATGACATGATGGCAACTTCCACACAGGAAAATGCTTTTTCTTTTTCTTTTCTCTTTTTTTTACAAAAGCATGATCTTTTCAGCTAGATTTCTAATAAAGTACAAACAGCTGAGTGCTTTTCTTTATCCTGGCCAAAAAATTATTGTCATATGTGAAGCAAAAATACCTGGGTACATGCCCCATTTGTTCTTTTTTGAGGCAGGGTCTGGCTTTGTCACCCAGGCTAGAGTGCAGTGGTGCGATCACAGCTCACTGCAGCCTCAAACTTCTGAGTTCAAGCAAAGCTCCAGCCTCAGCCTACCAAGTATCTGGAATTATAGGCATGCACCACCATGTCCGACTAATTTTTAATTTCTTTTTGTAGAGACAAGGGTCTCTCTATGTTGCCCAGGCTAGTCTTGAACTCCTGGCTTCAAGTGATTCTCCCGCCTTGCCCTCCCAAAGTGCTGGGATCCAGGCATGAGTAATAGCACCCAGCTTATTTGTTCATAATTATAATTCCAAAGATATTTTTTATTATTATTATACCCTAAGTTCTGGAATACATGTGCAGAATGTGCAGGTTTGTTATATAAGTATACACGTGCCATGGTGGTTTGCTGCACCCATCAGCCTGTCATCTACATTAGGTATTTCTCCTAATGCTATCCCTCCCCTAGGCCCCCATCCCCCAACAGGAGCTGGTGTGTGATGTTCCCCTCTCTGTGTCCATGTGTTCTCATTGTTCAACTCCCACTTATGAGTGAGAACATGCGGTGTTTGGTTTCCTGTTCCCGTGTTCGTTTGCTGATTATGGCTGCACAGTATTCCATGGTGTATATGTGCCACAATTTCTTTATCCAGTCTATCATTGATAGGCATTTGGGTTGGTTCCAAGTCTTTGCTATTGTGAACAGTGCTGCAATAAACATATGTGTGCATGTGTCTTTATAATAGAATTATTTATAAATCTTTGGGTATGTACCCAGTAATGGGATTGCTGAGTCAAATGGTATTTCTGGTTCTAGATCTTTGAGGAATTGCCACACTGTCTTCCACAATGGTTGAACTAATTTACCCTCCTACCAATAGTGTAAAAGCCCTCCTATTTCTCCACATCCTCTCCAGCATCTGTTGCTTCCTGACTTTTTAATGATCGCCATTCCAACTGGCGTGAGATGGTATCTCATTGTGGTTTTGATTTGCATTTCTCTAATGACCAGTGATGATGAGCTTTTTTTCACATTTGTTAGCTGCATAAATGTCTTCTTTTGAGAAGTGTCTGTTCACATCCTTCGTCCAATTTTTGATGATGTTGTTTGTTTTTCTCTTGTAAATTTGTTTAAGTTCTTTGTAGATTCTGGATATTAGCCATTTGTCAGATGGATAGGTTGCAAACATTTTCTCCCATTCTTTAGGTTTCCTGTTCACTCTGATGATAGTTTCTTTTGCTGTGCAGATGCTCTTTAGTTTAATTAGATCCCATTTGTCAATTTTGACTTTTGTTGCCATTGATTCTGGTGTTTCAGTCATGAAGTGTTTGCCCATGCCTATGTCCTGAATGTTATTGCCTAGATTTTCTTCTAGGGTTTTTATAGTTTTAAGTCTTTAATCCATCTTGAGTTAATTTTTGTAAAAGGTCTAAGGAAGGGGTCCAGTATCAGTTTTCTGAATATGGCTAGCTAGTTTTCCCAACACCATTTGTGAAATAAGGAATCCTTTCCCCATTGCCTGTTTTTGTCAGGTTTGTCAAAGATCAGATGGTTGTAGATGTGTGGCATTATTTCTGAGGCCTCTGTTCTGTTCCATTGGTCTATATATCTGTTTTGGTACCAGTACCAAGCTGTTTTGGTTACTGTAGCCTTGTGGTATAGTTTGAAGTCAGGTAGCATGATCTCTAGCTTCGTTCTTTTTGCTTAGGATTGTCTTGGCTACACAGGCTCTTTTTTTGTTCCATATGAAATTTAAAGCAGTTTTTTCTAATTTTATGAAGAAAGTCAATGGTAGCTTGATGGGGATAGCATTGAATCTATAAATTACTTTGGGCAGTATGGCCATTTTCACTATATTGATTCTTCTATCCATGAGCATGGAATATTTTTCCATTTGTTTGTGTCCTCTCTTATTTCCTTAAGTAGTGGTTTGTAGTTCTCCTTGAAGAGGTCCTTTACATCCTTTGTAAGTTGTATTCCTAGGTATTTTACTCTCTTTGTAGCGATTATGAATGGGAGTTCTCTCATGATTCGGCTCTCTGTTTGTCTATTATTGGTGTATAGGAATGCTTGTGATTTTTGCATATTGATTTTGTATCTTGAGACTTTGCTGACGTTGCTTATTAGCCTAAGGAAATTTTGGGCTGAGACGATGGGGTTTTCTAAATATACAATCATGTCATCTGCAAACAGAGACAATTTAACTTCCTCTCTTCCTGTTTAAATATGCTTTATTTCTTTCTCTTGCCTGATTTCCCTGGCCGGAACTTCCAATACTATGTTGAATAGGAGTGGTGAGAGAGGGCATCCTTGTCTTGTGCTGGTTTTCAAAGGGAATGCTTCCAGCTTTTGCCCATTCAGTATGATATTGGCTGTGGGTTTGTCATAAATAGCTCTTATTATTTTGAGATATGTTCTATCGATACCTGGTTTATTGAGGTTTTTAGCATGAAGGGGTGTTGAATTTTACCGAAGGCCTTTTCTGCATCTAATGAGTTAACCATGTGGTTTTTGTCATTGGTTCTGTTTGTGTGATGGATTATGTTTATTAATTTGTGTATGTTGAACCAGCCTTGCATCCCAGGGATGAAGCCGACTTGATCATGGTGGGTAACCTTTTTGATGCGCTACTGAGTTTGCTTTGCCAATATTTTATTGAGGATTTTCGTGTTGATGTTTATCAGGGATATTGGCCTGAAATTTTTTTTTTGTTGTGTCTCTCCTAGGTTTTGGTATCAGGATGATGCTGGCCTCATAAAATGAGTTAGGGAGGAGTCCCTCTTTTTCTATTGTTTGGAATATTTTCAGAAGGAATGGTACCAGCTCCTCTTTGTACCTCTGGTAGAATTCGGCTGTGAATCTGTCTGGTCCCGGGCTTTTTTTGGTTGATAGGCTATTAATTACTGCCTCAGCTTCAAAACTTCTTACTGGCCTATTCAGGTATTCAACTACCTCCTGGTTTAGTCTTGGGAGGGTGTATGTGTCCAGGAATTTATCCATTTCTTCTAGATTTTCTAGATTATTTGTGTAGAGGTGTTTATAGTATTCTCTAAAGGTAGTTTGTATTTCTCTGGGGCCAGTGGTGATATCTCCTTTATCAGTTTTTATTTTGTCTATTTGATTCTTCTCTCTCTTATTAGTCTGGCTAGTGGTCTATCCATTTTGTTAATCTTTTCAAAAAACCAGCTCCTGGATTCACTGATTTTTTGAAGGGTTTTTCGTGTCTCTGTCTCCTTCAGTACTGCTCTGATTTTAGTTAATTCTTGTCTTCTGCTAGCTTTTGAATGTGTTTGCTCTTGCTTCTCTAGTTCTTTTAATTGTGATGTTAGGGTGTCAATTTTAGATCTTTCCTGCTTTCTCCTGTGGGCATTTAGTGCTATGAATTTCCCTCTAAACACTGCTTTAGCTGTGTCCCAGAGATTCTGGTACATTGTGTCTTTGTTCTCATTGGTTTCAAAGAACTTATTTATTTCTGCCTTAATTTTGTTATTTACCCAGTAGTCATTCAGGAGCAGGTTGTTCAGTTTTTATGTAGTTGTGTGGTTTCGAGTGAATTTCTTCATTCTGAGTTCTAGTTTGATTGCACTGTGGTCTGAGAGACTGTTTGTTATGAATTGCATTATTTTGCATTTGCTGGGGAGTGTGTTACTTCCAGTTATGTGGTCAATTTTAGAATAAGTGTGATGTGGTGCTGAGAAGAATGTATATATTCCGTTGATCTGGGGTGGAAAGTTCTCTAAATGTCTATTAGCTCCACTTGGTCCAGAGCTGAGTTCATGTCCTGAATATCCTTGCTAATTTTCTGTCTCATTAATCTAATATTGACAGTGGGGTGTTAAAGTCTCCCACTATTATTATGTGGGAGTCTGAGTCTCTTTGTAGGTCTCTAAAAACTTTCTTTATGAATCTGGATGCTCTGGTATTGGGTGCATATGTATTTAGGATAGCACTTCTTGTTGTATTGATCCCTTTACCATTATGTAATGCTCTTCTTTATCTTTTTTGATCTTTGTTGGTTTAAAGTCTGTTTTATCAGAGACTAGGATTGCAACTCTTGCTATTTTTTTGCTTTCCATTTGCTTGGTAAATATTCTTCCATCCCTTTACTTTAAGCTGATATGTGTCTTTGCAGTGAGATGGGTCTCCTGAAAACAGCACACTCGTGGGTCTTGACTCTATCCAATTTGCCAGTCTGTGTCTTTTAATTGGAGCATTTAGCCCATTTACATTTAAGGTTAATATTGCTATGTGTGAATTTGATCCTGTCATTATATTAGCTGGTTATTTTTCCCATTAGTTGGTGCAGTTTCTTCATAATGTTGATGGTCTTTATAATTTGGTATGTTTTTACAGTGGCTGGTACCCGTTGTTCCTTTCCATGTTTAGTGCTTCCTTCAGGAGCTCTTGTAAGGCAGGCCTGGTGGTAGCAAAGTCTCTCAGCATTTGCTTGTCTGTAAATAATTTTATTTCTCCTTCACTTACGAAGCTTAGCTTTGGTGGATATGAAATTCTGGGTTGAAAGGTTTCTGCCAAGAGATCCGCTGTTAGTCTGATGGGCTTCCCTTTGTGGGTAACCCGACCATTCTCTCTGGCTGCCTTAACATTTTTTCCTTCATTTCAACCTTGGCGAATCTGATGATTTTGTGTCTTGGGGTTGCTCTTCTCAAGCAATATCTTTGTGGTGTTCTCTGTATTTCCTGAGTTTGAATGTTGGCCTGCCTTGCTAGGTTGGTGAAGTTCTTCTGGATTATATCTTGAAGATTGTTTTCCAACTTGGTTCCATTCTCCCCATCACTTTCAGGTACACCAATCAAACATAGATTTGGTCTTTTCACGTAGTTCTATATTTCTTGGAGCCTTTGTCCATTTCTTTTCACTCTTTTTCCTCTAATCTTGTCTTCTCACTTTATTTCATTGGGTTGATCTTCAATCTCTGTTATCCTTTCTTCTTCTTGATCGATTCAGCTATTGATACTTGTGTATGCTTCATGAAGTTCTTGTGCTGTGTTTTTCAGCTCCATCACGTCATTTCTGTTCTTCTCTAAACTGGTTATTCTAGTTAGCAATTCATCTAACCTTTTTTCAAGGTTCTTAGCTTCCTTGCATTGGGTTAGAACATACTCCTTTAGCTCGGAGGAGTTTGTTGGGCTCCACCAAGTTTGAACTTCCAGGCAGCTTTGTTTACACTGTGAGAGAAAAACTGCCTACTCAAGCCTCAGTAATGGCTAACACCCCTCCCTCCTCCCAAGCTCAAGCATCCCAGGTCAACTTCAGACTGCTGTGCTGGCAGCAAGAATTTCAAGCCAGTGGATCTTAGCTTGCTGGGCTCCATGGGGGTGAAATCCACTGAGTTAGACTACTTGGCTTCCTGGCTTCAGCCCCCTTTCTAGGGGAGTGAACAGTTCTGTCTTGTTGGCATTCTAGGTGCCACTGGAGTATGAAAAAAAAAGTTCTGCAGCTAGCTCAGTGTCTGCCCAAACAGCCACCGAGTTTTGTGCTTGAATCCCAGGCCCCTGGTGGAGTAGGCACCCAAGGGAATCTCCCGGTATGTGGGTTGTGAAGACCGTAAGGAAAGTGCAACATCTGGGCTGGAGTGCACCGTTCCTCATGGCACAGTCCCTCACGGCTTGCCTTGGCTAGGGGAGGGAATTCCCTGATCCCTTGTGCTTCCTGGGTGAGGCAATGCCCCACCCTGCTTCAGGTCACCCTCTGTGGTCTGCACCCCCTGTCTAACCAGTCCCAATGAGATGAGCCAGGTACCTCAGTTGGAAATGCAGAAATCACCCACCTTCTGTGTTGATCTTGCTGGGAACTGCAGAGCAGAGCTGTTCCTATTTGTTCATCTTGCCAGTCCCCCACCCCAAAGATGTTATTTTAAGAAATATTTGTACCCACACTTTAGAAACCATAAATTGACTTCCCTGTTACCTTCGGCCAGGAGATTTCAGGTTAAAGCAAGAAACTAAAAAGAAGAAAACGATTTGATCAGACTGTAATTTTAACACATGCATAACATTATTTCCCTCATACACAAATGAATCATCTAGAAGGGAGAACAGAAATGTTGACTTACAGAAGCACAAGTTTTACTTATTCTCCTAAAATGTCTGCACTGAAATGATTGCAAACTCAGCACCCCACATCTTAGCCAATCAGAGAGGCCTCTTTAAACACATGAGGCATAAGGTTTTAATTTACAAGGACCCATCTCTATTTCTTTCCCAGGGCCTCGAAAAAGGACTACATTCTAAATCTAATATAAATGCCTGTATGTTCTACAAAAGTTTTCCCAGATAGTGTACACCATTTCCAATTGCACAATGACAATGACAACAGAACTAATTAAAGCAGAGTCATGAGATACTTTTTATATGCACTTTTCTTTTTGGCGAAACTGATGTTTAAGTAATGTATTTAGCAAAGTCTCCTATTATAGTTTAATCTTTTAATTACAAGAAAATTTGGGTTAATTGTTATCCTACCTTGATGAAAATTCAGTGATGGTGATTTTTCCCCTTTCATACTTCTTATCTTTTTTTAAAATAAAAAAATGTGTTTTGTGAGATTTGTGTACAAGTAATCCATGATTCATATTTAGAACTACTGAGCCACCCCTTTATATTAAATCTTTGAGTCTTGCCATGTTTAAAATGTAAATTATAACAAATTACGGCTGACTCTCAAATAATAAGTTAGTTCAAGATCTTAATATCAATCAGGATCTTAATATCAATCAGCTGTAAGTACTCTATAAGATAAAAGTCAAGGTAATCACACTGAAAATCTCTTTTGATAAGTGGTTTTACGGAAAGATAGATAAATAAATAAATATATATATATATTTTTAAAGAGAGTCTACAAATTAAGCCTCTGTGTGTGAATGAATTCAATAACTATTTTACCAATGTCGAGAGCAGATTTGTATGAGAAAGAAAGAAAAAACAAAGAAAGAAAAGACATTCATTTTTAGAATTGTTGCAGAAGAATACAGATGTTATGGAAAATAAGAAATAGCTTATGTAGTAATTTCTGGGTTGGAAATTCAAGACGAAATGAAATAGAGAACTATGCTGAAAGCTTTAGTAGAGTTATACCTAATGTGTCTCTACAAAGACAATATAATAGACCCCTAGGTGGTGCCACCCAGGAAGAAGGGAATAGTATGGTCTGAGTTTTCTCTACCACCATCAGCTCCCTAAGCAATCAACTTCCCTTCACTAGGAATTCAAGAAGAGTCAGGAACTCAAAGCATAGCAGGCCAAGTTCTCACTTTCTACAACTGACATTCAAAAGTAATACAGGGTGAGAGTCCAACCTTATAAAATAAAAATTCAAAATATAGTAGGTCTAATTCAGCATTTTTCAAGTTGAATCTCACAGAGCATTAATGTCAAGCAAAATATTGATGCAGTGTAATATATATGTGTGTCTATGTATGTGTGTATGTATATAGATGTGTGTATTCCAAGTGTGTGTATGTATATGTATATTCCAAATGTGGGAAATAATAAGAAAAAAGTTTAAAAGGGTTCTTAAGCTCAGCAATTCTCAGAGATTATATTAGGCTAATGTGAATCTCCAATAAGGACATAGAATATGGCCTTTTTCCAAACTTATTTGAACAAATTTATTTCACAGAATGCCTTTGGAGAAGATATTGTATTTCACAGAACACAGTTTGGAAAATGCTGGTCTAACTCATTAGTGAATCCCAGCATTTAAGCCCCTAGCATATATATCCTGGTATAGAAAACTATGTTAAATACCGAGCAATCATCTGGTGCGCTCCCAGAAACCACATTTTCTTCTACAATTTTTTCAGTGGACATGATCACATAGTGTTACTAACTGGAAGTCCATGGACCTTGGTCAGACACAAGCCCCACTCTGGCACTTACTGGCTATGGGATCTTGTACAAATTACTTAATTGTTTTGAGCCTTCAATTCTTCATCAATCAAAAGGAGATGACATAGGGAGGCTGAGTGGGAGGACAGCCTGAGTCCAGGAGTTTGAGACCAGCCTGGGCAACACAGCAAAACCCTGTCTCCACAAAAAATTAAAAAATTAGATGGGCATGATGGTGCATACCTGTAGTCCCAGCTACTAATGAAGCTAAAGTGGGAAGACTGCTCAAGCCCAGGAGTTTGAGACTGCAGCAAACTATGATCCTATGATCATGCCACCTTGGGAGACAGAATGGGACCCTGTCTCTAAAAAAAAAGAAAACGAAAAAAAAAGGGATAAGATAATTAGTACCTTCCTCAAAGTTTAAGCAACACAACGTATGGATACATTGTGCAAAATAACACCAAGTATACACAGTAGGTGTTCAAAAATATAGTCTTAACCTGTGTTAATCTCTATTCTTCAACAAAGACAATTCAAGTCAGCCACCCACAAGCCAGCAAAAAAGCAACTCACCTAAAAACTTAAGATCCTTCAGGTTGGGTTGTACATGGAGCGTTCACCTAACTGCCTGTGTGTCTGTGTACACTCAACTATATGTAATTGGAACTGGATCTCCATCCCTGCTAATTATCCACATTCAACCTGACATAAGCAGTCTGGAGAAACTTCAGAAGATTTGGGAAAGGCCTGATAAAACAAGATCTTTGATATAAGAAGACTTGACTGAGTCTGATGCTTGACAAAGCAGTATCAAGGAAGAATTGGGTTATGTTTATAGTTTTGACCTAACTGAAATATTTTTATTACCAAGTTCATAATAGTTCATACTTACTTAGTAATTTTTATCTGTGGATCTCAAACTTTTCCACATCTTGAGAAAATATTACATTTTATACTCTGTTAAAATACACTGCTCATATTTGTCTTCTAATATTTTGTTACCCATTGCCTTCATTACCTCCCCCAACAGACCTCCTTTCATGACCCTGGTTATTACTGACTAAAACTCGGAATTGTTTCTGATTTTAGTACCTGCCTCTGTATTACATAGTTTTGATAAATTAAATATTGTATTTGTATAATAAATGAAAATCAAGTTTGTTGGGTTTTTTTAACTTTGGAAGACAACTCTCAGAAAATGATTTTTAAAAAATGTTATAAGGTCTTTCATTTACACATTCTATTGAGGGAGAACTTCCGCAGAAAACTAACTTTTAAAAAAAGATAAAAAGAACTATAGCTACTTAAAATAACATAGAAGGATTAAAATAAGCTTCTAATGAAATTCAAGCCAAATAGGGCCATTTAACGTGAGGCACATCCCTTAATATTTCTGGGTCCAATATTCTTAATTGTAGACTGCAGAAAATTAACTCATTTCCAGATGACATTTTTGGTTGCTTCCAGTTTCATAATCTGGTAAGAATGACATTTTTTTCTCCTCTCTCTCTAACTCTAGCTGTACTTCTGAGCCTTCTCGTAGTAAACTTCACTGTCAGGTGAAACATAAAACAAGTTCAAGAATTTCAGTAAAACAACTTTTGAAGCAAGAGAGTGTCTTCTACTCTGAGAAACAGAACTGAGTGCTTTGCCATATCTCTGTGCCCCAACCCCTTAGGGGAGAAGGAGAAGGATTTGGAGTGATGGTAGGGATGGATGGATGTTTAACACATGTGATGCTTCTTGGTAATTAACACATCAGAATAAATTCACTTTTCACTCAGCCTAGTCAGCTCTAATGACTTGAGAGAATAGAACACAAGACAGGTTAAATCTTTCCAAGACAGGAGCGATAGGAGAGAGATGGCTTGATAAAGTTCCTAAACATGGGATACTATCAGCAGAGGAATGAGCATCAGAGTGGAAAGGCTAGAGAAAAAGTGTCCCTGGGAGCCTGGGGGCCAGGATGCTAGAGCGAAAATGAACACTTATTGAACGGTTCAAAGGACTTCAGAGAGCTGTGCTTCCCAACCTCCTTTTCAATATCAAAATGTGTCATAAATTACAGTCAACACACGTACACATGCTCACATAATTGTACATTTAGTACCTGTTGCTTTAAAAAAATGCTAGCAATCAGAAATACTTTAAAGCAAAAATGCATTTTATGAAGGTACTGCTTATATAAACATTTGAAAAACAATAACATATGTATCTGAGACAAACAGATGTCATTTTGCTTTAGCAGGTAAAGATATGACTGCACCTTCTTTATAGACACCAACATGCTGGGTAGTGAAATTCTCAGAGACTTGTTAGCATGTAGTACAAGTAACACCCATCTAAGTAGTAACCTTTATGTGTAGATGAATGTTAAAGCTTCCTAATGACAGCCTGCCTCAGGTGCCCTCTTTCAGTCACCCTGAAATCACTCCCTGCTTATGTGGGGAAAGTGACCTTCAGTAGTTTTCTATTTTCTGTATAATTTGGCCCAAACGTTTTAGTCTGGATTAAAACCTTTTCTCCTGCCTCCCCTCAAAGTGCCTCAGCTACACTCACCTCTCTGGCACCCTTCAGCAATTCAAGTGAATTTGAGCTTTAATCTTTTGCACCTTGCACCTACCTCTCCGTCAGAACCCCATTTCATCTGAGCTGGTTGCTTTCTATGTGCCTTTTTGGCTTTGGGATGGACACTGTAACAAGTGATTTGCATTTCTGTGCCTCACTGTACTATGCCCCTCTCTAAGGCTGGCACAGGTCTCCTTCATTTTATACTCTACGACCTAAGAGTGCTTATAGCACAATGGGTGGTTGGTATCTATTAAACGAATGTGTAAATGAATGATAGAAAGTAATTGGTGAAAAGTACGCTGAGATAGAGTCTGATCACAGGCAAAAAACAAAAAAAATGAAGAATTAATAGTCCAATGGCACTTTTCTTATAAAACTGAATTACATAGTCAAACCATCATTTAAAATAATCTTACACGGAAAACAACATTAATGTGCGTCTGTTGAGACGGATTATGTTGTTTTGGAATTAGGAAGAGAATGTGCAGTTCGCTGTTTGCTTTCAGACTGTTTGTTTGTTTTGTTTATTAAACTGGCGTCTCCAGCTCTGCAGCCCAGCCTGTGGAACCTAAATGGCCCAGGTCCCAGGAGTTCTCATCGGAGCCGTGGGCGTCCCCAGGGTTTAGAAAGGCTCCCCAAGGGCCCAGGCTGCCGGCGAGTGCAGCTCCCGCCGGCGCCACCTCTGCGGTCTGGAGCGGCGAGGACGATCCCAGAGAGGCGCCCCCACTGCCTCGGTCGTCGGGTTCTTAAGTTTTTCTCTCCAAAAATTTAATGGATAGTTTTCTTTTGCTTCTGTTTCTGACTTGATTAAAGAGGCGGAAAAAAAGGAGTTTGACTCCAAGAAGAATGATAGTAGCAGAAGGCGCATCTGGCTTTACTTTCCAAATTCCATCAAAGTTTGTGTTTTGTTTCATTTGACAGCGATCCCGTGAACGTCTCCTCTGGGGAAATGGCGCGACCAAAGCCCGCCAAGCCCAGCCTGCGAACTGGAGGATTTATTAATGTAATATTTTAAACAAAACCTCGACAGACACAAACTCAAAGGAAACCGTGCGCTCCTTAAGTCAAAGGCATCTGTTCTGGAAGCAGAACCCGGTTTGCTGTTGGTAACCAGCGTTAAGAGCAGGATTTTTAAACATGATAATGGATAAAAGAAAAGAAAAGCGAAGTCCCGCGGTCCTCTGACTCCTATTCATTATCTCCAGCAGCATATGGGACCATTCTCCTACGTATCCTCGCCTTTTTCTTCTGAAAAAGCAAAAGCAACCAAGCCTGTCCCGCTTCAGAGCAATCCTACTCTTTGTGCCTGAGTAGTGCCACCACCACTACTTCCTCCTCCTCCCGCCTCCTCCTACCCCGCCCGCCTGCCGCTGGCTTTCGCTCTGGCGAGGAGGCGGCCGGCTCCCTTTGCGCCGGGAAGCCGGAGCCGCGATTGGGCGACGGTCCCTGAGCCTCCAGTTCTGCGTCGGTTTCAAGGCTCCTCCCTCCTGGTGAAAGACAGACTGCGGGGCGCCTGGAAACCGGTCCGAGGGCGCCAGAGGCAGAGGAGAGGGAGCGAGTTGAGGGATTGACACAAATGGTCAGGCGGCGGCGGCGGAGAAGGAGGCGGAGGCGCAGGGGGGAGCCGAGCCCGCTGGGCTGCGGAGAGTTGCGCTCTCTACGGGGCCGCGGCCACTAGCGCGGCGCCGCCAGCCGGGAGCCAGCGAGCCGAGGGCCAGGAAGGCGGGACACGACCCCGGCGCGCCCGAGCCACCCGGGTTCTCCCCGCCGCCCGCGCTTCATGAATCGCAAGTTTCCGCGGCGGCGGCGGCTGCGGTACGCAGAACAGGAGCCGGGGGAGCGGGCCGAAAGCGGCTTGGGCTCGACGGAGGGCACCGGCGCAGAGGTCTCCCTGGCCGCAGGGGGAGCCGCCGCCGGCCGTGCCCCTGGCAGCCCCAGCGGAGCGGCGCCAAGAGAGGAGCCGAGAAAGTATGGCTGAGGAGGAGGCGCCTAAGAAGTCCCGGGCCGCCGGCGGTGGCGCGAGCTGGGAACTTTGTGCCGGGGCGCTCTCGGCCCGGCTGGCGGAGGAGGGCAGCGGGGACGCCGGTGGCCGCCGCCGCCCCCCAGTTGATCCCCGGCGATTGGCGCGCCAGCTGCTGCTGCTGCTCTGGCTGCTGGAGACTCCGCTGCTGCTGGGGGTCCGGGCCCAGGCGGCGGGCCAGGGGCCAGGCCAGGGGCCCGGGCCGGGGCAGCAACCGCCGCCGCCGCCTCAGCAGCAACAGAGCGGGCAGCAGTACAACGGCGAGCGGGGCATCTCCATCCCGGACCACGGCTATTGCCAGCCCATCTCCATCCCGCTGTGTACGGACATCGCGTACAACCAGACCATCATGCCCAACCTGCTGGGCCACACGAACCAGGAGGACGCGGGCCTGGAGGTGCACCAGTTCTACCCTCTAGTGAAAGTGCAGTGTTCCGCTGAGCTCAAGTTCTTCCTGTGCTCCATGTACGCGCCCGTGTGCACCGTGCTAGAGCAGGCGCTGCCGCCCTGCCGCTCCCTGTGCGAGCGCGCGCGCCAGGGCTGCGAGGCGCTCATGAACAAGTTCGGCTTCCAGTGGCCAGACACGCTCAAGTGCGAGAAGTTCCCGGTGCACGGCGCCGGCGAGCTGTGCGTGGGCCAGAACACGTCGGACAAGGGCACCCCGACGCCCTCGCTGCTTCCAGAGTTCTGGACCAGCAACCCTCAGCACGGCGGCGGAGGGCACCGTGGCGGCTTCCCGGGGGGCGCCGGCGCGTCGGAGCGAGGCAAGTTCTCCTGCCCGCGCGCCCTCAAGGTGCCCTCCTACCTCAACTACCACTTCCTGGGGGAGAAGGACTGCGGCGCACCCTGTGAGCCGACCAAGGTGTATGGGCTCATGTACTTCGGGCCCGAGGAGCTGCGCTTCTCGCGCACCTGGATTGGCATTTGGTCAGTGCTGTGCTGCGCCTCCACGCTCTTCACGGTGCTTACGTACCTGGTGGACATGCGGCGCTTCAGCTACCCGGAGCGGCCCATCATCTTCTTGTCCGGCTGTTACACGGCTGTGGCCGTGGCCTACATCGCCGGCTTCCTCCTGGAAGACCGAGTGGTGTGTAATGACAAGTTCGCCGAGGACGGGGCACGCACTGTGGCGCAGGGCACCAAGAAGGAGGGCTGCACCATCCTCTTCATGATGCTCTACTTCTTCAGCATGGCCAGCTCCATCTGGTGGGTGATCCTGTCGCTCACCTGGTTCCTGGCGGCTGGCATGAAGTGGGGCCACGAGGCCATCGAAGCCAACTCACAGTATTTTCACCTGGCCGCCTGGGCTGTGCCGGCCATCAAGACCATCACCATCCTGGCGCTGGGCCAGGTGGACGGCGATGTGCTGAGCGGAGTGTGCTTCGTGGGGCTTAACAACGTGGACGCGCTGCGTGGCTTCGTGCTGGCGCCCCTCTTCGTGTACCTGTTTATCGGCACGTCCTTTCTGCTGGCCGGCTTTGTGTCGCTCTTCCGCATCCGCACCATCATGAAGCACGATGGCACCAAGACCGAGAAGCTGGAGAAGCTCATGGTGCGCATTGGCGTCTTCAGCGTGCTGTACACTGTGCCAGCCACCATCGTCATCGCCTGCTACTTCTACGAGCAGGCCTTCCGGGACCAGTGGGAACGCAGCTGGGTGGCCCAGAGCTGCAAGAGCTACGCTATCCCCTGCCCTCACCTCCAGGCGGGCGGAGGCGCCCCGCCGCACCCGCCCATGAGCCCGGACTTCACGGTCTTCATGATTAAGTACCTTATGACGCTGATCGTGGGCATCACGTCGGGCTTCTGGATCTGGTCCGGCAAGACCCTCAATTCCTGGAGGAAGTTCTACACGAGGCTCACCAACAGCAAACAAGGGGAGACTACAGTCTGAGACCCGGGGCTCAGCCCATGCCCAGGCCTCGGCCGGGGCGCAGCGATCCCCCAAAGCCAGCGCCGTGGAGTTCGTGCCAATCCTGACATCTCGAGGTTTCCTCACTAGACAACTCTCTTTCGCAGGCTCGTTTGAACAACTCAGCTCCTGCAAAAGCTTCCGTCCCTGAGGCAAAAGGACACGAGGGCCCGACTGCCAGAGGGAGGATGGACAGACCTCTTGCCCTCACACTCTGGTACCAGGACTGTTCGCTTTTATGATTGTAAATAGCCTGTGTAAGATTTTTGTAAGTATATTTGTATTTAAATGACGACCGATCACGCGTTTTTCTTTTTCAAAAGTTTTTAATTATTTAGGGCGGTTTAACCATTTGAGGCTTTTCCTTCTTGCCCTTTTCGGAGTATTGCAAAGGAACTAAAACTGGAGTGCAACCGCACAGCGCTCCTGGTCGTCCTCGCGCACCTCTCCCTACCGCGGGTGCTCGGGACGGCTGGGCGCCAGCTCCGGGGCGAGTTCAGCACTGCGGGGTGCGACTAGGGCTGCGCTGCCAGGGTCACTTCCCGCCTCCTCCTTCTGACCCCTCCCCCTCCTTCTGTCCCCTCCCTTTCTTTCCTGGCTTGAGGTAGGGGCTCTTAAGGTACAGAACTCCACAAACCTTCCAAATCTGGAGGTGGGCCTCCATACATTACAATTCCTCCCTTGCTCGGCGGTGGATTGCGAAGGCCCGTCCCTTCGACTTCCTGAAGCTGGATTTTTAACTGTCCAGAACTTTCCTCCAACTTCATGGGAGCCCACGGGTGTGGGCGCTGGCAGTCTCAGCCTCCCTCCACGGTCACCTTCAACGCCCAGACACTCCCTTCTCCCACCTTAGTTGGTTACAGGGTGAGTGAGATAACCAATGCCAAACTTTTTGAAGTCTAATTTTTGAGGGGTGAGCTCATTTCATTCTCTAGTGTCTAAAACCTGGTATGGGTTTGGCCAGCGTCATGGAAAGATGTGGTTACTGAGATTTGGGAAGAAGCATGAAGCTTTGTGTGGGTTGGAAGAGACTGAAGATATGGGTTATAAAATGTTAATTCTAATTGCATACGGATGCCTGGCAACCTGCCTTTGAGAATGAGACAGCCTGCGCTTAGATTTTACCGGTCTGTAAAATGGAAATGTTGAGGTCACCTGGAAAGCTTTGTTTAGGAGTTGATGTTTGCTTTCCTTAACAAGACAGCAAAACGTAAACAGAAATTGAAAACTTGAAGGATATTTCAGTGTCATGGACTTCCTCAAAATGAAGTGCTATTTTCTTATTTTTAATCAAATAACTAGACATATATCAGAAACTTTAAAATGTAAAAGTTGTACACTTTCAACATTTTATTACGATTATTATTCAGCAGCACATTCTGAGGGAGGAACAATTCACACCACCAATAATAACCTGGTAAGATTTCAGGAGGTAAAGAAGGTGGAATAATTGACGGGGAGATAGCGCCTGAAATAAACAAAATATGGGCATGCATGCTAAAGGGAAAATGTGTGCAGGTCTACTGCATTAAATCCTGTGTGCTCCTCTTTTGGATTTACAGAAATGTGTCAAATGTAAATCTTTCGAAGCCATTTAAAAATATTCACTTTAGTTCTCTGTGAAGAAGAGGAGAAAAGCAATCCTCCTGATTGTATTGTTTTAAACTTTAAGAATTTATCAAAATGCCGGTACTTAAGATCTAAATTTATCTATATCTGTCATACGCTAAAATGATATTGGTCTTTGAATTTGGTATACATTTATTCTGTTCACTATCACAAAATCATCTATATTTATAGAGGAATAGAAGTTTATATATATATAATACCATATTTTTAATTTCGCAAATAAAAAATTCAAAGTTTTGTACAAAATTATATGGATTTTGTGCCTGAAAATAATAGAGCTTGAGCTGTCTGAACTATTTTACATTTTATGGTGTCTCATAGCCAATCCCACAGTGTAAAAATTCAGGAATTCAATGAAAAAAGTCTACCCTTAAACCCTCAGATCAGTCTTTCCAAAGAATTACTCTGTTTGCATTGTTGTGATTGACATTTGTGAAGTCCCAAGAAAAGATCTGTTTTCATGACAGTAGAAAATAGAAGTTTGCAAATTATTTCTTTACTCAAAGAGGATTAAAAGAGAACTCTAATTTTAATATTAAAGCTTTCTTTTCTTTCAGGGAATAAATTTACATGACTTTTTATATTATGGAGGTTTATTTTTAAATCATCACCTTTCACATATTTTTTAGAGGTATTGTCTTATCTCTTCCATAATCTTGGATATTACAAAACCCTAAATAGGCAATCAATAAATGGTTAACTGGCTGTGTGTTCATAAACATTTTAAACAGCAATTGGGTTTGTAAGGCTGTTTAGTTGTTTGCTTCTGAAGACCCCTTTTTTTAATCGTTCAAGGAACCTTCTCCAGATAAATTATCTAGTTGGTCTACTCTTAGTCAGAATTTATGCATGGGTGTATATATGTGTATATATAGATAAGTATACACATAAGTATATATGCATTAATTTTTATAAAATAGAGATGTAAAGTTTACTTACATTTCATAATATGGAAATATGGTTATGAGAAATGGAAAATGCTAGATGGAAAACCTCAAATACCTTTACAGGTTAAAAATATCTTTACTAAATTTTCCCATGAAAACATTTTGTGATAAAATGACAAGGGACTAAAAATGAAGATCATTGATACAATAGAGTTACTTTCCTTGTTATAATGCAATTGTCTTATAAGTCATTATTCATTTTAAGGAAAATCAAAAAAATTAGATCTTACTAAAAATGTAGCATTTGATTTTAAGTAGCAAGATGCAATTTTGTGTTCCCTTTTTCTTTGTTACATTAACATAATATAGTAGATAGAAGGTTTATTGTATAGACATACACACAAAAAATAGTATTCTTAGGCCAAATTCACACATATCTCCTCACTAAGTAGTTCAATTAGATAATTTCTGGAAAAACATGTTTTTGACATTAATTGCTATCCAAAAATATATTTTAAAGCAGTCTTATTGGAGGTGTCCTTAACATGATGTAACTATAAATTTGATGCAGAAAGGTTTTACATGCTGTGGTTAAATAGCTTCAGAAGACATTTTTAAGTCACCACCAGCCTTTATTCTTAGAAAACAATTTATTTTAAATGATGTAGCATATAGAAAACCAGTGTATTCTTTTGTTTCTTTTAATACTGGTGGCAAAATAGGACGTGTCTGGAAAACCATAAGGCTACTTGGGATACTGTCCCATTAGCATGCTGTTTCCATGACAAACCCTATTTTCAGATGGTTTGATTTGCCTATTTTTTTTTAAACCAGCTATAAATTGGGGTCAATTTCCCCCCTCACAGTGTACTTAATTTAGCTTTTGGAGTAAATATATAAGTAGTATGAAAGACTTCTGAAGCTCTTCTTTCTAAAAAAGCAGTTTTTCACTTAAGCTTTGTGGGGACAGAGAGTCATATTTTTAATTTCAGAGCCAGCCAGTGTCAAACACATGCAAAAGAGCCGGGCCGGATTTTTTCAGCTTGTCCTATGGTAGTCACTTGTCAGCCTGAGTTTACTGGCCTGGTCCTTTTGTCTCCACTGTAAGTACTGAAGCCTTCTGGTGTAGTTGTATCACCCTTAATGTCCAGCATTTAACTAGGAAAGGAGACTACAATGAAGAGTTGGTGGCCAATTAAGAAAAATAATAGACTACATCATAAATCATTTCAGGACTTGAGTGGCCGCAGATCACTTTCCCTGATAGCATGTTTCAACCTTAGTATACATTTTTTTTTAAGATGCATATTTACTGTGTGTGCTTTTGCTTTCTAATCCATCTATTGACTATTGGCCACAATTTATATAATGCACATGCAATTAATTGAAACCTGTGTCATGGCATTGGATATCTCTGATTCATTTCTTATTATAATAGTCTGTGTAACTGGGGCCTGAAAGATTAGAAGCAAAATGTAGTCGTACGTATGTCTAGAGGTGGACACTGGTGGTATTGTCATTGAATACTTTGCAGAATACACTAATGTCAAAGGCTTGCAGGATTAATGTGTAGGAACCAACATAAGACATGGAATATATATAAGAATTCTCTAGTTACATGACTAAAAAGGAATTGCAATACTATCTTAAATTGAAGGCTTTTATTTCAATGTCCTTACATTTAAAATGGGATCTTACAAGGGAAGTACCAAAAAAGTAAAGTTTATTTTGATGACTCTCAAGATATATATGTTTGTTTTGAATGTTGGCAGATGCCAATAGCCCTTAACATTTGAAAAATGGTACTTGAACATCAATTATGTCTCAGAGTTCCCTTAAACTTTTTGGACTTAAATATTTTTATTCATTTTGGTCATACCTTTGACAATGGATATGTTAAACTTTAACCATTATAGTGACAAAACAGCTTGCTTAGAACCTGGAAATTAAAACACAATTTCTAGAGTAATTTTTCTAAGTTGTATCATGTTTTGTGGTGACAAATGTCTCTACTCCATTACAGAATCAAGTTGCTATTCAAATATAATACTTCCTCTGGGGATCTTTGTTTATAGGTTGGTTTGGGACCCTAATAACAGGTCAAACAAAAGGGTTTCTCAAAGAAATTTTTCTAATATAATATATAAGTTCAAATACAATTTATAAGTACATGTACACAATGAACATATAATAAGTATTCTGTGGGTCATCGTCAGTTTTATGAGTCAAGCAGATCCTTAAATTGCTTGAAAGAATAAGATACAATTTTCCAAAAGAGATTAAGTAAACTATTTCATTGGTATTCTAAAGAGGTGTATTTTTGAATGATAAAATTTAAATAACACTGCATTTTCTTGAGGTATTATTAATACACTAGTTGAATGGCATATTTGTGTGACTAGTAATTCTAAAAGCAAAGTATTAAAATAGCAATGATTTGTACATTTTACACACACATTTTTTAAAAGATGAAATTGACTTACCTGAAAACAATAGTTTTTGTTTTAAAATTTAGATGTGTATTTTATAAAAAAGATCTCAAGAAATTTCATTCATAGTATAGACTTTCAAAACATGTTCATAGCAATACAGTGATTAACATGAAAAGGAATCACTGTTGCTGCTTTGATATAGTTCTCTGTGGCCTGGATTTTCTTTCTTTCCTTTTTAAAAACCAAGTATCCTCTAATTTGTGGATATCTCCATGTTTCAGATCTCAGTACCTGTTTGAATTAAATTTGCAGGGGAATAACTGCAGGATCCCCCCATAGACAAAGTGTGGCCTTTATTTCCTTTCAAGTTGGCAGCGTGTCCTTGCTTAAATGAAGCACTCTGAGGCAGACTGTTCTCTTGCCCTTGGAAATGCTTGTCTTTACAATTGCAGTAGCAAATACCTGTAAGTCATACAGGCTAGTTAGATACATATTCTAAATGTCATGTGCTGCTTGATCATTATAAGGATTTTTTTTCTTAAAAAGTAGATTTGGGGACTATTCTTGACCTTATCTTTCCAACTCTTGGAAATATTTTAAAAAGTTAACTTCACCAAATATTCTGTCAAAAACTCTAGGCCCCTCAGATAGAATGACCAACTGTCCAGGTTTGCCCAGAGCTGGGAGTTTTCTTGGCATGTGGGAATTTTAAGTAGTAAAACCAGGAAAGTCCTGGGCAAACTGGGATGATTGGAAACCCTATTCCATGGATTAAATTGTGCTCTCACAAAATAGAGTAAAAGCTTACATGTTGGTCTCTGGTCCAGCATTGAAAGTACTCCACAGTGGCTGTAGCCTTCTTAATTACCAGATTAAAAGTCAATGAACACAGCCCTTTGTAACTGGTCTTCATAGTACCAATCAACAGAAGCTGAGTGGACCATGAAGATAAAATGGAACAAACTACCTTGATTATCTTGGCCATTCCACCTTTAGCCTTTGCCTCCCGAAGAAATGGGACATAGGTGTAGGCTTCCAACTAGCCACTGAACCCTGTTCATGAAATCAGGTTAAATAGGTGCTTTTAGAAAAGGCTCTCAAAAAGTATTCCCTTGGAATAAATCATTGTTTTGTAAAAAATTGATGTTAAATTTTACCAGATTGTAAGTAACTATCAGGCTGCTGTGTGTGTGTGTGTGTGTGTGTGTGTGTATGTATGTACATATATATAATTGTATATGTACATATATATTTGTATAATAAAGCAATACATTAGGATGAGATTATAAACTCAAGCAGAGATTTCCCCAAATGGCTGTACATCAACAGTTTATATAATTATTATACTTTTTTCCAAGGTAAGTAGGGTTAACACCCGTATCTTTCCTCAAATTAAAAGTTGTATCTACAAAAAGGAAAAAGTAAACTAAGTCTTAAAAATTATACTGTGATTATTGAAAATTGTAGAATATATGGTGTGGACCGTGCAATCCTTCACAATGGATTTCACGATGGGTTTCCCTGGAAATGTGAATGTAGACCTTCACGTTTCCACATGAAACTCTTCCATCAGAATTGGTTCACTTCTTTTTTGAGCTTACTGTCATCCTTCTTGTAAATGCACATGCAGTTTCACTGCCTTTATTGTTGAAACCACAATACTATTCTTGCTATCTCATAATTAAACTCAATGTAAATGAATTTTAAAAGACACATAGGTAATGTAATTATTGCAAGAGGTACCTACACATTAGACTCTAGAGCTAATTCTCAGTATGGGACAATTTTGTTCCCTAGGAGACATTTGGCAATATTGGGACACATATTTGACTCTCATAACTGAGCACTGAAGGGTGCTGTTTTAGTCTGCTTTGCATAGCTATAAAGAGATACCTGAGACCAGGTAATTTATAAAGAAAAGAGGTTTATTTGGCTCACGTTTCTGCAGGCTGCATAAAAAGCATGGTGCCAACATCTACTTCTAGTCCACACCTCAGGAAGACTTTACTCATGGTGGAAGGCAAAAGGGGTGCAGGCCTGTCACCTGGCAAGAAACGGAGCAAGAGAGAGGGAGGTGCCAAACTCTTTTAAACAGCCAGATCTCCTGGTAACTAACAGAGTGAGCACTGGCTCATTACCAGAGAAGGGCACCAAGACATTCATGAAAGATCCACCCCCATGACCCTAACACCACCCACCAGGCCCCACCTCTAACACTGGGGATCACATTTCAACATAATATTTGGGGGGGACAGTCACCCAAACTATATCAGGTGCTATGGGCCTTTAATGCGTAGAGGCCAAGGGTGCTGCTAAACATTCTAGAATGCACAGGACAGCCCATGACAATGAATTATCTTATCCAAAGTGCCAAAGTTAAGAGGCCTTGCTTTGGAGGAGTGATTAAAATTGCAAATATACTTTTTAAAATAGTGAAATATATTGAATTTATAAAATACAATTGAGAAAAATATGGATTTACTGTGTATACAACATGGGCTTTATTTTTATCTTTATTTTTTTGAGACAGGGTCTCTCTCTGTCCCTCAGGCTGGAGTGCAACGGTGCGATCACAACTCACTGCAACCTGCCTCCTGGGCTCAAGTGATCCTCTCACCTCAGCCTTCTAAGTAGCTGGGTCTACAAGCATGCACCACCACACTCAGCTAGTTTTTTAAACTTTTTGTAGAGATGAGGTCTCACTGTATTGCCTAGGCTGGTCTTGAACTCGTGGTCTCAAGTGATCCTCCTGCCTTGGCCTCATAATGCTGATATTATAGGATTGAGCCACCATGCCTGGTGGGATTTATTTTTGACCTGCAAATTTTCTTTTAGATTGATGAATAGCCTGATAATATTGCATGGTGTCCAAAGTCTTTTGGCCTGTTGTGACAAAATACTGTAGACTTGGTGGCTTAAACAACTGACAATTTTCACAGTCCTGGAGGCTGAGAAGTCCAAGATCAAGATGCCAACAGATTCAGTTCCTGGTGAGGGCCTGCTTCCTGGCTTGCAGACAGCTCTTGTGGCTTTGTGTTCCCATGGCCTTTCCTCAGTGCATGCAGGTGGAGAGAGAAAACCATTGTCTTCCTTTCCTTTTAAGGACACTAATCCCATCATGAGAGTTCCACCCTCATGACCTCATCTCAGCCTAATTACCTTCCAAAGGCTCCATCTCCAAGCACTATCATATTGAGGGTTAGGGCTTTAACATGCATTTGGGGGGGACATAAATATTCAACTCATAGCAGGCAATAAAATAAAACTTTTATTATTCAAATCTAGACAGGGACATACGGTATCATAATTTCAGTGGGAAAAATCTGTAAATAACATTAAGCAAGTTTAAAAAAAATCTCTGAAAGGCATTTAGTAGTATTACACTGTTATACTTCATATTCCACACTTCCATTTTCTTTTACACATTTCACTGCATCATCACAGGTGTTATGGTATGGGGAAAAACTCTGGCCTAGGAGACAGAAAACCTGGGTTCTAGTCTTGATTTATTTGGTTAAGGGACCTTGAGTGAGTCTGACCCACAGGACCTAATGAATCAAATAGAGACAATAATGAAGTAATAGATATAAAAGCCCCATTATAAATGGTGAAGCTCTGTAAAAATGTGAGAATTATCATTCACGTTAAGCTAATTAAGGAGGAAGTTGAGGATCTGAAGGCTTCTGCTCAGCATTGATTGCCTCCCCTTTAGAAAACGATGTTCCAGTCACTGAAGGGCCCCAGGATGACTGGAGACCTTTCTGTTGTCTTCCTAGTCACCTCTTCTCTGATTTCATCACCACACTTGAGTTCTCCTGTGTACACCTAGGATATTTTCTGTTTAAGTTTTTTCCAGACCTGGTAAATTTCATATGAATTAGTCTGCAGTACAGCTACTATGGCATTGGAGAGGGGGCTAAGTCCTAGTTAGAAGAAAGAAGGCCCTCTTCTGAAAGGGCTGGAATGGAGCAAGAATTATTACAGGAGTGTTCTGAGGTCAGAGGAGAGCGGGGCTTAAGAGTATGTATGTTCCAGGTCCAAATGTGGCAAATTCACAGACAGACCTTCTGGGTTGAGAATCCTCACAGAGTGGGACAGTGCCCAGGAGGTGTGTTGCTTCATTTGTTCATTGACAAGTTGGGGTAGATGTGAGCATCTTGCCGGGAGAGGGGAGGCTCATGTCCTACAGGTAGACGAGTTGGGGTCATTTTGCTTTGGAAGGGAGAAAAAGGGAAGGGATATAATGAAAACCAAAGTCAACTACTCTTTCCTGGGGCTAGCCCAGGTGGGAGTGAGTAGAGGAATTGAATGGAAACATCTCTCAAATAGAGACATAACCTTGGATTTTAAATATGACCTTTCCTCCTCCTCCTCTAAAAAGGAAACAAATTTCAAGATAATAGAGAATTGGACAGAGAAGTAGAATGTCATCTCGGAAAGAATCTTGGACTTGCAAGAACTGGCTTGAATCCCAACCAGCTCTTAGCCTCAAATCCATTTACCTAAAATAGTAATAATAATCATTTTTCACTAATTCAGGTCTGTTGGGGGAATCAAAGAAATGAAGTATATAATGATATTTTTAGCACTAGAGTCAGCTACACATCTTAGTCTTCTTCACCTTGCATATTTCTTTTCTCTCTTCCTCTTCTCCCCACTTCCTCCTTTCTGTCTCTTCTTTCCTCCACCTCCCTCTCTCACTCCTCCTGCTTCTATCACTCACCCTTACTGCTGATGTGAATTGAAAAGGCATAAAGCAAACTAATGCCATATTTTTCCTGCATCTCTTTTCAGGCTAAGCATGTTTTACAAGACTTATTTACACAAAAAATTAAGATAATGGGCAACCTTAAGGTTAAATGACACAAATGTACTTTATTAATCAACCGGTGATGTTGCTCTTAAAGCATAAGTGCATCTCCATGCATTAATGTATGCTTTGGGATATGCTATAGTCACATGCTACATCGTGATGTTTCAGTCAATGACAGACCACATATATGATGGTGGGCCCATAAGATTATAATACAGTATTTTTGCTGTTCCTTTTCTACTTTAAGATATACAAATACTTACCATTGTGTTATGGTATTCAGTACAGTACAGTAACATGCTATACAGGCTTATAGCCTAGGAGCAATAGGCTATACCATATAGCTTAGGCATGTAAGGAGGCTATGCCATCTAGGTTGAAGTAAGTACACTCTATGGTGTTCTCACTATGTTGAAATTGCTAATGATGTGTTTCACAGCACATATCCCCATCATTAAGAGATGCATGACTGTATAGTAGTTCCCTCCTTATCTGTGGTTTTGCTTTCTGAGGTTTCAGTTACCCAAAATCAACCACAGTCTTAAAATAGGTAAGTACTATACAATACACTAAGATATTTTGTGAGAGACCACATTCATATACCTTGATAGTATATTGTCATAATTGTTCTATTTTATTATTAGTCATTGTTGTTGATCTCTTTGTGTGCCTAATTTACAAATTAAACTTCATTCATCATAGATACATATAGAAAAGAACATAATATGTATGGAGCTCAGTACTATACCATTTCAAGTATCCACTGGGAGCCTTGGAATGTATCCCCTATGGATAAGGCGGAACTACTAATTAAATTTCAATTTAATTTCTTTACAACCCCTAACAAATTGACCTAATTGGTAGGTTTTATACTTGGGTAACATGGAAACAGCTCTTTGAGGCCACTCTAATTCATGACCAGGAAGTGATTCATAATTTCCCTTCAGAAATATACTCCTCTACTGGATTGATAACAAATCGAACAATTATAAGAATCCTTTGTTTGTCCTTGTTGACCATATTGCCAAAGGGAACTTACTTCACAGCAATTATGAAAATGTTCCTTTGTTACAACTGATATGGACTGAACATATTTTGTTGCATGAAGTTGAGCAGGATTGAGGGCTTATATCAAAGAGATTGATTAGTAATTGTATTATTTCCTCATATAAGAATAGCTAGCCATTTTGGTGCCTTGGTCACCTCTGTGATCTAGTGTATTAGTTTTCTATTGCTGCTGCAACAAATTATTAAAACTTGAAAAATACGCATTTATCATCTTACAGTTCTATAGGTGAGAAGCCTGGCACCTGTCTCATTGGGCTAGAATCAAGGTGTTGCATTGTTATGTTTCTTTCTGGGGGCTCTAAGGGAGAATCTGTTCTGTACTTTTTCCAGCTTTATTTCCTCTATTCTGGAGGCTTATCCATAGCTCGTGACACAGTTTTCCTGTCTTCAAAGCCAGCAACATTGGGTCAAGCTCTTTCTGTCTGATTTTCTCCATTTGGAAATACTTGCCTGCTTTTAAAGACTCATGATTAGATCAATACAGGATAATTACCCATCTCAAGGTTACTAGCCTTAATAACATCTGCAAAATACCTCTTGCCATGTAAGGTAACGTATTCATAGGTTCCAAGGATGAGGGCATACACATTGCTGGGGGCCATTATTCTACCTGCCACATCTATGTTTAGCTGTTGGAGCTAGAAAATTTTTCTTTTAGAAGTATTCCTTCCACATTCTCATTCTTTACGATTTCTTTTTTTTTTTAAGTGGATTCCTGAATTTCTTCAGTTCCCATTTCATTCTTTCAAAGTATGTTTCTGTCAGTGGTCAATTCCCCATTGATTTCCCCTCTCCTTTTACCCCATTTTCTGTTAAGAGGTCTGCAGATCAGTCCTTGTGCTCTAACTCTACCTGATTTCTTTGTATTTCAGATGTCATCTTTCTTCCTCGTCTTTGCACATATTCTCTGGATTGCTACCCTTTTTGTTACTCTATATGTCTTTTCAATACACATTTCTCTAAATTCATATTTTGTGTCTGTCCCAGAAATAGATCAGAAAAAGATGGAGATTGACTGATGTCAACCCTTTTCTCCCAAGTGAACACATATAACCCCACTGTTTTATTTTTAAGCTACAGATGATATAACTGTATGGCTTTCATCAGAAGCACATCTGTCAAGTGATTACATTTTTGCTCTTTAGTGAGGGGCTGGATGGGAGCGAGAGTTGATATAGTTCATCTCATCTCCGATTAATCTAGTATGTATCTCTAGCTGTGATTATAGATTTTAATTCTTCATGAAGTTACCATCATATTTATAGAGACAATCTTTTTCTCATTATCTTTAATTTAAACATTATGTCAAAAAAGAAAAGAAATCTCGATTGCCTGGGTTGCATTTTATACAAATTCAGATAATGAATACACCTGCCTTAGTTTAAAATGTTGTGTTGACATTTTCGGAGAATAAATTTTCCTGGCATTACAAATGCATCCTTAAAAATGTTCTCTAAAATGTAATTTTTAATCCATACTAAAAACCAACTGCAAGTTTTTTTCTTCTATCTATACTGTTACGGCTGGAAGTGTATATTTTCCTCCATATATATAAATCTATATATATATATAAATCTATATATATAAATCTAGATTTATATGTAAATCTAGATTTATATATACATAAAAATCTTTCTGAAAATATATGCCTTTTAAAGCAATTATTTAAGAAGAAGATTCCAAATGTTCATAGTTCTCCCTGAATATACATTATTTTTAAGAATGTGAATTTGGAGAAATTATACAGAAATGTGTCAAAATTTCTATAAATCAATAATAAGTTAGCATATGCAGTTATCTTCTAATACCACCATCCTTTATATTCTTCTAAAATTTTACATCATTCATCTTCTTTATAGCTTTTTTCCCAAGGAGGCATAATTCAGGAATAGACCAGAGGTCACTTGAATGTAGTAATGGCTCTATAAATAAAGAATATGTATTTTAATAATATACAGCTTCATTAGAGACAAATTGAATTAATGTAGGAGTTGTAGGGTGTGTTTGAAGACCTCAGATAAGACTGGTTATGATGGGGATACTTATTCAATGCTAACTAAAATAAAATCAGATGAACTTCAAAATATACGGTATTTATCAGAGGTGACAATGGGTTACTAGGAATTCTTAAAATTGAATATGCGTAAAAATCACTCAGAGAGCATGTTAACAATGAGGATTTCTGGCCTCATTTTCAGAGGTGCTGATTTTGTTGGCCAGGGAAGAGGTTCGGGAACCTCCATTCTGGTGATTCTGATGCTGGTTATTCTTGAGTTCTCTTTGAAACACTGGATTAAAACACAACTTCAAGATAAACCCCTAGCGATTCGTCTCACCAGCAAACTCCCTCTTGTAAACATGTTGTGGAACTTCACCAGTGAAGTGAAGCTATGAGAACCAGCTTTACAGAATCCTCAGTAGGGAGCAGATCTGTTCTGTCCACATGGTCTTTGTCCCTAAAGGTCTAAATCAGGAACAGTCAAGTGGCCAAGGCCACTGAGTGGTTTACTCAGGTCTAAAATTCTTTTAAAATTATTAGCTTTTTTTTTTTTAAGGGAGGAGGTTGAATTCCACAACTAGAGATTAACTTAGAATTATCCCTTTAGTAAGACTTTCAGAGTAGTATCAGTTAACTGACCCCTAAACAGTGAAGGAGAAGCATACAGATTCTCTCTTGCTTAGATAGGGCTCTGACAACAGCCACAGAGAGGGAGATAGTGCAGCAGGTGGCAGCTTGATGTGCAGGCAGAGGAGGGACTTAAAAGGCTCCTGGTATTCCCCAGGGTGGGCCTCTTTGCTTTCAGTGGGGCTGCCATTTGCAGAAGAAGCTGTGCATGGAGACTTCTCGGGCAGCTCAGCTTCCCAACCCTTCTGAGTATTTTGTTTGTTTAGGTTTTTAATACATCTGACTTCTTAAAAGGCCCTTCCTTCCCAGGGAATTCACTAATCAAGGTATTACTCTATTTATTTCCATAAACAAATCCTTATGAAAGAATTCATTCATTAATCAAGAAATGTGATCATTTCCACTGTTGTACCCAAGAGCTTCAAAGCACCATTGTTGTTCGCATCAATTAATCCAGGTAACTGGGAAATGTGAGTAAGACAGGACTAAAATATATCCCAACTGATTTTACAAGATTAAAAAAAAAATCTAAGATATCTAAACTCATGTTGTCTTAAGCATGTTAAGAATGTAAAGAATGTTAATTCTTCATAGGAAAGAATCACAGCACAGAGGAAAAGACTGCCAAATCTTTTTAGAATAAAATAATTTTATTCTAGAACTTACTGTACCTTGGAAAGTTTCAAGCAGCCCCTTCCTTTGTACTGTGTAATATACTGGAAAGATACACCTCCTCCAGGTATGTAGGATGCCATGTTAGAGTCTAGCTAGGGACTCTAGCTAGGGAGTATGGAAAACAATTTTTTGATTTTTTTTAATTAAAATGTTTATATAAACATTTTAATGATGTGTAAATTAGTCTATGAATGATGGATGTTGAATTTCAAAGATAAATATTTATTTGATGTAATTAATTACTTATACATAGTATTAATACTTAATTCAGAGGGCAGTTCATGACTAATAAAAAAAGAGTTGGCTATTAGATGGTCATTTAGGAGCAATTCCTTCCAAATAGCAAATTATGCTAATTTCAAGGCTAAGGCACATGCATTTTTAAATGAGATTTTTAAAGAAAGTTAAAACAGCACTTGAATTAAGTAGAGGTGGTTGAAGTGATAATCAAGTGAAACCTTTATCAAGAAAATAAAATTGACCCATCCCCCACACATTCCACCTACCCAACTAATTTAAAAAAAATTTTTTTTTACTGAGATACAATTCATACACCATAAAATTTAAAAATAAGATTTTGTAGTTTTTAGTATTCCAAAAAGTTGTACAATACTCACAACTACCTAACTCCAGAATATTTTATCACACTAAAAAGAAACCCTGACCCATTAGGAAGCACTCCTCATTTCTCCCTCCCCCACCCTCTGGCAACTACTGATCTAGTTTTTGTCAGTGTGGATGTGACTATTCTGGATATATCAAATAAAGAGAGTCATACATGTGGCTTTTGTGCCTGACTTCTTTCACTTATCAGAATGTTTTCCAGACTTGCACAGGTTTGAGCATGTGTCAGTACTTCATTCCTTTTTATGGCTAAATAATACTCCATTGTATAAATATAGCACATTGCTTACCTACTTATTCCTACTTATTCATTAATAGATACTTGGGTTGTTGCTATTTTGAGCTATTATGAATAGTGCTGCCATGAACATTGTGTACAAGCTTTTGCGTGAATATATTATTTTAATTCTCTTGCATATACACTTGGGGTGGTACTGGGTCGTATGGTAACTTTATGTTTAATTTTTTGAGGAACTGCTAAACTGTTTTAACAAAGTGTCTTCAATTATTTTGTATTCCCATCAACAATGTGTGAGGGTTCCAGTTTCTCCGCATCCTTGCCAACGCTTGTTATTGTCTGTCTTTTTGATTATAGCTGTTTTAATGAGCACGAAATGGTATCTCACTGTGGTTTTGCTTTGCAGTTTGCTTCTTGTCAATATTCTGAAATTGATTCCATGGTAGAAGGGAGGGGAGTTCATGATGGTTTTTATACCTCTGAATAAACTGAAAAAGGGGTGATTCTAGAATTAGTTAGATTCATTGCTTACCTATATATTTATATACCACTCCATTAAAAAAGCCTTCATATGGTTCATCATAATGCATTGTATAACATAAATGTAAAAATATATTAGAGTATTAGCTGAGTAGAAAATATAGATAAGGTAACTTGTAATATGCTATGGGCATATTATAAGGTTTTTTATACTAGCCAGAGGTGGGCTAAAATTTTGTCTTTGAACTTCCTAGGAGCCAAACTGAAATGATAAATTGAAAACTCCATAGTGCTCATAAGATTAAAAACAAGTTAGAATCCATTGCTGACTATTGTGGAGTCATTATCTATTCTCTGCATGAGCCCACCAATATCAACAGGACCCTGAATCTTGACACATTCCTTCCCATTGCTGACTATTCTGGTTGATAGAAGGGTTAAAATCAGCCTGTCACATCCATCTATTAGTACCATGTCTGCTCCTTGGAACCTTTCTCAATAGATATGTTACCCTACTTTCTATCAGCAGCAGTGCAGTTATTTGAAGATATAAGGCACCTGTAAAACCTTGACTGTTCCTTCTCCAAGCTGAACACTCACTCTTCATATGAGAAGCATCAGATGGCTCCCCATTTTCTAAAGATTTAGGTCCAACCTTGCTGGCCCCCGTTGGGTCCTTTAGCCCCATTTCCCCTCAGCCCCTCATGAAATCCAGGCACACTGGACTCACTGTTCATTTTGCCTGGCAGGTCCTTGTCTCCTCCATTCCCTGTTCCCTTACCACTGAGGAAATTTGAACACCACTCTTCAAGGGCCAAATTCAGATGTTATCTTTTCCTGGTAGGTTCTTAATACCCCCAGGCAGAATTAATTTTCTTTTCTCTGTGTTCCCATAGCACTTTTAAAGCAGCAATTGTATGAATACATCCTAGTGATTTGTTCATGTGTCCATCTTCCCCAGTAGACCATGATCAGTTTCACAGGAGAAAATTGTCTTTTTTATATCCTCAGTGCCCAGCACAAAGCAAATACTCAACAAAGGGTAGTTGCATCAAATTGACTTAATAAATCATTCCTGACTTCTCACTCTCCTGTAAACATGTGGGTTTGTCACTGTCTCTCTTTAAAAGTGACCCCCAGAAGGAAAAATCTTCTTTCAGATGTTCACCCATCAATGTGCTAAACACCCATCTGCTCTGGAAATTATATATTTCTATTAATGTCACCTCAGGCTGCATGGGTTTTGTTCATAGACACATTCACTATAGCATCCCAGAAAACTTTGCTGAATATTGTGATTATTTCCCCCCTGGGCAAACCACTAACAGACTAGATTTTCCTTTGCTTCTACTTTCTTATCTAAATGTAATTCCTTATATGTATCCTTGATACATTTAATATTGTTTCCCACTAAAAAAGATAACTTCATCCTTTTGAACTAAAACAGTACATTTCAGTTTTGATTCTATCATCTGTTATATCCACTCTCTCTTCCAGTTTGATGTCACCTGTGTATGGAAAGATAATGTGAAATATGTGCATTTGCCTTCTTAATAATTATTAAGTGTTTAGTAAACAAAGAAAAAATATGCAGTACATCTATTTATTGGGAAGTTTTTGTTGTACTTCTAGAATCCAAGATTCTAAAATATCACCATCAAACCTTCCAAAGATGCATGGAGATATTCTTTAGATAGCTTTGGGGAAAACATGTTATCATTAAATATATGTGTCTCTGTCTGATATGCTTCTAACCCCCACAGAGCCTGTTATGTGCCCCTGCTATGCACTCATGTAGCATCCTGTACCTTCATTATCATAAAACTTGTTACAGTTTATGTAACAGCTTATATAATTGTCTCTCCTCCTTTCTAGTCTACTATTTCTGTTTTGCTCAATACCCCAAAAGCCTAGTACATTACCTGGTTAAAATTTTATTTGAGTCAAATCTACTTTAGATCAATAATGTAATATGTATAAATACTATATAATTTTGTGTGGTTCAACACTGAATCGGTAACTAAAAAGAGGGTTCCTGATATTTCAAAGTAGCCAGAGACATTATTTCAGGGACAGCTGAGGCAGTCAGCAGATTAAATTATCTATCTGATAGTACCATTTCAAGTTTACCATAAACTAATTGCCTTAGTCCGCTTTGTGTTGCTATAACAGAATGCCTGAGGCTGATTAATTCATAAAGAAAAGGGGTTTATTTAGTTCATGGTCTGCAGCCTGGGAAGTTGAAGAAGCATGGCACCTGCATCTGCTCAGCTTCTGGTGAGGGCTTTTCATGCTGTAGGACAACATGGCAGAAAGTTAAAGAGGAAATGGACACATACAAAGAGGCAAAACCCTAGGGGCATCTTGGCTTTATAACAACCCACTTTCTCAGGAAGTAATCCATTCCTGTTAGAAATAATTCAGTCTCAAAAAAAGTGAGAACTCACCCCAAGAACAGCACCAAGCCATTCATGAGGGATCTGCCCCCCTGACCCAAACCCCTCCCATCAGCCCCACCTCCTGACATCACTACATTGGACACCAAATTTCAACATGAGTTTTGGTGGGAACCAACCACACCCAAACCATAGTGCTAATCAAATAATGACTTACATTTAGCAAAATTTAAAATCTCCCAAAATATAGACTGTAATACTTTATCAATAAACAGTATTAATTTAATCATTCCAAGGTTTATTAGTATTTGTTGCCCTGAAACTTCTATAGAACTCTAGGCTGCAATGCTAAATCAACTGGGAGATCTTAGGCACCATTCAAGAGGTTTCATCCCTGAAGCACTGAAAAGATCTTATTAGAAGCCACTCACACCATGAAGAAGGTCCCACAGCAGAAAGTCTAAGGAGAGTGTTATGGTGAGATTTCAGTATAATTTGGTTTTTAAAAATTCCACTCTGCAATACATCCCCATGATATAAATATTCCTAATTACCACAGAATTTCAGTTCCTTCATACAAAATGCTGCAGTGCAATTTAGGGCTGCTTAAAATTATCTTAACTTGTCCCATTTGGCAAACTAAGCCAGGGTCTTAGGAAATGTGGAGCTTATAGTATGCAGCAATGTGGGCAGCTTTGAGAGCTCCCTCCTTCCAGATCTGAAAGAGCCTTTTTGTTGACCCTACACTGAATTCTTATGTTTGAATGTATCACCGGGATGCAACAGTCAGCTTCTGGGCTAAATGGCAAGAGAAACTTCTGGAACACCAAGACAGAAAAATGTAAAGTGAAAATTATCGAAACTAAAGTTTTTCTGATATGGTTTGCTGTTTAATGTACATTCAGTTAAGCAGCTCCAAAGAAAAGTAGGTTTTCTGTTAGCAAATGCTGAAGACACAAAAATACCATTCCTGTCTGCTTTCTTTCCTGTTGGTTAGCTATTGGATGCCATGAAAAATAAAATATGTCTCTATTTCCTGAGCCCACCCAATATTTTAAATATCTTGACATCTATATTTATGTTCTGTCGAAAAGGTAATAATACGAAGGATTTATTATAAATCCTGAGCTTTCTTCTTCGAATCACAGCAGCAATTATTAAGGATTCACATGCACATAGCATTGAGTCTGTGCTATGACATAGTCTTGTTTGCCAGAAATTGACAGTTGAAAAGTGACCCCATTAGGCAAGAAAGATTTTTCCTCCTTCTCCTACCACCATAACAAATAAAGTACAAGAAGTAAGAAAATGAATAAACATTACACTAATAAAACACCACAGAGACTGGAAAACTGTGAAGAAAATGTGGAAGAGGGAGGGGAAAAGATAAAGAGGAAGCGGACCATTAATATAAATAGATTTTAAAAATGATTGCATGTGGCAAATGAGATCACACTGTGAGTCAAACATGCCTTTGTATCTAGAACACTGCCAGAATTCTCTTTTAATGAGGACCAAGGAATCTCCTGGGGAATAACTTACCTTAGGCCAGAGTCAAATCCCTCCAGCTTGGTGGAAGATCAGTGCTCAACTTTCAGGAGTGGGATGTACACCAATAGTACCTGTGGATCTACCCTTAAAGCCAACTAAGAAGGCAGCCTGAGAATGAACACTGAAAGGGCTGTTTTCATAAAAAATCTGTAAGAGATTTTTCTTTTTTCTTTTACTTTTTATTTTAATGAAAATCTTTGGCATGCTGTGCCACTACATTGATAAAATGCACCATCAAAAGTGCCCTACTTCATTGGAGAATTCATTATGACTTCGTGGAGCAGAAAGAGTTGGCTCATTGGCAGCAATTTGAGTGGATTTGGTTCGCTGGAGCTATCATGTTACTGCATCATCAGTGCAGGTGGGGCTGACTGGCTTTGACAGTAAAAGGAGGTGGCCCAGTGCCAACAGGGGCAGCAGAGGGCCTGCAGGAGTGCCTTCATAGATGCCACACAGATGCTGCACACTGCCAAAGCAAATCTCAGGGAAGGAAAGATGGGGCGTCATACAGTGATTGTGAAGATTATGCTCTTGAGCACATGTGAAACACCTTTCGGAGCTCCTGAATTTAGTAGGCAAGGGTGAATTTTGAGAATAGACTGAAAGAGTTAACCATAGTTAAGCCTGGGGTGTAGGTTATGAATAGAGTAACAGGTAATTTATTGTACAAACAGAGATGCCTTTGAAAATGAAGGATTTGCTACTAATAATTACACCAAGACAACAGATATAAACTATGACTGCCCTGGACAAACTGGAATGCATTGTCACACTATGAGGGACTGTCACCTTCGATTGTTAGTTTTGCCATGCTTGCTGTTTTATTCTAACCATGTACTGTTTTAAAATCAGAAAAATATAAGACACTGTAATTTACCAGAAGAAATAAAAATCGAGTATGAGGGCAAAGATAGCAGCACAATGTTTACATTGTTAGGGTGACCCTAGTCCCCCCCACCATCATCCCCCTCCTGACCCCACCTCACAGTTTAGAAAATTACATCTGCAAATTATTCAACATCCACTGGCGACCCCAGAGCAGCCTACCTTCCTTAGCAAGGCCATGCTGTCCCAGCAGTTCTGATGTGCCCTCACTTTAGTTATTTGATTTTCTGCTTTTTCTCTCTGAGATAGTAGCCTTCCAAGGTTCAAAGGGACATTTGAATGTTAAAAGCCTGGAGGTAAAGTTTACAAACACAATGCTTCCTCATCACAGCTGGCCACATCAGTCCTGTCAAAATGCTAATGGTAGAATGTTTCTTTATAAATAGAGTACCCATGAGATCAAGATCTTAATTTACTTTGTTCCTAATTCACAAAGGGAAGTTGCCTTCTTTTTTAAAACTAAGTTGAGGTTCTGTCTTTAGTAAATTCTTACATGTAGCTGGAAATTTCCGTTGCAAAGTGTAGTTGTTTTGTTTTAAGCTCTTTCCAAATGACTTTATAACTTTTTTAACGTTTTGGCATCAGCACTCTTCCTCTGTCCACAGAGCTGGTAAAGACAGAATTATGAACTCTTCTGGCGTTGTCCCAGCCCACTTCTTGGAGCTTTTATGAGAGAAGAAGTTTGGCAACTCAGCTCCCAGTGCCCACAGGGGTGCAAATGAAGCTGGAGCTGAAGCCATCTATGAGAGCAGATGGACTGCCAGTCCAATGACTATAACTCTGATAGCTCCACACAAGTTGAGAAGCAGCTTTTCAGCTGTGACAGGCAAGGCCCAGCAGGGGAAGTAGCTCACTGTCTGGTCTGATTTAAGATCACTGCCAAAAAATTTTCTTCATTAACTTCACAGTTATCTAAGCTCTATGAAGGCAGGGGTTTTTGTGTTTTGCTTATAGGAGTATGCTCAGGGCCTAGAACAGTGCCTGGGTTATAGTAGGAGCTCAAAAATATTTGTCGAATAAAAGAATATTTCTTCACCTTCAAAATGTCAAGATGGGATATTAATAAAACCTGTATCCAGGATTGATGGTCAGCTGATTTCCATTCTGATATATCATTTCAGTGTCACAGGATTGTTGTGATGATTGCATGAATTAAAACATGAATTAAAGCACTTACAATAAAACCTGACACATATCAAATGGTTAATAAATGTCAGTTGCCATCAGTTTCAAGGCACAGAGGTTGACACTGAGGAAGATTGGGGAACACTGTAGGATCCCAGCAGGGGGCACTCCTGAGTTCAAGAAGCAATAACCGGTTCCTGCTGAGTCCTACTTGACTATGGGGAAGGACAGTTGCCAATGATGCTGTAGTCCTTGCTTCATGGGCCCAGGCTTACACCTGGCCAGAGGTCATACATTAACTTGTCATCAATAAATGGCATTTATGCCATCTGCACATGGATACTGTTCTCTTAGTGAGGAGATGGCAAAGTTCTGAAAGAATGGATCACAGGGCAGATAAGTTTTATCAGAGCATGGGATAGTGCCCAAGAAGGGATAGCCCAATACTGCCAGGGTGGGGCGCTTTGGAGGAGAGTGGCTAAGAGTGAGTGGCGCGGGGAGCAGGGTGGAAGCAGAATAGGTAGGGGGGCTCTGCCACTAAAATATCTATTGTCTACCCGGGAATAAAATGTGTTACAAAGATGAGAAGCTCAACAGTATTCTCAGAAGGCTTTTCAACTTAATTGCCCTGTTCCTTTTCCTAATTAGAACCTTGATCAATTTAGGATACAGTATATGGTACTCTTTGGTTAGGTTTATGTGTATGTAAGAATCAGGTCAATTGTAGAAGGTTAAACTGGATTAGAATGTATACTATTTGTGCATTTGGTAACAATAATTCTTATACTTCCCATTTGTATAATGCATTGTATATATTATATACAGATAATAATCTATATTATATAGAGGTTATATTATATATAGATTTCTATATATAATCTACTTTGTTACTATATATAATCTATATATATTACATATAAAATCTATTTTGTTACAATAACTCTGTGAGGTTTATAGGGGATGTAGTATTAACTCTATTTAACATGTGTAGAAAATAAGGCACGAAGAATTAAGAGGCAAGGATAGTGGTAAAAGTCCCTGGGGATGGGAAATGGCATTTTCGTTAGTGTTCTACTAATCGTCGGAGCAGGGTTTTCTGACTTCAGATTCAAAAAAGATTTTTCTTTTCAAGCATACTTGGTTACCCCTCACCCACAGATTAATTGAAAAAGCTTCTGGGCTCCACCAGTTTTGCTCCCTATTAAATATACTAATTGAAGAGCAAACTAATTCTGTCTCTAAACCAGTCATTCTAGAGGATATGCAAGATGACCCACTGAAGTGTTGGAAGAAAATGCTAGGATTTACAGTTTTATATTTTTTGGATGTGTTAAAATGAACATAATTCATTACTACAGTATACCTTAATACATATATATGCACATATAGCAATACATGTGTAGAATTAATAAGTAAGTGTATTTACAAATATTGAGATGCATACTTTTTTTTTTTTGGCACAGAACCGCAGTTTCAAGAAAGACTGGCAACCATTGTTCTAAACTGGTAACTACTCTACCTACAATGTCTGCATTGTTTTTAGCTAAGCACACTTCTCCTTTTGTTTTACCTTATGTTTTGTGCAACAGAGTGTGGCAACGAGCTGCTGTACCCAGAATAACAGAAGCTTTGAGTGAGAAAGGCCTGGAGGGATCAATTCGCCTAACCCCTTCATTTGACAGGGGAAGAAACTGAGGCTTACAGGGGTTAAGGGATTTGCCCAAGCTGAAAAGTTGAGGTTGAGCTCAACAATATGGGAAACGGGTGGAAAATCCAGTTAATGCTTAGCTAGCCATGGTAATGTGTCATGGAGTTGGCTTGCAGAAATTAAATCCGTTAATAATCCCCAAACCTTATTTTAGCCAGAACTTTTAAATGCCTCACCTATCAACCCTTTTTTAAAAGATAATAATGTAATGGTTTTGTTTCTCTGGGCACCCATGAATACTGCATTAAGCAAAAATGTCACACATACAGTGCGCACTGGGTATCTGGTTATAAATACAAATGTGGAGACTACTTATAGCTATATAATTATATATATATCAATTAGAAAAAACAGTTGCATTGAAACAAATATACTACCCATCCTGGCCTGTTGTAAAGAATGGAACAAAATTGTAATATTCTCCAACAGGCAAATTATTGCTCACTCAAAATCCACTGAATCTTGAAACACTACCAGTTTTCTTCTAAAGGGAATTTCATCTCAGAATTTAAGACCAGATCAATGCTGCACTATTTATCACATGCTAAATTCTAGTAAGTATTTGATTCTATTTCTGGACTCACCATTCTCTTCCATCAATTTAGTCATGTACTTCATTACCAGTGCCTAAGGGTTTTATTTACTGAAATATTATGACCAATAAGATTAGTATCCTTTCATCACTCTTAAATCTTATAAAGTTTAAACCCCACCACTAGGCAAAATCATTTTGCCTGTTCAAAAGCAAAGCAAAACAAAAATGCCCAAAACTACCATCACGAACAAACAGTATACTGGTATTATTGGAAAACTCAGGAAATTTATAGATTGATTTAGGGAGAATTGACTTTTTAATATTAAGTCAGTTTTTCCCTAAAGTAGGATATTTAAATCTTTTTAAATGACGATATACCTTTCCATTTATTAAATCATTTATGTTTCCTTGGCAAATGAGATTTTTCGTTCATATATATATATATATATAAAATACTTTTTTTTTTTGAGACGGAGTCTCACTCTGTCACCCAGGGTGGAGTGCAGTGGCGTGATCTCAGCTCACTGCAACCTCTGCCTCCCAGGTTCAAGAGATTCCCCTGCCTCAGCCTCCCGAGTAGCTGGGACTACAAGCGCGTGCCACCACGCCTGGCTAATTTTTTTGTGTTTTTAGTAGAGACGGGGTTTCACTGTGTTAGCCAGGATGGTCTCCATCCCCTGACCTCTTGATCTGCCTGCCTCAGCCTCCCAAAGTGCTGCGATTACAGGCATGAGCCACCGCACTGGTCCGAAAACTGTTGACATTTTTTACCAATAATTCAATCTGTCAATTTATTGAATTTTTCTATCGTTTATAACCATTTTTTAGTTGATTCTCTTGGGGTTTCCACAGGTACACCCATCTCACTTGTGAATAATGACTATTTTGCCTCTTCCTTTCCAATTTTTATGCTTTTTACTTTGTTATCTTATGTCTCTGCATTACTACTTCTAGAGCAATTATTTAATCGCTTCAATTATTGATGACGTGGAATTTTTTTCCATTCTAATGATATTGCAGTGAACATTTTAGAAATGTTCACTGCAGCATCATTAGAATGGAAAACAGCAGTTTGGTCATTTTGTTAAGATAGGTTTCTACAAGTGTAATTTGTTGGGTCAGAAAGAATAATTTTAAAAAGCTTTTAGGGCCGGGTGTGGTGACTCACGCCTGTAATCTCAACACTTTGCCTGTAGTCCCAGCTACCGGGGAGGCTGAGGCAGGAGAATCACTTGAATCTGGGAGGCGGAGGTTGCGGTGAGCGGAGACTGCACCACTGCACTCCAGCCTGGGCAGCAGAGCGAGACTGTGTCTCAAAAATAAAATAATAAAATAAATAAAGCTTTTAGAACATGGTATATTAGTTTTTCATAAGGTTCTCCTGGTGACCATCATCACCTTACTTCCACTGTCCACAATCTGAAGGCTCACAGCACAGTTGCCCTCTTTCCTCTCCTTCATCCAGGCACTTTCTCTTTGCTGTCCACTAAGGGAGGGGTCCCTGAGCCCTGGGCCACAGACCAGTAGTGGTCTGTGGCCTGTTAGGAGCTAGGCTGGACAGCAGGAGGCAAACACCGGGCAAACAAGCAAAGTTTCATCTGTGTTTACAGCTGCTCCCCATTGCTCACATTACCACCTGAGCTCCACCTCCTGTGAGATCAGCAGTGGCATTAGATTCTCAGAGAAGCATGAACCTTATTTGCACTGCACCTGTGAGGGATCTAGGTTGCATGCTGTTTAGGAGAATCTAATGCCTGATGAGCTGTCACTGTCTCCCATCACTCCCAGGTGGAACCATCTAGTTGCAGGAAAACAAGTTCAGGGCTCCCACTGATTCTACATTATGGTGAGTTGTATATTTCATTATGTATTACTATGTATTAATAATAGAAATAAAATGCACAATAAATATAATGCACTTGAATCTTCCCGAAACCATCCTTCCTACCCCAATCTGTGGAAAAATTATCTTCCACGAAACCAATCCCTGTTGCCAAAAAGGTTAGGGGCAGCTACATGAAGGGGATACCTGGAAATTCCAAATGAAGCCTCCCCAAATCAAACCAAAGTCAAATACAGAAACAAACTTCCTTCTCAAGTAACACAATAATCAATTTGGAGATGAAATTCAATGATTTGGACAGTATTTGCTCTTTGCTCACTCTACTTGTGAATCATCCCAGGTTCCCTTTTGCCCTCATTCTTCACATTGTAAAAGATACTAAGTCCAGTAGATTATACCACATTAACTTCTCTCCTATTCATCCTGTAGTTTCTATCCCCACTGTCACGGCCCTAGTTCAGGAACTCATCCTCTCACACCTGGACCACTATAATACTAACTGATTTGATCACTTCTGCTCAATCCTTTCTTTACTTCTATTCAGGACCCTTTAATGGCAGGAAAACTTAGGATGACCACCTTCTATCCATCTAGCTTATTTTTCTCTCCCCACTTACCTACTACCCTCTAGCTTTACCCCACTATTTGCAGTTCCCTGACAAGTTGCAATTTCAAAGTCTCTGTGCTTTGAAGTGTGCCATCCAGCTGCAGGAATCTCCTCCTTAGCACCCCAAACCTCCAACAAAATCCTGTTCTACCCTATAAAAGCCAATTGAAGGGCCACCTCCCTGGTGAAACATTTCCCATTCCACCCTTCAACCCCACTCCAAACCCATTATCGGAGGGCTATCCATTGATGGAGTATGATGATATTTCTTGAGGTTGTTTTTGCGCCCAGTTGCAGGGCTCTTACATAAGTGGAACAAAGACTGATGAAAATTGGCAGGGACTGGCTCTTCCTTTTTAGTGAATTGTATTTGTTTAACATGACTTTGGGGTTATTCCATACATATCTATTTCCACCATCAGTATAAACACAGAACTGGCATTGCAGAAGGGGCCTCTAACAAGAGCTGGGGGAGGGATGCTTAAAAGGTAAGAGTTGACTCTGTGGTCTCCCTGCTCTCACATGCCTCAGGGAACTTGCCTTGCTGACTGTTAATGATCACCTTAGGCCCTGAAGTACTATGATGAGAGACCCCCAGTGACTGTTGCAACTTCAGACAAAGCTTCTGGTTCTCCTCCCCCACTCCTTTTTTTTTTTTTTTTTTTTTTTTGGTGGGAGAGAGATTCAGAATTTTCATTTGCTAGTTTGATAGAAGGCAAAAGAGAGCTGGAAAAGAGGGGGTGGTCTTACATGTCATCTAATCCAGCTCTTCACTTCCAGAAAGACCTGAGGAACTAACCAGTACCTCCTGTTTCTAAAGGTCTGTGGGAATAAAAACTCTTTGTTCATCCAAGCCAGCACTTGTAGCCCTCATCGGCAAGGAGTTCCTAGGTCTCACTTCCTATCCCTACCTGGTGCTTACCTCCTCATCTCCTCTGTCTCTGTTTCCCATGAACAAGAAGAACAGCTGGTCAGTTGCCTCTAGGGTGACCGGCTTAATATCTCTCGTTTGCTGGGAATGATAGTGAGCAAGAGTTTTCCCTGAGTGAAGCGTGTTGCCTGCTAACTAATACCAGAAGAGCCTCCCTCTGATTCATGTTCTGCAAAAGTGGGTGAGGTAAGGGGAGTGGAGAGAGTCTTGAATGTAAGTGCAGCACACCCAGTTCCTTGAGGAAATGGGAAAGGTGTTTCCATCACACACCTTGGCAATGAATTTTGCTTCCTACAGCACAGCTGCCTTCTGCAAACCATTCCAAATCAAGCCAATTTATTCCAAATTCCACTGCAATATCTGTTAATATCTAGTGAGATGTTCAAAGTAAGTTAACCATCTACTAGTTATGGGGGTGCTCTTTTTTTATTTCATCGAGAAACACAGACAAAACTGCTAAGATATGTTTCTGTTGCTAGACCTTAGTCTTATCACAGTTTGAAACTGTAGAAAATCAATTACGTGCTTTGAATTACTCCTCTTCTTGGCGCAAAAGCATTTCTTCATTCTTTCGGGATAGTGAACACTTTGCAACATCTACCACTAACAGCCTGTTAGGATTCTCTGCTAAATTAATGTAGTACAGATAAAGCAAACAGAAGGCTGATAGAATGCTAAACATCTCCTCTTTCCTCTGTTGCTGGCTCCTTGCAGCTTGGGACCATTCTGCCTTGCTGCTACAACATCTGGACAGCATTCGAGGTTGTTTCTCAAGGACACAAGCTTGCACCTCCGGTGAATTTCAACTTTCAACATCTCTCTGGCTCTAATCTATATTTAATGTTTCATGACTGGTAGTCAAAGAAGCTTCAGCTAAATATCAGGTTGGAATGAAAATGATCCTTGGGAGAACATTCGCTTCCAGTGTGTGCCAGCAAAGTGTCTGTGACAGAGGCTTTCCCCAGAGATTTGTTGCCCATTCTTTTGCAGTAATAATAATTATGCCTTATGATTGCTGTGCCTACATAATCAAAGATCGCTTCATCAAATGTGATCCCCAGGGGAAGCTGCCTCTACTCCTAACCGGATGTCAGTCACAGAGAGCAGCACCCTTAGGGATCCCCAATCTTTTGCTTGCCCTTTTCAGTACTGTGTTGTTAGCATTGTGTTTCTTCATATTCTTCTCAATGCAAATGATGTGTAAATCATGCCCTCCAGAAGGCACGTGTGGTGAGGGGGAGAGGGTGGGGAGGGAGATGGGGGCTGGTGTATTCTCCTCCAGCCCCCTCCTTAACCTACTACAGGGATTTCTCACATGGAGCATAATTACATCTGTGCCATATGGGCTCATTTATATTCTGTAACAGGTTAAGCTAATACGACTCAGAAATATGCTAAAAATACCTCAAAGTATTCTAGAGCTGTCAAAATACTTGTCATTTCTTGCTCACCCATTTGATTGCTAGTGTTTTTATTTTTGTTGGGAGATTTGAAGAGCTAAGAAAGCATGCTGGTGTGCTGGTGACCAGTCTATAAATACAGTTTAATTTCCTGTACTGTTACAATCCTTGGGTTTGCAAAAAAAAAAAAAAATCTTTCTTTATAATCCTGGAATGGCCCCAAGACATGGGCACGGAAGCCCCTATACTTGTAGATTTTAATTTCCCAAGAGGTAGAAAATACAGATTTCAGATGTGCGGTTTTGTCAGCTTTAGAATATTTCTTGTCTTTGTTTGATGTAATTATTCATTGTGATAGAGAAACACCTGCAGCGGGCTGACATACCATAGAAACATGCTGCTTGAGTTAGTTATAAGAGTTTGTTTGGATGTCAGACAAATCTTGTCAAGATTTTACATGTGGCATGATAATGAGAAGTACAATCTGTAATGAGTAATGAGTTCGACAATGATTTACAAGGGCATGTTGGGTTATTTTTATGCAGTGGTTAAAGTCCATCAACATACTAATTTCTACCATCAGTTTGGAAAATTGGTAGGTCATGCTTGTGTAGGCTCTTAACCTAATGGCCTGTTTATGTAATTAATTTTTTCATTATTATTACCTTAACATATTATGGAATTTTAAAAATTAGTCTTGGGAACAGAATAGCAAGCACAAATATTTTACTTTTCCATGCTTGACAAGCAACATTTCCAAGGTTTATAAGGTGCTAATCACATCAGCCATCAGTGAAACACACCATTTAACTGAAAACTAAACTCACACAAAGCCATACTTTTCTTATTTGCTAATAACTGTTCTATGCGAGCTGGTTGGTAGAGTGGTTAAGACTACCTGGGCTCCAATCTCAATTCTGTCACTTGCTAGCTTATTATCTCAGCAAATGCCATAATTTTTCTAGTGCTCAGTTCCCCCAACTGTAAAATGAGCCTAATAACCATAGCTATCCCCAAGGGATTGTGGAAAGTATAAAACAAGATAATATAGTAAATCTTTAGGCACAATGTCTAACACTTAGTAATCACTTCGTAAGTATTAGTTATTATCACTGGTATTGATTTTGGTTTTAACATAAACAGCTTTTAATATATGACTCTTTTAATTAAAAAATACATTTTACCAAAATCACGTTAATTGCACAAACTTCCATTTATCTTAGATCATGCAGGCCAGAGGTTCTTGACATTTTCGAATCACATAACCAAGTTCTTACTTCATTTAGAATTAGTAGGTATTTAGGCTGGCTTAGGAAGAAATGGAAAAATTCAGTGTTAATGTACCAAAGACAGGTTTTTCTATTTAAAGTATTATTTTGAAATATTTGTACCTTAAGATTATTGAGGACACAATGTATTTGAACTCCTGCAATTGAAATGTTACATTTAAATAAGAAGGAATTCTAGTTTATAGTAAGCAAATGATTGAGCCAGTAACTATAGCCAAGTTTTGAAAATTTGCTTCTTTAAATCCTTAGTAAAGAGTGATTTGAATACTGTGAAGGTAGATGTGTGTGTAACACTCTACTGTAGATACATGTACACAAGAGAATCTAATTTTGAAGTCTTCATTTAAGCGTTTCTATTCAGCCTCTTGACCTTGGAGAGAGTCATGTGCCTTCCTAGTTACAAGATTGGGCTCTAGATCAGGGGTCCCCAAACACCAGGGCCACACAACAGCAGGGGAGTGGGGGTGGGGGGCAAGGGAGAGAAGGTTCATCTGTTTTTTACAGCCACTCCCCATTGCTCACATTACTGTTTGAGCTCCACCTCCTATCAGATCAGCAGTGGCATTAGATTAGATTCTCACAGGAGGGCAAACCCTGTTGTAAATTGTGCATATGAGGGATCTAGGCTGCATACCCCTTATGAGAATCTAATGCCTGATGATCTGTCACTGTCTCCCATCACTCCCATATGGAACTGTCTAGTTGCAGGAAAACAAGCTCAGGGCTCCCACTAATTCTACATTATGGAGAGTTGTATAATTATTTCATTATATATTACAATGTAATAATAGTAGGCACAAAGTGCACAATAAATGGAATGTGCTTGAATTATCCCAAAACCATCTTCTCACTCCACCCCCGCCACCCCTCCTCTGCTCTCCAGTCCATGGAAAAATTGTCTTCCACAATACCAGTCCCTGGTGCCAACAATGTTGAGGACCACTGCTCTAGATGACCTCTCAGGCCTTTCCCTCATCTTCAGGCTGGTTATACTACCATAAAAGTGGAATAAAGTTCCTTATGGTAAGAAGGGCTATAAGTTGCCTAGTCACTGCACACTTTATATGTTTGAATTGAAGGTCTAATGTAAATCTGATGTAAATATAGGGGTCTTCTTTTTCACTCATCTTGGCTTTGTGGTTAGGGATGGGGCGATGGCAAAGCGAGGTACAGGCAGCCTTTTACAAATGAGCATCCCCACCCCGTGTTCTGGCCAGGCTGTAGGCAGTAGGTTTTCAGACAAGAGTGGCAAGGATTTGAAATTAGTAGCCAGGGAAATAGCAGTGTGATTTCAGATTCTCATGACTTAGGAAATTTCATGCTTAAAAGCGATATTTTTTCAGCTTTTAGACAATGTTTTCTTTCCTCTCAAAATTACTCCAGACTTTTCTGCAGAGATTACAACATGAACTTTCAATGGTTAAAATTCAACCACATTTTCTTTTTAGTTTTCTTGTGTCAGTTGTATTGTAAATTGGTTTAAATTAAAAATAAAAAAAATTTCCAAAATGATAAATGGGATTTTTCCTCAGACCGAGTCAGCATGAGATTAATGCTTTCACAATTTTGTACAATTTCAAATCAAATGTCATGTGATTCAATCCTAAATCTTTTCTTATATTATCTTCCCTAACCTATTTCTTTATTGTCAACATGAGACTACAGAGGATGTTAGAGAGAAGGACAGGTAGAAATCTACTTGATTGAGAGTCAAGAGTGGGGGTCTTTTTCTCTGTGGAGTTTCTTTTAATAGGTCAGGGATAAAAACCTTTAGGAAAAGCTGAAACTAAAAGTGAAACATAAGACGACCACTAGGTTCACAAACACAAACATGTATTTTGTTCCCGGGGTGGAGAGAAGGGTGCGTTTGTGTGTATTTACTTTTACTTTGAACCAGACTTAATTACAAATTTAAAATTGACTGACATTCTCTTTAAATATGCTTACTTCGGTGTACCTTACCAAAGGACAAAGACCCCACAGTTGAAGCCTATTCACTCAACTTATCCCTGAATGGGAGAGGCATCTACGAAAGCAATCTAAGTCATAACCATTCTAGTTTTCCATGCCAGATTTGGATGCTTAAGCTTTAGAAACATAGCTACTGTTTTCCCATATTTTCTGTAAAGGACGTGTGTCCTCTCTAGAAGGAAAGCTTACTTCAAATTTGAACATCTCCATTTGGAGAACTTTTGGAGAGAAACACAACTTTCTAGAGTTTCAATGGACTGAAAAGAAAACTCTTATATGGAAAAAATACCGTCTGAAGATGAAAGAAAATTCAGAAATTGGCTGTAAAACTGTGTCACATCTCACATTACCTAAGTGAACTAACACACAGAAGACAGTGGGAAATCTGGGAGCTGTGACTAAATTATTTATTTTTAAAAATGCTCTCACAAAATTTAATGCACCAGAGATAATATGTTTACTCTCTTTTGTTGTTTTTTGTTAATGATTTTTTCCCTATATTTTGTAGGAAATTTAGAAAATAATAAAGATACATAGAAAACAATAAATTTCACCCAGAGATAAACACCACTGACATTTTATTTCCTCAAGTCTTTTCTCTATGCACAAAGATATATTTAAGAAAATGGAATTGTACTACATATAAAATTAAATATCTTGGATTCCCTACTCCCTTAGCATTTTTTAATCATTTCTTCATGTCTTTAAATATTTTTTCCAAAATTCTATTTTTAATGACTGTATAATATTTCATTGCACAGGAAACCATAACTTTGTTTTCCTTAATTTACCTTTTGGGGTTTTAACTTCTTGGTGATCTCAATATGCATGAATCATCTTTCTAGCGTCTTGTGATCTTAGATCCCCGACCTCTTTTTCCCTCATTGTGTGTCTTCCCCTCTGCAGTCCCCACTCCCATGGGCAGGCCTTGCTAGACCATGCTATTTCGTTCTCTCAATGTCATGTATTACATGTGATCAACATTGCCTGACTTTCTCTCTAATACTCTAACCTGACTGGGACCCCCAATTCTTCTACCACCCTTTCACTGTCCATTGCCACTTCATGTCCTTACTCCCCTCCATACCCAGCTGAATTCCATCCTCAATAATCACTCTCAATTGCACACACCTTCAAGGAAAAAGATTTCCTTGCTGCTTTTCTACTTTTTTTTAATGCTTGTTTGAAAAAAAACACAGGTTTTTAAAATTAAACTCTCTGCATTCTCTGTATCTGCACCTGGGTAACTTACTGGAGCTGGAGAAGAAAAGAACACAACCATGCTGATTGATCTCACTTTAAACTCATAAGCACAAACTCAAGTGAACCCGTCCTGATTCCACTAATCACCCTACGCCTCTTTAGTCCATTTGTTCACCCGTTCACTGACTATTTGATATTCTCTTTTTTCTCCTCGAATCTCTGACATTTCCTCCTCCCATCTGTATTGTCTTAGCTGATGATATTGCAGTCTGCTTCACTGAGAAAACTGAAGCAATTAGAAGAGAACTTCCCCTGACCCTTATAATCACATGTCCACACTCATTCCATCTGCCTCTCATCTGCTACATTCCCACCTGCTATCATAGATAAGGTCTCCATTTTGCTAACTAAAGCCAGTCCCTCCAGCCATGACTAGTTCCCATCCGGGACACTGCCTTAGCAATTATCTTTTCTGACTCCTATATTATCACAATGTTTCTTCTCTACTGGATCATTCCCAGTAGCTTACAGACATGCTGTTATTCTCCCATCTTTCCCTACAAGCTATCACCTCATTTCTTTGGATTGCTTGCCTCAAAACTTGTTGAAAGGGATGTCTCTAGTTGCCATTTCTGATTCCTCTCCTTTTATTATCTTCTGAATCCTCCCCAGTCAGGCTTTTGCTTCTCTCGACTCCTTCACTGAAACTGCTCTTGTCAAGATCACTAGTGACTTCCATGTTGCTAACTGCAGTGGCCAATTCTCACTTCTCATTTTACTTGACCCGTCTTCGTTTGGCTCTGGGACAACACACTGTCTTGAATTCCCTCCTATCTTCCTAGCTGCTTCTTCTTTGTCTCATTTGCTGACTTCTCCTTTTCTACCTGCCCTCTGAATGTTGATCTCCAGTGCTCAGTTCTTGATTCTCTTTTCTTCTCTATCTTTAACTTCCTTTTTTAGGCGATTTCATCTAATCTCATGGCTTTAAATACCACTTAAAGGCCTAAGACTCCTAAATTTACCTCTTCATCCCACACCTCTCTCCTGACTCCAGGCTCACATACAGTTATCTACTAACATCTTTATTTGGTTGTCTCAATTGAATATGTCAAAAACAGAACTCCCAATATGGCCCCCTCACTTGTTCTTCTGGCAGCCACTCCCATCTCAATTGATGGAAACACCATCTTCCCAGGGCTCAGGTCACAACCTTGAGATCATTCTTGACTCTTAGTTTTCTCATGCTCGATATCCAATTCATCAGAAAATCTCTTGCTCTACCTTCATCCTATATCCACAACATGACTATTTCTCAATGCTACCTCTGCTGCCGCCTTGGTCTGCACCACCGTCATCAGCTTCCTAACCTTTCTGTTTCTATCTTTGTTCTACCCACCATCTAGTCTCAGCACAGAAGCCAGGGTGACCCTTTTAAACCTAAATATGGACCCAGTGGGGGGGCTTGCTGGCTTGCGCCTGTAATCTCAACACTTTTGGAGGCTGAGGCAGGAGGATTGCTTGAAGCCAGGAGTTTGAGATCAGCCAGGGTAACATAGGGAGACCCTGTCTCTACAAACAAAATTAAAAATTAGCCAGACATGGTAGTGTGCACCTGTAGTCCCAGCAACTTAGGTGGCTGAGGTAGGAGGATCACTTGTGCCCCGGAATTCTAGACTGCAGTGAGCTAGAATTATACCACTATACTCCAGCCTGGACAACAGAGTGAGACCCTGTCTCAAACAAACAAACAAAAAACCAAAAATACCCTACTTCTCTGCTCAGAATTTTGTAACAGCTCCCAGTTTATTCAGAGTAAAAGCCAAAGTCCTTACAATGGTCTGCTAGGCCCTAAGTGTTCGGATCCCAGTTACCTGTCTGATCCTTTTTCTCTTTGCCCAATTTGCCCTGCTCTAGCCACATTGGCCTCCTTGTTGTTCCTCAGACATGCCAGACAAACTCCCCTCTCAGGCCCTTTGCATTGGCTGTTACTTTAGCCTGAAAATAAATCTCTTCAGTCTTTATGCTAATACCACTTCTCAATAAGCCTGCTCTGCCACTTCATGCTATATTGTGCCCCAACACCTCCTGCTCTCCTATTACAGTACCTTCCTTCTTCTTTTCCTCCCCATATTATATGGAAACGCTTCTTGTATTGTATAAAAAGCTTCTAACAAGCTACATAATTCATTTATTTATTATGCTTGTGTCTATTATCAGCATTCCTATCTCAAACTTAAGCTTTCACAGTGTCAGGGTCTTCGTTTTTTGTTCACTGAGATATTCTAAACACTGAGAACAATGTCTGACACATAGTAAGTATTCAATAAATATTTGTTCAAAAACCTTCAATAAATAATAAGCCTGTTTATATAGAAAAGGCAAACATTTAAAGCCACGTTAGCCTTCTTACTTCAGTCTATATTTGTTTTGAAAAACCTGCCTTCTGAAGTGAACTATAATTCCTAACTTTGGTTTGAATCACCTCACGTGAAGCTTCATGTTTCTATTCTTTAGAGAAAATAACTTTCAAAAATGTTTTGAGGATGAATAAAATGAGATAGAATAACCAAGCACACCAAATAGCTACGTGAAAAATTAGAACAACCATCTGGATATTTCAGTTACAAGAATTTCAGTGGTGAACTCCTGTTGAGCAGTGGAATATATAACTCCCAGCAGAAATACTTTAATTTGTGGATTGGAGGATAAAGAGTGGTGGGTTGGAATGGGTATACTGGGGTGGGGGTGGGGATTAGGAGTGAAAAGGAAGTGGAAAGTAAAATGGTAGGAAGATGGCTGTGCTAGCAAAGGCATCAAATACCTAACTCGCATAAATGACCATGCCTATATGTTACAGGTTGGAAATGCCTACGTTTTTTAAACAGACAAATTGCACACATTTACTGTACAGCATAGAAAGGATGACATTTATCTTTTCCTTGGGTCTGAAATGTATTTCTGTCACTTGGCTGGTTTGTTTTTAACTCACACTGAAAACCGAACTGTAAGAAGTTTGCCTAAACTTCTCCCCCACCCCATGTTATACAGCCTCAGCTCATGCTATTACTCCAAATACACTAATCTGTTGGGAAAAATCAGGGTGATTTTAAAGAAATCATTTTCAAGTATGAAAGCATTTGAAACCAGTCGGGAAGACAGGAGGGGCAATAGCTAAATAAATACCTGCATTAGTCAAGGAGCACTCAGAAACAGGGCTCGACCTGCCTGGGAGAGGATTTTGCTAAGGAAAGCCTGTTCTCACAGAAGAAGGAAGCAAAACGGCCTCATAGGAAACCAGTCATGTGTGTGTACACTGTCTGCAGCCATTTTCAGTCACTTTGGTTTGAATCACCTCACATGAAGCTTCATGTTTCTATTCTTCGGAGAAAATAACTTGATTTAGAGAAAAAAAACCTGATCAGTTTTAATCAGAATTTCCTATTTGCATGTTTTTCCAGCTTACTTCTAGTGTTGAGAAAAATTATTATTTAATGGTGAGCATAGGGTAGGATGGGGCAGGAGTAGGGGATGGGGAAACTCTCACAAAATAATCACTCTCCTTCCTTAATATTGCCATGTTTTACTTATTTAGGAGAAATAAAAAGAAAGTAAAAGAAGTCATTATAAGGCCCCAACAAGGATATTCAAGTCTCAGAAGGGCAGCAGGTAGCCAGGGGAACAGAGTGCTGGTTTTTTAGGAGAACAGAGAAAACTGGCCAGTAGCAGAAAAGAGACAGGAATGCTAGGTTGGGTGGATGTTGGAGACGCTGACATTTACAACAGAATAGTGATACAATGCTTTATTGAGAAGGGAGCACTTGAGCCAAGACCTAAAGGGAGTGGGGACATAAGTGATGGGTAGCAAAGACCCTGGAATGGGGACTTACATGGTGGGTTTGAATAATTTCAAGGATGCTATGTGGCTGGAGTTGAGTGACCCTGCTTTATTTCTCCCTGTAACATTCAGCACCGTCTGACGTGTGATACATTTTCTCATTCATTTGTTCTTTTTCTATATCCCCAGCACTTAGAATGGTGCCTAGCACATAGTAGCTGCTGTAAGGGTGCCGTGCTTTGCAACCAAGATCTTCTTCAAAATGAAGACTCCTGTGAGTGCTGCCAAAAGACAGTTCTCACCTATCAGCCCTCATTGGAGATTGCCTATGGCCAAAATTACACAAGACCTGATCAAGCAAAGGTATTGTGAAGATTGACTGAGCAGAGATATAAAAGCCTGGACACCATGCCCCAACTTGGGACAACTCTGAAGGGCCACAAGTTCCAACACTTCCCATGGAGTTGCCTGAACCCTCTATTGAGACCACATCAAAGCTCAACTTTTCCCTTTGCCCAGTTTTGCTTCCTTTCACTCCTTTTCACAGGTATTGATTTCAAGAGCCCTCCCTGTTTAATGTGCTCTGTCTCATAGCCTGCTGCTCAGAGAACTCTCAAATCTCTTCTTTCTCTGGTCCACTGAGAATAACTGCAAACCCCAAATCCTTCCCTCAGTTTCAAACACATTTCAATCAATATCTTTATGGGGTCTGAGAGGTTGAATTATTTTATCTGACTCTTTATCATTTCCTATGTCTACATTCTATGCCTGGTAGTTTTGCATTTTCTGCTACTAAAGATGGAATGTCCTTCTCAGCCTCTTAATTTTGGGATGGACTATGTGTTTTGCTTTGGCTAATAGAATGTTAGCAGATGTGATGCAAAAAGCAGTTTGAAAAGTGCTTGCGTGGTTGGGCTTGCCATTTGGTGTGCCTCTGCCGTCACCATGAGAGGAATGTGCCCTGAATAACTCAATGGGACCAAAAAGGATGAAAGACATGTGAGGAAGACCCAGACCTGCAGACCTGCAATGTGAAGCAAAACCTGCCCAGCTGACTCAAACATCTGGAGAAACAAAATAATTTTTTTCAGTCACTGAATTTTGAAGTTGTTTGTAATACACCATTGTGGCAAAGGCTAATTGCTGCAAGATGTAATTCTTACCACAGTAAAGTCAAATGTTTACATCTTTATGCAAAGTAGTTTAGCTACTTGTCCCAATTGTCTCCATTCCAGAGTAGCATTTTAGCTTTAACTTTGCATAATGAAAATGCATGTTAGAATTATTTCTCATAATGAAAAGAGAAGTCTTCTTATAAAGGTGAATTTTTTCTCTATCTATGGAGATAGAAAACCTATAACTACTTTTAAAGGGCAACTTTCTTATTTCTGAAAAAATATGTGAAAGCTTAGCTGTGCATTGTGCTTCAGACGAAAATCCAGATTTACCAAAAAGACAAATTAGCAAGTGATTGGTTTTCTTTCTGATCTTTCTGATGCAGTATTTATCCATAAATATGCCCTTTATTTATAAAAATGTTTTTTGGAATAATGATTCTCTTAGTATGTCTGTCTCCTGCCACTGGATTCTATGTCTCCTAAGAATGGACAGGAACACCATCCTGTTCGTCTTATGTCTCCAGTAGCAATTCCAGGGCCTGGCTCATTGTAATTGGTCAACAGTTGCTTGTTGAGTTTCTTTATAATTAAATGCAGATCCCATAGTAATTCACATGAGTAGGAAAACGATGAGGACTGGGATGACCTTAGAGGAGGTTCAGAGAATAAGTGTTGTTGGTAGTGACCCAGAAAGATTGGATAGAATTTGAGTTGACAGAGAAGAGAGGGAAAGTAATTTAAGCAGGGAGTAAAATGAGCAAAATGCAATGACTGGAAAGCACAAAGCTCATTTCAAATGTGATTTACTTTACAAATATTTTTACATATACAGTCATCCCTCAGTATCCATGGAGGATTGGTTACAGGACCCCCTGCAGATACCCAAATCTATGGATGCTCAAGCCTCTGAAATAAAGTGGGTAGTATTTACATACAATCTATGCACATCCTCCTGTACACCTTTAATCATTTCTATGTTATTTATAATACCTAATACCTTGTAAATGCAATATAAATAGTTGTTATGCTATATTTCTTAGAAATAAGGACAAGAAACGATCTATACATATTCAGGTAAGACACAACCATTTGTTTTCCTTCTCAAGTATATTCAATCTATGGTCGATTGAATCCACAGATGCAGAACCCATGGATAAGGAGGGCTGACTGTAATATCAAAGAAATGTCTGTTATAAAAAATGAAGATAATCTATGCTGAACAAACCAATACCGATAATATTTTTCCAAGACATCGATGAAAGTACAAGCACAATGGAGCTTTGGAAAAACAAAACGTACAAACAAAAAAGCCCAAATATTTTATTTTCATTAATATGTTGAAAACTGGTAAGCAGACATATTCCAACTCCAATTCCATTTCTACCTTAGTCCCATTGCCCCCAATTTCCCTAAACATTTCTCTGAAATTTCTTTTGAACTGCATTGCATTCTTATGCCATTGTTCTTCATTTCTCAGACTTTACTTGAAGCACATTTGAATCAAATGAGCTCAACATATTTCCATTTACCATTTGTCTTCAGGCCTTAATACATTGATTTGCATGTAGCAAGTACTCAAAGTAGTTGCTGTTATTATTATTTTTATTTATAGTTGTATTATTAGCAATAGCTACATTAGTAATAGCTAATCAGACTGACTCATTATCTCAATTGCTCTTTAAAGTTGGTACCAAATTTAAGTGTACTTTTCAGTTGAGGAAGCTGAGGCTTAGAGAGATTAAATGATTAAGAGATTAAGAACCAAGTCACACTAGTGGCAGCACCATGACTCAAGTTCAGATCTGCCTAACAACAATGCCAGGCTCTTTTTAACTAAACTGACACACATGTTTAAAAATATATTCTGATAAAGGGGTGATTAAAAAATAAAAAATAGAAAGATCATATAGAAATGACTATATTTCAGCCATACTTCCTATTCCAGTCCATGGTCAAATAAATCATTGCAATGCAAAGTAATACATTACACATTATATACATGTGTGTGTGTGTGAATGTGTATATAAACGATAATTTGCCTTTCTCACTTCTTGATGATAAAACTTAAAGAATAATTGTTTCTGTGACACACAAACTGTGCACATATTTTTTTTCAGTTTGCACACCCTGGAATGCTCATTTACCTCTCTTCAGCTTGGGAGTTTCAATGTGCTCATAGCCAGCAAAAGTGAGCTTACTGCTGCTGCCTTAAAGTCAGTGCTTAAACAATCTCATAAAAAATTGAAATTTCCACCTTTATTCAAGCTTGTCAGGAAATCTCCCCATAGCCCTCTGTATCTGAAAATACATTATAACTTCTTTAAAGCACTGTGGGAAAGAGTTTTACATTTTTTCAGTTGTACATAAAATCACATTATGAGCTGCCAAATGAAACTGGTGAAACTCAGTGAATGGGGATGCCTGCTTCAAAATTTCCTTTGTGAAATGGAGCTGCCATATTCCTTGCTTAAATAGTTAGCCTGCTTGTTTTACCTCTTCATTTAACTCCTAAATGGAAATTAGGAATTCTTCAAGACATGCTCATTAATTAAAGTAAGATATAACCACTGCTTACTAGTAGAACTGACACAATGAATATATCCCAAATGTTGCTCTCACACGGGAAGGGTTGAGAGTTGATATGTAATGGTATTGGAGCAAAGTTTTTATATAGTATTAAAATTAACTTGGTAGTAATCCAAACTAGAATATTTTAAACTAAGATGTTAATTCTAATCTTCAGGGCAACCACTAAGAAAATTTAACTCTAAAAAATGATGTAAAATAAACAACAAGGGGATTAAAATGATACACTAGAAAATATTCAGCACAAGGAAAGGCAGTAATGGAGGCATCAAGGAATAAAAAAGACATGACATATAGAAAACAAATAAAATATGGCAGCTGTAAATCCTACTTTATCAGTAGTAATATTAAATATAAATGGATTAAACACTCCAATTAAAAGCCAGAGGACTGGCAGGATAGATATTTAAAAATGATTCAACTACTTACTATCTACAAAAGACACATTTTATATTCAAGGATACAAATAGGTTGAAATTAAAAGGATGGGAAAAATGTCATGCAAGTAATAACTAAAAGAGAGCTGGATTTGCCATATTAATATCAGAAAAAAATAGACTTTAAGCCAAAAATTGTTACTATAGACAGATCATTTGATAATGATAAAAGGATCAGTCTATCAAGATGACATAGAAATTATACACATATATGCACCTGACAATAGAACCCCAACATGTGAAACAAAAACTGACAGAATTAAAGAGAGAAATAGGCAATTCGAAAGTATTCAATATCCTACTTTCAATAAAAGAATAGGCAGAAGATAGACATGGAAATAGAAAACTTGACCAATACTATAAGTCAACTAGACCTAACAGACATTTGTTGAATAATCAACAGCAACAAAATATACATTCTTCTCAAATTTACGTGGAACTCTCTCCAGGATAGACCAATATGTTAGCCATAAAACAAGTCCTGAGACTTTTAAGACTGAAATCATTCAGAGCATATTCTCTGACCACAAGGAAACTAATTTAAGATAACAGAAAGAAATTTGGAAATTCACAAATATGGGGAAATTTTTAAAAATATACTACTGAATAACCAATGCATCAAACACGAAATCACAAAGGAAGTTAGAAAGTCATTCTCAGCAAATTAACACAGGAACTGGAAACCAAACACCGCATGTTTTCACTCATAAGTGGGAGTTGAACAAGGAGAACACGTGGACACAGGGAGGGGAACATCACATACTGGGGCCTGTCAGGGGGTGGGGGGCCTAGGGGAGGGATAGCATTAGGAGAAATAGCTAATGTAGATGACAGGTTGATGGGTGCAGCAAACCACCATGACCATGTGTATACCTATGTAACAAACCTGCACGTTCTGCACATATATCCCAGAACTTAAAATATAATTTTAAAAAAAGGAGAAGAAAATTCAAAAAAAAGAAAGTACTTTCAGAAAGTGCACATTTTATAAAAACAATTATGGGATACAACAAAGATACTACTTAAAAAAAATTTATAGCTCTAAAACCTATATTTAAAGAGAAAAAAGATCTCAAATCAATAACTTACTTTCCACCTTAAGAAACTAGAAAAAGAAGAGTAAACTAAACCCAAAACAAAAAGGAAGAATTAAAAATAGATAATTCTCCAAAGGTTAAGAAAATTAGTAATTTTTCTACAAACACAGTGAAAATTTTCATTTGAAAAGCTTATAATTTATAAGGACAGAGATCAATTTGAATTTGATTTTATGATTAAAAAAATACTAGTTCACTGTGTGAAGATTTGAAATTGCCAAAAAGCATTTTAAATATCACAAGCTGGAGTTATCCATCTTTAACATTTTGGCACATTCTCTTCCAATCTTTATTCTAGGCCCATGTACATAAAACCTATGCCAGAGAACAGGAAATATATACATATTTCTATATATTTTGTCACTCAATATTTGATTATAAATTTTCTTGTGTTATTAACACTTCTTTGAAATATTATCAATGACTGTATAATAATGCTGCCTGCAAATAAAGCTTAATTTATTGAACCATTTCCCTGATTTTGGACATTTAGAGTGTTTCTGTGTTTTTTCTTTTTTTTTTCTTTTTTTTCCCGAGACGGAGTCTGCTGTGTCGCCCAGGCTGGAGTGCAGTGGTGAGATCTCAGCTCACTGCAGGCTCTGCCTCCCGGGTTCACGCCATTCTCCTGCTTCAGCCTCCCGAATAGCTGGGACTACAGGCGCCCACCACCATGCCCGGCTAATTTTTTGTATTTTTAGTAGAGACGGGGTTTCACCGTGTTAGCTAGAATGGTCTCGATCTCCTGACCTCGCCTCAGCCTCCCAAAGTGCTGGGATTACAGGCATGAGCCACCCCTCCCGGCCTCTGTGTTTTTTCTTAGAATAAAAGTTCTAGATGTGGGATTACTAGGTCAATGATTAAACTGCTTTAAAAAACTTTCTCCTGTTGTGATTTGCTTTTCAGAAAGGTTGTACCAATTTGCATTAACACCAGCAGTGTATTGGAATGCCTGTAGAGATCCAAATTGAGTCATACAATATGGCAAGTACTAACATATTACAGAATCAAAAATTAAAATATTTTAATGTCAAGACCATTCCAGAAAATTTAGGACGTGATTTTAAAAATCAATAAAGAAATTACTATTTTCCTTTTCATACATCACCAAAATATTACTAGAGTGAGTTTAAATTTTTTGCTGCATCTATTCATAAAATCTGGAGTTGAAATGGAATTTAGAATCCCTGTGTCTAACTTGTTATTTTATAGACTATTTAACTAAAGCCCAGAAGGATAAAGTGAGTAGCCCAAGTCACACAGCTGTGCCCATGACTTACAGTCTGGTGCACTTTGTTTTTTAAACAACTTAATATTTAAAAATACAAGTAACATGTGAATATACCTCTGTAAAAATTCAAATATTACAGATATATAAATATAAACATATAAATGTACCGATAATATATAATGTGTATAATATACAAATAATATATAAATATATTTAATATATAAACATAATATGTAGAAAATGTTATATGTAATATATATTACATATAAATATACATATGACCTAGTATATATTTATATTATATATAAAAATATAAAATGTATTATGTATAGATAACTGTATTCATGTATATATATTCACACACACACACACACACACACACACACACACATGTTCCCTCCATCCCTCATCCTCAATTCCATTCTAATTCTCAGAGCCCTCCAATGGTGGAGATCTTTCCAGACATTTTCTAAATTCTTAATCTATAAATTTAAATTTGTATTATAGTTTATCTTCAACTTATTTTTTTCTTTTCTTTTTTTCACTTAACAATATGTCATGTACTGAGGCCTTTAAGAAGCTGGAGGGTGGGAGGAGGGAGAGAATCAGGAAAAATAACTAACGGGTACTAGGCTTAATGCCCGGGTGATAGAATCATCTGTACAACAAACCCCCATGACACACGTTTACCTATGTACTTGTACCCCTGCACTTGTATCTGCGAACTTTAAAGTTAAAATAAAACTTAAATATTTAAAAAAAAAGTGTTGTGGAGGTCTTGTAACATAATATGGTCATGTCATAACTTATTTAACCATTCTTTTTCGAAGAATATTTGATTTGTTTTAATCTCTTGGTTTCACAAATGATGCTGCAATGAACATTTTGAATGTACATTTTTATGCACATGTGCAAGTGTTTCTGTGGGATAGATACTCAGGTGTCAAATTGCTGGGTCAGTGATAATGCGTATACTGCCAAACTGTCCTACAAACAGGCCATCCTCTAACCGTTAGTGTGATAGGCAGAATAAAGCCTCCTCCCAGACATATCCATGTCCTAATCCTGAGAGCCTGTGAATATGTTACCTTGCACAGCCACAGAGAATTTGCAGATGTGATTAAAGTTAAGGACTTTCAGATGGGGGAATTATCCTGGAGTATCTAGTTGGGCCCAATCTAATCACATGAATCATTAAAAGCTAAGAATCTGTCTCAGCTGTGGTCAAAAAGGGGGCGGTGACTACAGGAGAATGATCAGAGGGTTGCAACATCGCTGGCTTTAAAGATGCATGATGGAGGCCAGGAATGCTGGCGTCCTCTGGAAGGCAAGAAAACGGGAAAGGCAAGTAAATGGAAAAGGCAAGGAAGTGGAAAAGGCAAGGAAATAGATTCCCTCTAGAGCCTCCAGAAAGGGATACAGCCCAGTCTGACACCTTGATCTAAGCCCAGTGAGATTCTGTGGGACGTCTGATCTACTAAACTATAGGATAGTAAATTTGTGTTGTTTTAAGCCACTAAATCTGTGTCAGTTTGGTACTGCAGTAATAGAAAATGAATAAAATTGATGTTAGAGAATACTCATTTAAAAATCTTAGCATTAGATGTTATCAGTCTGTTTAACTTTTTCAAATCTCATAGTCAAAATTGGTGAGCCACTGTTGCTTTCATTTGAATTTCCCAGATTACTGATGACACTCAGCTTTTTTTCATAAGTTTTTGACCTTTCGAATTTCTTTTGTAACTTGGCAGAGAAGAATCTGGGCTTATTCTTCTGTTGGATTGTTTGACATTTCTGATTAACTTGTAGTCTCTTTTAAATGTTTGCATTCTTATAGTAGAATTTTGTAGCCTTTGCTTGTTAGATGTGTGCCAAATATTTTCCCCAGTTTGTCACTTGTTTTATTTTCTCCACACTCATTCTACTTTACCAAGTTGCTTGGTCTGCCTCTTGATTTCCTAGCTCATCCCTTAGTGTGGTTTGTGGGTAAGCACTGACTGCATGTCACATGCACAAGAATGTTGTTGAAATGGGAACCATCTATGCTGGTGGACTCTGCCAAGGTTGAATAGATCAAAATGCCACCTAACTCTAGGGAGGAGAGGTGGAGAGTTTTTTAGTTTTTGGTTTTTAAATATAGGAATGGTATGACATGGTAAGTAAGGTTGCTTTCTTTAAAGAAAATAATCCACAGATCCTGTAAAATCAATGAACTGGAGTTAACAGATTGATTCAGCATGTTGAGTTTTTTTCCTCAGAGTTGACATAACCTGCTGTACTGAACAAAGTGGTGTTTTGTCAAGCACTTGGCCAGCATGTGTGTTAGGGCTAGCTCCATTTGGTTCTTATCCTATTCTGTTCTCACTAAACCAAAATTTTTTTTCAAAAATGTCTAGGGTCTTAAGAGAGTTGGACACATTCAAAACACAATATGTGATTAAGAAGATTAAAGATTAATACTTATTGATGGATTACTATGTGCCAAACTTCCAACCAAATCCTGACAACAATTCCTTAAGGTGAGTATTTGTTGTCCCATTATAAAAATGAGAAAACAGGCTCAGAGAGTGAGCAGTTTACCCAAGATACCATTAAATGATAGAACCTGAATTTGAACCTCAGAAACCAATGCTCTTAAGCACTATAACAGCTGAAAACTAATTTTAGCCATCCTACAATAAAAATTCGCCAGTAAACTGAATTAGTAAAGCATTCTGAATTATACCATTTTTAGATGCTTTTCAGAATATTTATAGTAACTAGGAACTAGGCTACAAAGTGTCCAATGGAAGAGTTGTTTTTTTTAAAAAAAAAACAACTTGATTGAATAGATAACAGTGCTTTACAATTAGTCATCAGTTTATCAGATGATTACCTGCTGATGGATGCTTCTGAAATAGTGCATGGTACTTGAAAAGTAGCTTTCCCCATTTCTCTGCAATCTTATTTACCCTATAATTTGCAAAATAAATCTTTTATTTAGAGATAACACAGAAACTTTATTATAGCTCCTATATGATTTATCTCAAATTCTAGATTTGTGGAATCCAAATTAAGGAGTTTAACTGTTAGGTCTTGCATTTCTGGTTTCTCTTCGACATGCCTATACGAGGAAAAGAAGGCAATCAGCTTCCAATGTGGCAGAGAGTGTACTAACTGCTTTCTGGAGAGAAAAATATATTCTGGGGACATTTATAGCCTGTTCAGCAGCTGTCAGAAGGTCCAAGGGCTACAGCAGAGCCATGAGGCTGGCCCTGCCCTGGAGTCCTCCGGCCCCTGGGGCTGGGGAGTGATCCAGAACAAGCCCACGCAGAGCCATGGCAGCATTCAGCCAAGGCTGGCATTCCCCCGCTTATCTCACAGAATCAGGGTCTCCGCTCACAGAAAAAGCCCAATCAGCCTCTTCAATAAAATTCCTTTCCCAGTATCTTTCCAGAAGAAATTAACCACTTTATTGTCCAGAAATACACAGGCTGCATTTTGATCAAATAATGGAAAAGGTGTGTGTGTGTGTGTGTGTGTGTGTGTGTATGAGAAGGAGAGATTTGGTAGGAGTTTGGTTTTTTGAAAAATCCCATTTCCCACAGTCCCCATGTTTGCTTATTTATTTATTTATTCATTTATTTTTGAGACAGAGTCTGGCTCTGTTGTCCAGGCTGAGTGCAGTGGCCTGATCTCGGCTCACTGCAACCTCTGCCTCCCAGGTTCAAGCAATTTTCGTTCCTCAGCCTTCAGAGTAGCTGGGATTACAGGTGTGCGCCACCACACCAGCTAATTTTTGTATTTTTAGTAGAGATGGGGTTTCACCGTGTTAGCCAGGCTCGTCTCGAACTCCTGACCTCAGGCAATCCACCCACCTGGACCTCCCAAAGTGCTGGGATTACAGGCGTGAGCCACTGTGCCTGGCCCATATTTGCCTATGTAAATTACAGTATCAATAGTAGTGGACATACATTGTTTCCCAGAATCCATTCTGCCTTTGGGGAACCACCACTCCCTACTCTGTGCCCCCACTGCTTCTCAGGATCGCAGCAGGAGCTTTGCTGGCCAATGAGAATGAGCCCTGGCCCTGGCCCCACTTACTGCCTCAGGGAAGGGTTTGGGGACCAAACTGGCAGGGTTCTCCCTGAGGTTCCTGCTAGAGCTAGTAGGAAATTCTATGTCTTGCTTTTGCAGATCATTTTGTTAGAAAGATCTGAAGTCGGCTTATGAATGGCTGAAGTTTTTTAGTTACATGAGGGAGGTGGCTATCTGGAATGAAAAGAATGAGGGCAAAACACAGAGAGAAGCAGAGTTGGTGCAGAGACAACTCTGAAGACATCACCTGAACCGCCAGATCCAGCTGCCCCTAGGGCCAGCTCCATCCATGGTTTCCCAGTGACACGAGCCAAATCATCCCTTTTGGCCTAAGCTAGATTCTGCTCAATTCTGTTGTTTTCAGTTAAGGTCTCTGAGTAAGACATTTTTCCATGTATATTCAAACACCTATACTTTCTTTCCCCTTTTACAAAATAGGGTCATCCTATACATATTGCTTTACAACTTGCTTTTCAACTTAATGTGTCACTGGCACTTTTCCAGATAGTACATTTAGAGCAACTTTGTTTTTGTTTTGTTGTTTGTTTTAAACAGTAGAACATGCCATATGAACACATCGTTCCTCTATTTATTTCTACTCATCAATGAGTGGACATTTTGTTGACTTCCTAGTTTTTTTATATTACAACTCAGTCTGCAATATACATCTTTAAAAATTATCTTTAGGCATTTGAGCAAGTACTCTTATAAGATAAATTCATGGTAATGGCATTTCTGAGTCAACAATTTTATAAGATTTTTCATAGAAATTTTATAGAAATTGCCAAATTGCCCTCCAGGAAAGTTATGTCAATACTAGGCATATATTTTTAAAAACTTCCTTTCCTATATGCTAACCAAGGTGTGAGATATTATTACTCTTTTTTATCTTTGGTAATCTGAGAAGTAAATATATCTCTTATTGTTTTCAGATGTGATTCTTTAAATTTTAGTTAGACTCTTTTCTTCTGTTTAATGGTTATATATATTTCTTTATCTGGGACATGCTTGTACAAATCCCTTGCCCATTTTCTCCCGGGATGTTCATATTTTTCCCGGTGATTCATAATAACTTGTTATGTACCAGTACACTGCCTGTCATATACAGTGTCATTTTTTCCCAATTTGCTTCATTTTTAAAATTTATTATTTATGATGTCTTTTACCAGGCTGAAATTTTAATTTTCACGTAGTATATAAATATTTTCTTCTTTTGTTCATTTTAAAAACTCAGTAAGGTTATGAATCTACTTCTAACATTTACTCTCAAGTATTTTAATAGCCTCCAATAAAGAATTTAAGTTTGTTGGCTAGAAGATTGTGTGCTAATACATTTCGGCTACTAGATGTAATTGGTAAAAATTTTGTGAGGAAATCGTTGTATGTCTCTTTTTAAGTTGTTCTATTTCCATCTAGGACATAATTTTGACTCTGAACAAGTGTTTGTAGCACATTTTTCTGTTAAGTAATGATTGGCAGTTGAGACGGGGGATGGTCAAGGTTTCTAGCTCATCTCTGCACCATCTTGGTGAATGATCTGGGGTGAACCAAGTAAGCTTTCTAGTTTCGTCTTCTCCATTTTGAAAGGAGTGGGTTGGATGACGTAAGCTCAGAACTGTTCTAGCACCAAACTTTCAAGAGCCTATGAATTCTTTGCTCGTATTTTTTAAAGTGTAAATCTTATTCTAAGTGATACACCATTTTCTAATACACAGTAAATAGTACTTCATAGTTTCTTTTTAGAGTGTGTTTTTGTGGAGAAAGAATGAAGGAAGAGGATTACATTTATTAAGTGCCTACCAGGTTCCAGGTACTATACATATATTGGTTTATTTAGTCTCCACAACAAACTTTTGAGATGGAAAATGTAACTCTGTTTTATAGATGTGGAAACTGCAGTTCACTGAGGTTGACATTTCCGGGTTCATACAACAAGGATGGGGTAAGCTGTGATATCATCTGATCTTCATGATTTTTTTATATAGGTATTATAGATATTATCTTCTTTAGCTATTTTTGTTGATAAACTAAACTTATTATTGGTTTCTTTAATTTTTTTGAATAGGTAAATTATTTCAATGAATATATTTGGGCACATGTGAAATTGTATATAGAGAGTATACAAATTGTATATATACACATAATTGTATATATACACATAATTGTATATATATACATAATTGTATATATACACATAATTGTATATATATACATAATTGTATATATACACATAATTGTATATAAATGTATATATAATTTGTATATATACATAAATGTATATATACAAATTATATATATAATTGTATATATAAATGTATATATATACAAATTATATATATAATTGCATGTATACGCACACTGTTTTTATGCCAACATTGTTTTTTAAAATGAATTTCTTCCATTCTTACCTTGTCAGTTCCCAAACCCAAGTATCTCCCACTGTCTGCTTTTGTTTTCTGATCATTACTAAAGTAATTCCCCAAACAGCTTCACTGATTGCCCCACAAATTCACACTAGGTCCTTGGTGCTGCTCAGGAATGCGTTTTATTATTCACCATTGACTTCCTATTGAATTTCCCAAAGCAGAATTTCCCAGACCTTAGTTTCTTTCTCTATATTTGAACCTAGCACTAGCTTCCTTAATCTCAATAGGTGGCACTAACAAAGCTGACTTGGAATACTCTGATGGCTATTCCTTCCATTTCTCTCTTGTTCAAAATGTTAGTTTTTCCTTCACATTGTTTTCCACCTGAGTTTCTGAGGAAATATGTATTCCCCTTTGAGCAGTGCTAACCCTAATTAATCTTACTACATACAAAAAAAAAAAAACAAAAAACCTAAGACACACTTTCAATTGCTCACAAAATACCAATGCCGTCCTTTTCCCTCAAATTAACACAACCCTGCTTTTTAGCTGAGTTCATCAATGTCTAGTTAAAAGTTCTATACCTATGTAACAAAACTGCGCGTTCTGCACATGTACCCCAGAACTTAAAAAATATATGTATAAATACAAAATTCTTTATGAAAATACAAAAGCTTCTCTGCAAGCTAGGTAGGGCTACATGACTGAGTTCTGACCAATGAAACACAAGAAGTACAATTTGGCAATTTCTGGAATATTTCTTTTAAAAAGAGGTTGTGTACCCCCTGTCGTCTACCCATCCTGCTGCCTGGAATGCTGGGATTACACACATGTAACCACGTGGCTAATCACAGTTCTTAGAATGTGTTTTGGTTATTTATTGCCATGTGGTTCAAAGCAATGATTTTATTTCTTATGATTCTGTGGGTTGACTGGACTCAGCTGGGTAGTTCTTCTTCTCTGTGTGATGTCATTTGGGGCTGTATTCTTCTAGGGCTAGACAGGAACATCCAAGGTGGGCCAAACACATAACTGACAGCTGGGGCGGACTTGCAGTTGGGGCTGTCAACCAGAGTGCCTCAGCTTTTCTCCACATGGCTCCTTGCATGGTGAGACAGTTCCAAAGGGCAAGAAGTAATGCTGTTAATTCTTTTAAGGCCTGACCTTGGAAGCCTTATAATATCATTTTCCCTATATTCTAATGGTCAAAACAGTCCCCATAATTAAGAAGTTGGGGGAGCTTATGCATATAGTACAGAGAGGAATTGTCAGGGCCAACTTTGGAGACAAGCTACCACAGATCATGATGATAAGAGTCACACCCAAGGAACGACAGGACTTAGAACTCAAAGGATTCCATAGTTGCCATTTAGTGCCCTGAACTTTTCTTATGAGAGAGCCAAATAAGTTTCTATTTTAGCAACTTCTATTTTTGGTTGTCTCTCACATAAAGGTGAACCCAATCCTAATGAATACATCAACTAAACAGCAACTTACCCAACTACACTCCTTGACTTTGCAACCCTATCCAGTCGCTACCGACTTTAATTCTTCTCTCTCGCCATTTATCCCTTTATTTCAGGGTTATTTTTCATGAGAATTCCTCAAGCAAAGGTAATGACTGAAAGGAGAGAGAGGGAGGGAGAACAGGGAGAACAGGGAAGGTGGGCTATCTGGAGAGATGGCACGGGGTCACTGTAAAAGACTTATCTT